>NW_028318220.1:1457500-2196288 GCF_062004578.1 Staurois parvus
CAACTCCTGGTCATCTGGATCTGGAAAAGGGGACTCTGGGGGTCATCTGGCAAACCTCAGCAAGACAGGTAACACACCGCATACATCTCCAGGCTCCAGAAGCAAACATCCATCCAGCAGGGGGAACCACTCATGAAGGTAAGTGTAGAGTATCAGGGATTCACCTCTTGTTGCACTTATTTTATTACTCTGGTCTGTGTTTGAAATATCGCTATCCTATCCAGCCAAGGTTGGTTCCAAGGCCTCTTCACAGTGATGGGGTGCTCACACCACTCAAGGAGAGAGAGGGGGCATCTGTTGGCTTTCTAGTCCCAGAAAAAGTTAGATACCTGGGTTCAGAGTGTAATTTCCAGGGTCTACAAACACATACGGCCTCCTCCCTGTTTTTATGCTTTCCAGCTTGTCGCCTTCCCCATCAATTTGTGTGGATTTGTTTGCGGTTGTCCATCAGCTCATGTCTCAAGGAGTCATTACTCATTTTCCGAGTGGAGAATTCTTTCAAGGTTTTTACTCTAACCTTTTTATGGTTCCCTAACCAAACTGAGAAGTTCAGCTCATTCTGGATCTGAAGGCTCTCAACTTAGTGCAACGGGTTTTACAGGAACATGCGAGGTTGGTCATTGCCTCCTTCTGGGGGATTTCAGGCCTCAACATATATCCAGGATGTTTATCTGCACATTCACATGTTACAGCCTCATCACCTGTATCTGCATTTTGCAATAGGCAATCAGCATTACAAATTTCTTGCCTTTCCCTTTGGCATGTCCACTGCTCTCAAGTTGTTGCCACAGTTTTGACCTTGCTTCATACTCGGTTGGGTACCTCGATGATCTCCTAAAGGTCTGGTCCTTCCTATTCCTGTCAGCCAACAGACGGTGCAAGTTCTGCAGAGTTTCGGTTGTATCGTGAATCTGAAAAAGCCATTGCTGGCTCTCAGATTGGAGTACCTAGGTCTTATCCTAGACATGGTTCTGTCCAGAAGCTTTTTCCCTCAGGACAAGCTTCTGTCTTTTTGATGTTACAAGGAAGCCTTTGATTGTGCTTGTATAAGGGTCTTGGATGTTATGGTTGCCTCTTTCAAGTCTGCATCTTTCACTCCAGACTGTTGCAACTCAACATTCTGACCACATGGGACAAACAAATTAGATCCTTGGACTTCCCCATGCAGGGGTCATCAGAGGGAGTTCGCCTGCCACTTAGCCTTATTTCAAATTGGTGTGACTTGACATGCGTTTTGAAATTGTATGTCAAGTTGCACCCTATTATCTGCAGTGGAACCTTTCAAATCGGTGCAACTCCATCGGTGTCGCACCAAGTTAGAAAGTAGTTCCTGCGCTACTTTTCGTGATTTCAGGTGCAACTCGCATAGACATTGCATGATTTCAAAGTCTGATCCGGTGTGAACCAGTGCTTAATCTTCTCTTCACGTCTCAGCCCTGTCTTCTGTTCACATCCCAGGTGTGGAAAATTGGCAGGTAGGTGTTCTCAGTCATCAGTGTCTGGATCTGGGGGAATGGGCTCTCCATATGGAGGTCTTTCAAGGCCTTTTTCCACAGGTGGGGAGCACTGGATGTAGACCTGCTGGTGTCCAGATTCAACAACAGAGTGGACAGGTTGTCTCCATGTCCAGTGACCCTCAGGGCTTCACAGTGGACACCAGTGATGCTATAGGATCAATGCAACCTGATCGTCATCCTTTTGCCCCTGAATATTCTCCCTCACCTACTTCCTCATCCTCATCGCACCAAAATGGCCCAGGAGAACATAGTATTCAGACATACTCAAGCTATTTTCAGATGCTCTGTGGGCCTTTTCCAGATTGTCCGGACCCTCTGTTGCAAATGCGGGTGATCCTGTCTCTCAGTTGCTGGCTTCAACAGCCTGGCTGTTATTATCCTTCCTCCCATTTGTATTGTTCCAAAACATTCTATGGAAATTTCTCTCCACTGTCTGGACTTTGTGCACTCTGTGAGAGTTTACCTCTTGGGGCTACTACCACTTTTATGAAATCCTATTCCCTCTTTGTGCTTTCTGTATAAGACAGGTTATCATTAGAGCTTATAGCCTGAAGTATAGGGTTCCTCCCTTCCCTGTTAAACTAGTCTGGCTAGACAGACTCAAAGTGCAGTTTGTAACTAGCAGCTTATGCCCAAAACTGGCATCAGAGAAGGCTTGAACATCCAACAAATAGAACTAAATTAACATGAGAACAGAAGTCCAGATGGCAGCCCTGCACTTCTGAGAAATAGTGTCTTGATGCTGAAAGAAGTGCTAACAGATCTGGTAGATCGAGCCTGTGTCCTGTACTGTACTTCAGAAAATGGAATTTACTGCTAAGTGAAAAATTCTATTTATTTTATTTATTTAGCAAATAAAGCTTCTACACACCTTTTATTAATTATTTATTTTTGGTGTTCATATGACAGCTGATTCATTGCTAGGGCTCCTGCCTTTCAAAGAGTTGGGTGTTTACTCCTACTTAACCACCCTTCCAGCTCTCACTTATGGCTGCCATGTCAATGGATTGAAATTCAGCCTGCTCAGCAGGGACCAGTCAAATTTTTGATCCATGTATGGGCAGGCTGGTCATACAGAACTTGGTCTACCGATCGACTTCTGTACAACTAGCCTGTTTTTTTTCTCAATCAGTGTTGCCAGTTATAGCCGGCAGCACTGATCTATGTTTTCTGACAGCAGGGAAAGCTCCCCACTGTCAGAATACAATGACTCAACTAGATGTGGATGGGGGAATCTGGTCAAAAAATGAATAATGTTTGGCCTGCCTTAACTGCAGCAGTATCCTTAGGGTGGAAGTTGTGAGATGAGACCATCACATTCAAGATGATTGGACTCTCATTGACTCAATGTTTTTCTTGACAATGCCGCAATGGTGTACACAGTAATGTGATGAATGGGGAGACACAGATCAGAACGCCAACAATGCTGCAAATTCAGCAGCGGTAACATAGTGTTGTGTCCCCTTTACAGGAAATAAGGGGACAACTGCAGCACTGACAGTATGAGCTGATAAATACTTGATAATTATGGGGTTACCAATAATAGCAGGTTTATACAAGCATGATCTCTATTTCAGTAAATTTTGCATTTTGCCTGGAGTTCCACTATAAGGTTATGTAAATGAATACAGAATGTGGCTTACTTAGTGTATTCTATTTGACAGTTATTTTTAGTTATACTAATAAAATAAAACAAATTAAAAGATGATTGCAAATAAAGAAACCAAGCCAGTAAAAATTGCTGTGTTCCCTCATATTGATAGTCCATGGAGAGCTGCCCTGTATATTGGCTGTCCTGCAACATTTTAATTGATTTGGTAATGGCTACTGTTCTCAGGTGCCAAAATGGTTTCACAAAGCTGTTTGTGACCAGAAATTATGGTTCAAAAAACACTGAGAAGGGGGCTAACATACAAGTGCTAACTCCATCTCCATATTGAGGGTTAGTGGAGATGCAACAATGCACATTGGAGGTCAGTAGAGAAATGGCACCTTACACTGGTGGTCAGTAGAGAAATGCCTGATTTCATTGTGGTTATTAGGGAAGTGCCCTCTTACATTTTATGTCAGCGGAGAAGTGTCACCTTACAATGGATAACAGCAGAAAAATGCCCTTTTACTTTGGATGTCAACAGAGAAGTGCCCCCTTACATTGGATGTCAGCAGAGAAGTGCCCCCTTACATTGGTCGTCAGCGGAGGAGTGCCCCGTTACATTGGTGGTCAGCAGAGGAGTGCCCCGTTACATTGGTGGTCAGCAGAGGAGTGCCCCGTTATATTGGTGGTCAGCGGAGGAGTGCCCCGTTACGTTGGTGGTCAGCGGAGCAGTGCCCCGTTACATTGGTGGTCAGCGAAGGAGTGCCCCCTTACATTGGTGGTCAGCAGAGGAGTGCCTGCTTACATTGGTGGTCAGCGGAGAAGTGCCCACTTACATTGGTGGTCAGCAGAGAAGTGCCCGCTTACATTTGTGGTTAGCGGAGAAGTGCCCACTTACATTGGTGGTCAGTGGAGAAGTGTCCGCTTACATTGGTAGTCAGAGGGTAGAATATTCCTTCTGTTGGTGCTTATTTGAATGAATACTTCTTACATTTCTGCTCAGTGGGAAGAATGCCCACCTTACAGAAAAAGAGATTATCTATCTATTATAAATTATGTCACTGATTACTTCTTGCTGATTGCTCAAGGAACCCCTATAGCAACCTCTGGAGAAACCCTAAGGGTCCACTGAACCCTGATTGAAAGAGGCTGCTCTAGGCAACTGCTGCCAATGCTTTGTAAAAATTGAAAGCATAGGGGAATGGTAGTCATTTATCTTATTTTTAGATTGTGACAGATCAAACATCAAATTAAGGCTTCATGTACACTGGCAGCTCCTAAACTTGAGTTTAGGAGCTTTTGGTGTTTTTTTTCCAGAGCTCCTAAACTCAACTCCATAAAGCCTATGTGTCCATGTACACATAGGTTGTTAGCAGAGTTTAGGAGCTGTCACGTTTATGTGAGATTAAACCTCGCTCTCCTGAATGAAAACAGGGTACGCGTTTTGCTTTTTTCTTGTGGCAGTGGTTAGGGTAGGCAGGGAAATGTGACTAATATGTGTTTATGTATTCAGAAACCTTGTTTCTGGTTATAGCTTTATTATTTTCTATGTACTTGGTGGCAGGCCTAATAATTCTTACCACTAAAAAACAGAATGTTTACGTTAGCCAGGAATGATGTGATCCAGGCTGTGTAGGCTTGAAGTTTTCTATTTATGGCAAGTAAGAGGTACTTTATTCGCTAAAAATAATATTTGGCAGTGCTATTGATTTATGTAAAATTTGAATTTAAAATTGAACCTGTGCTTTGCCATTGTCGGAATACACAACAGGTTCACTTTAACAATGGCTCTGCCTTTACTTCACATTCCCGTCACTCCATTCAGACTTCCTTCAAATTTCTATAGAGATTCTAATGGAGGTCAAATAAAAAGTTCAATTAAACTAAAATTATATAAGACTATTAGTGTTTTTTTTGTACTGACTGGAGCTGTTCTTCAATGCCACCTACTTACTTTGCATTTGATCAAATGAAGTCTGTAACTTTGATCTTGTAAAATCTGCTTTCATGCTATTTTCAAATCGTAGATCACATAAACCTATTTATAATTATTCTCTAGACTATTCCAAAAAATGCTAATAAAGGATACATACAGCCAAAATAAAATATCTTTAAAATATTTCTGTTTTAGTATATTTTAACCTGTGGTTGGATCATTTTATATTATAGTGATTTTTTTTTGTGTAGAAATGTCTACATTGTTTGAAATTTTTAGTCTAAGCATTTCAAAAGGGAACCAAAAAAAGAAAGAAGAAAAGTCAGATATTATTAAACATTGAGTCTTGGGCTTTAAATCAGGATTAGTTCAGTTTATAAACATTCATTCTTTCCCCTATATTTCTTGCTTGGAGTGGGACTGACTTTCTGTATTCAGAACAAGCCAGTTTCATCCGCCTGGAACTAGTACATATCTCCATCTAATATTTCTGCAGTATATTACTGGCTGTTATGATTGCTGTGTGCATGCTAAGTTAGGTTGTAAGCCCTTTAATAAACTAAAAGTCAGACCAAGAATACTGTGCAAAAATATTCAGTTGATTCACCACTGGGAGGTTCTCAACTGCTTGAAAAGTTCCTCGCTTTCAACATCAGCACCATCTCCAGGTAAATCTGGAATTGTGGCTTGCCTATTTAGATTTAAAGTTTAACTAAAGGCAAAACCTTTTATATAGTTTTGAAAAGAGTCGAGAGACATTCGAACAGATCAAGAGTTTATTGCTATCTGTGCCACTGTTAGCAATATTAACCCTCTCTATTTGTCCTGTTTACCATTATCACAGAAAGTGAAAAGAAGTTCCTAAATTTTGGGTTGTCACCAGAACAGGAATAGTGGGTATATCTTCCATGGGCACACTAGCTCTGGTGCCCCTGGTAACAACCAGGGATTCTATCAATTTTTAGAGGAATTCTTAGATGCTACAATCCTAACTGGATTGTTTCCCTGCCACACTGCCCCTGTTGGACCCACCGCTTCCCTTCATCTCCTCCTCACCCCCACCCTTTTTTTTTTCCTTTTTCCTTTCTCTCCTCCTTTTCCCTGGCCCCCTCTCCCTAGCTGAATTTCTTGCTACCCCCCACCCTACAAACTTAGAAAATACTTGGTGTGCATTTGTTTAAAAATAGTATGACTGGTAAGAAGCTGAGATCGTACATCTGATAAAATGAATTGTGTATAGCAGGCTCTTACTCGTGTCTATGCATTTCTAGATGTATCTGTAACACCCTACTATAATGTCAGCTGCAGGATTTTAAAACCAACACAAAATGGCAGTGTCCTACAGATTCAGTGGCACTTACAATCTGCAGAGCAGCCCCATGGACCTTGTATGCTGAACCTCAAGACATTGCTGAGGAGCAGTGTGTCAGAGGACTACTTTTCTCAGAAGAGCTGGCGTGTGGGCAGGGGCAGATATATACAGAAGCCCGGGAGACTGGACAGGAAGCAAGCTGGAGAGCAGAAGGAGAGAAGAGAGCTGTGCTGACTGCCGGAGAACTGGAACAGGCCACAGAGCTAGAGAAAGGAGAAGAAAGGAAGATTCGATGACCGCTGGCTTTGCCAACCTGTTCAGCGAGACAGTCTGCCAGCAGCTGACCCAGAGCGCGGTGACCAGACGGAACGCAGAAAGTGAGGCCGGAGAACCTGTGGGGGCCCCCATCTGCTGACACAGAGAGACAGATAGGACCTGCTGGAAGCCACTGATTGAGTGAGAGAGTCCCATACACCAGTTAAACAAAAGAACACTGACATTCTCATCCTCATATCTGCTCCTTTTCCTGCACACTGTTGCATTCAGTTAGCATGAGTTGCAGCCTAGTACCCAGAGCTGCTACTGTTGAACACATTTGCAGCACAGTCCAATAATCAGAGCTGGCCGCAGTGTACACTTTCTGCAGCCCATATCACATCAGTACTCCCTTAACCATTGGCTTACCCTCTTAAAGGAACATCTACTACTGTTGCCATTACTTACTGCAGCCCACACTTGAGTTGTCCTTTACCAACAAGCCCTACTGCCAGTTTGACACTATATTGCCTAAAGTTGCCTTTTCTGAGTGAAAAAAAGGGGACAACACCCAAGTCAAGTGCCACTTAAAGGGAGAGTACTTTTCCTTCTTTCTCTCTGTGTTAATCTTTTAAGGAACTGTCACCAACATCACTTTCTACTTGAGTACCAACTGGTGCCCAGTGAGCGCGCAGAAGAATCCTCATTTAACGGGACATTGACTACCCTGATCAAAGAGCTTTTTCTATTTCAGATTTAAGCCTCGCCATCAGATTTTGAGGGCCCAAAGTGAGCCAGTTCTATTTGCTAGTTTTCATTGCTCACTGGGGTTGACAACACCTCAGGTTGAAGGTATTGGGATAACTTCTGGAAAACAGGCCTGCTAACACTGATTGAGATTCTGCTGTATGTGTTGTTTCTTTGCTTAGAGTTGCTAAGAGTAATAATTGCCTTTCCACGTACTAATAACCTTTTTGTACTGTCTAACCAAGCTTACATTGAAGTTTACTATAAAGTTCTTAACAGTTTACTCTAATGTGTGTGTGAGTCTACTTTCAGGTGATAATTTACTCTGGTCAAAAGAGTCCCATGGTGTCAGTAGGGGTTGGGCTTTCTGAAAGGGGACCAGAATGACAGGGAGCCCAAAAATAACTCAGCGACTCCAGGGGGGTAGTGCTACATATCATTTCTTCTTTCTATCTTTCAGGGTCTCCACGATTTCCCTTTGTGCTAGACAACCTGTCCTGTTGTACAGCGGGACATCAAAATGTTTGTTGAACATACTCAATTGTATCCACCTGAAGTGTATCCTGCTATTCTGACAGCTTCTATCTCACAAAAAGTGACATGCCATGCTGTTGATTTTGATGTGTACCGTTAAATACAAAATTTAAAGAAAAATCCTCATTATTTATTTTTATTACCATAAAGTCTCTTTTTGGGGTGAAATAAACTGGGCACCAACCACTTTAGGAAGTTTAACAGTTTATTGTAGGACCTTGAACTTCAAGAGAGAGGGATTAGGGCACAGAATATCTAAAATAACAAAAATTCAGACTTCTGACTGTACTTACAGTCAATACAGAAGAAGGGCATTTACCGTATTTTCCACTCCATAAGACGCACTTTTTCCCCCCAAAAAATGGGGGAAAATGACTGTGCGTCTTATGGAGTGGCCAGCCCAGTATTCCTGCCACCATCGTGCTAGAATACCAGGCCGGCCACTCTGCTCTACTGTGCAGAAGAACCCGCTCCTCGGTCTACTTGTTCCTCAGTCCAGCGGTGTACTCCTTTCACCGGCTGTCTTCTCTCCCTTGCACCAGCATCTTCAGTGTGGGCACCCGGCTGTGACAGTTTGCGGCTTCACAGCTGGGTTCCCACTGCGCATTTGCGAGAAGAGCTGCACTTTGTGAATGGCCCTGTAGTCTTCTGGGACCTGTCACATGTCCCAAAAGACTCCTGTAGTATGTCCGCAGTCTCTGGTCATCTCCTGTACTATGTCTGCAGTCTCTGGTCATCTCCTGTACTAAGTCTGTAGTCCATTGGTTAGGAATATATTTTTTTTTCTTGTTTTCCTTCTCTAAAATCTAGGTGCATCTTATGGTCAGATGCGTCTTATGGAGCGAAAAATACTGTAATCCACAATTGGCATTGTACTCTTTAGACTGTATAGCAGATTTTAGGCGGCATACATATTCCCTGGAGGAGCTACAAGAACTTCCTGCCGTCTCCTCTGGCTGTAGCTTCTGCCTATCTCTCCAGTACACTCTTCAGCAGTGAAAATTTACCCTTGGGGTCCAGTTTAGGTTGCCCCTGATTACTTAGGCCTCCAACCTTGGCCTTGCCTCTGGAAAAGGTCCACTCAGGCAGTAGGCCTGAGAAACACTAAGCTCTAACACCCAACCTCCCATTCTGGCAGGAGGATGCAAGAAGGCTCCCAGATAGTTACCCTAAATGTTTATATTCTTCACCAGTATGCACTGCTGGCAATAAACCTCCTAGGGGTTGGCTTCGGAGGTATAAGTATTCATAAACTATTGTATCTTCCCACAGTATTGCCTGAAACACTCACCAACAGCAGGCAGAAGCAAACAATAAAACTGAGCTTAGGGGAAACCTAAAGCAGAAATAAAACAATTAGAGCTCAGGCTGACTACAGCTCAGCAGTACTAAACTTAGTTTAGGGACATTACTGCTTAGGGCAAAGCCCCTGTAGTACAGTTATACTGTAAGTAACCAGGATTCATTTGGGCCTTAAGCCAGCCATAGAGGGATCCAAGCTCCACTGGTTCAGCAGAGGTTCGAACCATGTACAATATCTGCAGACTGAATGTAGCCAAGTTGATCAATCGATCAACTTTGGTACAACCAGCCTGCCGGATTTTACATACAGTTATCGCTAGTGGCTATTATAGCCGCTAGCAATAATCACTGTCTTCTCCCGGAGGGAACTGCTCCCCCCACCCCCTTCCCCTCCGCTGGGAGGACACAATAGCTCTGCAGGAGGGATTCCCCTATCAACACTGTCTTTGTTGATGGGGGAATTGAGCTAATTTATTTCCTGCAACCCGTGGCACTGTGCTTCTTTGTTTTGTTTTATTTTGTTTTTGTTAGAACTTTATTGAGGTGTTGCAAAGTAACATTTCATTAGCTGCAGTTCAGTGCAATGTAGAAAATTGCGTCGCACCACTTTGTGCTGAAAAAAAATGATGCCATCATGGGGAACAAGGCTTTTTGCCTTTACTTTTCATTGAGATTGCATTTGGCAAGGCTACCAGCACATCAACACATCTGGCATGAACCAGCCCTACAAAAAGGCCAATGCTGATATGTCACTAGGGAAGATCAACAATACTACATATATATTGAATGCTATAGAAAGGTACATTATGGTGCTGATGTTCAGAATAACAATGATACAGGCACAATGATGTACAAACCACAGTTTTTGAATATGTTGATATGGTCAGTAGACACCTGGTAGTTATATATCTCTAAGTTTACTGTATTTTATAGGAAAGACTTTTGAGACGTTTTAATTGGACCACATACAGCAATATGTAATACAAAATATTGTAAATGATGTCATGAATTTATGAAAGACAGATTTTGTTACACAAACATGACTGTTTAACTTGTTTATAAATTATATAAAAGTTTGGAATTAAAGTACTATTTCCATGGTTGCAGATCATACAAAGCTATGTATTGTAATACAATCCAAAGAAGATGTTTCCAGCTTGCAAACATAAACACACTGATTGGGCAGTTACTTAGAAATACACTTAACAGGGGGTAAAACAGGGTGACAGGGTGATGGTAAAAGATCTAGAAACATATGTACATTATAGACTTAAAGCACAATTGTAATTGTACATTTGTTGGTCTGAAGTAGTTACAGTCAATACTGCAAAACAGTTAGTATGACTGGGTACCTTATGTTTGTCAAAACACTGAGCATTGCCTAGCTTCTATGGAGCCTTTGCAGTGTTTACCTCCTCTGGCACTCTGTATCCTCTTATTATCTAAGAAATATGGGAGCTGGATTCTGTATTGGGCTGACTTGCTGTGAATAATGGTGAACTGACAGGAAGAGACAACCATTTCATGCACAGGACATCAGTGGACAGACCTGTGTGCTTTGCACAACCATTTTTACATAGGTAGCGTATAGTTGGTTGATCTACCTGTGCTGAGAAAACTATGTAAAGGAAACATAGAAAAACACAAAAGTGCATCAATCGTAAAACATATGTATTTGCAAAAAAAAAAATAAAACATAAAACAGTTGCACTCACATAACAGTGGTGGTGGAGCAGCTTAACAGCAACCAGATATATGGTTCTACAAAAGAAGAGTCCTGCAATTCTTTAATGACTGTCGTGGTACTACTGGATTGGCGTAAGGCCAATGTAGTGCCTGTTCTTAAAAAGGGATCAAAGTCTTTACCAAGCAACTACAGACCTGTTAGTTTAACTTCTATAGTTGGGAAGACACTTGGGAGCAGGGGCGGACTGACAACTCATGGGGCCCCCGGGCAATAGAGGATCATGAGGCCCCTGTGTCCTTGCCCAAACTCAAAAAAGCCTATGAAAAAGGTACCAGGGGCATCTCATTGGGCCCCCTACTGACCCCGGGCCCTAGGGCAGTGCCCGAGTTTCCAAATGGTCAGTCCGCCCCTGCTTAGGAGTTGCTACACAACAATATTTTAAGCAATAGTCAGCATGGATTCATGAAAGACTGAGGTTGTAAAACAAATCTGATATTTTTTTTTTTTATGGGGAAGTAAGCCAAAACTTAGACATAGGAGTGGCTGTGGATATTGGCGGTGGACGTGGTATACTTGGATTTTGCCAAAGCGTTTGACACAGTTTCCCACACATGGCTAATGTGTAAGGTAAAGTCTATGCGCTTGGAAAAATCAGTTTTGTAAATGAAAAGAAAACTGGTTAAAAGACCGAATTCAGAAAATAGTGATTAATGAGTCATACTCTGAATGGTCTAATTAATGGTATACCCAAAGGATCAGTGTTGGGACCCTTACTTTTTAACATATTTATTAATGATATAGCGTTTGAGATTAAAAGTACCATTTCAGTCTTTGCAGATGACACCAAGCTTTGCAGTGGAATAACATTCTTACAGGATGTCTCCAACTCACAAACCGACCTCAATGCACTGTTTAATTGGGCAACTATGTGGCAAATTAGCGTTGATTTTGCTGAATGTGAAGAACTTGGGGGCTAAAAACATGCATGGGAGTCAATGGTGGATAATGATCTGGGTGTTCTGGGAGATCACAAATTTAAAGTGAAACTAAAGCTTTAAATTTTTTTCAAAATAACAAGCACGTCTATACTTACCTGCTCTGTGCAGTGGTTTTGCAGAGAGCAGCGAAGATCCCTTCCTTTTCGGGTCCCCGCTGGCACTTCTGGCTCCTCCCCCTCGAGCAGTGCCCCCACCACTAATCTCTCCTTATTGGCTTACTGGCTGTGACTGACAGCAGCGGGAGCCAATGGGGAGAGAGAGAGAGTAAGACCTCTTTTAGAATATGAAGTTCAGTGTTGGGCACCAATTCCCAAAAATTATATTGGAGACAGTACAGAGAAGAGCAACAAACTTTTATAAGAGGCATGGAGGAGCTGAGCTATGAGGACAGGTTAGCTGAACTGAATTTATTCTCTCTTGGCATAGAGGTATTTTATAGATCATTACAAACAACAAAGGGTACTCTTTACATCTAGAGGAAAAGAGATTTAACCTCCACATACAGAAAGGCTTCTTCACAATAAAAGCGGTGAAAGTGTGGAATAAGATTGGGACATGCCTGGGATAAGCATGCTTGGGGCAAGCACAGATCTATACTCAGACAAAAAAAAACAAACAAAATAAAAAACACACACACACAAAAAAACGGCCAGACTTGATGGACCACTCTGTCTTTTTTTGCCATCACGTTTCTATGTTTCTATAATAGGCTCCTTCAAGAATTAATTCTGACTAACTCAGTAGATTGTTTTAGAAAAGACATTGATGCATCCCCAAATGCACAAATTATAAATGCATACTAATATTTATAGGTAAAATTGTTCCAGGGAATATATGATGGCCTTAATGGGATCAGAAAGGAATATTTTTCCCTTTGCTGGAGCAAATTTGACCATGCTTCATAGGGTTTGATTTTTGGGCATAGGATTGTGTATAGAGGTTTTTTACTTCTTCCTTTTGTTTTCTTTTTTTTTCTCTTTTTTTTCCTGTTGGCTCAACTAGATGGATTTGTGTCTTTTTTTTCAGCTTGACTATGTAACAATGTAACCAGTGGTGGGGCCAAGCTCACAGTTTGTCCAGGGATAGCAGTGGAGGAACCACAATTGGGTGTGGGTGGCAGTGTCCTTGTATCAAGTATCAGTGTTAGATTATACCTGAGCTCAGTTGAAAGGCGTTAGAAACTGTCATTAAAATAACAAAACTGCAACAGGTATGCAACAGTGCATACACCTAGATATGCCTGCACAAAACTTGCAGGAGCCTTGAATACCCTGCTGTTATTGCCTAATCCTGGGTCTTTATAGGAGAATAATTTTTTTTTTAATTAATAAACCCTCAGCATTTTTCAGCCCAACAAATTGAGAATAATAAAATAAACCTTTTTAAGTAAATTATTTATTAATTCTTACTACTGCACTTGCAGATTATAACTTTCAATGCTGCTGGATCCTGCTCTCTTAGTGCTGCTTCTCTGAACTTCCAGTCTTCACAATGGACAGTGCATTTTCAAGCCAGTCTGTTAGCTTGGAGTGGGGAGGGAGGGAGAGGAGTAGGAGAGTGCCTTGTTAGTCTAGGCTACAAGACAGCGTGTTTCTATTGATAAACACAGTGTAGGAAGGCACAACTCTAGTCCCTGCATCCCAGCGTTACTCCATAGGATGCCACAAGTGAAAGGATTCACTGCAAAGCAGGAAACCTAGGACAGCAGTCTTTGCACTAGCTGTCAGGGACCTAGGTAATGATTAAGATGTAGTGCCTTCTAGTGTATATAGTTTGTTGAGAATCGTTAGAGACTTGCTAGAAGCCTGGGTTTAGACAGAGGGTTACTTCAGGTTAAGCTACAGGGCTCTACAGGTCAGTCCTCTGATACCTCCTCCTGCCGTAGAAGCTTTTAAAAGCAAGTAGGCAGAGGTGAGGAGGGGCTGATCTGCATATTTATGGGAGTATGACAAATCCCAGGCAGGAGCTTAGCAGTGTAGCAGACCAGGCCATAAATATGACAGAGCCTGGCCAGCAAGGGCAGTTGGGTGGAAGATGGACTTGTGAAGTGCTGCTCTGTATCTTGGGAGGGGGCCCTGGGGAAGGGTGGGTTCTGCCTCCAGGCTGGAGATAAGAGGAAAGCTGAAGGAGGGAGCTCCACTGCTCTGCAGTACACTGGGGAAGGAATGCCTGCATAGTTTGTAGAGGAACCAGTCCAGTGGAAGGTCTGAAAGCAGTTCTATCCACAGCTGAAGGACAAGGACAGTGTGAGTACCTCTACACCCCCAAGGCCTATAAGGGAGAGTCTGCTGGATGCAAGTTCTTGGCAAGTCTTCAGGGGACAGTTCATAGCTAACCCAATCCCTTGTCCTGGGATCAGATACCATAGCCAGGTGCGCTGGTATTTTATTCATTTAGGGGACTAAGCGCTCTTACAAGTTGGGACTTTGCTTAAAATCCACTCAAGGGGACTCAGAGCTCCTGCAAGGTATCACATTGCTAAAAACTGTCATGGTTTTTGGCTGGAACACAGTCAAATATCTGCCATTTTTGTAGTAGTTACAGAAGGAAATTGTCCTCATTTGTTATTCTTAAATTTTACTCATTTGTTATTCTTCAATCAAGTTGGGCATCCCATAACCCCTTTATATCCAAGTTAAATTTCCTAATAAATAAAAAAAACAAGCCCAGTTAGGGCTCGTTCACACTTGACTTTATTTCTAACTCTTGCCAAACGCCCGTATAGAGTTTGACAGGCGTTTGGGAAGCGTTTTTAACGCTCCTCAAAAGTTCCACAAATGCCCTATGTGTGGTTTTGAGGGGGTTGATAGGCGTTTGCCAAGCATTAAAACCGCACCACAAGCACATATAATGACGTTAAATGGTATTAACGCTCCGCAAATGCCTCGCAACCACGTCGCAAACGCCTGCCAGACGATTGAGGAGCTTCAATGGGAGGCTTCAACTCCTCCTGACTCAACACGAGGCATCAGTTTTGCCGCGACGCTAACGCTTCAGTGTGAACAGCACTGTGTGCTGCCATGTGCAGAATTTTCATAGGCATTTTGAGAAGCATTAAATACACTTCCCAAACACCTGTCTGACTGCTGACAAAGCTAGTGTGAACGTAGCCTAACGGTTTCTTGTGTTTGGAAAACACATGTTGCCTGACTGTGCAGGAAATAAGAAGGACCCAAAACCAGCGACTCAAGAGGGTAGCGCTACAAAGATAAAGAAGCTGCCTACTCACTAAGTGAATAAAGAAACATTCATCTTTGGGTGTTCCTTTTATACATATCACAACTTCACTATGCAGAATAAAGCTCTATCATGCCCCTTCCTGCATTCCACAGCTCAGTATTAGAGATGATATTTCCATCATTGAAATTCCCAGGTTCTGGTGCACTTGGTACATTTGGTTTGTAAAGGTACAAGTAAGCACCTAGGGGGTTCTGCTGGTGGTCTAACATATTTATTTATTTATTTTTACAAATAAATAGGGTGGTCTATCATTTTTTAGTCTGAGCACAGGTATACTGTTGCCAATAGGAAATTTTTACACGTAGTTCATGTAATATGTTTTTTTTTCTAGAGAAATATGGAATTTCTTATATGAAAAAGATATAGCAGGTGTGAAAGACTTGTTAAGTGTTCTTGCATGGCAAGACCACTTTCTGTTATCTCACATATATATTCTTATTATTATAGCCAAATTTACCACCCTAACTCCTCCCACAGTTTTTACACTACATAGACAGTAATATACTGAAACCGCCCTGTGCTATTACTTTGTGGAACGTTTCACCGAATGGTTCACGAAATATCAGCGTTTTTGTGGTGAGATTGGTCCCATAGGAATGAATGGCGGAATGTTCAAAACTAGAGTGGGAGCTGACAAAAGCTAGAGTGTGAGCTGAAAAATCAGGATATGATTTGTAAACTGCCATCACTCCCTCATTTTCAAGCCCACCTATACAAATCTTATAGCAAAACGTTCAGCTATCCCTGCTGCCACTGAAAATGTCCACGGCTAAGCCGTAGTCCTGATAGTTTTCACAATATGATCATTTGTTTGCAACTCACACCGCCCATTGATATTCATTGAAACTCCACTCTAGCCACCTCAAATTTGAAGGGCAATTTCTAAACTGCGACTGTGCCTTAATTTTTAATATTTCAGAGACATACTAAGCATCAAAATGTAGGTCTGGGTCTTGTGATTCTCACAACATAAAGCTCTTCAGTGTAGGATTTACAATTTTTAAACTACAACCATTTGAAGATGGCAACCGCCAGTGAAGTGAGCAGTTTGTTTTTAACCGCTCTTCTCTGCCCTTGCTGTAGAGTCAGTTGCCATAGGAACCCAGGTGTGGGAGCAGGCAGCAGAGTGACAAAAGCTAGTCTGTGAGCTGAAAAATCAGGACATGATTTCTAAACTGTAATATAAGGTGTTATAGTGAGCGCAACTGCAAACAGCGTATAAATGCATATACACAGAAAATGTTACTGAGCAGCTGATACACCGAAAAGGTAACCAAAATAAAACCTCCAATCAAACATATATGTTAAGTAAAATGGTGCAGCGCTAAATACTAGAGTACAGTTCATATACATGCGTGATATCACTCTAAAGGTGATCAAATGCATAAAAGTTCGATGCAATAGTGCGGATCATGTAAAGATCCTAATTCAAGGTGAGTGGACGTCCTGATCCAAGGTGTGATAATAGGTGTGATCACACAAATAGGTGAAAAACGCACTCACCAGATGTGCGTTTAATACACGCAATATGTAATCCTGCGTCACCAGGCAAAGAAACGATCATCAGATCCCAGATCAGATTGTAACCAGATCACCATCCCGGCTCCACGGACGTAAGGTCATCCGTGGACCCTATGAATATGTGCATCGCACGAAACGCGTCAGAGGGGCAGCAGCAGCAGGACACCTAACCACCTTATGAATACATATGTGCCCATCTGGAGGACTCAGGACCCTGGTGGTGATACCTGGTAGCGGTTTCGGATGACCTTACGTCCGTGGAGCCGGGATGGTGATCTGGGTACAATCTGATCTGGGATCTGATGATCGTTTCTTTGCCTGGTGACGCAGGATTACATATTGCGTGTATTAAACGCACATCTGGTGAGTGCGTTTTTCACCTATTTGTGTGATCACACCTATTATCACACCTTGGATCAGGACGTCCACTCACCTTGAATTAGGATCTTTACATGATCCGCACTATTGCATCGAACTTTTATGATTTCTAAACTGCCATCACTTCCTCATTTTCAAGCCCACCTACACATATCTTATATCAAAACATTCAGCTATCCCTGCTGCCACTGAAAATGTCCACAGCTAAGCCATAGTCCTGATAGTTTTCACAATATGACCAGTTTGCAACTCACGCCGCCCATTGACATTCATTGAAACTGCACTCTAGCCACCTCAAATTTGAAGGGCAATTTCTAAACTGCGACTGTGCCTTCATTTTTAATATTTCAGAGACATACTATGCATCAATGCATGTGGTCATACCTTCATCTGCTAGGCTTGATAATGCTGCTAATGTTTTTATAAATGTATGTTTTAATGTAACTGTGAAGCACTTTGGGCAACAACATTGCAATTAAATGTGCTATATAAATAATTAAAAGTTGAAATGCATTTCTCACTGGATCAAGCTTGCCATGTGCACTTTTTAAATTTGATCAATCAATTGGTTAGTGTAATGTTTACTATCTTTACTCACTCCAAACACTCCACACAGTTACTCTGCCCACTCCATAAAGTTACTCTGCCCAGTCCAACCTTTTCACAGTTACTCCAGCCACTCCAACCACACAACAGTTACTCAATCCACTCCACCCAGTTACTCCGCCCACTCCAGTTGTAGACTACTGGTGGAGGCAAGAACACTTCACACAATTTCCCCAGAAATTGTAGCTTTTCTAGTTTCTTTTTAACATTGTTTCGTCCTGTACAGGCATTATTGGCATTCTCAACACAACACTCTAGTCTTCCTAGAATGAAACATTTTCTCATGCCTAAAAATATCCCATCTTGTCCATTCTTATCTTTTTACTGTAAATCTTTGAATGCTTATTCAACAGAAGTTTTCTAAAATACCAGCAGACATACACAGACAAGCCGTCTGCTTTCCCAGAGCTCAATAACTGTATCCTTTTAAGATAAAGTACTGCAAGGCCTTTTCCCCTTACATGCCCCCTTCCTGTCTTTGGATTTCAGGTGCCAGATTTCTAACAAGTATTTGAATGGGTGCTGCCTTTCACGCCACCTCTGATAAGTGTGTCTGCAGCCAAAGGTCGTTAAATAAAAGAAGCATGTTTACACTCCACTGCCAACACTGAAGAAAGCATATGAGTCTGTGCCAGTGGAAAACCGTACTGATAAAAACAAATGCCACTTCAGAATCTAAATGTGTTGATTTTATAACTTTACATATTTTTTAAATAGGTCCTTACCAGCTGTGCATCAGCAAAGGAGTCTGTCTAGAATATGGTAGGAAATGTTTTGGGCAAATAATTAAGAGGTTAGCAGATAAACTGTTTAAAAGTGGTTTACCATTTGCTAAAAGATTTTGGTGTTAATGAAAATGAAAAGTCGCACACCAAGGGTGTCTGTAATCAGCTGACAAGTTTCATCACATGATCAGGACCAACCTCTACTGCATTTTATTTTTTTAATTACAGGTACTTATATAGAGCCGACAATTTTACTCAGAGCTTTACATATAATGTACATACATTCACATCAGTCCCTGCCCTTAACCACTTCCAGACCGGACACTTTTACCCCCTTCCTGACCAGGACAATTTTCAGCTTTCAGCGCTATCACACTTTGAATGACAATTGCGCGGTCATGCAACTCTGTACCCAAATTAATTTTTTACCATTTTTTTGAGACAGATAAAGCTTTATTTTGGTGGTATTTATTCACCACTGGGATTTTTATTTTTTTTCCTATGTAAATAAAAAAGTCCAAAAATTTTTAAAAAGTGTTTTTTTAATAAAATTTTGCAAATAAATAATATTTCATCATAAATCTTTGCCAAAATTTATTATGTTATCTTTTTAGTAAAAAAAAAATCCAAATTAGTTTATAACCAAAAATTATAATTTTTAAACATTTTTTTTACATTTTTATTTTATTTTTTTATATTATTATTTTTTATTTTTTTTTTTTTTTTTACATACTGTCACCCTAGCAGTACAGTGTCACCATGGTGACACTGTACTACTTGTGGGGGGTGATGAAGATTTTTTTTTTTTTACACTGATTGCTTTTACATCCTATATGGGTGTAAAAGCAATCATTTCTCTTTCTCTCTGTGTGCATTCTTGCACTCATTGAGATGTACTGAGTGAGCTGTGATTGGTCACAGCTTGTCACATGGTACAAGGCTGTTGTGAATAGCCTTGTACCATGTGACCTCTGTGATCATTCACAGATTTCACACGTAGTAAGCAATGATGTCACAAGTGACATCTTGCTTACTACTTTGCATGTGATCACTGATTGGTCAATCAGTGATCACATGATCGGGACCTCGTACAGAGGTCCCGTCCGACGATCGGTGTTTCACTGTGTCCGGAGGGAGCGCGCACAAGCAGGGTGCAGGGAGGCCATTTATAAACGGCCACCCGACTCTGCACTGCCACCGTCCGGCCGTTTATATGCAACGGCTGCTCGGGAAGTGGTTAAGGAGCTTACAATCTAAGGCCCCTAACTCACATTCTTACATACACATAATAGGGCTAGTTTACCTACCATAATGTCTTTGGAGTGTGGGAGGAAACCAGAGTTCCCAGAGGAACCCCACACAGGCACGGGAAGAACATGCAAACTCGTGCAGGTAGGTGCAATGGTCGGATTTCGATCCAATGACCCTAGTGCTGCTTGGTGGCAGTGCTAACCACTTAGATACTATGCTGCCCATATGTTTCATCCAATGGGCCTAATTCTAGAGGATGCCAAAAAGATTTTGCAATTTATAGGTACAGCTAAGTCATACAAATCTGAATGTTTGATATAGAGTATCCGAAGTTGTGCAGAAACCAAAGGAATGTTGCACAGTGGTCTACATACGGCCATCTAGCTTAAATGATATCTGGGGGTGGGTGGTTGTCCCTTTCTTGGTAAGCTCTGTGACCTTAAATTGTTCTTCTTAATCCTTTTTAGCCACTTTTTGTTTTTGAAAACGTGGATTGGCTGTAGATTACAGAAGTCCTTTAGCCATTTTGGCTAGCTTCCTGTGCATTTTTCCAATGGTTCTCCTTACTTTATGCATCAGCCTGAAGAATAACTCTCTTCTAATGCTGCTCAAAGTTTTCTACAGAATGCATTAACATGTATTTGACAAGTCAAGGTACATTTTTATCTGAAAATTGATATTACCCAGTGAAAGCAGATAAGGTATTATAAAAAGTCTCATACATAGGCTCAGGGCTGCTTATCAGCTTCTTGAGGGCTGTTTTAGCGTGCCTATTTTCTACCTCTAGTGTGGCATAAGTATATATCCTTGCTGCTTATATTAGCTGTTCTGCCTCATTGTTCTGTGGTCAATATATGCAACTGGTAGACAAGGACCCAAAGAGAGGCAACGCAAGAAATTCCTTGTGGTTCCCAGAATGTTAGAAATTACAGTGTGTTCCTTTTAATAAGGATGTACTGGGAAACCTTTATTTTCAATATCAAAACAAATGTCAAATTGACATTTACAGTTTCAGAATGCTTACACTGACTAATATAAAAATTAATGAGCACCTCTGTTTTAAGATACCACATAAAAAAGTAGTTCTTTTACATTCCAAGATATAGTAACTTGCCTTTATTTCAGGTAGTAAACTTTAGAGGACTGTCTATTTTAATGCTCTCCAGCTGGAAACAGCTTGTCCACCATTACATCAGTGATATAGATGTATACGTCGTTTGCTCTCATTTCTGTAATTGAATAACATTTTCTTACAGATTAAAAAGTCATATACAATGAAGTTTTTAATAAATCCTTATGGTGGGCCCCATGAAACTGATGTCACTACTTTAGCATAACATTTCTTCATAGACTAAACTGAGTTACAGCAGACTCTTTTACTGATCTTCTGTTACCTGCATGGGCCCCACTGTTCTTTACACTGACCTATTTAAACAATGTAGCTTTTACATTTACCATTTCCCTGTGGTACAAGAAATTGTGAATACAACTCTTGCACAAGTCTATATATGTACTTCAAACGACACTTTTCATAGTGTCAGCCATAGGGTTGGTGAGGCATACTAGGTAAATGGATCCTATATGTTCTTCCCATGTTTGTAACAGTTTCTTTCAGGTGTATTTGTATCCTTCACAAATCTATTCTACTTATATACTATTAAATTTATTTTTCTCCAGTTCTGAATGCACAGTTGGTTCAGGGGCAAAAAAGTGTAATTTGGATGGCTCAGCCCGAAATTCTTAAATGAGGTGTGAAACCCATTATTTTATGGATTTATGATGAAAGGGAGGCATGCATGTAAGCCCTGTTTAAAAAGTCTTTATCCACTTCACCTCCAGAAGATTTACTCCCCATCCTGACCAGGCCATTTGTTTATGTGATATGGCGCTGCGTTAATTTAATTGGCAATTGCTTGGTCATGCAATACTGTACCCAAATGAAATTTTATGTAGTTTTTTCCCCCACAAATATAGCTTTCATTTGGTGGTATTTGATCACCTCTGCAGTTTTTACTTTTTGTGTTTATAAATGGAAAAAGAACAGCAATTTTGAAAAAAAATTCTATGTTTTTTATTTTCTACTATAAATCCTATCCAATAAAATTTTTTTAAAAATCAAATGTCTTCATAAATTTAGGTGCAAATGTATTCTACTACATATTTTTGGTTAAAAAAAAATCCCCTTAAGTGTATATTATTATATTATTATTATTATACAGGATATATACAGTTGCAAGAAAAAGTATGTGAACCCCTTGGGATGAATTGGGCATAAAATGTGCTCTGAACGTCATCTAAGTCACAACAATAGAAGAACACAGCCTGCTGAACATAATACTACACAAACATTAGATGTTGCCATGGTTTAACTGCACATAACATGTAAACATTCACAGTGCAGGGAGGAAAAAGTATGTGAGACCCTAGCTTAATGCCTTCTCCCAGAGCTAATTGGAGCCAGAAGTGAGCCAACCTTGACTCCAATCAGTGTGATTATATTGGATGTGTTGCTGACAGCTGTCCTGCCCTTAAAAAACACACACCTGTTTTGGGTTTACTTGTTTTGGGTTTCATGCAAAACTCCACGTAATCCCAAGGGGTTCACATACTTTTTCTTGCAACTGTATAGCGCCAACGGTTTGCTCAGCGCTTTACATTATAGTGGGCTCTTGCAGGTACAATTGACAGCTTGGAGTAATTTAACCATCTGTCTGCCAAGCAATAATTAATATTATTATTATACAGGATTTATATAGCGCCAACAGTTTGCTCAGCGCTTTACAATATAACGGGAGACAATACAGCAACAATACAGTTCAATACAAGAGGGATTTGAGGGCCCAGCTCCTTGGAGCTTACAATCTAGGATATTTATCAGTTTGCGCAAAAGTTATAGCGTATACAAACTACGGGACATATACAAGAATTTTTTTTAAACAAGTTATGGTGGCAATCAGCGACTTATAGCAGGACTGCGATATTGCATTTTTGCACTAACTGACACTTTGTGGAAACCAGTGACACTAATACAGTGATCAGTGCTAAAAATATACACTGATTACTGTACTAATGACACTGGTTGGGTGTAGGGTGATCAAAAAAGAAAAGTGTGTACCTAGCTATATGCTTGGTGTACATTATATGGCGCTGGTACAAGAGGAAGTGATGGATCATGTTCCTAGCTCTGCAGGGACACACGATCCATCACTTTCTCCTGTCACAACGTAGGCATAAGCTCTGTTCTTCCTCCCTCCCCGATGATCTGTGGGTGCCAGCAAAGATCCATTCCCCAGGACTCACAGATCAGCACCTGCTTGTGACAGTTCACAGCAGAAGCTATTCGCCGGTGGCATGCATGCCCCCATGAGGCAGAAGTGCAAAATCACGTATATATTCTGCACGTATATATTCAATTATATATTTTGCACAGGAGAGCCACCCTGTAGCAGTGAAACTGCTATAGGGTGGATGTAAAATGGTTAATAAAAAGTGAGTTCCTAGCTGAAGTTAAAAATACTGCTATACTTATCTCCACAGTGATACTCCTCCTCCAGGTTAAAAGAAGCCCACCATTATCCAACCTACTTAATTTGAGCACAGGGCATCAAGGCTAGACTCTGCAGTTATCCAAACGGAGAAAGACCCTAAAAACAAATATATCAGCTCAGTTATATCATGAGATGCAGGAAATATTGTCTTACTACCTTTGACATGACAAAGCCAGAACTTTGTGAAATATTTGTGTGCATTGAGACATATGGCTAAATATCTGCTCCAGGTACCAGAGAGAAGTCAACAGACCCCAGCCATGTGTGCTTAGTTTTGATTATGAATTAAACTTGCAGGGCAAAGAAACAGGTTGACATAACTGCCACGCACCCATTTGTTTGCCCACCTCTCTGTTAAGCCCCCAAAACAAACAGACTACTAGTTCTTCAAGATATAATTAGCATATTACCCATTCCTGCTTTCCTCATGATACAGCACTGGGTGCTTGAGCAGCCAACTGCAAGAGTAATTCCAAGCAGCTGGGGAAGCCAGCAATTATGTGAAACTGTCCATTTGCATTGTATATCAGTGAAGGTAGGTAAAAAAAACATTCATTTAATCCAGGTATGTAGGCAAAATAATTGAACATATTTTAAATAGTGTTTCAGTCAGTCTGTGTTTGCAATATTTCCCTCAATGTTGCAAAAAAAAGAGGGATGGATTGACATGCTAACATATTCTTTTACTTTAGAAAATCAACCCATTATACCTCGGAGTACCTTTCAGGGTTTGTATTATTAACTACACACAGCTTAAGAAATATTACAGGATATTGTATCATTTTTAATTTTTTGCCTGTTCTCTAATTAAAATCTTAAATGTGAATCTTTATGTTCAGATCTAACACCAGCTCTTTTCGACAAAAAAAGATGCATAATTTGATAGTTTAGATTTCAAGGGTGAAAAGCTATTTTATGCAATGTACCTTTGAAACAAAACAAGTATTGTAGGGCTACATTGCCATGCTGGTCATGCTGATTGTGAAGTTGGTAACTGAAAACTGTAATGTGCTTCCCCCCATGCTGAGCTGAAGAAATGTTAACCTAGTTTAATGTTGGGGTCTGCGGAAATATCTTCTGTATTTCAAGTTGTTTAGAGTAAAGAAAATTGTCTCGTGTTATACTGACAAAGGATATGGAGGGGCATCTAAGCTGATCATTTCCCTAAGCCCAATTTTGTAAGTAACCTACCGTACGTTTTAGCATTTTTCCTTTTGGTGGGTAATAATTTGAACAAAAACTAGAAGCATCTTTGTGTTTTCAGTAACTTGTTCTGCCACTTGGTGGAGCATGTTTGTCATGCAAGCTCTATGTCTTCATCCTGCTAGCTACAAGTTCTTTATCTTGCTAAAAGTACAAAGTAAAAAAGCAAGATTTGACATATGGTTGTTTCATGTGTTTGTGTGTATCAGAAGGAACTATCTCTGGTGCTTATTGCTGCTAATGAGATTTTTCTTTTCATTGTCACATCTGAATTAGTAGAATGAAATAAATATTCTTTAGAACACATATGGCTTTATTACACTAAAATGCTTGCTTTATTTATTATTTAGTTATTGCTTTAACTCATGTTCAATTGCTATACACTTATACAGATTAGGCTCAATTCACAACGCTTGAATACACGTAAAAGTCACTCTAGTTTAGCCTTGTGGCTTTAATTTTCAAACCTCTTTGGACTCCACTAAAAATAACTGTCACTTTTGTATATAAATAAGTATATATAACCTAGTGTGTTTAGCTTTTTGAATTGAGTCTTTTGCATTTTTGAAGTCTTTCATTTTAATTGTCTTTAGCCGCAAAATGCACGCGCAAATGCAGCCTCCTGGTGTAAAGGTTCCACATAAAACAAAGGTTTTTCTGATGACTGTGCATTTTGATTGCAGTGAAAAATGTTAGTAAGTACATAGAACTGTATTCTTTGTGAATAGGTGCATAATTACAGTTATTCCTTTAGATCAATGTTTCTCAAGTAATGGGTCATGACCCAAGTGGGTCACGACTAGGGGTGGACTGGGCTGCAGGGCAAGTGCCCCACCCAGGCCTCCCTAATGCCCCTGCCATCACCCCAGACTTTGAAACACTTATCAAGAACAAGAAGCATCCCCAATTTTCCTATTAGTTCTAATTACTTTCATATGTTTCAATTACCGTTTATTTTATTGGGTTTTTACTTTAACAGCACTTTCATTTTCACTAGCTCTGTGATTACTGCACTATCCATTTTGGAAGGAAGCTGTTTGGTTACTGTTTAAAATGTGCATATATCTTACTGAATACTGCACAAGTTTTTTTGTGGAATACATTTTATAATGTTTCGGAAATTAAATTATTTTTGGGTCACGAATGAATGACCAAAGACAAATGTGGGTCCTGAGGTTCCACAGGTTGAGAACCACTACCTTAGATACTTTGGTTCAGTAGGTCTTTAATGATGGCTCTTGCAGGTACAATTGACAGCTTGGAGTAATTTAACCATCTGTCTGCCAAGCAATAATTATTATTATTATTATACAGGATTTATATAGCGCCAACAGTTTGCTCAGCGCTTTACAATATAATGGGAGACAATACAGCAACAATACAGTTCAATACAATAGGGATAGGAGGGCCCTGCTCCTTGGAGCTTACAATCTAGGAATAGGAATAATCACTTTTACAATAGAGGCATCCATTCAACAAATATGTCACAGCACTGAGATCCAGGTGGGCTTCAGATCAGTGTCTCGCTGTCCCCAATCTATTTTGGTAAACACAGCAGAGTCTCCAATAAGAAGATGTTACCACAGATCTATTAAACAGGGAAATGTCTGTCCAGTGTGCACTATTACTAAAGTTAGGTATAAAAAAAACTATATACAGTGCATTCATAAAGTATTCAGACCCCTTTTACTTTTTTCAATTTTGTTAAGTTGCAGCCTGATACTACAGTTGTTTAAATTCATTATTTCCTCATTAATCTACACTCAGTACCCCATAATGACAAAGTGAAACATAATTGTTTCATAAAACCTGTGGATTTATGAAAAAGGAAAAACAGAAATATCACATTGGCATAAGTATTCAGACTCTTTTGCAGCAACACTGGAAATTTAGGTGCCTCCTATTTCTCTTAATCATTGCTAAAATGTTTCTACACCTTGTGTCGGAGATCGCCGCGGCGCTGGTCCCGGCGCAGGCGCAGTGCGCCACCCTGTGCAGGGACGCGGGCTCTAGGTCCTGGCCGTCCGCGGCGTTCGAGCCCCGCGCATGCGCAGTAGAGGCCGCGGGCGCGCGCTTGGCACCAATGACAGCGCAGAGCGGGATATTTAAATGGCCCTGAGCTGTCATTCAGTGCCTTCTGGTCTTTCCTTGTATCCTGTATCTGCGAACCTGTGCTAAGTGAGTTATTGACCCGGATTGTACCTGACCTTGTTGCCTTCTCCTGCCCAGACCCTTGCTTTGCCTGACCACTCTCCTGAATGCCCCCGTTTAGATCTGACCTTCCGTTGCTGACCTGGCGTGTGACCCAACTACTCTCTGCCCGCTGCTTTGTACCGCTCCGTCCCCTCAGTTACTGACCCGGCCTGTTTGACCTTGCACTTGCTCAGCCATCCATCCATCCATCCCAACGGGATCACCCGACCTCCTCATATCAGGCTCTTCCCTGTGGGAGCCCCTGGCGAACACTGCTACCACTGACAGGTGTACTCAGTAGCCACGACCTGGTCTCAGGGTACTTCAAGTCCATCCCCACCATCAGGGGCCCTGGTGAACACGTACCCTGGGGCTTATATTCCGTGCGCTGGGATTGTCTGACCAGTGGAGTGCTAGTAGTACCGCCAGGCGGTCCCTTACACCTTGATTGGAGTCCACCTGTGGTAAATTAAATTGATTGGACATTCACACCTTTCTATAAAAGGCCTCACAGCTGACAATGCATACTGTGTCAGAGCAAATGCCATGAGATCAAAAAGAACTGCCTGCAGAGCGCAGAGACAGGATTATTGCAAGGCACAGGTCTGGGGAAGGCTACAAAAATTTCTGTTGCACTGAAGGTTCCTAAGAGCACTGTGGCCTCCATAGTTCTTAAATGGAAGAAGTTTGGCTCACTCAGGACTCTTCCAAGAGCTGATCACCCAACCAAACTTATTAATCAGTGGAGAAGGGCGAGATGGGTGATGGGACAAAGTTTCAGAAAGACAGCCATCACTACAGCCGTCCACCATCCTGGGCTTTATGGCAGAGTGGCTAGATGGAAGCCTCCCCTCAGTGCAAAACACATGAAAGCCCGCTTGGAGTGTGCAAAAAAGCACCTGAAGGACTCAGAAGGTGAGGAACAAAATTCTCTACTCTGATGAAACCAAGATTTTGCCTCAATTCTAAACATGATATCTGCAGGAATTGTCTGTAGTATCAGGCTGCAAAATAACACAATTGAAAAAAGTGAAGGAGGTCTGAAAATTGTATGAATGCACTGTATGACGAAAAAATAAATAACTGAAAAGTACGTTATACACCTACACAAAGAAAATGTTCCATATATTAAAGTAGTGCTCCATGTTAAAGTAAAAGAATGAATTAGCAAGTCGTTTAAAAAAAAATTAAAATCTAGGGAAAAGTGATAGTGTTGGAGTACATGCCCAAGCCCCTATAGCCCACAACACACAACCACTCCAGTAATACCTCACTGCTAATTTCTCAGTTTTAGCTACAAAAAAAATACTCAGTGTCAGCTGGTTTCAAAGCCTAGAAGGAGTGCTGACACCATGGGAATGATTTACTAAAAATGGAGAGTGCAAAATCTAGTTCAGCTGTGCATGGTAGCCAATCAGCTTCTAACTTCAGCTTGTTCAATTAAAGTAGTACTACACTGCATCTAAGCACCACAAACCAAAAACCCTACTTAAATAATGTTTAATATTCAAAGAAAAACTCCCCCATCCATCCATGTCTCCATGCTTTATTTTGCTGAGAAATCACTTTGAAAAACGCCCCCTAGTTTTTTTTTAATAAGGGCAGTAGCATTTACTTCTTGGAATCCATCTTCCCTTAGCTTATGGCATGCAGGAAGGAGGGTATGCTTAGCTAAGAAAACTCCTCCTCCACTCCTAAAGACTTCTGGAATATATGACACCATTTTCCTAGGCATGGAAACCAGGAAGTAACTGAAGAAATGTAAAAAAAAGTTTAAAATAAGTAAGTATGATGTACTTTTCCACCTATTTACTAACAGCATAAGGATTAAAAAAGGTCAGTGTTGATTGGGAGAGTGAAGTTCCGCCTTAAGCTTTGAGAAAAAAAACTGGAAGCAACACCAGATTTTGCATTCTCCTGCTTTAGTAAATCAGCCCCCTTGTGTCAGTGCTAGGACCCAGTAATTGGCCACTAAACCCAAGCATACCCAGAAAAACAAGGTATTTTATGCTGGCAGGTGGAGTTCTGAAGTCATGGCTGAGGAGGCGCAAGCTCACAATGGACTAAAATAAATGTCTTCTGAGTTTGTTCCTCATCAGCTGGGTAGTGAAATCTCAGACTACATCTAAAATATTTGTTGTGCTCTGTATATACTTCTACCTCCCTAAAATGATCCTGTTCTAGAACCTTTAGCAGGGGATACAATACACCAAATGAACATTAAGGGAGAAGAAATGGTGAACACCATTCTTACAGACCCTATGCTTTTTTTGTTAAACCAAACCTAATTTTGACCTTTTAATACATTTTTCAGCACTCACATCTGCAAATAAACGTATCCAAATATAACACCGTGACATTTTCTTCCATTTTTGTTCAATGGAGAATCTATCCTTGCTCCTGGTTTTAAACTCTTCCTCATCATGGAATGATCTTAAAGCTGAATTCCATGTTTCCTTTCACTATATATAGTTAGCCTTAGCCAGCTTGACTTAGGCTAACCCTAACATATGAAACCGTAAATGAAGCAAATTATCTTCCTATACTGAGGCAACTGGAGGGCATCCTGGAGAAGCTGAAATAAGGGCAAGACAATCACCTACTTTTTATGTCTTCTAGATCGCTGTTGACAGCAACAGTCTAGAAATTCCAAAACACCAAATTTTACAGTTTCTATGGGTCTAAAGCAAACCAATAATGTCCTGTAATATAGTAAAAAATACATAAATACATTTGTGCGCTCCGCCACAAACAAATAATAAAATATATAAAAGGACTGCAGCAACCCAAATATCCAGAATACTGGACCCAATAATAATACTAAAACAAAAGGTGCACTATCCCTTTAAATCAAAGAACAAATGAGTAACAGATTCGAGAATATGTGCAAATGAACAAATATAAACACATATAATACAATGAATATGTGCAGAAATATACAACGAGGAAAAAATTCATATACTGCTCATATAAATTTAATAGTTCATATTGGATCAATAGTGACAACGTGCTCAGGGTGCTCCTTAGAGAAAAAGAGGGTCCTCTTACTGAATTCAAATGATCTCAAGTTAGAGATCAAAAGCGCTCAGTCTCCAAATCAAAGGATGGCACTCTAAAAATAAAACCCAACCTTTTTTTAGGCAAAGGAATAGGAAAAACAAAAGGAACAAAGCAAGAGGGTGTAGGGGAGGAAGGAGGAACCCCCCCAAAAAATAAAGGGGTAACGTGAAGGTTTATTCAAACTGAGTGGGGTGGATCTTGCTGATCCAGAAAAGGAAGTCCTTATTAAGGGTCTTACATTTGCATCAGCTAGGTCTCTAGACAAAACTGAAACTTCTATTGACACTCAAAAGTTCATAAGCAGATTAGGTATCAACAGACATTTTTTGTCTAACCCCATTGTGAGAAATGGGGTTTTGGAACAGTTAGGGGAGGTTGTACATACAGGATTTAGACATGCTTCATTATTTAATCCCCCAGGGAATGTGAATTCTGATTTGATGGTGTTCAAAAGTATAGTGTTACTTGATTTAGAACAACCCACATTTAAAAACAGATTCCAAAAATGTTTACTAAATTATTATTATTATTATACAGTATTTATAAAGCGCAAATAGTTCGCTCAGAGCTGTACATTACAAAGGGGGACAGAACATGTGACAGAACAACAACAATACAATGCAAAACATGAGGGGATTGAGGGCCCTGCTCTTTCGAGCTTACAATCTAGGAGGGAGGGGATAGTGGTACGGGAGGAATAGCTGTGGGGGATGGGGTGGTAGGAAGAGTGGAGGAGATCGGCAATTAGCTGAGGGCGGGGTAGGCTTCCCTGAAGAGGTGGGTTTTCAGGGTGCGCCTAAAGGAGAGGAGAGTAGGTGATAATCTGATGGGTTGGGGCAGGGAGTTCCAGAGGATGGATGACACCCTGGAGAAGTCCTGGAGGCGGGCATGGGAGGAGGAGACCAGGGAACTAGAGAGAAGGAGGTCTTGTGAGGAGTGGAGTGTGCTTGCTGGGTGGTACTTGGATATTAGGTCAGTGATGTAGTTCGGGGCAGTAAATGGAATCAAATCCATTTGTGACCGAAAGGATTTAGTCATTCGGCCTGCCGATAAGGGTTGGAGGTATAGTCCTGCTTAATAAACAGGACTATCTGTATGAGATGGACAATTTCTTATTAGATAGAAACACCCTTCGAGGTATTAAATAAGGATCCTGCTTGGAAATATAAAACACAGCTGGAAAAGATAATACAGGGTGGTTTTAAGGAGGGAATTATTGATGAGAAGGAAAGGCAGTTTTTCATTCCTTTGGCTCCTGGAATCCCCATCATTTATTATCTTCCCAAAATTCATAAAAACTCCCACAACCCCTGGGTAGGCCAATCGTAAGTGGGATTGATTCCATCACCTCATGGATAAGGAAGTACATTGACTTCTCTTTACAATCATTAAATAGGACACCAGCCTTTCTAAAGGATACTGTTCAGATCATTAATGAACTATCTTCTCATATGGACATTGAGGGGTACATCTTTATGGTGACTGCGGATGTCTCCTCCCTTTATACTATCATTCCCCATCACAAAGGGTATGAGACTGCCAGCTACTTCTTTGTTTTTGTCTAGAGGACAATCTAAACAAAAATACTATTTATTTTGGATTTGTTAACGTTTGGCATGGAACACAACTATTTTTATTATGGTGGTAATTTCTTCCTTCAAAAGACCGGCGTGGCTGTGGGAGCGAAATTTGCTTCCAGCCTGGCCAACCTGTTCATGGCATTATGGGAAGATGAAGCCATATATGCCAACAGTGTCAGCAACTTAATGATGTCGCTATATAGATGACGCCTTTTTTGTGGCATGCATTTATGTCCCATTTAAATTCTAACACTTGGAGTATTTGATTTTCCTATGAATGGAATGATTACAGCTGAACATAACAAACTACTTACTAAAACATAGCTTATTTACTTACTAAAATGGCTTCATACCTGTGGGAAGATGTTATTGCATGTGGTTAAAGGCCATTCCTAAGGGACAATTTCAGTGCATTTGAAGGAATTGTTCCAAACATGAAGATTTCTCTGTACAAGCAGGTGTCCTGAAACAGAGGTTCCTGGTAAAGGGATACTCTTCAGATGTTTTAGAACAAGAATTTCAAACAGTTTTAGTACTTGACCGTGATTCCCTTTTATCCTCCAAAGAGAAAGTTTTCACAACCAATAAATAATAATAGGCTTTTCTTATGACCTTTTCCATCCCATCATAGTTGGCTCATTGGTGTCTTGAGAAAACACTGGAACATTCTAAAGGAAGACAGTGTTTTAGGTCCAGTGCTTCTCGCATGCCCACATGTAATTTTTAAGACGGCATATTTCCCTTAGGGATGTGATAGCACCCAATTTAGTAGTATAACCTCCCAAAAACAAGATGTTTGAGAACCTTTATTAGTTTCTATCTATGCAGGAGATGTGAAGTATGTAGAAATATGCAAAGTATGTAGGAATATGCAAACCATTCATACCTCCTCCCTGACTTCAAATGTCACTTCCAAAAACTACGCCATTCGTGATGTCACTTCCAAAAACTACACATTGTTCATGTGATCTCCAGTATGTGGGGAGGACAACATCAGGAAGGGTTTTCCATCACATAGCCTTTCGAGACATTTTGCCCAACATCATGGGAAAGATACCTATTTTTTACAGGTCATAAGAATTGAGATTTACACTCCACATTGGAGGGGCAGTAATTTGATATGACAATTTTCTCACTGTGAAATGTGGTGGATTTTTGACCTCAAGACTTACCAACCTTGGTTGATAATCTTGCTATTTTTGTCTTTTTGTTTTAGATCAAATGGTCAAATTTGAGTATATTTAGATCAAACGGTCAAATCTGAGTATATTTACGTTTTCTCCTGCTAGTACATTTTAGATATTTAGGAGTTTTTTGGATTTATTTAAAAATATTTTTTGTATATGTTTTATACTGTATATTCTTTTATACTGTATATACATTTTATAGTCTCCTTGAACTTTTTTTTTGTGTTCTACGTATTGTGATGATTACTGGATATAACACATGTATACAGTATATATTTTGTATTCAGAAGTGAGATTTTTTGTGCGTAATGTTTTTGGTTTTATTTTTAATTTCGATTTTTGTTTATTTTAGGTGATTCCATTTTGTATACAGGTTGACTCAGATTTTAGAGCTGTGCACTTGTACAACCACAAGATGGAGTAGTTTTTATGGAAGTTTGTCTTGCGGCCTTTAAGTCCTATCCATAGCAGCTATTTTATCATAAACAGATATTTCAGTATATTGACATCCCTGTACATCTTTTGTTTTTTCATATTTTTGATTAAGGAATAAATATGTTATGTGTTTGCAATTTTTATAATAGACTCTTTCTTCTTGTGGTTGTATGCAATCGTGGATCATTTCTGGTCTTTTCTGCTTTAAATGTATGTTGCTGACATCGCACATTGATCTCCAATCCCAGAGGGCGCCACTGTTTGGGAAACACATAGTGCATTACTTTTTTTAAATAAATCAAGTTGGAACGTACTGCACTACAGTATGGGGCTTCTCCCAATTTTTGCTCCATACATGTTATTACAGTGAGCGATATTTGGATGTCAGGGAATTTGTTAACATACCAATGAGGATTTTAACCAGCGAAGGGTTTGACAGTGAGAGTTCCATCCTTTTGATTTGAAGACTGAGCGCTTTTGATTTCTGTAACTTGAGATCATTTTAATTCGGTAAGAGACCCTTCTTTTCCTCTAAGGATCAGATGGAACACTTTTGCGTGGAAGTTTACAAGCACTGAGTACTTTGTCACTATTGATCCAACATGAACTATTAATTTATATGAATAGTATATGAATTTTTTTCTCGATGTATATTACTGCACATATTCATTGTATTATGTGTTTATATTTGTTAATTTTCACTTATTCACAAATCTGTTACTAATTTGTTCTTTGATTTAAAGAAATAGCACACCTTTTGTTTTATTATTAAGAATATCCTATACTGCCTAAAAGCAGCAAGGAAGCTGGAGGTACTCAAAATAAACTAATACATGGCAGAAAACATTGCTCCAATAGCCCTGCTACACATTTCGACTGAACTATATCTTTAGGCTACACTGGAAACAACTCTCGCTCTTTCCCTTAGGGCTAATTCACACAAGCATGGAATTAAAATTTTACAACTGCAGAATTCACATCATATCCACCTACCACCCCTTTTCATTTTATGCAGCCACAATAATATGTGATCTGCCTTAAATACAAAATCGTGGCTCTGCTAACTCTCATAGCCTTTAAAATTACGAATGTAGGAATGCTGTACATCTCTAGTCTGCAATAAAGTAATGATTTAATATCCACAATATACTGTGTTTTTCATTTACATCCCATTAAAAAATCACTCCAATCACATACCAAATACTCTGGGAGGAAGACTTTGGCTCCACCAACCACAGAAGATTGATCAGAGAAATTACCCATGGCAATAAAAATCTAGAAATATCTTTGCATTAGAAAACTCATATATAGTACTGTTCAGATGGTACTACACTTCTGCACAGTTTGCAAAGTGTAAGACATCATACTGTCCTAATTGGTTTAAAAGATGCCCCCAAGTGGGAATACCACACACATATGCTGAAGCTGCACACACACCCAATGACTATGGATAAGCACATACCTCATTATTGCAATTCTTTTCCTTAACCTGGGCAAAATCTCATGTAAAGCTTTGCCTAACCACTTCTTCAGGCCTTTTTTTTCTTAAGTCCCTATTTTTTTTCCATATATGCATATACACTATGTATATGTGTGTGTATATATATATATATATATATATATATATACACAGAATTACCGATCAAAAGTTTTAGAACACCCCCAATTTTCCAGTGTGTAATTAAGTTTTTATGCAGTTTAATGTCTCAGTGTACTCTGAAGATAAAGCATATACTGTAACTAATATCTGGACATTAAAAAGAAATCATGGAAACATTTTCCTTAAAAAAAAATCTAAATTTGTGTCTCCTCAAAGTAGCCAGAAGTTCTCACAGATGTGTTGTACTTGCAGTTTGCTTTGCTTTCACCCTTCTGTCCAGTTCAACACAAGCCAGCTTGATGGGATTTAAGTCTGGAGACTGTGCTGGCCATTCCATGAGTTGAAGCCTACCTTCTTGTTCTTTTCTTCTAAGGTAGTTCTGACACAGCCTGGAGGTATGTCATTACCTTGCTGTAGGTCGGATGAATCCCTGACTAACTAGGCGTATTCCAGCGGGTATTGCATGGCATTGCAAAATGCTGTGGTAGTAGCTTTTGTTGCAGGGTGCCACCTACTCTCTGAAAGTTGCCAACTCTAGATCCAACAAAAGAGGCCCAGACCATCATGCTTCCTCCTCTATAACTATAACTGGAGAGTGCAAAATCTGGTGCAACTGTGCATGGTAGCCAATCAGCTTCTAACTTCAGCTTGTTCAATTAAGCTTTGACAAAAAACAAAACTGGAAGCTGATTGGTTTCTATTCAGATCTTCACCAGATTTGGCACTCTCCAGTTTTAGTAAATCAACACCATGGTGTCACACCCTGAGGAACCATCCTTTCATCTACTCAACGACATAACAAAACCCTGCGTTATAAACTGAAGATCTCAAATTGTGATTCACCAGTTCATAAAACTATTTCAGTCTTCAGTAGTCCACTAGCAGTGCTGCATTGCCAAGGCCTCTTTTTATTATTTTGTCATCTTAACAAGGGTTTTCTTACAGCCACTTGACTTGTCAAACCTGCAGCCCGAAGTGTTCCCTTCACGGTTGAAACTGAGACTTGCTTACTTCGATTATTGTTAAACTATGCTTGAAGCTGTTGTTCTGTGAGCCACCTGTCATGCAAGCTGCTGAATCTCAGAAACTTGTCTTCTGGTTCTGTTGTGTTTTTGGGTCTGCCAGACCTCCTCCTGTCAGAGAGGAAAGACCTAAACATTTAAATCCCCATGAACAAGGGACACTTCTGAAAGATGGAAACTGACTACTGGAAAACGTAGGTTAAAAAACGTCTGTTTAGCCGCGTTTGCATAATACGTTTATGCGGTTTATGTGTGTTTGCATTTAGAAGTATTTTTAAAGATAAGATCCAAATGGATTATGGATGACATAAACAATCATACAGATAAAACGAATGCAGGACATACATTCCGAAATTCCATAAGGATTTTCTTTAGAAAATCTGAAATTTCATGCATTTTTTAATCCGATGATGCCACTGATGATGCCATTTCACTATTCGACCAACCAAGCCTTCAATTTCACCTCATGGTGCTACAGAAAATAATTTTCATGGCATCTTCTTTTCTTTTCAGATCACAGCTCATGTTCCTTGTTATTTTTCTATTCTATTTCTCACACAATTTTCCCATCATAGATTAGAAATTCTTTTTTTCTTTAATTCCAGCATGCCTGATTGCTCAAATTCGATGGCCGTACAAAAATTACACAATGCTGCAGCCCACTAATGGTGTGAAATGTGAAAGAAAATTATTAGTTATGATTTTCGAAAGAAAATTTGTTCAGAATTCGACCCATGTATGGCCTGCATAAGGATAACCATAAATAAAACAATCAGGAAAATATATAGATATAGAAAGCTGGCGTGGGTAGCCCAAAGTGACAATCAAAATACAGCTCTTCACACTATTATTATACAGGATTTATATAGCGCCAACAGTTTGCCCAGCGCTTTACAATATAACGGGAGACAATACAGCAACAATACAGTTCAATACAAGAGGGATAGGAGGGCCCTGCTCCTTGGAGCTTACAATCCAGGAGATGGAGGTGCCGCTTGATAACCAGACTGCTCACTTCACAAGAACTGTAAAACAAAAGGGACAACCAGAAGCACAAACACCATAGTGTGGCATGTAAAAATGAGAATATTTATTAAATAAGTAAAATACACTCACAAAAGTGACATTCGCTAGGTGAGACATTCAGAGTTACTTGGGGACTGGGAATAGCTGAGCAGTAACTAGAAGAACCCCAGCCTTGGCCACCGGCGTTGGGGTCGGAGGGTGCTGTGATGGAGAGGAGTCATTGTCACTGGTCTGCAAGGAATGCTGAAGCTTTTATAAGTGCATTTTACTTATTTAATAAATACTCTCATTTTTACATGGTACACTATGGAGTTTGTGCTTCTGGTTTCCCCTTTTGATTCAATCATTCAATGACCAGCTTTAGACGTTTTTTTGAGTTTTTGTTGCTAAATTTATCCCCACTGGGGAAATTCACTTCTCCATTTGTCTTGGTTACAATTGTCAATGAGACAGAAAGGGGAAATAAAAAAAAAGGTTTATTTTTCATCACAATTGAGAGAAAAATCACTCAATGGGTAACCCGGTTTCTGTGACAGATCTTTCTAGGATGGATATTATGTTCACTTTGGAGAGATTTGCTCTCTTTTAATGCTATCTCTGGAACAGCAAGTGAAGGGAAATTTCCCCAACAGAACAGGGTCTGCAAAAATATCTTGATAGGGGATTTTGACCCTCTCTTTTTCTTTTTAAATCTAAAATTACAGACTTTACGTACAAGTTAAAAGAGGAATTAACCCTTTTTATTCTTTCTTTGAAATAAAACTGTTGACATATAAACCCTGTATGTTGAACAACAGACCTCTCGGCTGTAATATGTATGTCATAAATTGACTGGAGAACAAGTTCTCTGATTTTAAACTTGAAAAGTTTGATTTCTGTCCTCTGGGCGCCCTTAGAAGACTTCGCTTGATGCATTTATTTGTTCTGTCCCAAAGGCAGTAGTATTGTTAGAGAAAAAAATCTATCCATGCAACCAGTGCTGGATGTCTGATGGTTTCCTAAGCAACACCCCTGCATGCTGCTTGTGTTACAGAACTAAAAATAGGCCTTTCAATAAGCTGTGCACACGGAGTGTAATTACCCCAATCCATTATTTAGCTCAGTACCTAAAAGGAGGCTTTCCTAATGGAACACTCTGCTTCATGCTGAAGTGTTACCAGCATTTTCCTTCAGTTTTATATGTTATTATGAAGGTAATTATATAACAAACTCCTTTCCGTGGTTCTCAGAGTGATGGCATAATGGTTTGCATAGGCTGATGAGCCTCTTTCCCCCAGTTGGCTGTACACAAAAGATTGTAAAAAAAAAATAATCACTTTTTTGAGTAAAGAACATATATTGGCACTTTTTTCATTTTTATACTTCATACTGTTTAGCATTTGATTCTCTGAACTGCTGGATTCGATTGAGGGCCTTGTTTTATAGATGTACTATCTGTCTCTAGTTGCAAAGAAATTGAGTGTAGTACCAGTACTGAAAATAAATGTTTATCAGATTAATAAAAATGTATCTGAAATGAGAACACAAATATAATATAGTCCAACTGTGGTTGCTGCATTTCTTTTTTTCTTTTTTTTTTTGGGGGGGGGGGGATTTTTTCCCTTTTATTTTCACCTGTCAGTAAAATACTTTCTGTTCTAGGGTGAACATGCTTGCTCACTGTTCTGTATATATGGAGGAAGCGTGTTGTCACCCTAAGACAGGAAGTGTGTTAGAACTGCAAAAGACCTTCCCTCTCCTCGTCTCTTTAATATATTGTACACGTTCTATACTTACAGTGAAGGAAATAAGTATTTCATCCCCTGCTGATTTTGAATATTTGCCCACTCACAAAGAAAAGATCAGTCTAAAAATCGAATGGTAGGTGTATTGTAACACTGAGAGACAGAAAAGGAACAAAAAATTCAAAAGAAATGCATGTCTAATAAATGATGCACTGATTTGCATGTTCATGAGGGAAATAAGTATTTGATCCCCTTCACAAAACATGACTTAGTACTTGGTGGCAAATCCCTTGTTGGCAATCACAGAGGTCAGACATTTCCTGTAGTTGACCACCAGGATTGCACACATCTCAGGAGGGATTTTGGCCCACTCCTCTTGCAGATCCTCTTCAAGTCATTAAGGTTTGGTGGCTCTCCCTTGGCATCAGAGACTCCGCTCTCTCCTCGCTCTCCTCCTATCTATCCCAACGTTCTATCCTTCAGCGTTGCCTATAACGCTACCACCTCCCCCTCTCTCCCCCTCTCTGTTGGGGTCCCCCAAGGCTCTGTCCTAGGGCCCCTTCTCTTCTCCATCTACACCTCCTCCCTCGGCAAACTGATACACTCCCACGGCTTCAACGATCACCTCTATGCCGATGACACACAAATTTACCTCTCCACCCCTCAACTCACCCCTTCAGTCTCCGCCCGTATCACCCACCTACTGAACGACATATCAGACGGGATGTCGCTCCATTTCCTCAAACTGAACCTTTCCAAAACTGAGCTCCTGATTTTCCCCCCAGCCTGTGCGCCCCCCCCCCCACCCTCTCCATCACGACCAACAATGCCACCATCAGTCCCACCCCACAAGCCAAAGTCCTAGGTGTCACTCTAGACTCAAAACTGTCCTTCCAACCCCATGTCCAAGCGTTGGCAAACTCATGAAGGCTCCACCTCCGCAACATCTCCAAAATATGTTCGTTCTTAACCCCAGACACTACTAAACTACTCGTTCACTCCCTTATTATCTTACGTCTGGACTACTGCAACTCCCTTCTCACCGGCCTACCTCATCGCAGACTATCCCCTCTTCAGTCTATCCTGAACTCAGCGGCCAGACTCATCCACCTCACCAACCGTTCCGCTTCTGCCACCCCCCTCTGTCAGTCCCTCCACTGGCGCCCGATTGCCCAACGCATTAAATTCAAACTACTAACATTGACGTACAAAGCCATTCATAATGCTGCCCCAAACTACCTCACCGACCTGATACCCAAATACCACCCTACCCGTAATCTTCGCTCCTCACAAGACCTCCTACTTTCTAGCTCCCTGGTCTCCACCTCCCACGCCCGACTGCAGGACTTCTCCAGGACTTCCCCCATCCTCTGGAACTCACTACCCCAATCCATCAGACTGTCACCTACCCTCCTCACCTTTAGGCACACCCTGAAACCCATCTATTCAGGGAAGCCTACCCCGCCCTCACCTAACAGTCGATCTCCTCCACTCCTCCTACCACTCCATCCCCCACAGCCACTATCCCCTCCCTCCTAGATTGTAAGCTCGAAAGAGCAGGGCCCTTGAATCCCTCGTGTACTGTTTTGTTACTGTATTGTCTCATGTACTGTCCCCCACTATAATGTACAGTGCTGAGCAAACCTTTTAGCGCTATATAAATACTGTATAATAATAATAATGTTTGGCAACTTGAACTTTCAGCTCTCACAGATTTTCAGTCGGATTAAGGTCTGGAGACTGGCTAGGCCACTCCAGGACAATATGCTGCTTCTTGAGCACCGTTGCTTTGGCAAGAAGGGAAGAATATTCTCACCCAAGATTTGATGGTAGATTGCCCTGTCCATCGTTCCTTTAACGCGGTGCAGTTGTCTTGTCCCCTTAGCAGAAAAACACCCCCAACGCAGAATGTTTCCATCACCATGTTTGACAGTTGGGATGGTGTTCTTGGGGTCATAGGCAGCATTCCTCCTTCTTCAAACACGGCAAGTTGAGTTGATGCCAAAGAGCTCGATTTTGGTCTCATCTGACCACAACACTTTCAACCAGTCCTCCTCTGCATCATTCAGATGTTCAGTGACAAACTTCAGACGGACCTGGACATGTGCTTTCTTGAGCAAAGGGACCTTGTGGGCACTGCAGGATTTCAATCCTTGTCGGTGTAGTGTGTTACCAATTGTTTTCTTGGTGACTGTGGTCCCAGCTGCCCGGAGATCATTGTCAAGATCCTCACGTGTAGTTCTGGGATGATTCCTCACTGTTCTCATGATCATTGACACTCCACGAGGTGAGATCTTGCATGGTGCACCAGACCTAGGGAGACTGACAGTTGTTTTGTGTTTCTTCCATTTGCAAATAATTGTCACCTTCTCACCAAGCTGCTTGGTGATAGTTTGGTAGCCCAGTCCAGCCTTGTGTAGGTCTACAATCTTGTCCCTGACATCCTTGGACAGCTTTTTGGTCTTTGCCATGGCGGAGAGTTTGGAATCTGATTGTTTGATTGCTCCTGTGGACAGGTGTCTTTTATACAGGTAACAAAATGAGATTAGCAGCACTCCCTTTAAGAGACTGTTTCTAATCTCAGCGTGTTACCTGTATGAAAGACACCTGGTAGCCAAAAATCCTGCTGAATGATAGGGGATCAAATACTTATTTCCTTCACAAACATGCAAATCAGTGCATCATTTGTTAGACATGCATTTCTTTTGAAATTTGTGTTGCTATTCTGTCTCTCAGTGTTACAATACACCTACCATTCGATTTTTTGACTGATCATTTCTTTGTGAGTGGGCAAACATTCAAAATCAGCAGGGGATCAAATACTTATTTCCTTCACTGGTATGCTGCAGTTTACAGAAGAGAAATGGGAAGTCTGATAATATTTCTGGCAGGATCACTACTTATTTTTTTCTGTATTTGCATTGCATGGACCTTGTCTCAACTGGATCTGGGTGCTCTAGAGTTGCCAGCAGAATTGCTTGATTCTGCCAGTGATTCTGGAACGTGGTAAAATTGAGGCAAAATGCATATCCAATAATTGTTAAAATCCAATGTTGTTAATGGCACCCCAAATGGTGTTTTGTTGCGTGACAAAAATGTGCACACAAGGCTATGAACTGAGCTTTCCAAAAACAAGACAAAGTCAACTACAAAAAGCAGGTACAGGAGCTACAGTACATAAGTGCATTTTTGTAGTAGATAGCAGCCTATTCAAATGAATTGTGTTGCTCTAAAAATGTGGCAAAGAACACGCATTTAAAAATGCACTAAAACAGGATGCTCTGCAGTTAATTTCTGGACATTTGCTGGTTGTCCTAAGCTTTGGGTGAGCATTGCTTCTGCCTCTTACTATCGCGGAAGTTCCAGTAATCAATCTGGGAAGGTCAGCCACTGAGGAATGAATATTTCTGTGACCCAATCAATCCTTTAGGTTTTTATTCAGAGTTATGGATGCACCTTACCAGACTGATCTATTCCCCTCAAGCTTCTGCCTGGAGTGATCCCTGTTTGGACCGTTCCTCAGCTGCGGCATTTGCTGTAGGCCCAGAAATGTAGCTGCCCTGCTGTAGTGTATATCCAAAGGAAAATGGGCTAAATGATGTCTGCCTACATGGCGCTGGCTGTACACTAGTAGATTTTCAAACACAGGGTTGTATGAATATTTGTGCGGAAATTTTTTGTACATTCTATGACTGGACGAATGTCGCTCAAAAGCAGTTCAACTTTTTCTGTTAACATTTTAGTTTTGTAATGAATGTGATTTTCCAAACAAAAAACACATACACTGTTAGAAAATAAAGTGTTACTAAACCCAGGACCCTGCATTCACACTGCTGATCACAAGCACTCTCCCAAGAAAAAAAAAAAACCTCTCTAGCAGTAAACACCAAACTGAGCATGTGCAGTGACTCCACACGATATGCCTTATCAGGAGATAATAGGGGGACACTGGAAGAATGGGAGGATCAGGGAAGACAGGATCAAACGTCCTTTTCACACAATGCAGAGGATTAACCCCTTAGGTTCCACAGGGAGTATAACAAGCATGCTTTACTGCATATACAGACTGATTTTACTGTTGGGGGTTTAGTAACACTTTAATTTTGTTCATTACTGCAGTCAAAAACAAAAGTAATTTTGACCCCACTAATGATTAGAATGAATGTTCTTAAAACAAAATAAATTGCTAATAAAAGTCTACTAGTGTATAGCTAGTTTAAAGAATCTTCTTGCAGAAATGTGTTGTAGAGGAGCCGGGTAGGATCTATTGCTGGACAGTATAAGGACATTGTTTATTATCTTCAGATCAAAGTATAATTTTCTGCTATCAAAGGGTCAAGAGCAGGATTGACTAGAGAAATCCACTGCCACTGTGACTTTTTTACAGGGTCATAAATCTGCCTTGCTGCTCCCACAAAACCAGCAATTACCAAGAGGTCGCTCTTACTACCAGAATACTGGTCTTATTTTTGTGCTCTTTTTGGGTACCTTGTACCCCCAAAACCCTTATTCCTAAATTTGAGTTCTGCAGTACATTTTATAAAAACCAAAGTAACTGGAGCCCAACCTATTTTTCTCCCCATCATACACCAAGAACCAGGTCCTGAAATGGAAATATCATGCTACTTAGTGGGTCATTCTGCACCACCCTTAGAGAAGGCTATAGCAGATGGTACTTGGCTTGAAAAAAATGCCACATCTAATGGACTGATAAGATACATATTGAAATGGTAAAAATGTTTAAATATACTCCGGGGCGGGGATGCCTTCTGACAAAAACACTGGCATTATAGGACAACATTTTTTCTTATGTAATATACTCATTTTGTGAATATTAAGAATGTGTCAGTTTGTTTAATATGCTTGGTTGTAACCAGAGTAAAGGCCATTCAGTTTATATGATCTTTATAAACTGTCAAAACTGTCAAACCTATTTAAATGTCACGCTTGCAATGCACTGTGTACACTGTACAGCCTCATCCAAAATTCTAGTTTTGGCTGCGTCAGAGTTTTTCTTAGAAGCCTGTGCAAAGTGTAATATCAAATTACAAGAATTCAGTGCTATAGATAGACATTTTAAGGTCCGCTAAAGCGGTATTAATCTCAAAACCAAAAATATCATATATTGCAGCTTACCAATTATTAGATGTAGTGGTGGTGGTTGTATTTGTTTTCTTCTTCTTATTATTATACAGGATTTATATAGCGCCAACAGTTTGCTCATCGCTTTACAATATAACGGGAGACAATACAGCAACAATACAGTTCAATACAAGAGGGATAGGAGGGACTGATCCTTGGAGCTTACAATCTAGGAGGAAGGGGCTCGTGGTACAAAAGGTAGTAACTGTGGGGGATGGACTAATTGAAAGAGTAAAAGATTCCATTATTAGCTGAGGGCAGCATAGGCTTCCCTGAAGAGATAGGTTCTTATGATTTTTTCCCTTTGTTTTCACCAGTTCTCTGGCCAGTAGCACACCTCCTGTATTATATAGGTACCACTCTGGGTGAATAAGCACAGGAGCAGATCTGGACAGTAACATTGTCAGTCTTGGGGGGAGGGGAGTGTTAGAAGTACTAGCAGATTTAAATATACTAAGAAATTGAAGTTCCAGTTCCAGAAAACAGTTTTTTTTTTCATTTGGGATAAAGGTTTTACATAATGAAAGGTGATCATTTTAACCACTTCAATACCTGGCATACTCCCTTCTTGCCCAAGCCAATTTTCAGCTTTCAGTGCTGTCGCACTGTGAATGACAATTGCGTGGTCATGCAACACTGTAGCCATATTACATTTTTATCATTTTTTTCACACAAATAGAGCTTTCTTTTGGTGGTATTTTAATCACCACTGATTTTTTTATTTTTTGCTAAATAAAACAAAAAACACCTGAAACCTTTGAAAAAAAACAAAACATACTTTTCTTTGTTTCTGTAATAAAATTTTGCAAATAAATAACATTTCTTCATAAATTTAGGTCAAAATGTATTCTGCTACATTTCTTTGGTGAAAATAATAATAATAATTGAATTTGTATTTTTTTTTCAAATGTTTCTATCTTTTTATTTTTTAATACATTTTTTCTTTTTTTTACTATTTTATTTTTCAGCACACCATGGCCAAAGCAATTCAATGTTACCATAGTAACATTGAACTACTCTGGGCAAGTGATCAGGATTTTTTTTAACACATTATGATTGCTAATACCAATGTATTTCATTGATATTTGCAATCATTGTTACTGAATGAAACTGATTCATTCAGTCTTTTGTTGTGATTAGCTGTGATTGGGCAAAGCTGATCACATGATACAGATGGGCTGTGATTGGCCCTGTCTGTATCATGTGACTGCCTTGACCAGTCACAACTAACAATATAATTGTATACAATCAATGGCATGACAGGAAGCCATCCATTGTACACAATTGACATGTGATCTGCTGTGATTGGTCACAGGGGTCACATGACACTGGCAACAGCCTGGTGTAGTGATATGTCATCGGCTGTGCCCCGTGGCCACGTGAGCGGCTCATTTTGACAGGAAATCATATGACACCCAGTCACAACGGCGAGTGTCCCACCCGGCCGTCAATCTGCTATAGGTCGGGTGGGAAGGTGTTAAGTACCCTGGTCATTGGAAAATAGTCTGTCGCATCCCTTTACCTGCAAGATAGCTTTTCGGTTTAAAAATAACAGACTTATTGGCTAGATTACCAGTTGAAAATAGAAGAAAACTAATGCAGCCATCACATCTAAGAATTGGTAAGTGGCAATATAATAAATGTTTGCTTTTGGGTTTTATACTGCTTTAACACCTAATGGAATTCCAGTTCTAATGAAAATACAGTTTCAGTACATTGGCATTCATATCAAATACATACTTTTGCATTTGAATGCAGTTCGAATGCATGCATTTAAATGCAAAGTGCAGCATTTGACAAGAAAAGGCTGCATTTTAACCTGCTTTGCCTGTAATCCAAAGTCAACTCAGTAGGACCTGCTGTGTCTGGAGAAACACAACACAAAGCAGGCCAAAATGGCTTCTGAAATGTACTGCTACATTAAAGTTGTTGAGAATCTGGCAGCCTGCATTTGACCCGAGTTCTAAATGCAGGCAAGCAACACCTGTATTCATGTGTCCGTCCTAAGAGCAGGTCATTTGGGATTTTTCAACACGTCTGTAGTTGAAAGTGATGGTTTTTACTGCTAGGGGAGGCATGAAAAGCCTAAACATTGGGGAAGTGTGGCCACATTTCCAAGATAAAAAAATAATTGCTAATATGTGGGACATGGCTCTGTGTAGGTTTGGCCTTGACGCTATATGCAAAATCGGAGTCGATCACGTGAGTGGCCAGGGGATGGAAAATGCAAGTGGTTGTGGCCCGGTTTTACAGCCCCCTGACTGCACACCTAAAACCAGACATGCAGCCACTCAGGGCTATACACATGCCATGGCCTGGGATGCAAAAATAAAAAACCTGCCACATTAAATGGACAGTACCAATGCTGAAAGCAACCTATTCAAGTGAAAGGGGCCACATCGCAGCCTCCCTGTAACTGTATGCAATGTGTGGCGCTGTTTCTTAGCCTTTTCGGGGTTAAAACAGGAGGTGAGGAGGCGAGTTATAACCTCATAACTACCTGTCAATGGTCCTCTGAAAAACCTTACACCACTTTGTTTTCAATTCTGACACCATGACTTATTTTCAGCCTACAAAACCTGAAAAGCCACAGGGTTCTTAGATGACTAAACAATAAGAGATGAAAAACAAATCATGACAATTAACATGCTGTTAAAAACTTTATTGAAAATTCTTTACTACATTTAAGATGGGAATAGCATGGTAAAAATCATAGAGCACTTAAACTTTAAAAGATTGAAGGCAGGGATTCTGAGAAAATGTGAAGGAGCAAATAATCAAAAGCATAACACTATGCTGCATTTAGTTACAGCAAGACATATTGGTTTGTACTGTCTAAATTGAGAGAAATGTTTAGTTGAAATATATTCAATATTCAAAATAATAAAACTCATTTAAATTAAAATTCAATGCACTCTTACTGCTAAAGTGTTTGGAGATGATTAAGATTCTTCGACAGCTTAGCTCATCAAGAAAGTGAAGATCCAACAAATGAGCAGCAGGACGGGTAAGGTAAGTATAACTCATTTCTTTACAGGGAGTTCTCTTTGATGACAGTCACTTTAAACTAACAAGTGTTTATGGTGCTTTCAATTATCGTCTGAGTCAACCCTGTAAATTGTTGCATTCCTGTTTTTTGCAAATACTTCAATAAAACCCATAAAAAATATTCTCAGAGTGTCGAAGTGTTCTGGGCATAATCGGAGGTGTCACCAGATTCAGGTGGGAGCTGAACCTATATATCTATCCAAGCATCACCTTAGGGTGTGCTACAAATGGATCACTATTCCTCCTAGGAATGCCAATAATGAGGCATTGTTTATTCCCATTGACGCCGGGGCATTTTCTACTCACACTGGCCCCAGTCCGGCCCCCTCAAAGTCTGGACAGTAAATCTGCCCTTTTTGTTCAGAAAGTCTAAACCATGCTGTCACGGTGTAAGGTCAGGTTCAGAGACCAGTTGCTATAGCAGTAAAAGGCTTACCTGGAACCAGCAGGATAGGTACACCAGCGGATCCCCCTGGGAATGACGCAGGCTCACCTGAGGTGCGGGGTCTAAGTATTAACCGGTATTCACCAGAGCTCCTAATGGTGGAGATGGATTGGGCTGCGTGTTAATACCAGGTCGCAGATCTCAGGATCACCCCACCAGGGAATGAGCAGACTGGGAACCAATAGCGGATCAACAGGTTAGGGATCAGACGAAAGCAGAGTCGGTCACAAGCCAAGGGTCGGTCACAAATGGTAGCAGATCAATCGTGGTCAGGAACAAGCCAAAGGTCAGTAGCGGAGGTGTAGACAGCAGCAGGAACAGTAGCAGGATATTGGCTGGAAAGGCACAATAATCTGGCAAGGAGGAAGTCCAAGGACATGGCTTATATAGGAAGTTCATGGGAGGAGCAAGGAGTTCAAGGTTCAAGAGCAAACAAGGCACAAGGCAGGATTATCCAATAGATGAGGCAAAGTGTTGTCCAGCATCCCAGGTAGCTCAGTGAGTAGAGTTACTGCCTGACACAGTAGAAGTCCCAGGTTCAAGTCCAGGCCCTGACACATGCAGTCAAAGAACTAAGATGGGTATTTCTTTTGAAGTGATTAAAAGTTGCAGAATTGGTGGTCAGTTTGGTTTCCATTGGTAAATGGAAGCCAACCAGAGGTGTCTGCACATACTTGCAGCAGCATTTTTGTCCTCTGCTGCAGATGAATAGTGGGTTTCCAGGTAGTGCTGTTGATTTCCCGCTCTCCCACCGACTCTTCTATTGGTGTCATTGTGATGGGCTGCCACGCTGGTCAATAGGAATGTGATTGTAACACCCTCCTGGGGAGGTTGCTAGGATTATAGGCAAATGTAGTTATTTTTGGCTCCTCTGTAACCATTGGAGCAGCTGTTGATTTATGTGGGCTGTTCTAGAACTCACAGGCTGCAGGTTTACTTACTTCCCCTTCATTTTGTGTGCTTCCAGAACATAGAGGGCTGGGAGACTCAAATGGGCAACTTAGATATTTAATGTGCTGCAGCCAATCCCTGGGGAGGTGTGTGCAGTAGGTGGATGGGGGAACATAAATATTCTGGGATCTGGAGTAGCCCTGTTCTTGTCCTGCTGGAGAAGTTCCCAGTCTGAGCTGCTGCCCCTTTGAGGCAGTTCTGCTGGAGTCTGCTGATGTTCATCGACGTCCCAGCTATAGCAGGGCTAGGGGCCTTATTCCTAATTACCTTTGAAGCTAAACTAAGCAGTTTCACCTAAGATCTGGTCTGGAGAACTCACTGAAAAGTGTCTGCTGGAAGCTAGACGGTGTGCAGCTGCCCTTGGAAAATATGAGCATTGACCTGAGCCCAGGAACCTAGTGACTGTGTGCTGTTCTACATTTGGGGTGCCAGCGGTAGCTCTCTGGGACAGATCAGCTCTGGCCTTTCCCTTTGTTTCTGGCTTAAAGACTGTTCAAAGTAGCAGCACCCAATAAACTGTGCACTACTGTTAGCATTTTTGTAGTATCCCATACCACCCCAGCCCTTCTCCTGTCGCAAGTTCTACAAACAATACATCTTAAAAATCCCCTAGACAGTATAATGGAGCCAGAGTGAATGGATTGTTGCCTGGGTGATTGATAGCCTCTGCACTGTTTGGGAAAGAACCAGTTAAAATCAACAGCTCCTGGGGGGGTAGTGCTACATGATCATAACTGCTCAGTATTTAATTGTAGCAGTTAATTGTAGCAGAGGAGATAGGCTGTAGGTAAGTTCAATTCTTGCTGATTGCACATTATACCTGCTGATAGCTCTCTCTCTTTTTTTTTAACTGTCACAATAAGATTAGAGAAAAATTCCCTACAAGCCAGTTGCACCTCTGAGAAGAGCTAGAGGAAGTGAGGGTTAAAATGCAAATGTTAATACATAAAATGTGCAGAGTCAAGACATAAAAAAATTACACCAATTAATATACAAACAATGCATATATATAAAGTGCAAAAATGATAAATATGAAGTGCACCCTTCAAGAAGTGCACAAAAATTAGAGTGCCAGTGTATATAAGAAAAAAGTGCATCCACCAGCAGTTCCTTGTAAAGGTAAATCTTTACCTAACAAATACGCCAGTAGAGTGCGTCACCATCTGCCATCCAAAGTAGTGTGCACGAGCTGACAGGGAGAACTGTTCTGTTTACAAACACTTCTCCCCATCGGAGATGCTCGGCAATCACCGAGCGCCGGCGAGTAATTACCGGCCGGGACGCGGTGATTGACAGCTGCAGCCGCGAATGGCGACCCCTACCTAGAAATACAAAATCATGTGTATATATACGTGATTTTGCACACCCGTGCCGCCATGTGGCAGTATATCTGCTATAGGGTGGTCGGGAAGCAGTTAAAGTAAAACTATAGGCATTTTGAATAGAGTATGGGAGGGTTATAACCCCTGTCAGTTTATTTTTGCCATCTGTGTCCCATTGGGGATATTTACCTCCACTTCCTGTCCCTTAGCCAAAACAGGAAGTGAGTGAAAATCCAAGCAACTTAAAGGAGTTCCTTGGGGACTCCCAGGTCTTCAGGTCTGGTATGGATATGGAAAAAAAAGGCATGCTTCCCCCACCCCGTATGGATTTTTAGGGGAACTTCACCATAAACTTTTCTTTAAAAATGGCGCAGAGTCCCCCCCAAAATCCATACTGGATGCTTATTCCAGTGCCCCCTTCTGAACCATACCAGGCCACATGCCCTCAACATGGGGGTGCTTTGGAGGAGAGGAGACCCCCCCAAAGCACCTTGACACCATATTGATGTGAACAAGGGCCTCTTTCCCACAACCCCGGCCAGTGGTTGTGGAGGTGCAGGGGCTAACTAATCGGAATCTGGAACCCCCAGATCCCAGCCTCCTCCTGTGTGAATGAGTTTAGGATACATAGTACCCCTACTCATTCACCCCAAAAAATGTCAAAAGTAAATAAAACCCCAGAGACAGTTTTTAGCAAGTCCTTTTTTTTTTAAAAAAAACCCTAAAAATAAATGTCCCCCAAAGTAGATCCAACGTCAATCACACCCACATAAAAAAAACAAAAGAAAAAAAGCTGTTTACCTGTCATTTTGCAAGTGCCATGTCCCGTAGAGAAACACTCAATGAATGACAGGTAAACATGGGGCCAGGGTCACCCGGTGAGTGTCTCTCCACAGGACACATCATGTTTGGTGGGCAGCAGGCTTTTTTTGTGCAGGTCTGCATTCTTCACAATTAACATTGGATCTTCTTCCAGGGACATTTATTTATTTAAATAAAAAACTTGTCAAAAATTGTCTCTGGGATTTTATTTTTTTTTTGAGTAGGGGTGACTTTTTCTAGGGTAGGGGTACGTATCCCATGCTAATTCACATGTAAGGGGGATCTGGGGGCACCCTTGTTAAAGGATGCTTCCAGATACTGAGCCAGCCCCGCACCCCTACAACGACTACCCAGGGTTGTGGGTAAGAGGCCTTTGTCCAAAGCACCCCCCCCGCATGTTTAGGGTACGTGGCCTAGTATGGTTCAGATGGGGGTGCTCACTCACCCACCCCTTTTTCTCTGGCCTGCTGGGCTGCATGCTCAGATAAGGGTCTGGAAAATGTAAAGGTAAAGGGTATGGATTTTGGGGAGACCCCATGCCATTTTTTTAAATATTTGGTGTGGGGTTCCTCTCAAAATCCATACCAGGCCCGAAGGGCCTGTTATAGATTGGGGGGGACCCACACACTATTTTTTTTTTGTTTACATTCTGCTGTCAGTGGGGAATCCCATTTCCCATTACAGGGTGACAGGGCCATGCATGTAGGCACGAAGTGGCTGTTGGAGATTAGCATCAATGAGATGCAACAACTGATTTAAAAAAATTATAAAACCAAGTTGTTTTTTTTAATTGGTTATGACACACAGTGCTTTAGGAAACTAAATGTCTTTCAGTTGGTGTTTACATTTAATTTTCCAAACACATAACTTGCTATAAAAATATGAACATTCCTAGATGCTTTTTGGACACCAGTGTATATAAAGAGCGTGCAAACAAAGTGCATATATCCTAGATGATTTATTCTGTTCTGATTAAATTCTTCCTCATGCTAAAATCTATCCAATTTTAAAGATTTTTCTATTTTACACATACTGCCATTATATAATCCTCTACCTGGACCTCCTTACAATTAAAAGACTGCTATTTTAATATATATAAACAAATAATTTTGTGCTAGATGCGTGAAGAAATCCAAATCATAAATTAAATAAATAGTGATAATATGTAGTAAACAATGCTGCAAATTAAACAAATTAATTTGATGAACAAAAGAACCCTCAAAGTGATTCAGTAGCGCAACAAATATGTATATATATGCTTGTGAATAAATAAATAAGTGATCATTCAACATAAGTGAAAAATAAAATAAAAAGTCCATAAATTGTCTTTTCCATCAAATAAATCTTCTAATTCCCAAAAAGAAATCACCACGTGCAAAAGGATGGCGTCCCCCTTTCGAGTATGCACTCACCGGATAGCCATGCCCCCCATTCTCATAGTTGGCTCAAATTGCTTATAAAGTGAATCCAAATGGGAAGGAAATCAACCAAAATCGATATTGTTAGGCTGGCCATAGATTATACAATTTTCTTTAGAAAATTGCTTTACATTTACCAAAACCCATATAGTACGAGGTCAAACCTAAACACTTTCAATTGTATCCAATTAAGCAGGCCCTTGCACTACAAACAGTAGTTGAAGTAAAATCTAAAAGAAATTGGGCAGAAATTGAACAGAAAATTGTATGGCCAGTCTTACACTCCTCTCTGTTTATCCTCCAATCTCCATGCCTGTCATTCCCATGATCGGCTGGCGACACTTCACAGGTTAACAGATTCTTAATAATGAGGAACTTATAGCAAAATGGATAACACTCTCCTTCTCCTTAATCTCTCTCTCTCAGGATTAGTGGTCATGTAGAAACAAAAAAGAAATAACCCAGTGGTGCAGTAAGAAATAACACCTTTAATCGCCATAAAGACAGCCACTTACAAAATATAAGCACATTAAAAGCCCATAGGTGTTGCAGTGAGATCTAAAACACTGGTGGATATCAAGGCAATGCTCTCACCACCGCTGGATCCCAAAAATGGCACTCCCGCGTCACTTCTGGTTCTGTCACTTCCAGTCACTGCACAGCTTCGAGGGCGAGGCTGTGTGGCAACCGGAGGTGTCGGAACCAGAACCGGAAGTGATGAGGGAGCGCCATTGTTTGGGATCCAGTGGTGGTGAGATCTTTTGCACGTGGTGATTTCTTTTTGGGAATTAGAAGATACATTTGGTGGAAAAGACATTTTATGGACTTTTTGTTTTATTTTTCACTTATGTTGAATTATCACTTATTTATTCACATGCATATACAGTCATGGCCGAAATTGTTGGCACCCTTGATATTTCTCCAGGAAATCATGTATTTCTCACGAAACGTATTGCATTAACACATGTTTTGCTATACACATGTTTATTCCCTTTGTGTGTATTGGGACAAAACAAAAAAAGGGAGGAAAGAAAGCAAATTCGACATAATGTCACACAAACCTCCAAAAATGGGCTGGACAAAAGTATTGGCACCCTTTCACAACTGCGGATAAATAAGAATGTTACAAGCATGTGATGCTCCTGTAAACTCACCTGGGGCAAGTAACAGGTGTGGGCAATATAGAAATCACACCTGAAAGCAGATAAAAAGGAGAGACGTTCACTTAACCTTTGCATTGTGTGTCTGTCTGTGCCACACTAAGCATGGACAACAGAAAGAGGAGACGAGAACTGTCTGAGGACCTGAGAACCAAAATTGTGGCAAAATATCAACAATCTCAAGGTTACAAGTCCATCTCCAGAGAACTAGATTTGCCTTTGTCCACAGTGCGCAACATTATCAAGAAGTTTGCAACCCATGGCACTGTAGCTAATCTCCCTGGTCGTGGACGGATGAGGAAAATTGATGAAAGATTGCAACGCAGAATAGTCCGGATGGTGGATAAGCAGCCCCAAACATGTTCCAAAGACATTCAAGCTGTCCTGCAGGCTCAGGGAGCATCAGTGTCAGCGCGAACTATCCGTCGACATTTAAATGAAATGAAACGCTATGGCAGGAGACCCAGGAGGACCCCACTGCTGACACAGAGACATAAAAAAGCAAGACTACAGTTTGCCAAAATGTACTTGAGTAAGCCAAAAGCCTTCTGGGAAAACGTCTTGTGGACAGATGAGACCAAGATAGAGCTTTTCGGTAAAGCACATCATTCTACTGTTTACCGAAAACGGAATGAGGCCTACAAAGAACAAAACACAGTACCTACGGTAAAATATGGTGGAGGTTCAATGATGTTTTGGGGTTGTTTTGCTGCCTCTGGCACTGGGTGCCTTGACTGTGTGCAAGGCATCATGAAATCTGAGGATTACCAAAGGATTTTGGGTCGCACTGTAGGGCCCAGTGTCAGAAAGCTGGGTTTGCGTCCAAGATCCTGGGTCTTCCAGCAGGACAATGACCCCAAACATACGTCAAAAAGCACTCAGAAATGGATGGCAAAGAAGCGCTGGAGAGTTCTGAAGTGGCCAGCAATGAGCCCAGATCTAAATCCCATTGAACACCTGTGGAGAGATCTTAAAATTGCTGTTGGGAAAAGGTGTCCTTCCAATAAGAGAGACCTGGAGCTGTTTGCAAAGGAAGAGTGGTCCAAAATTCCGGGTGAGAGGTGTCAGAAGCTTATTGATGGTTATAGGAAGCGACTGATTTCAGTTATGTTTTCCAAAGGGTGTGCAACCAAATATTAAGTTAAGGGTGCCAATACTTTTGTCCAGCCCATTTTTGGGGTTTTGTGTGACATTATGTCATATTTGCTTTTCTGCCTCTGTTTTATATTTGTTCCAATACATACAAAGGGAATAAACATGTGTATAGCAAAACATGTGTTAATGCAATACCTTTTTTGTGTGAAATACTTGATTTTCAGGAAAAATATCAAGGGTGCCAACAATTTCGGCCATGACTGTATATATATATATATATTATTTTTTTTTTGCGCTACTGAATCACTTTGAGGGTTCTTTTGTTGATCATATTTAATAAATATATTTAATAAATATGCAGACCGGGAGTGACTTTCAATGCTTTAGAAGCTGGAAAGGAGAGGTCACATGGGGCAGATCTAGACAGCAACAAGCAGGGTTGGTTCCAAGGAAGCAGTTAACAATACAAATGGATCCAGGAGGTATAATTAAAGTTTTATGTTGTTGTAAACTCAGTTCATTAATAACATATCCAGTACAACTTGTTAGTTTTGGCACTTTTGGGGTGGATTTACTAAAATCACATAGACTGTGCACTTTGAAAGTGCTGTTGTTTCAGAGCTTAGTAAATGAGGGGGAGTTCTGCTGACTTCTATCATCCAATTCTGTGCAAGCAAAAATGCATTTTTTTAAAAAATTTCCTTGCATGTGATTAGGGATTTTTTTTTTGCAAACTGAAGCTTCATCTCATTTACTAAGCCCTGTAGCAACTACACTTGCAAAGTGCACAGCCTGTTTGCCTTTAGTAAATCAACCCCTTTGTGTAAATTAAACAAAGCATGTTAAAGCTGGAACTCCCCTTTAGTACTGCTGGCTTTGTATGTACTGTATTATGCGGTCTCCCCTATTACACACAACTTCTAGACCTCAAGAATTTTTTTCAGATGAACCAATAAATTCAGTATCCGTCAGATGCCAAATATACAGTCACTAGTCCCCTGAATCCCAGACGTTTTCTTATGGGAAAGTTGTGACTGGACGCTATTATTATACTTGGCTAATTAAGTCCATGTTGGAATATGACCTGAGGTTACATATTTTTAATGCTTTGCTTATGTACAGTGAACTGAAAATGTAGAATTTCAAGTGTGAGAAGAAACTAGGAGTAGAACTGGAAACGCAGCAGCCTGATACATCTGGCAAAGCGTCGCCCTTGATAAGATGACTTTTTTTTTTTAATATGGAATAGTAATTGAGCAAGAGGCAAAGACAGGAAGTCGGGGTCCTGGGAAGATGACACTAGTATTTTTCCCCTTTTATTGGATGCCTTCAACATTTGTTTTTTGTTCTATGACAAGAGGACAGGATTATATCTGATTATGAAAGTGGCTTAACTGTCATTTTATGACTTTAAGTATGTGGTTTATGACACAATAATTATGTACATATTAATTTACCACATAGAAAATTCATTACAAATGCACTGGACAGAAATAGACCATGTTTTTATACACAAAATATTGTAATGTTAGCTAAATAAAGGAAAAGAACTTTAAATGGCTGATGAGCCCAGTCAGTGTACATTATAAATCTAAATTTTTCCTGTTTTCATTTTTAGGTCATTTAAAAGGTTTACATCCAAGGGTGATGATGGCTGGCTGTGCTCTGTCTTTATCTACTTTGTATCAGAGTTTTAACCTGAGTAGTAAAATGTGATTTACCCTTCGGTCATGTGGAAATTGGAGTGCTAGCTATAGCACAAAGTAATTATTTAGTAGCTTAATAACTTGGTGCTTATATGTATATTATTTCATTGCTATGTTTATTTGTGGTCTTTGTTAGTCTTAAAACATACCTGTACACTAATCGCTATGTTGAGGATTTTCAACATTTCGCTCTCATTGCTGTAGGAACCCCAGCCTGCAACTGGTTTGCCTATCTACTTTGATGGTTTAATATGCTTCAGTGCCAGAGCTATTAATCTCCCTGGAGGTATCCCCAAGTTTCAGTACCACAAGCGGTAACCCTGAGCTACACTCGGGAATACCTTGCAGCGTTGCTCCAGGATCTCTTCTTCATTTACCTTGTCCTGCGCTCCCGCGATGTCCCCCCTGCAGTGTCCCCGTCAATGTCCTCCGGCCGATGCCGGCACCCGTCTTCTGGGTTCCGTTTCCTGCGATGTCAGGAAGTACGGGGACGGAACGGCGGGAAATTTAAAAATGTTAAAAAGTGACATTCACTAAATACACTAAAATCACATAGTATAACATTACTGTATCAAACCATTTCACATACATTTTGTCCCGAGTGCTTTGTCCTGTGCCCTGCCTACATTTTTACCGTTCTTTCTGCCTGGAAACTGGTAAATGTCCATGGCGTCTAAAAAGCGTCCCTTTAGGTCAAAAGCGGGTTTAGATCAGCTATAGAACAGCGATAGTAAATTATTACCACTTGCAGAATTGAGTGATAATGATTCGTGGGGAAATTTATCATCAGACACTGAAAACGATTTTGCAACTTTGCTCAGTGATGTGTGAACTTGGCGCTATACTTCAAATTTCATTTTTTTTTGTTTGATTATATTATTGAATTAAATTTATTATTATATTATTATTTTTTATGATTATTTATTAAATTATAATTTATGATTTCGTGTTTCAAATTTTAACATATGTTTACTAGACTCTTGTTCGGATAGATTTCAGTGAGTTATTCCTAAAAATTACAGGCCTACAATAAAAAAACGACATATTTCCATGCAAAAAAAAGTACCGCTTTGAGCACAGAAATACTAACATAATCAGACCGCTAGGGAGGCTACAGGTAGAATGCTCTTTTTTAACCACCTTCCGCTGGCCATATAGTACAATGACGGGCGCAAGGTGGTTCTCTCGTTCTGATATGACGTCCTTCCATTCTCACCACGCATGCGCGGCTCAGGGAGCGCGCGGCGTGGCGATCGCCGGTGCGCTGTGTCCCTCGGACACAGCGGATCACGGAAAGAGCCGAAGATGTTGGCTCGGTCATGTGATCAGCTGTGTCCAATCACAGCTGATCACATCTAAACACGGAAATGCCGGTTATCGGCATTTCTCTCCTTTCGAGCTGTCAGCTCGAGAGGAGAGCCGGTAATCGGCTTTCCGCGGAGGGGACATGTACACTGATCATCAGGGCACTGATGATCAGTGTGCCCTGATGATCAGTGTGGCCCCAGAAGTGCCACCTGTCAGTGTCCATCAGTGCCACCTGCCAGTGCCCATGAGTGCCACATCAATGCCACCTATCAGTGCATACTAATGCACATCAATGCCACATATCAGTGCCCATCTGAGCTGCCTTTCAATCACACCCATCAGTGCCACCTATCAGTGCCAGTCAGTGTCACCTATCAGTGCGCGTCAGTGACGCCTATCAGTGCCAGTCAGTGCCGTCTAACAGTGCCAGCCAGTGCCGCCTAACAGTGCCAGTCAGTGCTGCCTAACAGTGCCAGTCAGTTCCGCCTATCCGTGCCAGTCAGTGCTGCCTATCAGTGCCGCCTATCAGTGCCATATATCAGTGTCATGTATCAGTGCTGCTTTTCAGTGCCCATCAGTGATGCCTGTCAATGCCCATCAGTGCAACCTACCAGTGCCTCCTCATCAGTGCCCATCAGTGCCACCTATCAGTGTCCATCAGTGCAGCCTATCAGTGCCCATCACTGCAACATGATTAGCGCACATCAGTGAAGGAGAAAAATCACTTATTTACAAAATTGTATAACAAAAACTAAGAAAAAACTTTTTTTTTTCAAAATTTTCAGTGGTTTTTGGTTTGTTTAAGAAAAACTAAAAATCCCAGAGATGATTAAGTGCCACCAAAACAAAGCTCTATCTGTCTCAAAAAAATGATAAAAATTTCATATGAATACAGTGTTGCATGACTGCGTAATTGTCATTCAAAGTGTGACAGCGCTGAAAGCTGGAAATTGGCCTGGGCAGGAAGGGGGTATAAGTGCCCTGTAGGCTAGTGGTTAAATAACAAACATATTATACTTACCTGCTCTTCGCAGTTGTTTTGCATAGAGTACCAGCACTCCTGGCTCCTCCCTGCTGCTGAGTTCCCTCAGAGCATGCAGCTTGCTATGGGGTTACCCAAGCAGGTTCACTCCTGAGATGTTGCTCTGCATGTTGATTCACACACAGAGCCGTGGTTCGGCCCAGCTCCCTCAATCTCCTCATTGGCTCACTGACTGTGATCGACAGCAGTGGGAGCCAATGGCTGTCACTGCTGGCTCAGCCAATGGTGAGGGAGAGTCCCCGGAGAGCCAAGGCTCTCGTGCACATCGTTGGATGGTGACGGGTTTCAGGTAAATATTAGGAGGGGCTGGGGGTGGGGGGCTGCTGCACACAGGTTTTTACATTGATGCATAGAGTGCATGAGGATAAAAAAAACCTTGAACTTTTACAACCACTTTAAAGCCTAAGTGCAGCCAAAATAAAAAGAGAAAAATCAGCACAAGAAATGTAGAGTCAGAAGGATGTGACCTTTGTGCTGATACCTCTTCTTTTAGTTGAAATCCTCCTTTGTCCATGCCCCACCCCCTACAACTGCTGCCATAATGTTAAGGTGTGGCAGAAAAGGGACTGTAACAGACTCTCATCAAGAGGGCCCGACTAGTTCTTCCCTGATGCTCAGTTCATAGAAACCGTTACTACAGCTTCTATGAATGAAATGTAATCTATGAATGGAGGACAGGTGGATGATTGATAGCTCTACCACCTCCATTCATAAATCACCTTTCATTCATAGAAGCTGCAGTAATGGCTTCTATAAATGGAGCAGGTGGAAGGAAATGACGAGCATAGTTGGGCTTTCATGATAAGAGCCGGTAGCAGCCTTTTTGTTCTTTTAACCCTCACTGCACTAGTAGATTATGGTGGCGGGATGAGGGGCATGAACAGAGGCATCAGTACAAGGGACACATCCTACTTACTGTACATTATATCCCTTGTGCTGATTTTTCTGTTTTTGGTTTGGCTGCACTTAAGCGTTAATACTGCCTGTGACGGAGGAAAGGCAGGACAGGACACACAGAGTAGATGGCAAACGCACAAAGCTTTATTGAGACAAACAGACGGCAGTCCTTCAATAAGGGGTTTGGCAGAAAGGGTGAATTTGCCACTAAAAGGGGTAACGAGGGGGCTCCACCCACTTATAGTCCACCAGGAGAGCTAAGGGGGTGTCCCTGTAACAGGGGTAGTCCGACAAAGGAGGGGGGTGCGAGGGGTCACCACAGCAACAGTTCAGGTAACACAGCTGGGAAGCAGGTACTCACGGATCCAACAGGGTGCCTGGTCTCCCAGGGGTAGAAGTGGAACACAGGTACCTGTGGAGTCTGGATCAGGCGGGTGGTCTCTGGGAATGGCAGGCAGTCTGTGATAGTCTCTCCCCTTCTGTGGGGTCTCCGGCAATGACAGGCAGGCTGTGATAGTCTCTCCCCTTCTGTGGGGTCTCTGGCAATGGCAGGCAGGCTGTGATAGTTCTCCCCTTCTGTGGGGTCTCTGGCAATGGCAGGCAGGCTGTGATAGTTCTCCCCTTCTGTGGGGTCTCTCTCAATGACAGGCAGGCTGTCTCTGGCCGTCTCTCCCCTACTGTGGGGTCTCTGTGAGGCTGGAGGTGGGCTGGCAGAGTCTAGTCACAAAGGTCCTGCCATAGCTGGGGATCCTTTGATGACTGCACAACGGAATACGCCCGGAGCGCCCGGCACCAGCCTCTTAGGCTCATGCGGGATGATTCCCGGTTGCCTTGGCAACTGGGGCCAGGCCAGCGCTGGCATCAGCTAGACTCTGGAGCCCGGGCCATCCCTGTGGGAGGTTCGCACTTCTCCATGGAGAGGTGTGAATCTCGCCACCTCCTGGCTGCCAAAGAGGAAGAGACAGGACGGGGTGGTGGAAGTCTCACCTCTCATCCTGCAGTGGCAGTATGAGAGGGGTGAACACTAGACCCCAGGTATGAATCAGGCTAGTGACAGGGACATCCTGGGGTCAGGGATGATGTCGGCCTAGATAAAAGGCAATTTGGGAGGTGTGCGGTGAGCTGGCAGGGCAGCTGGCCGGGAGGGAGGGGGGCCCACAGTAATTGAATTAGGCCATTGAGTTAGGCCATCTGACTGAGTGACACAGGGGACAATTGGAATGATACAGAGCAGGATGCTGAGGGCACGTGATACAGGGCATTAATAAGGGGATTAATAATTGGCAGGCCCCTATACCGTGACACTGCCTTTGACTGTACGTTTTTACACCCTCTGCTAAAAAGATCTCTAATGTGACATGGCCTTCCAAGAGGAAAAAGGAAAACCTAAACCCAAGAACAAAAATGTAATATATTGGTGCTTACCAGTTCTTAGATGTGGTGGATGTTGTAGCTTTTGTTCAGATGCAGAACATTTTCAGCAGGTACTGAAATTATCTGTTGATATTATCTGAAATGCAGTGGTCTTGTCACTTCCTCTGATATGAACTGAAAGTGTTATTTCCCTCTGTAAACTACAAATCTACCCATCCCCCCCTATAAATGGGATGAACAAAGGCAGACATGTTTGAAGTCCAGCTTGGGCAGCGACCATGGTTTGCTCCATACATACAGTGGAGTGAGTTCAGCCATCCAGGGACAAGAAGTGTATTACTGGCAGGATTACCAGTTGAAAATAACAATAAATATCTTAAAAAAGAAAACAAATGAAGCCACCTCATCCAAGGAGTGATAAGCTGCAACATATTATATTTTGGTTTTTGGGTTTAAATATGTTTTAGGCTTCCGTTCCATATTTGTAGAATCTCCTGAGGATCATCTTGCTGACTGTTTATGGAAACATCATAATGTGCACAAAAGAAAATAGAAGAAACCAGCAGTTAAGGCTTTTCCTTTTTTTGCTACCCTGTATGTTTTTATTTTTCTGGTTTCAATTATTTTATTAATTCATTTTATTGGTAAGACAGTAATAAAAATCTTTAGCATTTTTATTGTCTTTCAAAAAGATTTGAAATCCACAGGGCCTGTCTAACAGGCCTCTGTTTATGGTAACGGAACATCTGCTGCTAATTAGTTGCTGAAGAAAGAAAGAAAGACATTTGTAAACAGTTTTTAATACGAAAATATGCCAAGTGCAAAGTGAAAACACATAAAGAGCTGTGACTTAGATGGAGGATTTGATAATGGCAGAGCATGGTGGTAAACTATGTAATCAGAAGATTCATCATTAATGGTGTCCTACAGACATAATAGCTTCAATCAGGAGGTCTTGACATCTATGAAACTGAGCCATAGGATATTCTAACCATACTGATATGTGGTTCTTTATTCCTCAGAAAAGTGTGACTGAACCATGTCAACATCTTTTATGGCTGCTATAAATGTGAAATTCATGAACAAAGCATGTGTATGAGACCACACAGATAGAAGCCTACCAAATTTCCTTTAATGCAGTCATTGAAAATTAATAATAAAATCTTTCAGTCTTTGTATTTTTTTATAATTCAGCATTAGAAGGAGGCCTCAAAACCACTTCATAATTTAGAGTCCTCGGTAGACAAACCATAAAATAAACCAACAAATATCTGCTGTTAGTGGACTGCCATGAACATTGTATATTGTATACCAGCCTTTTTTAACCAGGTGCCTTCAGGTTTCTTCACGGGTGCCTTGGCAAAATGCCTGCAAATTGCCCAAAAATTATTATTATTATACAGGATTTATATAGTGCCAACAGTTTTCTCAGTGCTTTACAAAATGAAGGTAGACATTACAGTTACAATACAAATTGGTACAAGAGGAAACGGAGGGCCCTGCTCGTTACAATCTAGGAGGAAGGGTTGAGTGATACAAAAGGTAATAGCTGTAGGGGATGAGCTGATGGAGGAAATAAAAGGCAGTTTACTAGTTAGGATAGGCTTCATTAAAGAGAGGGTTTTCAGGGATTGTCTAAAGGTGGATTGATTAGGAGATAGCCGGACAGATTGGGGTAGGGAGTTCCATAGGATGGGAGAAGCTCAGGAGAAGTCGTGGAGATGAGCATGGGAGGAGGTGACATGGGAACTAGAGAGCAGGAGGTCTTGGAAGGATCGAAGAGAGTGGCTTGGTTGATATTTTGAGACCAGGTTAGTGATGTAGCTGGGGGCAGAGTTGTGGATGGCTTTGTAAGTTGTTGTTAGTATTTTGAATTTAATTAGTTGTGCGAGTGGAAGCCAGTGGAGGGATTGGCAGAGGGGGGTAGGCACTAAGCCTAAGTGGTTGGTAAGGTGGATGAGCCTGGTAGCAGTATTCATGATGGACTGGAAAGGGGATAGCCTATGTAAAGGTAAGCTAATGAGGAAGGAGTTGCAGTAGTCAAGGCCAGAGATAACCAGGGAGTGATTTTGGAACTTTGTGGTATCATTGGTTAAAAAAGGGCGTATTCTGGAGATGTTGCAGAGGTTGAGGCATCATGATTTGGACAGGGATTGGATGTGGACCTAAAAGGATTGTTCAGAATCCAGGGTTACCCTTAGCACCCTGGCATGCGAGGATGGTTTGATAGTGGTGCTATTGATCCTGACCGAAAAACCGGGACGAGGCACATGGGGGAGGAAATATGAGCTCAGTTTTGGACAGATTGAGTTTTAAGAAGTGATGTGACATCCAGTCTGATATGCCTGTTAGTAAATCGGTGATATGTGAGGAAACTGATGGGGTGAGCTGAGGAGTAGAGAAATAGATTTGTGTGTCATCAGCATAGAAATGGTATTGGAAACAATGGGAAGCTATCAGCTGACCCAAGGAAGAAGTGCAGATCGAAAATAGGAGAGGTCCAAGGAGAGAACAGTGAGATGAGCGGTGAGATAGGTAAGATTTGAAACAACACAGTACAGTAACGGAGACCAAGCAAAACATTTTTTGAGGAGGAGAGGGTGGTCAACTGTGTCAAAGGCAGCGGAGAGTTCCAACAGTAAGGGTATGGAATAGTAACCATTGGTTTTTGCAGTTAGTAAGTCTGTTTTAGTAAGTGAGATTTAGGAGAGCAGTTTCTGTGGAGTGTTGTGGGCGAAATCCAGACTGAAGGGGATCGAGAAGGTTATTCGCAGTGAGGTGGCAGCTCAGCCTGTTGTAGACTAGACGTTCAAGGAGTTTGAAAGCAAAAGGGAGTAAGGAGATGGGTCTTAGGTTGCTAAGATTGGTGGGGTCCAGTGAGGCCTTTTTAAGTATGGGGGTGACTAGCGCATGTTTTATAGAGTTGGGGAAGATGCCAGTAGAAAGTGAGAGATTGAAGATACAAGTTAAAGACTAAAGGATAGAACCAGAGGGTGACCGTAGTATTTTTGAAGGAACGGGTCCAGGGGACAGGTGGCTAGGTGGGCTTTAGAAAAAAGTTTACCAACCTCCTCTATAGCAGCTGGGTTAAACAAGGGAAGTATAGATTGCGCAGGTGGACAAGGAGTGTAGGGTGAGGGAGATATCTGTACAGTAGAGATCTCATCACGAATTGTAGCAGTCTTATTTTTGAAGTGAAGGTAAAGAAGTGGAGGTAAAGAAGGATGAAGTAGAGAGTTAAAGGTAGAAAAGAGTTGAATGGGATTGCGTGAGAGGGTGTTAATGAGAGTAATAAAATAGGTATGTTTGGCAGTGTGGAGACAGGAATTGTATTTTTGATGGGCAGATTTATATTGGTCGAAGTCTTGCTGGGTCTTAGTCTTAAGCCATAAATGCTCAAGAGCATGGCTACATTTTTGGAGGCATCTGGCATTGTTTTGTTTTCCAGGGTTGTAGCAGTCGGGGCCTAATTCTGTGTGTAGTGAGGGGGGCCAATGTGTCCACGGTGGATGACAGTGAAATGTTGTAGACAGAAGTGGCCAGGTTGGGGTAGGACAGGGCGGCTGAGATTTTGTCATAGAGACAATCTGTTGACGAAAAAAAGAAAAGAAGGGTTAAGATAGCAAAGGTTTCTATGGGTAACTGTTTGGTAGTTGGAAGACAAGGAGGAGGAAGCCAAGGAGAGAGTGAAGAACGGTCTGCATAAAAGTGCATAGATGTGTCCCAAAGGAAATAAGTGAATGGTATATGTCAACTGTGATTAGTGGGGAAAAAATCTCACTGCTGCCATGGTAAAAACACATAGGTTTGTTTGCTGGGACAACATGCTTTGCGCAAATGTGTTTACCAAGTCTCTTGAGATAAACAGCATGCGTGCAAAACATTTTGCGGCAACCGGCCTCTTCCTTCTAAAGCTGTGGCTCCAGAGAGAGTTGCCCCCCTCCGTCTCTCCACATCGTGGTGACATCACCCGGGACGCTGGGACGTCGGATACACGTGGTCCCTGCACTAACAGGCATTCTACACTCCACTGCTTCCCTCTGAGCGGATGGGCCTTCCATCTTGGAACATGGCTTCTTAAAGGTTATCTATTTTTTAGCATATGATTTATTAAAGGCACACCTTTACATAAGGTGTATTCCTTTTATCACAAAACTACACAGCACCTGGCTACTGTTCAAGGAAAGAGTGAAGCTAATAAGGGAGTTATCAGAGAGAGGAAAAGGAAAGTTGGTGAGTTTGCAAGGAGTGCATAGGTAGGAGAATACAAGGTCGTAGCAGTTACCATTAGAGTGAGTAGAAGCATGTGTCCATTGTTTTAGGTCAAAAGAAGTGGTTAGGCTCAGAAGTTTAGAGGCAGCAGGAATGTTAAGATTAACAGGGATGTTGAAGTCACTGAGAATGATTGTGGGAATTTCAGAAGAGAGAAAGTAAGGCAGCCAGGCAGAGAAGTCATTAAGGAAGCTTGATACTGGTCCAGGATGCCGATCGATCACAGCAATTCTTAAAGAAACGGGAGAGAACATACGAATAGGGTGAACTTCAAATGAGGAGAGGGAGGTGAATGAAGGATCTGAACTTTTCTTTGAGGGGATAGAAGAATTCCAACTCCACCTCCTTTCCGTCCATTAAGCCTGGGAGAGTGAATCCAGAGGAGACCACCAGGGGAGAGGGCAGCAGGAGAAGGAAAGTTAGATTCGTGATGCCAGGTTTCTGTAATTGTTAAAGGAGTTTGTGATAAAGAGGTCAGAGGTGAGTTTGTTACAGACAGAGCAGACATTCCAAAGGGCACAGGAACAGAGGAGGCTGGTTCTAGGAAGAAGAGGAATAGTAACCGGATTGTGTGGATTGCGGCTACTGTTAGAGGATAGGGGGTGCCTGGTATGTTGGTCAAAGGAAAAAGATGGCGGCCCAGGATTTGGGGAAATGTATGACTTATATGGAGGGACATGTCCCAGTGTCCTGGAGGTTTTATTAGTATGTGGGTTCAGAATTAGCAGGAGTTGATGAGTACAATAATAAGTTGAAGACAGGAGTGAGGGTGATATATATAAGCTGTGGGGTGGAGAAGAGGGGTGAAGGAGAGAGAGTTTGAAGAGAGAGGATACAAATGAGAGAAGGAGGAGGAGGGAGTGCATGTTACAGAGTGGTGAGATGAAGAAGCAGACTGGGTAAGAGCTGAGAGCTGGATGGGGAAGCAGGTCACCTGTAGTATGTTTAGTATTTGAAGTTGTCTGCTGTGGTTTCTCACTTTGTGCTTTCACTGAAGTGCAGAGCCAAAGTGCAATTCTCAATACTTAATCCAAGATCAATACTTTATCCATGATGATAGTTGCCAATGCTACCCCTGGCTGTGCCTCCCCTAAGGAAGGCCTAAATTTATACTGAGTTGGGTGGGGGTATTGCCAATGAATTGTATACAAGCCAGCAGGTGGATCAAGCCTGCCTTTTTGTTATACAAAGCCATAGGTTTTCATTACAATCCTCTAGCTGCCAGCGTCCGATCAAGCAATGATATGGCGGGCATTGGATATGTACAGCACTGAGGTCACATTAGCTGAGTGAGGGAAAGAGTCAGAAGATATACATTTGATTGCTAGTCAGTACCAGTGTGCAAAGGTGAATTTGCTTTGGAAGAATAAATCTCCACAGCTGGGTGACCTGTGTGTGCAGATGTTGCTGCATTATGTAAAACTATTAGTTTAGTTTTTTACATTTTAGAATGGCGTTCCTTGAGATTGTGTATAATTGTAAAGGATGCTTTGACCGAAATAAGGTTGAGAGATAATATGTATACCATATTAAAAAGAAAAGTAATAATCAAAAAACATCATGAACAACCAGACTCAAAAAAAAAATAAACCATTTACAAAAATGAAAAACACCTATCCCCTTGAACAGCCCTCCCACCTAGGATCCTCCTTCCAATACTTGAAATTAAGAAACTTAATATAGCTCCTCCTATTATACACAGGATATCTATACTTATCATTGAGCTCTATATTGTTCATAGATGCAACAATACAATGTCATTTTCAATGCTTTCCTGGAACATAGGTGAACATTTACAAATGTTTCCATACTCCAAGAGAAAAACCCCAAGAACTGATTCAGTGCTACAAAACCATTAAATAATATATAAACTGTAGTGAATAATGATTGTTATATCAATGCAATAAATAATAACAACAATAAATGTGAATCAAAAACTGTGTACCGTGCTTCAACATGTACAGTTCGTAAATCTTCAACACTGTGTTCCATGTACAGTATATCTTCTATGATTATAAAAACCACCTCCACCACCAGTAGCTGCTCACCTTCGACTTTGACCTACTGATATTCAGTTAAATTACGCCTGCCCCTTTAAGGGAAAATTGCCTTGATATGCCAGACAGTTGGACTCCTCTCATACATCAAATGGACCATATATGTAATTCCACAATTCCAGAAGTAATGCTCACAAAGAATTTTAAAACATCATAGTGTTTTCCATATTAAAATCAAAAATTTATTATAAAATGAAGATAAAACATACTCACATTTTCATGTACACAAGAGCTGGTGCACCACAGATATACAGCATTTATCATTCCTTAAACCACCATAGGAGGCATTGGTAATAGAGGCTGTATCCTTCTACTGTCCCCTTTAAACTTAGGAAATGCTCTGTGAGGTTGCGCAGGGGTATTTCTGTTTATTACATACTCCAAGTTTGATTGGTTCCTTCAGTATAAGACCATTTAAACCATGGCAGGGACACCTCACTCAGTGTATGCCATTATGCTTCAGTGGTTCCTCCAAGTGTCAGTGTCTAACATGGATTCCACCTCTATAATTTCCAAGACTGTACAGCGCTTGTGGTGCAAAGTGACTGGATACACTTTTGACATATCAATCCAGAAGAGGAAGTTTTAATAATGCAAACCTTGCTGTGGTAATTTTAGGAACAGTTCTGAAATGGGCATCTCGACTGCATCCTCTGCATGAGAAGGAGTTGAGAAAGCCATATGTGTCCAAGGCGGCCGCATGTGGCGGTGTATGAGGCCAGGGGATGGTAGATGGAGCGTCTATCATCCCAGAACCGTTCCTACAATTACTACAGAAAGGTTTGGAGTTGTTCTGCTGCACATTATTGTTACTGTTTGTTTTTTCATTGCATTATTATTATTATACAGTATTTATAAAGCGCCAACAGTTCGCTCAGCGCTGTACATTACAAAGGGAGACAGAATATGCGACAGTACAATAACAATACAATGTGATACACGAGGGGTTCGAGGGCCCTGCTCCTTCGAGCTTACAATCTAGGAGGGAGGGGATAGTGGTACAGGAGGAGATAGCTGTGGGGGATGGGGTGGTAGGATGAGTGGAGGAGGTCGGCAATCAGCAGGGGGTGGGTAGGCTTCCCTGATGAAGTGGGTTTTCAGGGTGCGTCTAAAGGAGAGTAGAGTAGGTGATAGTCTGATGGATTGGGGTAGGGAGTTCCAGAGGATGGGTGACGCCCTGGAGAAATCCTGGAGGCGTGCATGGGAGGAGGAGATGAGGGAACTAGAGAGAAGGAGGTCTTGTGAGGAGCGGAGTGTGCGTGTTGGGTGGTACTTGGATATTAACTTCCTTAGCGGTTTTCCCGAGTGTAGCTCGGGATAAAATTTCAATACCAAGAGCGGTAACCCCGAGCTACACTCGGGCTTACCATGCGGCGTTGCTCAGGGGGTCCCTGCAGCACTTACCTTGTCCTTCGCTCCCGCGATGTGTCCCCTGCAGCGTCCCCGGCCATCTCCTCCGGCCGATGCCAGCATCCGGCTTCCGTGTTCCGGTCCCTGTGACGTCGGCACGTACGGGCGCCGGAACCGGCGGGAAATTTGAAATTTTTTAAAAATGTCATTTTTGCTGTCATTGCTGTTGCAATGCATTTCACATACATTTTGTCCCTACTGCTTTGTCCTGTGCCCTGCCTGCATTTTGCCTGTTCTTTCTGCCTGGAAACTTAGAAAAGTCCATGGCGTCCAAAAAGCGTCCCTTTACGTCAAAAGCGGTTTTAGAACAGCGATATTAAATCAGAACCACTTGCAGAATTGAGTGATAATGATTTGTGGGGAAATTCGTCATCAGACACTGAAAACGATTTTGCAAATTTGCTCAGCGATGTGCGAATTTGCCTCTGTATTTCAAATTTCAGTGTTTTTGGTTTGATTATATTATTGAATTAAATTTATTATTATTATATTATTATTTTTTATGATTATTTATTAAATTATAATTTAATTTTTCAAGTTTCAAGTTTTATCCTACCCGGGATGTTTACTAGACTCTTGTTCGCACAGATTTCAGTGAGTTATTCCTAAAAATTACAGCCTACAATAAAAAACTACATATTTCCATGCAAAAAAATGGTACCGCTTTCAGCACAAAAAATCGGAAAGAATCATAACGCCGAGGAGGTTAAGTCGGTGATGTAATTTGGGGCAGTAAGATGGACAGCTTTGTACGTCAGTGTTAGGATTTTGAATTTGATCTGTTGTGCAATCGGAAGCCAGTGGAGGGATTGGCAGGGGGGGGTGGTGGAAACGGAGCGGTTGGTAAGTTGAATGAGTCTGGCTGGTCAGGATCGACTGAAGCGGGGATAGCCTGTGGTGGGGCAGGCCAGTGAGGAGGGAGTTGCAGTAGTCCAGTCGTGATATGATGAGGGAGTGGATGAGCTGTTTAGTGATTTTTGGGGTTAGGAACGTGCAGATTTTGGCTATGTTGCGGAGGTGGAGTCTGCATGAGTTTGTTAGTGATTGGACTTGGGGCTGAAAGGATAGGTTGGGGTCCAGAATGACACCAAGTACTCTGGCCTGCGGGGCGGGCCTGATAGTGGCATTGTTGGACGTGATGGAGAAATCAATGGGGGGTGGTGTGCGGGCATTATTAAAACTTCCTCTTCTGGATTGATATGTCAAAAGTGTATCAAGTCACTTTGCACCACAAGCGCTGTACAGTCTTAGTGTCTAATATTACATACTACTCCTGATGGTTGGTAGAGCTGCTGTGGAACTGGTCCTTGTCTTGACATATGCTACACTACACTGAAGAAATTAGTACCCAGAAGTTTTTTTTCCATTTGTGTAATCCATGTTATCATTCTCAAAATTGAATATGTCCATATTACATAGTTCCAAGGAACAGCCCTAAGAGCCAAAGTACCATCGAAATGATTGTGTATATAATCAGTTCTTTTCAAACATTATCAGTAGTTCCTGAAGAATATATCCATAGATTTTGAGAGACTATTTTCACGTAACTCACACGCTCCTGATATAGACACACAAGCCATAACATACGCACCATCATGTGCTATCCTTATCTAACACTCCACACTCCCTTAACACAAGAGCTTATCAATATATAGGCCAGTATACAATATAGCTATACCGACTTGTCTATTATGCTCTTGGTATCTGCTGGTTTCCAATATACACTTGATATAATGTTATATTCCATCTTCATCTGTGTTGCAGTTTAAATCCGTGGCCCATCTGCGAAACGGGAGACAATGTGCTGTGTTTATATTTAGACTGTGATCAATAGTTGTATATGTTTTGATATGCCTTTTTCTTCTAATAAAAGTATTTTTGGAAAAAAAAAAAAGATTTTGAATTCAGTAAAACACGATCCCAATAGTATATTATGTAAAAAGCTCTCAAAGGGTAGATATTACACTTGCCAAACCACAATGATGCTCAAAGCAGATATATCACACACATTATGGGGGAGAAACACTACACTCTACCCCTATGTAGATCATAAGAAACAGTTATTTCAGTATCTATAGAAACTAAGCTCCAAGGAGCAGCGCCCTCCTTTCCTTCTTGTATTGAACTGTATTGTTGCTGTATTGTCTCCCGTTACTGTATATTGTAAAGCGCTGAGCAAACTGTTGGCGCTATATAAATCCTGTATAATAATAATAATAATAACTAAAGAGAGCTCATCATGTTACAGGGTAATATTGCTGATTCACATGTATTGCACAGCCACCAATCCTATTCAATGTCAGTAGCTATAGATATCTTCTAAATTTATTAAGCACAATCACTTACTGATTGAAGTCATAATAGTCAAAGAATCTAAATTGGTTATGAGCATCCATTGCCATGGGAATCGGTCCATGATATACTGTAACTACAAACTGTACCAGGAGTCATCAATTAAGTTAGCATTCCTAGAAGGTGGAAGGTACCTGGTTTCGCTGGTAACACCATCAGAGGTCACTCTTCATCAGAAGTCACCTTTCACACTGGCTAGTCACCAATTAAGGAAAGACAGGTCAAGATGTTACCCATTCAGCCAAAAATGCCACCTGATATGCTCCACATCTGCCCTCTTTATACTACCTCCTCATCCAGCATCGTGATGTGGGTGCATTCATGATGTGCAAAGTCAGGGCAAATGTGATCCACCAAAGCTGCAGAGAACAGAAGGGAACATGTACCAAAGGGCAGGGTGATTCCCAATCTCCCCACAAGATGACTCCCCCAGTGATTATATATTACTGGCAAATACCCATGTAAGAAACCTTTCCATTGGGGCAAACAAACAAATTTAAACAGAAGGAACATATACACTAAAAAGGGTGAAACCAGGCAGCAGGTGTTAATCTCCCAAAACATATAGTATTGAATGCTTTTACCAACTTTATCCTATTCATTAATAATTAAATCCATATTGGAATACCAATCCCCCTTTTCATATAAATCGTCTGTAGCCACCAACGATACACCATCCCATCTCTCCCTTCCATACTCTATGCCGTTTAATGGGGATAGGTATACTATTGTGTTTTTTTTTTGTTCCAAAAATAATTTTATTAGAAAAGTTAAGGCAGATCAATGTACATACAAATATGGATTACATACTATTGTGTTTCTGTATAATAAATGATTTATTTTTCTTGTGTATAATTCTAAAGGGTGCTTTGACTGAAAAAAGGTTGAGAGACACTGCTGTATACCATATACAAAAAAAGAAAATGAAAAAACATCATGAACAACCAGACTCCAAAAAAAAGAAACCTTTTATATACAAAAATTAAAAACACCTATCCCCTTTAAAAGCACTTCCACCTAGGATCCATCCTCTTTCCAAAACACAATACTGGAACTTAAGAAACTTAATATAGCTCCTCCTATTATCCACAGGGTACCTATACTTATCATTAAGCTGTATATTGTTTATAGATGCAACAATATAAGGTCATATTCAATGCCTTCCTGGAACATAGGTGAACATTTACAAATGTTTCCATACTCCAAGTTTGAGAAAAACCCCAAGAACTGATGCAGTGCTACAAAACCATTAAATAATATAGAAATAGTAGTGAATAATGATTGTTATATCAATGCAATAAATAACAATAAATGTGAATCAAAAACTGTCCCGTGCTTCAACATGTACGGTTCATAAATCTTCAACACTGTGTTCCAGGTACAGTATATCTTCTATGATAATAAAAACCACCTCCATTATCTACTTATGGATATACTATTGTGTTTTTAATTTCTGTATAATAAATGGGTTCTTTTTCTTTTTGGAATCTGGTTGCCGATAGTGTTTTTTGATCTTTATCGTACATCTTGTCTATGATATAGTTATTTGTTGGTTTAATTTGATATAAATAATTTGGCAAATAGACTATGCACTTTGCAAAGTGCAATTGATGTTTTTGACACCACAGGGAACTCCATGCCCAGAATTCCATGGGTATATAAAAAGTTAACCATGAAATCTCACAGTGCTCAAATGAAAGTTTAGGGATGGAGGACTACATTCCTCTTTCCTCTGACTTGCCAGTGCTGAATTAGTTAAAGTGTTACTAAACCCAGGACCCTGCATTTATTTGCAATTATTTAATAAATATAAACTGCTAAATACCTTTTCTCATCAGCAGTTAGAGCAGTCTTTTGACTTCTATCAGTGTTCAGCAGAGAACTGGTTAAAGCTTGTACTAGGAGTTTTCATTCTGCTCTAGGAGGATGCAGAACCGCTGACCTCTGTCTGGACAGTGTTGATTGGCCCTGTGCTGATCACATGCACTCTCCCAAGAAAAAAAAAGCCTCTCTAGCAAAACACACAAAACTGAGCATGTGCAGTGTCTCCACACAACATGTCATATCAGGAGATAAGAGGGGGGCACTGGAACAAGGGGAGGATCAGAGAAGTCAGGATCAAACAGCCTTTTTACACAATGCAGAGGATTAACCCCTTAGGTTCCACAGTGAGTATAACAAGCATGCTTTACTGCATATACAGACTGATTTTACTGTTGTGGGTTTAGCAACACTTTAATGCTGTTCAGCTTCTTACATGACATGCTGGGTGAAACTGGGAAAGATAATTATCAGTTTAAAAAGTATATTAAAGTGTGTTGTGGCATGTTGTGTGTGTTTTTTTTTTCTTTTTGTATGTTTGGTATGTCGGGCTGGTTAGCTCTGGGAGGACAGAATAAAAAACATATGCAAACAAAAGGCTAACCAAAGACATGCTAAACCTGTATTAAACAAGCAGGTTCAGAATTCTCATAAGCAAAACTTAAAAAACAAGCAAAAACCACTATAATAAACAGAGTGAATATAAATATCTCAATCCTGGCCCAAAATGGAGTAAACGTTTTGCTAAAGCTATTGATAATTTTACCCCTTAGAGTTCAGACTGCCAAAAGACGTTTGAGTTATTCACCCTTCGGTACGGGTCCAAATAGCAAAAGGGTGTGCATACAGTAGAGAACAATTTTAAACTGAATACGAAGCTGTAAAAAATAAGTTCTCATAGGAGCAATGTCTCTAAAACTTGGTAAGGACATTGGGTAGCAGTACAGCACAGTCCCTATAAGGTTCTGTAACCACAGATACTAGAGAACAACCACAATTTCAGTTACCTATATAGTACATAAACAGCTATTTGCACTTAGATTCTGTCTCTCACAGTGCAGTCCAGGGTAGGTCTGGCTAGACAGGCAAACAACTGAAGCGATCTCTGGGCTGGTACCACAGGCAAGTGCCTGGAGGTGTACAAGGCCTGGTACCACAGGTAGGAATCTGGAGACACAGGTACTAATTGGAGCAGTGCTGCCCACAGTGGTGCACAATAGAGAAGACCCAGTGCCAGAACGGAAAAGAGGTGAGTATGACAATGTCCCCTGTAATATCCTGGGCTACCCTAAGCTATAGTAATTTAGGTATTGTATACGTTTACTGTCCTCTTTCTCGTTGACCTTAAGACTTTTGAAATTAACCTCCCTAGCAGTATGATTATTTCAGATTTTTGGTGCTGTAAGCGTTACCATTATTTTGCATGGAAATATGTAGTTTTTTTATTGTAGGCTGTAATTTTTAGGAATAACTTACTGAAATCTGTCCGAACAAGAGTCTATTAAACATCCCGGGTATGATAAAATTTGAAACACGAAATCATAAATTATAATTTAATAAATTATCGTAAAAAATAATAATATAATAATAATAAATTTAATTCAATAATATAATCAAACCAAAAAAACTGAAATTTGAAATAGAGCACCAAGTTCGTACATTGCTGAGCAAAGTCGCGAAATCGTTTTCAGTGTCTGATGACGAATTTCCCCACAAATCATTATCACTCAATTCTGCAAGTGGTTCTGATTTACTATCGCTGTTCTCTAGCTGGTCTAAAACCACTTTTGACCTAAAGGGACGCTTTTTGGACGCCATGGACTTTTCTCAGTTTCCAGGCAGAAAAAACAGACAAAATGCAGGCAGGGCACAGGACAAAGCATTAGGGATAATATGTATGTGAAATGGGTTGAAACAGCAATGTTTTACTATGTAAAATTTGTTTGGAAAAAAATGAAATTTTTTAAAATTTTCAAATTTCCCGCCGCCGCCGGCGGTGCCCGTAAGTCCCGACGTCACAGGGACCGGAACACAGAAGCCAGATGCCGGCATCGGCTGGAGGAGATGGCCGGGGACGCTGCAGGGGACACATCGTGGGAGCGAAGGACAAGGTAAGCTCTGCAGGGACTCCCTATGCAGCGCCGCATGGTAAGCCCGAGTGTAGCTCGGGGTTACCGCTTTTGGTACTGACATTTTACCCCGAGCTACACTCGGGAATACCGCTAGGGAGGTTAATACTTATTTTTTGCACTGCACATTACTAACTGCACTAAATACTGTTGTACGTTTGTTTGCCTGAGGCAGTAGTGATTGCGTGATTTGCTATAAAGTATTTGTGCCTTCATTGTGTTCAAATAGGTTTGCATGTGTGCCATTTTTTTCTGGAGTGGCTCACTAGCAGCTTTGATGGCAATTAACTGAACTTGTACCCAAACATGCAAGCACTTATAAAACTCACACACATACAGAAGGACTTTGTGCCTTAGGCACCTATCCAGTGCCAGGTGGGACTTCTACTTGCTTTCAGAACTGCCTGAATTCTTTGTGGAATGGTTCAATAGGACAAAGAAATTATTTTTGGTCTATACTGACTTGACAGAATGATACAGTACTTGGAATTATTTTTGGTCATACAATAAAGTCATACTAAACACACAGGGGTTTATTTACTAAAGCTGGAGAGTGGAAAATTGAGTTCAGTTCTGCATAGAAACTAGCCAGTTTCCAGGTTTTATTGCCAAAGCTTAACTGAACAAGGTGAAGTTAGAAGCTGATTGGTTTCTATGTAGAAGTGAGACTGATTTTGCACACTTCAACCTTAGTAAATAAACCCCACATTGTCTAATTTACATTATCCATTCTCTTTCTGTATATAGATGATGGCATTATAATTATTTTAGTAAACAAAATATAATATACAGCAGTCACTTGACCCAGCTCTTTCCCAGCCTGTCTGCAGGAAAACATGAGCAGGAGGAGCTTCTAGTCCTTTGCTGCTGATCACATGATCAAAAATAAACAGCCTGTAGGATACAGAGTAAAAATAAATAATTAATATCTATAACCTGATTTAAATAGTCATAGAAATATATATTTGAAATCAGATTTTGGCTATAATATGATGTGGGTGCATTTCTGCCAGTTACAGGCCGTGTCACGCCCCTCCAGTCTGCTTCTTAGAATAACAGGGCTGGAGAACCGCCGTCAATCAAGATATAATATCCTGCCCCCTCTGTGTTTAGCTGGTTAGTGGGCATGGAGGAGGCACAGTGGCTAAATGGTTAGCTCTTCCACCTGGCAGTACTAGGGTCATTGATTTGAATCCCAACCACGGCACAACCTGCCTGGAGTTTGCATGTTCTCCCTGTGCCTGCGTGGGTTTCCTCTGGATAATTCAGTTTCCTCCCACACTCCAAAGATATGCTGGTAGGTTAATTGGATCCTGTCTAAATTGGCCCTAGTATGTGTATGTATGAATGTAAGCTAGGGACCTTAGATTGTACGCCCCTTGAGGGTTAGGAACTGATGTGAATGTACAATATATATATGTAAAGTGCTGTGTCAATTGATGGCACTATATAAGTATCTGAATAAATAAATAAATAAGGAGGGAGTGGGCTATCATTTACCACTGTGTATACAGTTGCAAGAAAAAGTATGTGAACCCCTTGGGATTACGTGGAATTTTGCATGAATTGGGCATAAAATGTGCTCTGAACACAACAATAGAAGAACAGTCTGCTGAACATAATACTACACAAACATTAGATGTTGCCATGGTTTACTTGCACATAACATGTAAACATTCACAGTGCAGGGAGGAAAAAGTATGTGAACCTTTGGACTTAATAACTGGTTGACCCTCCTTTGGCAGCAATAACCTCAACCAAACGTTTCCTGTAGTTGCAGATCAGACCTGCACAACGATCTGGAGTAATTTTGGACCACTCCCCTTCACAAAACTGTTTCAGTGTAGCAATATTCTTGGGATGTCTGGTGTGAATCGCTCTCTTAAGGTCATGCAACACCATTTCAATCGGGTTGAGGTCAGGACTCTGACTGGGCCACTCCAGAAGGCGTATTCTGTGCTGTTGCAGCCATTGTTTTGTTGAATTACTTGTATGCTTTGGGTCATTGTCCTGTTGCATCACCCATCCTCTGCGGAGCTTCAGTTGGCGGACAGATGGTCATACATTTTCCTGCAAAATGTCTTGATAAACTCTGCAATTCATTTTCCCATCAATGACAACAAACCGTCCAGGCCCTGAGGCAGCAAAGCAGCCCCAAACCATGATGCTCCCTCCGCCATGTTTTACAGTGGGGATGAGGTTTTGATGTTGGCGTGCTGTGCCTTTTTTTCTCCACACATAGTGTTGTGTGTTCTTCCCAAACAACTCAATCTTGGTTTCATCTGTCCACAGTATATTTTGCCAGTAGTGCTGTGGAACATCCAGGTGCTCTTTTGCAAACTTCAAACGTACTGCAATATTCTTTTTGGACAGCAATGGCTTCCTCCGTGGTGTCCTCCCATGTACTCCATTCTTGTTTAATGTTTTCCTTATTGTAGATGTGTCAACAAAAATGTTAGCACATGCCAGAGATTTCTGTAGGTCTTTAGCTGACACTCTGGGATTCTTCTTTACCTCATGCGGCATTCTGTGCTGTGCTCTTGCAGTCATTTTTACAGGACGACCACGCCTAGGGAGAGTAGCAACAGTGCTAAACTTTCTCCATTTGTAGACAGTCTGTCTTACTGTGGAAACATGAACATCAAGGCTTTTGGAGATACTTTTGTAACCCTTTCCAGCTTCATGCAAGTCAACAATTCTTGATCGTAGGTCTTCTGAGAGCTCTTTTCTGCGAGGCATGGTTCACATCAGACAGTGCTTCTTGAAACCAGTAAACCCAAAATAGGTGTGTGTTTTTTAAGGGCAGGACAGCTGTCAGCAACACATCCAATATCATCACACTGATTGGAGTCAAAGTTGGCTCACTCCTGGCTCCAATTAGCTCTGGGAGAAGTCATTAAGCTAGGGCCTCATATACTTTTTCCTCCCTTCACTGTGAATGTTTACATGTTATGTGCAATTAAACCATGGCAACATCTAGTGTTTGTGTAGTATTATGTTCAGCAGACTGTGTTCTTCTATTGTTGTGACTTAGATGACGTTCAGAGCACATTTTATGCCCAATTCCAGCAAAACTCCACGTAATCCCAAGGGGTTCACATACTTTTTCTTGCAACTGCACACCCACATGTGTGACTCTATAGTCACATGGACTGCTCAGATTGATAGGGGTAAATGCTCAGGGTAGAAATACATTAAAAACTAAACATGTGCACTAGCTGCCAACACTGCTCTGCATAATCCACAACTGCAGTGGGGACATGGAACAGCAGGGGTAGACAGAACAGCAGAATCAACTAGGTTTTTTGCAGAATACAGAAAACAAATGCCATAGTGACTGAGTGAGTATGAAACAGCATGTAATACAGCATGTATTGATAGATTTTAATTATGTGGGTTTAAAGACACTTTAATGCTGAAAACCTTCACATACCCATTACCTTAACCTGTGCTTTTTTCAGCAGAAATTGAGATTTAGCAATCCAGCCAATTATTTTTTATTAATGCTTTCATAATCCTGTGTCCACTGTAGCAAAATACACGAGCATCCGGACACACCTGAGATTATCCCTACTTCAACATGGAGAGATCCCCAATGCTCATTGGTGTGGTTATTTTAGCAGTTGTTGACTACTTGCCATTGTGAACTATTCTGGCCATTCTCCACTGGCCTCTCTCACTGGATATTTTCTGTGTTACATGCCATTCTCCTTATAATCTGGTTATTGCAGTCAGTGAAAATCCTGGGAGATCAGTCGTTTCTGAGATGCTGCCACCATTTAGCAAAGGATTTAAAGGTATATTTTAGCCAGTCTATTAGGTTTGCTTTCTCTCTGTGCAGATGTCCTTTGTGGTAAAGATTTTAATCTTCTTGAGTTACTCAGAGTTCTGTTGTCCTTTGCTTGCAGATTTAACTAGGGATTAAACTCGACTTTTTACACGATGTTCTGTTTCTAAAGCAACAGACCTTAAAGTGTCACTAAAGGCAACACTGTTTTTCTAGTTTTGTATAGAATGGAGAGGGATTAAAACTCTTGTCAGGTTTTAATGCTGTCTTTGCCCCCATTAGGGAGATTCACCCTATTTGTCCTGTTTACTGTTATCAATGAAAGTAAAAGAAAATCCCCAAATTTTGGGTTGTCCCCAGAAAAGTAAGAGGGGAAATTTTTCAATAGGGACACTAGCTCTGGTGGCTGATTGGGAAATTGCAAATTACACGTTTCCTTATTAATGTTGGCCTCACAAATGTTTAAGAATGCCTCCAAGCCTTGGTTAAAGGGCTATACGAGGACTCCGATTACTTAACCCCTTGATGCCAACCTTACACAAATATGCGGCCTCTTGGCGGCTGGGCATTTCCGCCGAGCACCCGCATATTTGTGTACCATTGGAAAACACATATGGGCTGAGAGCTTGTGCCCTGCGCGCTCCCAGTACATATGTCAGTGTCTCACGGAAAGGTCCCGATCTCCCCTTGTGATCGGGACCTTTTCTGATCATGTGACTGCCGTGACAGCGAATCATAGTGGTCACATGACCCTAAAACCCCACCCTGCCTCCCGGCATCTGAAACCCCTTAAAGGGCCGGGAGGCGCCGACGTGAAGAGGTTTAATAACAAAGGAATGTGACTATATGGACAAGCCAAGAATGTGCCATTTTTCTTTAGAAGGTCATCATGATGTTTGGGGGGGGGGGGCTGGACATTCCCTACACACAAGTCCAGTATATAACACACAGCTAGAATGGAAATATTTGTCTCGTCTCAGAGCTGTGGTAAGCATGCGTCTGTGGTCACCTGTGTGCCATGCCATGTAATTGGAGGGACCCATGGTGGAAACAGCATCTTTAGTTAAGTATTCTTGTTATATTTTATTTTTCTTGATCTGTATCTATCATTACTTGTAATAAATGTTATACTTACAAGTATTTATGTGATCTCCCTTTGCACATATTGAATACAACCCCAAAACCCTAACAAAACAGTGACATGCCAGAATTCTCACACTTTGGAGGGATTTCCTCTCATTTGCTGTTTTGGGAGGTAAGGGGAGTCTCCACCATGGGACACAGATGGCAAAAAGAAAACTGACAGGGGTTATGACCCTCTTTTACTCTATCCCAAAAAAAATCTACTTTGCTTTTAGTGACACTTTAAACATTAAAACTGCAGATAATACTGTAGTTGAAATTACCACTAAAATTGTTTGTGATTTATTTTTTTGTTTGGACTGCAATTTTTTAAAATCTTTATTAAACTATTTTAAGGTTACATAAGGACAAGAACAACAAATTGCCACATAAATAGTTAGGCCCCTTTCATGCTGGTGTCACCCGTTCAATCAGTTTGCACATCCAGCTTCAGTTCAGTTAAGTTTACATCAGTTCAGTTTGCCTTAGGTTCCATGCACACTAGCATTTTTTTAAGCTCCTAGAAGCCATTATTAGCATTTTTTTTCTGCTCTTAGAAGCTAAATAGTGTTATCCTATGTACTCTTAGATTGTAAGCTCCAAGGAGCAGGGCCCTCCTAACCCTCTTGTATTGAAATGTATTGTTGCTGTATTGTCTCCCATTATATTGTAAAGCGCTGAGCAAATTATTGGCCCTATATAAATCCTGTATAATAATAATGATATGTGTCCATGCACACTACTTTAGGCTATTAGCATTTTTTGAGCTTCAGCATGCAGAAACACAAAAACAACTAGAGTTTTTTTGAGCGTTTTTCCAGCAGAAAAAAGCGCTAAATGCTCCTAAACAATGCTAAACGCTACTAAAACATTCCTGACCCTAACATCTCAGATTCGTGTTGGAAATGTCACCAGGCGACGGGTACACTCTTGTATATCTGGTGGGAATGCCCATTGCTGCAGCCTTTCTGGTAGAAAATCCAACCCATAATCACGCAAGTAACCTCGTATTCATTAGATCTCTCCCCCGCACAATTCTTGCTCCACCACTCCACACTTCCATTTAGGACGTACCGTAAATCACTTGCCATGCACATGGTCAACACGGCAAAACAGTGTATCCCAGTCCACTGCCGCTCAACACATGTTCCCACTATTCGAGAATGGTTTGCTAGGATCAACAAAATTGAGGAAATGAAGGAATTGATTTCTGTTGCGAAAGAACATCCCGAGAGATTCAGGAAGACTTGGGCTTTTTGGAGCCATTTAAAAACCACCACTACCTATCGCCTCTTAGTTCATGCACAGCCTATACCCCCTGACTGAATGATTAGACACTATGCTGTTTTAGGGAACACCCTGTCCACCGAAGAAGCATTTGGTACATATTTGGTTGGGTTGTGACTCGGCATCATGGCCTACATTTCAGATTCTTGACCTACGTGTTACCCCTTTGACTGACCCTGCATGTATTGCATCCTAAACTATAAGACTATTTTTTTTCTGGCTCGTACCAAATGATTTGAATGATTTTATCCACAATTGTCCACCTTAACATCCCCTTTACTCTCTAGCCCATTCCTCCCCCCTCCCCCCCCCCTTTTTTTCCCCTCCACCTCTCATTCCCCCCCCCCCCCCCACTACCTCACTCTACGTTTCCATCTCTTTCTCTAGCTATTCTTCTTTCTGACTTTTCTTTATTTCACGCTTTTTTATACACCTTCATTATTCATATATTCCCAACAAATATGGCATTTCATTTCGCATACTGGTGTGCCTGATTTCACATGGTTTACACGCTCCTGAAATGGACACACAAATTTTGCCATATAAATCATCCTGTGCTAGCATTTCCCAACACGTAACATTCACTCAACATAATGGCTCACCAGTACATAGGTCAGTAATCATTTTACCTGTTTTGATTTATCTACTATACTCTTTCTTTCAAACTCTACTGGTTTGCTATATACATTTGCAATAAGGATATATTTTAACCAGATGTGTACTTTTGTTTAAACCCATGGCCCATCTGTGCAATGGGATGCTACATGATGTGTCTATGTTTGTACTGTGATCCGTATTTGTATGTACAATGCTATACCTTACTTTTTCTAATAAAAATATTTTTTGTAAAAAAAAAACAAAAACGTTCCTAACAGTTTTTTTCTAGCTTTTTATTTTTTCCTCTACGTGTACTGTAAAAATGCTAATAAAATGCTAACACTGCTAAACGCTTCTGAACACTACTAAAATGCTACTGAAAAACACTATTATTAGCGTTTTTTATCCAGCGTTTTGTCCAGTTTTTTTTTATCTTAAAAAAAAAAGCTAGTGTGCATGGAACCTTAAAATGTTTGCATCCATTTTTTCTTTGCAGAGGTAAACAGAGGTGACAAAAGTATAAACAAAATAATGTTTCTTGCCTAAAAACAGACATAAAGAGAACAGATGTAAACAGATGGCATACAAATTTAAATGGAAAGCAAACAGCCTGGTTCCATTTAAAAAAACTGACTTGAACGGGCACGGATGTAGGCTGTTGTAAATGGATGATCATCCGTTTACATCTGCCCACCCATACATTATTTATTTATTGCAGGTACTTATATAGCGCCATCAATTTACGCACTGCTTTACATATATTTTGTACATTCACATCACTCCCTAACCCTCAGGGGGCGTACAATCTAAACAACATAGGCATACAGTTGTGGTTCAGTCTGGATCCATCTGAAAACTGACAGATGGATCTAGATCGTATGCCCTTGTCAAACAACTTTGTTATTATTGTACATGGCAGATTTAATAAACAGAAAAAGCAATCCAATTTCCCATCAGTATTTTATTTAGTTATTAGGTTGGAGAGCTGAAATCATGGCAATGTGGAGAGGGTAACTGTAGAGTTTACTAAACAGGTACAAAGCTAGAAGCAATATTACAAAACAGGTTCAGGATGGCAAAACAACATGCATACACTGCAGAATAATGGACGTTGCACATACATGCACTCTTCATGGTAATGTCTTTGTGAAAAAGTCTGTATATCTCTTTTACAGAACACTGCTACTTATCAATACCTTCATAGACAATGTTCCTCACAGTGACATTTAAGGTAGATCTGGTAACACAGGTGAACAGCTGGGGGGATCCAAGGACGAAATACCACCCTACTGGCAATGGACTACTCAGGTAGCAATTGTGGTTTCTGTCGAAACTGTGTGCTATTAGGCTCTGGCATGGCTGTCCCGAATGCTAGTTTTCTGTGTGTCCATTTGTTCACCAGTGTTTTAACGTTGTGCTAAATTGCAGGTCAACACAGAAGGGTGAATTGGCCCTGAATGAATAAAAGCTGACATTTATAAGTATCCCTGTCAGTAGTGATTGGTTTGTCTTGGCCCTTTAACTGCCACTTTTGCTGAACAGCTTGGTCTGTTAAAAGAAGTGTCAAAAGGTGAAACAAAATGATAACAAAATGAAAAAAAGAAACCCAATGCAGCTACCACATCTAAGAAATGGTAAGCTGCAATATAATAAATGTTTGTTTATTGGGTTTACTACCACTTTAAAAACAACAGCCCCGTAAACCAAGAAAAGATAGGAAACTAGATAAACACAAAACCCTAGATAGATTGTATCTGCTTATGTGCAGTGAAGTGGTTAACACCACTGCTGAAATAAAACACCTGAACAGACTTGGCAGTATTTTGCTAAAGATTCAAATCCTGAAAATAAGAGATGACCAGTGATGAGCTCAGGGATCTGAAACTGCAGGAGCTATCCCTCCTAGATTGTAAGCTCCCATGATCAGGCCCTCCTATCCCTCTTGTATTGAACTGTATTGTTGCTGTATTGTCTCCTGTTATATTGTAAAGTGCTGAGCAAACTGTTGGCGCTATATAAATCCTGTAGAATAATAATAATAATAATAATATCCCGCCAGGAAGCTGTCACTGTAGACAACCAATCATAAGGCTGAGGCATACCCCGCCCTGCATCCACAAGTATACACATCCATCTTGAGCTCATTCCTACAGAAGGTCATCACACTAAATTAACCCATAAAAGTCAATGTGACAAGGAAATCTTTTTCTGGTACAAAAGGCAACCTCAAGCTTTGTTACAGAAGAGTAAATATATTTGAAATATATTTTAAAAATAATCTTCTCAAATACATTCAATATATTTCAAAATATATGTCAATAAATGTATCTATATATATTTATATATATATATAGATATATATCCTAGATTGTAAGCTCCAAGGAGCAGGGCCCTCCTATCCCTCTTGTATTGAACTGTATTGTTGCTGTATTGTCTCCCATTATATTTGCGCTGAGCAAACTGTTGGTGCTATATAAATCCTGTATAATAATAATAATAATTTTATATATATATATATATATATATATATATATTGCATGTTGAAATGTGTTTTTATTACAAAATATTTTTAAAAATACATTTCAAATATACTGTATGTGTTTAAAACTACAAATCTACATTTTTGGAATGCATTTACAAATATTTCTAAAAGTATACAGTATGTTAAAATGACTTTTTTCTATGTTAAAAAAAAAACTGAAGAATATATTTAAAAAAAATATATTTTGAAAAATATTTTTTTTTAAATATATTCTTCAGATTTTTTTTAACATAGAAAAAAGTAATTTTAACATATTTTTACATGTATTTGTAAATGCATTCTAAAAATGTAGATTTGTATTTTTTAAGACATACAGTATATTTGAAATGTATTTTTATAAATATTTTTCCTATATTTTGCAATATTTAACATGCAGTGTGTATATATACATATATATATATATATATATATATATATATATAAGTCTATTGATTATGGCCAAAATTGTAGTATTTCAAATATATGTCAATATATTTGGGAAGAATATTTTTAAAATATAGTTTTTCTTCTATGTGGATGTGTAGTGAGTGGGAGGGAGCATGCTGCTGCATTGTCATTCATTTCTTGGGAAGAGGCAGATGGGATAATGAATGCAGCAGGAAATGGAGAAGATTGTTTGGTGTGCTGGTGGAAGTGGTTGGTGCATTTGCCAAGTGAGAGTTGCTTAAAGGCACACTCAATATTAAAAAAAATATTGATACTATTCTAGATTTTCTAATGAATCTCACAAAAAGTAACACAAAGCTCGGTAAGTTTGCATATTGAGTATTTTTGGAATGCTAACATCTAACAACTATACAACTAACAAAATTCTCTCTGGACTCACATGTCTGGAAAAGCATACTACCACTATATTCAACAACAGTTCAGGTTAGAACAGTATTAATTATTTTAAGCAGAGGTGTAACATGGGATCTACAGACATATAGAAGCTTACCTTTTGTGTAAATGACTCCCAATATGGCAGAAAATGTCTGGTAATCTCTGCCTAGGCCGTCTTGTGCAATCTCATATTTTTATACTAGGGTTCCTTGGGGTTGTAGAGATGTTGATGGGCCAACACCAGCTGGATTAGTGCTCGGGCCTGGTAATGTGCAATCCCTGTTTTCAGGAGGCTGTCACAGTTTTGAAATTGTCTCTGGATGTAGCCCATGTCCCGATTCCCTGGCTGGCTTTATGGTGCGGGAGCCACTCAGCCCAGGTATGATTGTAAAAATGCTGGAATCTTCCCTTTCTTTCCTCCCTGCCACTTGATTGGACAGCACAGCCCTGGAGAAGAAGCAGAAAAGTGATTTGCAGCATGGATTTGGCCCTGCCCTGGGACTTGCCCAACCAAGGCAGGGAAAAGATAGCATACCCAGAGTCTGGGAATAGTCTTCAGAAACTGCTGCCCACTGCTGGAGGGCCCTGCGCTGGTGTGTAATGCCTCCCCCTCTCTACTCTATGTTCTCCCCTATTAACAGCCCCACCTGAATGACCTGTCCCTGCTATCAACCCATTCTTCCCCAATGCCTGTCCCCTTTGTACTGGCTATCTCCACCATCAACTGCTCCCTCTGTTCTGCCTGCCTGCACCATCAACTGCACCCTCTGCACTGTATTCCCCCACCATCAACTGCCTCCTCTTTAGTGCCTGCCCCCAACATCAACTGCCTCCTCTTTAGTGCCTGCCCCCAACATCAACTGCTCCCTCTGTACCTCCTGCCTCACCATCACCTGACTCCTCTGTACTGGTTTCATCCACAATCAACTGCTCCCTCTGTACCTCCCGCCCCCACCATCAACTGCCCCCTCTGTACTTCCTGCCCTCCTATCAGCTGCCCCCACTGTACTGCCTGCCCCCACTATCACCTGCCCCCTCTGTACCTCCTGACCCCACCATCAAATGCTCCCTCCGTACTGCCTGTCCACATCATCAACAGCCCACTCTGTACTGCCTGTCCGTACCATCAACAGCCCCCTCTGTACTGCCTGTCCATACCATCAACAGCCCCCTCTTTGCTGCCTTCCCCCACCATCAATTGCCCTCTCTGTACTCCCTGCTCCTACAATCTGGTCATCTAATGGTAATTGGCATTGGATACTGAATTTTGGGTGGCAGGGGGGATTGTCACTACAGCCGTCGGAGGGCTATAGCACCAGGAGAAACCTTATGGTGGGAAGATAAAGCTTATGGTGCCTATAACTAAATTGCTTAGTTATTTTCAATCTTCCTTTTAGCAAGTAGAGCTATTCACCCTGAGGTCATCACAGAGGACAAGAGGGCACTCTTTACGTCTGGAGGAAAAGAAATGTAATCTCCAAACACAGAAAGCTTTCTTCACAGTAAGAGCTGTGAAAATGTAGACTCCCTCAAGAGTTGGTTCTGGCCAGCTCAGTGGATTGCTTTAAAAAAGTCCAGGATTTTTTCCTAGATACTCGGAATATAACTGGATACCAACATTTATAGGTAAAGTTGATCCAGGGAATATCCGATTTGCTGGGGGGTTTTCTTGCCTTCCTCTGGATCAACTGTGGGTATAGGATTATAACTTTTTTTTTTTTTAATGGTTGAACTGGATGGACTTTTGTCTTTTTTCAGCCAGACTAACTATGTATGTAAGTATGGTCATTTTAGGTGTTGCTATGTATGTATCTTTTGTTATAGATACAGTTCGAGTGTGTGACGGAGGCAGAGTAGGTACTTACTGGAGAAATTAGTGAAGCCTGAGTGAGGATACATTCATTTTTATGTTCATATGGTCTTTAGTAATTGTAACTGCTGAAATCTCAAGATGTGAACAGATATTGCACAAAAAAGAACAAGCTATATGAGCGCTGGGTTGCGGTATGGGTGGGTAGCTGACAGCATAAAGAGGGAAACCTCAAGATCCTCCAGTGAAAATATAAACAAATGAAAATATGCAGCGCTATAATGATAATGATGAGCAATAAATATGCGTGTATGATTAAATAAGAAAGTTGGTAAATGAAACAATGGTATTCAAAACTGGCGTTTAAAAACGCTAAAAGATAAAAAGACCAGTCTTAGGTAAAAATCTCATAAGGTGCGTATAGTGACAATTGTGCTCTAGTCCTTATGATAAATATTGCAAATATTCGTGATTGCTGTGGCTGTGAGAATAGGTGTACAATGCACTAACCAGACAGCACAAATGATTGTGCGTTGGAGTATATAAGACCTACTCCTTGGTACTCATGGAATGGAACCTTTACACATGGATGAAGTCGTCAAGGCAGGAACCAACCACCAGGTGTCATCCATCCAGGACAGGTTACCAGTCTCCAGCAGCACAGATCTCAGCCATCTGGACAGGTTAGCAGTCTCCTGCAATACAGATCTCAGCCATCAGGGGGATCATGCAAATATGCATAGATCAGGTATGAAGACGCACATAAATCAATCCAGTAGAGCCACCGGCCATATGTGAGGCCGTGCGGTGTGCTGGTGAAGGTTAGGGGCACCTCCCTAACGCGTTTCGTGTAACACACACTTTATCAAAGGGAAAGTGCCCTGTATAAAAGCCCCGAATATATACTAATCGGCGCGCATGCTCCCTGATTCGTTGCCGCGTCATCGTGGTATTTTCGTGCATGCGAACAGCGGCCATTTTGTTGACTGCGGTTACTAGGCGCCGATCGTCAATCGCGCATGCGCGGTGAGCACCGGCGGCAGCCGTTTTGTTGTGGGGAAAAGATACGCATACTAAGGAGGAAACACATTATGTGTGCTGGGATGGAGCAACACCACAAACTGTGTGTTTGCATGGCCAGAAAGTATCATAATGTCTAACTGGCACTCTTTATTTATAGGGGGAATGTTAAGAGGTCAAAATGGTAGATAATAAAAGGTCATGGTAATTTAAAAGAAGTGTGCACTAGCACTATACAGACAACATTAATATCACCCCCTATTGACCAGAGATGGTTAAAAGGATATATGGTGGCTTTTTAGCCTTATTATCATTGTACACCGTAGCCCTGTACAATGCTATTTAGATTTATTACATATTTTATATCCACTTGCATAGAGTCAATTGGATCTTTTTTATCTTATTTTATTGAATTGAATTGTATATGTGTTTGATATCTATCTATTTTGCATTAATTTGCTGTTTTTATATTTTCATATATACTCATTTCTACGACTTATTATGCTTATATTATGTTGAATGGAGCCACCATATATCCTTTTAACCATCTCTGGTCAATAGGGAGCGATATTAATGTTGTCTGTATAGTGCTAGTGCACACTTCTATTCGCAATATTTATCATACGGACTAGAGCACAATTGTCACTATATGCACCTTATGAGATTTTACCTAAGACTGGTCTTTTTACCTTTTAGCGTTGTTAAACGCCAGTTTTGAATACCATTGTTTCATTTACCAACTTTCTTATTTATTCATACACTCATATTAATTGCTCATCATTATCATTATAGCGCAGCGTATTTTCAGTTATTGCACGTTTGTGTGCGAGTATCTTAAACACTACATCACTCACCAGCTTATTATCTGTTTGTACAAAACCTGTAAGCAAATCACTCACAAAACAGAATTTCAATGTTGCTTGTCAACTTCCAAACTGGAAATGCATAAAATGAAGGGAAGCAAGCCTGCACAGGTAGGGGGCATGTAAAGAGTGACTTACCACCAAGAAAGCAACATGGATGGAGAATGAATAGAACAGGCATTCCTGGCTGTCAATCATGTGACAAAAATACCTAGCAGCTCTTCTACTGTATCCAGCCTGCCTCTTATACCCAAAGTATTCCTCAACTCTGAGTACATATGCAGAAATTACCTGCTTATTCAGCCAACTTGACCCAACAAGATGCTTAGGAATGTCATCAGTCAAAATGATTGTATGTTTTCAGCAAGTTTGCCAAAGAGTTCACACGTCCAGCATTTAAATGCATTTTGCTGTGGTTCATACTACTGAACAAACCCTTGAAGGATAAAAACGACATTAATGCGAGCATCTACAAGCCCAATAATGCCTTCAGTTTAAATAAGTTAAATATATTCCTGATGCATACAAATAAGTGTGCAAAGTTTTAGATTTGTTTTCTGTAAATAAGCAGCCATAGCCTGAGCAGAAAAGTTCATCACCCACCAGCATGCTAAAGAAAAGGACCCTTGCTCTCTGTGTGTAATCAGTGGTCTCCTTGTAAAGGTCCTTCACGTTCCCTGCAGAATTACAGAGAGCATGAGCTTTGCTAATTGCAGAGCAATAGGTCAGATTATGCTGTTCCTCTGCAGACAGACCTTTTTTCCAAAAATGGGGTGGTACTTTTGAGTTTACCTGGTCATAATTAAGCAAGATCAGAGTCAAAGTTTACATTTGTTTTTGACCAGACTCAATTTTTCTTAATGGATTCAAAGTATTCAAATTAAATTCGAAATGAAAACATCAAATCGATTTAAATTAATTGTGAAGAAGAGCTGGTTCTATTCTATTTTAAATTTGGAAGACAGTTATATTCTTTCTATTTTATTCTAGTCTATTCTATTTTTTTATATTCTATTCTTTTATTTTATATTCTTTTCTTTTCTATTCTGTTAATTTCCATTCTATTAATTTATATTCTATTTTCTATTCTATTCTATTTTTTTTCTTTTCGTTTCTATTCTGTTTTAGTTTATTATATTCTTTTTGAAATTTAAATTTCAGAAGATGGGGATATTCCTTTTTTTTTCTATTCTATTTTATTGACCTTCTATTCTGATTTATTGTATTCTATTCTATTATTTTCTTTTCTATTCTGTTTTATTCTTTTCTGTTCCTTTATTTTCTATTCTATTTTATTCTATTCTTTTCTATTCCTTTCTGTTTTATTATTTTTACTCTATTATTTGCTAATTTATAATTTTATTTTCTATTGTTTTATTCTTTTCTATTCTATTCGTTTTTTTTCTTTCTATTCTCTTCAAAATTCAAATTTCAGAAGATGGCTCTATTCTTTCTATTTTAATATATTCTATTCAAATCTCTTCTATATATTTCTGTGCTATTCTAGTATTTTCTATTGTATTCCTTTATTTTCTATACTATTCTATTCTATTTTCTATTCTATACGTTTCTGTTTTATTCTAGTCTCTTCAAAATTTGAAATTCAGGAGGATGGCTTTATTCTAACACTAATACATAGTCTTTGAAGGAAATCAGCAATTCAGCAATATGTTTATATTACATTATATATTTATATTTTTAATTTGTTTTTGAATTTGATGCAAATTTCGGACAATATTTCTTTTCTTTATTATGGATTAATTTAAATTTTTACAAATTTATTTTGGATATTTGGATACAACACAATAAAAAAACTTTTATCCAAATTTGTAACAAAACAAACCACACATGTCTAATGAAGAGCTGTCATTGTACTGTAAAATGTAGAATGATAAAAATATGAAATTTTTCTAGTTCCAGTCTGAATATACTCATGAATCTATGTATTTGTTTTTTTTTTAAAATCAAGATCAGTCAGTGAATTTCAGAGAGGGAATTTCAGTCTTACTGACTTTCTTAACTAGTTTTCTGTGTACATGTGATGTAATATTATGAATTATGAAAATGAGCTGATCTCAAATGTAAATCCCTGAAAAATTCATAAAGCATCTCTTTAAAAATATATGTTCATTTAAATGACACAGTGTTGTTTAGCAGTGCAGAAGCAGGACCACTCATGCATTGCTAAAAATATTCGGGGATGCCTATGTATAGTGATTTTAGTTTGTGTTTGGTAAGCACCATAGTGACGTATCCCAGGAATGTACATATAGAGCATGGTTTTGACATGTCTCTAGCTAAAGAGGAGAACATGTTTTTATGTTCTATGTATCAAGCACGGTAGTTAAAGGGTAAGTTCCCCTTTTCACAAAAAATTAAACAGTGGACTAACTTAAAAATCCTGACCACCCCTCTGGCCCTGCTGCACCTAGTGACCCTGATTCCCTGTGTTGTCAGTGTAGCAGTCCATACACTGCAATATGAAACCTGGAGTGAGTATTCATCATAATGCTCACAATAGTAAGCACTCTTTTCTTTTTCTTTTTGATCATAAATATATATGATCATAAATATATATGAAAAAGAGCAAACGTGCAGTAAAATAAACTGAGTGCTTTCATACTGTTGGTAGGCTATTATAAGAAAACAGTGCTTGTTATCGCTAGTTGGTCATTGCTAATTGCTTAATGCATGATTTTATCAGCTAGCTTCTGATAAGCCTTCTATTAAAGAACCTAGGCGCCACCTTTGTGGAAAACAATGTGCCTGTTTCTTTAGCTCTGGAATGGCATAGTGAATGTAGCATGATGCAAGGCATGTAAGGAAACCTAATTTCACTTCTTAAAATATTAAAAAAAGATAAAAATGCTGCAAATTAAACAACAGTAAATTAAAAACTGTTGTTTTGGAAAAATAAATAAGCTTGAAAGGAAATAATAGCCCAAAGTTGTAACTGGCATATTTGTATAGGATATAGTGCAGTGTTCTCCAAACTGCGGCCTGAGGGCCGAATGCAGCCCTTTGCTAGCCTTTATCCGGCCCTTGGGATAATAATCCTCCCACTAATATGAGCCACTATTCCTTCCACCGACACCAACAGTGTGGCATAATTCCTGACACTAATAGTGGGGCACTATTCCTCCTACTGATACCAATGATGGGCCACTATTCCTCCCACTAATATCAATGATGGGGCACAATTCCTCCTACTGATACCAATGATGGGCCACTATTCCTCCCACTAATATCAATGATGGGGCACTATTCCTCCCACTGATACCAATGATGGGCGACTATTCCTCCCACTAATATCAATGATGGGGCACTATTCCTCCCACTGACATCAACAATAAGGTGCTATTTCTTCCACTGATACCAATGATGGGGCACTGTTCCTCCCAGTAATAACAATGATGGGCCACTATCCCTCCTACTGATACCAATGATGGGCCACTATTCCTCCTGCTGATACCAATAATGGGCCACTATTCCTCCCACTAATATCAATGATGGGGCACTATTCCTCCCACTGACATCAACAATACGTTGCTATTTCTTCCACTGATGCCAATGATGGGGCACTGTTCCTCCCAGTAATAACAATGATGGGCCACTATTCCTCCTACTGATACTAATGATGGGCCACTATTCCTCCTACTGATATCAATAATGGGCTACTATTCCTCCCACTAATATCAATGATAGAACACTATTCCTCCCACTGACACCAACAATAAGGTGCTATTTCTTCCACTGATACCAATGATGGGGTATTGTTCCTCCCACTGATACCAATGATGGGCCACTATTCCTCCCACTGCAACCCTCTAAAATGCAACACTCCCCAGCACCTAATCTTTATCCTGTTTCCACCAACACCTATAGCCAGGGCCGTGGATGAAGGGGTACCACCAGTCCTCCTTTGTGGGGCCCAGACCAGCAGAGGGGCCCAGCCAGCTGGGTGAATCAGATGTGGGCAGGGAGAGTGATTGGTGCAGTGGGGGGCAATTACTGGAACCGATCCCTTGTATGGCTCTCTCTGCAGCAGCTGAAAGCTGGCTTCTTCTTCTCTCCCTCCCTCTGGTACATGTTCAAAATAAAAAAAAACAAACAAACCTAGCCTTTTGGATTTAGAGTAAAAATAAATCATTACTATCAATAAACTGTTTTATATTATCATACAAATATATATTTGAAATACAATCTTTATTATTTTTGGCAAGAACACTGTGTGGGTGTCACACCCCTCCAGCCTGTATCTTAGAATAACAGGAAAGTAAGGTCTCCATCAATCAACATGTTATATCCTGACCCCATTGTGTTTAGCTGGTTAGTGGGCATGGAGGAGGAGGGAGAAAGTGGGCTGTCATTTACCACTGTGTATAAGCCCATCTATAGTCACATAGGCTGCTCAGATGTGATAGGGAGGAAATGCTCAGCATAGAAACTCACTGAGCATGTGCACTAGCTGCCAACACTGCTCTGAAAAATCCCCAACTGCATTGGGGACATGGATAGAATGGGGAGAGAGAGAACAGCAGGATCATCAAGCTTGTTTTTTTGTTTTTGCAAAATACAGAAAAAGAATCCTATAGTGACTGAGTGAGTATGAACATCATACAATACTGATGATGTGGGTTTATTGACACTTTAAAATACCTATACTATGAGAATATGTGATCATACAAGGGTATAACTAACAAATAACCTTATTCAATCAATCAGAATCAAAGATCAACATATACAAAGTATGATAACAATAACACTAACACAAAGGAAAGTTTCTATGGGTAGTCTTCATGTGCATGGGTTACAACATACTTTTATATGTTGTAATTATTGTAGCACCTGAAACGTCCATATATTAACTTTCCTTGTTTCTGTTTATGATCTCTATGATGTTTGGGATGTGCTGTATGTAAAAATATAGGCTGACCCTAATCTATACATCTTTACTGTGTCAACATATAAAAAGTATGTTTTAATAACTGGATAGAGTTGAATTAAATTATTTATGATGCTAGTATGTGCATTACAGTTTGGAATTAAAAAGCATTCATCATTTCAATACCTCATTATTATTATTATTATTATGATTGCTATTCCACTCTACAAAGCTGTGCAGACTTGTCTTACTTTGCCTGAATCCGTGCACAATGTGCTTATGGGTGTTATGCAATGCTAAAGGATGTGCAGAATGCTTGCTGTCTCCTTCTTATTCTTCTCTGGTCCTATCCGCAGACAAATTCCAGTGCTGCTCTGGAATGTCTTAAGGGGCCTCTGATGCAAAGATTACCCTTCACTGTTTGGAAAATTGGCAAATGTTATGCCAAGCCACAGAACCAAAACATAAAGCTAAGGGTTGATTGCTGCAATAGTGCTCTAAGGTACTTCTCACACACATATGTCAAATGAAAGCAGTAGTGATGTAGCCAGCATATCTCACACCCAGGGTATCTTTTTATTTTTTTTAACACTTCCCCCCTTCCTTCACCATACATCATTTCTGCTATCAAAAGAAGCAGAGCCAAATAAATTTGATTTATTCCTTACACAAGTATTAAAGAGGATCTTCAGGATCTTCACCCATTAAAATAACTTTCCTCCTCTGGATTTTATTAAGTGGGTTTTGGCCTGCCCCCCATCCTCTCTAATCACCTAGGCGAATGACATGCGAGTTCTCTCGATACCTCCTGAGATATGTGATGTGCATATATGAGGCACCGGGAGCACTGCATTTACTAAAGGAAGAGGGGTGTGGGCATAGTGGCGCATCATCGGGAGGCTGCGCATGAACTTGGAAGAGCCTCCTGATGACATCACAGGGAAACATGGCAGCGGGACCCCAGCAGTTGCTGCAGAGAAAAGGATCTCAGCAAGTCAATGCTGGATCCACTGGGTGGGTGAGTATCTGTACTGTGAGGAACCCAGCAATCAGGTAAGCAAGAAGCAAGAAAAAATATAATATGGGAGAGGGTGAAGTTCATCTTTAAGTAATAGGCTTACTTACCACCAGGTATCGCAGTTACCATATTTAGAAATGGGAAGTACAGAGAGGGAAAATGCTGAACACGTGTTGGTGTGGCCAAAGAGTAGACATGGCCAACAAAGAAGGTGTCATTTCACAGCATGTGACTTGAGGTATAACTCTTTTCCCTCTCTGCCTTCCTATGTTTTAGGAGAGAAAGTTGGAGTAAAATGATCTCCATCTTTGTTGACAGTGTCAGCAATAATAACCGTGAGCATACCGGCCGTGGCAACAATATCAACCCCCAGTATTGGCTTATGATTGTTTTACTTTCCTGAGCATTTCCTGCCATGTCCTGTCAGAAACATTTGCTGTTGGCAACTAAGCTATAGTGTAGCCAGACCAACACACAGCTGTCATGTCATCACAGATGGACAAGTTACTACCCCCTAAGGTGTCCTGCAGTGTGAGAAGGTTGAACAGTGAACATTCATGTAATGCATAGGGTTTAGCATATGAGCTTGGCTTTTCCTATATAGATCGTGCTCTGCTGGTGGCTTCTGTGGGGGAGTCCTGTTGCTCACAGAGGTCACCAGAAGAGCATGTGCTTTCTACAAAGTCAGAACTGCAGACTCAGGCTCATTCCCCAAACACCCTCTACCCATGCCCCCAGCATGTCGGTGAGCTTACCTTCTGATCTGGATAGCTGAGGCTACAGGCTTTCTCCTCACACAGCACAATGACATAATCCCTGACTACCTGGAGGAGACCTGCTGTACCTGCACTGGCCAAAAGTCAATGTCTGCCTGGAAAAGGGCTGGACATGCTCAGCAGTCTTGACATCTACTCCTTGCTGCGCACACATCTACAGCCAGGTCCATAAATATTGGGACATCGACACAATTCTAACATTTTTGGCTTTATACACCACCACAATGGATTTGAAATGAAACAAACAAGATGTGCTTTAACTGCAGACTTTCAGCTTTAATTTGAGGGTATTTACATCCAAATCAGGTGAACGGTGTAGGAATTACAACAGTTTGCATATGTGCCTCCCACTTGTTAAAGGACCAAAAGTAATGGGACAATTGGCTTCTCAGCTGTTCCATGGCCAGGTGTGTGTTATTCCCTCATTATCCCAATTACAATGAGCAGATAAAAGGTCCAGAGTTCATTTCAAGTGTGCTATTTGCATTTGGAATCTGTGCTGTCAACTCTCAAGATGAGATCCAAAGAGCTGTCACTATCAGTGAAGCAAGCCATCATTAGGCTGAAAAAACAAAACAAACCCATCAGAGAGATATCATAACATTAGGCGTGGCCAAAACAACTGTTTGGAACATTCTTAAAAAGAAGGAACGCACCGGTGAGCTCAGCAACACCAAAAGACCTGGAAGACCAAGGAAAACAACTGTGGTGGATGACCGAAGAATTCTTTCCCTGGTGAAGAAAACACCCTTCACAACAGTTGGCCAGATCAAGAACACTCTCCAGGAGGTAGGTGTATGTGTGTCAAAGTCAACAATCAAGAGAAGACTTCACCAGAGTGAATACAGAGGGTTCACCACAAGATGTAAACCATTGGTGAGCCTCAAAAACAGGAAGGCCAGATTAAAGTTTGCCAAACGACATCTAAAAAAGCCTTCACAGTTCTGGAACAACATCCTATGGACAGATGAGACCAAGATCAACTTGTACCAGAGTGATGGGAAGAGAAGAGTATGGAGAAGGAAAGGAACTGCTCATGATCCTAAGCATACCACCTCATCAGTGAAGCATGGTGGTGGTAGTGTCATGGCGTGGGCATGTATGGCTGCCAATGGAACGGGTTCTCTTGTATTTCTTGATGATGTGACTGCTGACAAAAGCAGCAGGATGAATTCTGAAGTGTTTCGGGCAATATTATCTGCTCATATTCAGCCAAATGCTTCAGAACTCATTGGACGCCGCTTCACAGTGCAGATGGACAATGACCCAAAGCATACTGCAAAAGCAACCAAAGCGTTTTTAAGGGAAAGAAGTGGAATGTTATGAAATGGCCAAGTCAATCACCTGACCTGAATCCGATTGAGCATGCATTTCACTTGCTGAAGACAAAACTGAAGGGAAAATGCCTCAAGAACAAGCAGGAACTGAAGACAGTTGCAGCAGAGGCCTGGCAGAGCATCACCGGGGATGAAACCCAGCGTCTGGTGATGTCTATGCGTTCCAAGCTTCAGGCTGTAATTGACTGAAAAGGATTTGCAACCAAGTATTAAAAAGTGAAAGTTTGATTTATGATTATTATTCTGTCCCATTACTTTTGGTCCCTTAACAAGTGGGAGGCACATATGCAAACTGTTGTAATTCCTACACCGTTCACCTGATTTGGATGTAATTACCCTCAAATTAAAGCTGACAGTCTGCAGTTAAAGCACATCTTGTTCGTTTCATTTCAAATCCATTGTGGTGGTGTATAGAGCCAAAAATGTTAGAATTGTGTCGATGTCACAATATTTATGGACCTGACTGTTTATAAATAATAGATTCATCTAATGGATACTCCAAAACAGTTATTACTTAGCAGTTGAAAGACAGTCTTCTTTCAATGTGAATGCGAACACTGAATAGTCTATTCCCCCACAGCTGAAGACAATGGGGGGACAAATCAAGCTGGCATCTAGTTACCGTGTTCAAATGTATAACTGCTGGTGCAGTCTTCAGAACACTATATAGTCACAAGGATCACTTTTAGAGTCTTTACTGCCAAGGATAGCTGCCTCATTCCAGCCTTCTCTGGACACCACTCATTGAGGGTGACAATCCTTCTCCAGACCATATCCCTTAAAGAAAGCTTGCAGTCAGATCCAGGCTGATTCTAGGCTCCAACACTGCAGCTCCTGAATCCTTGCAGTACAGCAAAACAATCCTTAAGCTGCCTCAGGGGCAACAGCACCCCCACCCAAGGCTGGGAACTTTCCTTCCTGGGGAAAGACAATTTCTCCAGGACTTCAAACTATTTCTCAGCTACCTAACCGCCATCCCCCCAAGGCTTGGCAGGGCCCTGGTCAATATTTAGACTGGTTATTTAAATTCTCCCTTCCTAACCTCTGGAAGCATCTTCTAGAAGCAAGGAGAAGCAATCAAACTCCCAGCCTGTGAAACCCCTTGCAGACCAACCCAAACAATCTCTGCTCCCTTGATTACAGAAGGAGCCAAAAACAAGTACCTACTAGGAGGCTGTTGCACATTTTTTCCCAACTTACTCTCTCATTTTAATATCAATGTGCAGCGTTAATAAAAATGTGTGTTATAATCAATGATGACCAATGTGATAGTAAAAGAGAAAGGATCCCTTTTGAGAACGTGCGTACGAAACACATCGAGCCGCCATGTGCTGATGTCACGCCACTGCGCCCATGTGATGGTCTGGCGGCCATCTTTGTAAGTGCTTTTTATCCATTGATGATTTTATGCTCCACGTGGTTGCTATTTTTTTAATAAAACATATTCCACTATATGATACTGTCTCCTGGCTCAGTCTATGAGCTTGCCCTCTAGGAGGAATCCCTTTCCTTGGTTCACCGTGGGCTGGAGATTTGGCTACTCTACATTTTATTGTTCATTTGATGTATCACTGGCTTCTGGAGAGATCCCACCTTCAACCAAGTCACAGGCAGGAGGAACAAGCAGGTACACTCCTTAGTGTCATTCCGCTCTGGGATTGCTACTTACTTCTGGTGAGTGCATTATGGTGGAGGTGCAGTGCAGAAGTCACAGAAGTCACTACATTTTGTTGATTTGATCACATCACTATTTTTGGGACTATTATGATATTTAGAGGACTTATATATTTTCATTTGTTATATCGTCCATATTGTTTCTTCATTGGAGTATTCACTATTTTCAATTTCTTGTTTATGATGTTTCCTTCCTCTCTTACTATCACATTGGTCATCATTGATTATGACACACATTTTTATTAGAGCTGCATATTCATATTATAGTGTTTTGTTGGTGGAGACAGAGGGTTTGCCACGTTGTGCTAGCTGCTTTAATTTTTCCTTTTTTGTCTTGAGCTCACCATTTATTCTTTGATTATACTATCTCATTTTGTTGATGTATAAAAAGCATAAAATGTATAACCCCTCTCCCCCAAGCTAAACCTCAGCATTCATTGTGGAAGTGGCCCATTGTAAAACTGTAAAACCATAAAAAACAATATACGCAGTTATAGTAGAGTAGAGGCTGGAATGTTTTTTAGACAATTCAACCCTGTTATTCACCAAAGGAAGCTCAATTCAGACTTCTTATATTTCACTAAAAACATCGCTTAAGGGTTATCAAAGTGGACAAAAAAAGTTTTGGCTATACACACACTTTAAAGTTACCCTTTTCACAATTTGATCTCTGTTTTTCATACTGGTATTGCTTCTAGAAAAGAGCCAGACCAACAAAAGCAGCATCTTTACTGCAAATTTAGATGTCATGGGTTCAGTCTGCCCTACAAGATGTATTTTTAGCTCCAGTAAACATTTGAAGCCACTGCAGCCCAACTACTCGACATGAGACAAGATGAGGAAAAAAGCACAGTTTATAATTAACAAGGATTGGAATGCTGACATCTGTATGCACAGGGACATCAGGACAATTACTTAGACCAATTAAAGGTAGGATAGCAGGAAGCTATAGTACATACCTCCCAACTTTCTGCAATGATAACAAAGGGACACCTTTTAGCACACAAGGGAATTTATGAAGGGTGTCATAGACACTGAAAGTGCTGGTTACTGCACCCAGTTAAATCTTCTGGGCAACAGCTAAATGAGTCCAGGGATACAGCCCTGTGAGGGAAGCTATCGCGCACGAAAGCGTCCCAGCACAGGCACAGCCTGTACCTCTGTATGTAAGAAGGTGTAGTTATCCAGTCTGCCCCTTGGTGGCTCTGTCCTAAAATAGTGTATAGACAAGGACTGTCTATAGTGATGTAATGGGTGGAGTTAGTGCCTATATATACAGTCATGGCCGAAATTGTTGGCACCCTTGATATTTCTCCAGGAAATCATGTATTTCTCACGAAACGTATTGCATTAACACATGTTTTGCTATACACATGTTTATTCCCTTTGTGTGTATTGGGACAAAACAAAAAAAGGGAGGAAAGAAAGCAAATTCGACATAATGTCACACAAACCTCCAAAAATGGGCTGGACAAAAGTATTGGCACCCTTTCACAACTGCGGATAAATAAGAATGTTACAAGCATGTGATGCTCCTGTAAACTCACCTGGGGCAAGTAACAGGTGTGGGCAATATAGAAATCACACCTGAAAGCAGATAAAAAGGAGAGACGTTCACTTAACCTTTGCATTGTGTGTCTGTCTGTGCCACACTAAGCATGGACAACAGAAAGAGGAGACGAGAACTGTCTGAGGACCTGAGAACCAAAATTGTGGCAAAATATCAACAATCTCAAGGTTACAAGTCCATCTCCAGAGAACTAGATTTGCCTTTGTCCACAGTGCGCAACATTATCAAGAAGTTTGCAACCCATGGCACTGTAGCTAATCTCCCTGGTCGTGGACGGATGAGGAAAATTGATGAAAGATTGCAACGCAGAATAGTCCGGATGGTGGATAAGCAGCCCCAAACATGTTCCAAAGACATTCAAGCTGTCCTGCAGGCTCAGGGAGCATCAGTGTCAGCGCGAACTATCCGTCGACATTTAAATGAAATGAAACGCTATGGCAGGAGACCCAGGAGGACCCCACTGCTGACACAGAGACATAAAAAAGCAAGACTACAGTTTGCCAAAATGTACTTGAGTAAGCCAAAAGCCTTCTGGGAAAACGTCTTGTGGACAGATGAGACCAAGATAGAGCTTTTCGGTAAAGCACATCATTCTACTGTTTACCGAAAACGGAATGAGGCCTACAAAGAACAAAACACAGTACCTACGGTAAAATATGGTGGAGGTTCAATGATGTTTTGGGGTTGTTTTGCTGCCTCTGGCACTGGGTGCCTTGACTGTGTGCAAGGCATCATGAAATCTGAGGATTACCAAAGGATTTTGGGTCGCACTGTAGGGCCCAGTGTCAGAAAGCTGGGTTTGCGTCCAAGATCCTGGGTCTTCCAGCAGGACAATGACCCCAAACATACGTCAAAAAGCACTCAGAAATGGATGGCAAAGAAGCGCTGGAGAGTTCTGAAGTGGCCAGCAATGAGCCCAGATCTAAATCCCATTGAACACCTGTGGAGAGATCTTAAAATTGCTGTTGGGAAAAGGTGTCCTTCCAATAAGAGAGACCTGGAGCTGTTTGCAAAGGAAGAGTGGTCCAAAATTCCGGGTGAGAGGTGTCAGAAGCTTATTGATGGTTATAGGAAGCGACTGATTTCAGTTATGTTTTCCAAAGGGTGTGCAACCAAATATTAAGTTAAGGGTGCCAATACTTTTGTCCAGCCCATTTTTGGGGTTTTGTGTGACATTATGTCATATTTGCTTTTCTGCCTCTGTTTTATATTTGTTCCAATACATACAAAGGGAATAAACATGTGTATAGCAAAACATGTGTTAATGCAATACCTTTTTTGTGTGAAATACTTGATTTTCAGGAAAAATATCAAGGGTGCCAACAATTTCGGCCATGACTGTATATATATTTTTTTTTTTCCCCAAAAAGGAGTCATTTGGAGGGTATTTGTACTGTCCTGGCATGTTAGAGTCCCAAGAAATGAGATGTTAGTACGTCAGGATTGATCAATTTTCAAATATTAATATACCCTAGATCAGGGTGAGTGGAAATTATGGAGTGTGTCCCCCAGGGCCGTCTTGCTGAGCAGGCTCGCATCTCAGGCCAGATCTGTCATTTGCATTGAGAGCTGTCAGACTGTTCATTAGCCGAGCGCAGTGAAAGCAAAGCAAGGAGTGTGTGCTGTGCTCTCTGCCTCCCCCTAGAGTGCAGTACCCGGATCTGTGAGTGAACAACGAAGTACTGCAACTTTTTATAGGTGTGTGTACGTGTACATGTGTGTCTGTGTATGCATGTACAATTGTACATGTGTCTGTGTGCATTTGTGTGTGTACATGTGTCTGTGTGTGTGTATATATATATATATATGTGTGTGTGTGTGTTTGTGTGTATGTGCGTACATGTGTATGTATGTTCATGTGTCTGTATGTACATGTGTCTGTGTAATGTACAGCGCTGAGCGAACTATTGGCGCTTTATAAATACTGTATAATAATAATAATAATAATAATGTACATGTGTCTGTGCGTGTGTATTTCTGTGTATGTACATGTATCTGTGTGTATGTGTGTCTGTACGTGCCTGTGTGTGTATACATGTGTCTGTATGTGTGTGTGTGTACATGTGTCTCTGTGCATGTGTGTACATGTGTCTGTGTGTGTATGTACATGTCTGTGTGTGTGTGTACAGGTGTCTCTGTTTGTGTGTGTTTGTTGGTGGCTAGTAACTCTAAGGCCTGGCTAGTAGCTCATGACTTGTAATTTTAAGCCCTGCCCTAGATTGTAGACTATAACTTTCACACACACTAAATAATATACACTGATTTTGGTTATTTTTACCAAAGAAATGCAGCAGAATACATTTTGGCCTAAATTTAAGATTATTTATTTGCAAAATGTTATAACAGAAACTAAGACATACATATTTTCTTCAAAATTTTCTATATTTTTTCATTTATATAAAAAACCCAGTGGTGATTAAATACCACCAAAAGAAAGCTCTGTCTCAAAAAAAAAGATTAAAAAATTCACTTGGTGTTGCATGACTGAGTAATTGTCATTCAAAGTGTGACTGAAATCTGAAAATGGACCTGGGAAGGAAGTTGGTAAAAATGTCTGGTATTGAAGTGGTTATGTCTCTGCTATAGCAAAAGTTTCCTAAAGTGGCTGTAGTAAGATCTACTTAAATTTGCCACACTTGTTGGTAATATTACATACACTGGTCCAAATGCTTTCCTGAATTAGGAGCCATAAAAGCATTGCTAGGGCTGTAGTGAACATGCAGATTCTTACCATTGCACATGAGCCCTATGGTAAGCAGATCATAACTTCTGAATATATACACCTCTATTAGTGTTATATGGCTTTAGCTTAACCTCCCTGGCGGTATTCCTGAGTGTAGCTCGGGGTTAATTATCAGTGCCAAAAGTGGTAACCCCAAACTACACACAGGATTACCCTGCAGCGTTGCTCAGGGATTCACTTACCTTGTCCTGCGCTCCCGCGATGTGTCCCCTGCAGCATCACCGGCCATCTCCTCCGGCCGGGTTCTGGTACCTGCGAGCGTTGGGACGTACGGGATGTACAGGGGCCAAAACCTGCAGGAAATTTAAAAATTTTAATCACCTCCAGCCTGCCATATAGTAATATGACGGACGCAAGGTGGTTCTCTCATTCTGGGAGGGCGTCATATGACATCCTCCCATTCTCACCACGCATGCGCGGCTCAGGGAGAGTGCAGCGCGGCGATCGGTGATGCGCTGTGTCCTTCGGACACAGTGGATCACCCATCATGGAAAGAGACGAAGATGTCGGCTCGGTCATGTGATCAGCTGTGTCCAATCATAGCTGATCACATGTAAACAGGGAAATGCCGGTTATCGGTATTTCTCTCCTCTCGAGCTGTCACGCTGACAGCTCGAGAGGAGAGGAGAGCTGGTAATCGGCTTTCCGCGGAGGGGACATGTACACTGATCATCAGGGCACTGATGATCAGTGTGCCCTGATGATCAGTGTAGCCCCAGGAGCGCCACCTGTCAGTGTCCATCAGTGCCTTGTGTCAGTGCTCATCAGTGCCTCGTGCCAGTGCCCATCAGTGCCACATCAATGCCACATATCAGTGCCTAACAGTGTACATCAATGCCACATATCAGTGCCCACCTGAGCTGCCTTTCAGTGTCACCCATCAGTGCCACCTATCAGTGCCAGTCAGTACCGCCTATCAGTGTGCATCAGTGCCACCTATCAGTGCCTGTCAGTGCCGCCTAACAGTGCCAGTCAGTGCAGCCTATCAGTGCCATGTATCAGTGCTGCCTTTCAGTGCCCATCAGTTATTCCTGTCAATGCCCATCAGTGCCACCTACCAGTGCCTCCTCATCAGTGTCCATCAGTGCAGCCTATCAGTGCCCATCACTGCAGCCTCATTAGCGCACATCAGTGAAGGAGAAAAATCACTTATTTACAAACTTTTATAACAAAAACTAAGAAAAAACTTTTTTTTTCAAAATTTTCAGTGGTTTTTGGTTTGTTTAAGAAAAAATAAAAATCCCAGAGGTGATTAAATACCACCAAAATAAAGCTCTATCTGTCTCAAAAAAGTTATAAAAATTTCATATGGGTACAATGTTGCATAACCACGCAATTGTCATTCAAAGTGCGACAGTGCTGAAAGCTGGAAATTGGCCTGGGCAGAAAGGGGGTATAGATGCCCTGTAGGCTAGCGGTTAAAAAGTGACATTCACAAAATACACTAAAATCACATAGTAAAACATTACTGTATCAAACCATTTCACATACATTTTGTCCCTAGTGCTTTGTCCTGCGCCCTGCCTGCATTTTTACTGTTCTTTCTGCCTTGAAACTGAGAAATGTCCATGGCGTCCAAAAAGCGTCCCTTTATGTCAAAAGTGGTTTTAGACCAGCTATAAAACAGCGATAGTAAATTAGAACCACTTGCAGAATTGAGTGATAATGATTCGTGGGGAAATTCATTATCAGACACTGAAAACGATTTTGCGACTTTGCTCAGTGATGTGCGAACTTGGCGCTATATTTCAAATTTCAGTGTTTTTGGTTTGATTATATTATTGAATTAAATTTATTATTATTATATTATTATTTTTTATGATTATTTCTTATATTATAATTTATTATTATATCATACCCGGGATGTTTACTAGACTCTTGTTCGGACAGATTTCAGTGAGTTATTCCTAAAAATTACAGGCCTACAATAAAAAAAAAGACATATTTCCATGCAAAAAAATGTACCGCTTTGAGCACAGAAATACTGACATAATCATACCACTAGGGAGGTTAAAGTGTTACTAAACCCACATCAGTAAAATCAGTCTGTATATGCAGTAAAGCATGCTTGTTATACTCACTGTAGAACCTAAGGGGTTAATCCTCCGCATTGTGTAAAAAGGATGTTTGATCCTGTCTTCTCTGATCCTCCCCTTCTTCCAGTGTCCCCGTCTTATCTCCTGATAAGGCATATCATGTGGAGTCACTCTGCAAATGCTCAGTTTAGTGTTTATTGCTAGAGAGTTTTTTTTTCTTGGGAGAGTGCATGTGATCAGCAGTGTGAACACAGGGTCCTGGGTTTAGTAACACTTTCATTTCTAACTGTCCCCAATCCAACTGCTGATAGAACAGAGCCTTGGGGGCAAGCTGCACATGCTCAGTTTGGTGTGCATTGCTAGAGAGTTTTTTTTTCTTGGGAGAGTGCATGTGATCAGCACAGGGCCAATCAGCACTGTTCAGACAGAGCTCAGGGGTTCTGCATCCTCCTAGAACAAAAAATTCCTTCTACAAGTTTTAACCTGTTCTCTGCTAAACACTGATAGGAGTCAAAAGACTGCTCTAACTGCTGATGAAAAAATGTATTTAGCAGTTTATATTTCCAAAAATAATTGCATTTCCATGTTCTGTGTACTGTGGGAGACCAGATATAGGGAATGCAGGGTCCTGGGTTTAGTAACACTTTAAGTTCATATGCAGCTGATATTTGTCTTTTTTTTTTCAATGAAACAGATCAATATGCAGTCTTTCAGAATCCAATCTAAACTCATATGTATTAATTCCTGAGGTCTGTCTGCTAATGGATAAGTGCACATTATTACCCTGTGTATGATCATTGAATAAAGACATTCTACGTACAATAAAAAAGCAATAAAAAGTATTAGGGAAAGGAATCAGAGAACTGACACTGTAATCCAATGATGGTTTTTTTCAGGACACATATGGTACATGAACCTTATTACTTTACTGCTGTAACCGAAGCCTCCTTTGCCTGGGTTTAATTTCCCAAGGGCAGGACAGTCTCCCCAGCATTAAGGTCACATGACACTCAGAGTAGGGAAGCGTACACCTGTGTGTGACACGTCTAGTTCTCCATTGTTATGAATTAGGATTTCGGGTGTGTTTTATCAGTAAAATCATGCAGAAAGGTGGGAGATCCCTGGCATTCCCTGCACAGCTCTGGGGGACACTGTCACTAAGGAGAGAGTTGGAGACATCCTACAAAGGTAAGCACAAAAACTGGACAATGTTTGAAGGTTTCATTTTCAACATATTATACCGGGTTAAAGAAAGGTTCTTTCTACTATTAAACCCATTTGCTGATGCTCTCAAGAATTATTTAGAACATTGGGTAATCAAGTTTAGTTTGGTAGCAGATGTACATTTCATTTCCATAAGAAATTAAGTAAAAAAGTAATAAATATTCAACGTATTTAGTAAATACGCCCAATAAGGCCTAATGCAAGCGGATGTTTACATGCTTTTCTTTGCAGGTGTTCATTTTTGTCTTTTGGGTATTGATTATGTCAATGGAATGTAAATGTATACTTTGTATAAAGTTGATAGGCATGATAGTTTTAGTGTAACATGCATATGACTTGGCCTTAGTCGTGTCATTAATAATTAATATGTAACAGAATCATACAGAGCTAGAAGACAGGTGTTGTCTGCCGTGCCTGTTATGCAATGCAGGACAGAATAGTTTAAAAAGTATTTATTTAAATGACAGATTATATACATGTATTACAATAAAAGCTATGCTAAAAAGTATATGACTCTTAAAAGTATCAAATTATAATAATCTTATTGGCATTATTTATTTAAAATGAGTCACAAATGGCTATTTGTAATAATATAGTGCTGCACTTTTGAATAGGAAGGTGTGTTTGGACAAAGGTTCGGACCCACCTGAGCAACCCACCGAGATAACAGAATCATACAGAGCTAGTTGTCTGTTGTGTCTCTGTTATGGAATGCATGGAATTACAGTTTACAGTTTATGTACAGTAAATTAAAAAAAAATCTATGTTAAATAATTATGTGACTATTAAAAGTATCAAATTCTAATAATCTTATCAGCGTTATTTATTTACAGTGAGTCACAAATGGCTATTTGTAGCACTATAGAGCTCCAAAAGTTCGGAGCCACCTGAGCTATCCCACCGAGATAACAGAATCATACAGACCTAGAGCACAGGTGTTGTCTGTTGTGTTGTTATGGAATGCAGAATGTAATAGTTTAAAAAGTATATATTACAATTACAGTTTATATACAGTAAATGAAAAGAAACTAAACAAAATCTATGTTTAAAAAATTATATGACTATTAAAAGTATCAAATTGTAATAATCCTATTGGCAGTATTTATTTACATTTAAGTATTTGTATTAATCTAGAACTCTACTTATGAACAATGATGAGCTCAGGCACATTCAGACAAGAGTTCAGACCCACCTGAGCTTTCCAGCTGGGAAGCTGACAAAGCTGACAGCCGACCATAGGCAGTGGAGGCATTCCCTGTCCCGCTGCCACACATGTACATGCCCTTTGATGCCTATGATTGGCTGTTGGCTTTGAGAGTGTACCGGTTGGTTAGCTCAGGCAGGTTCGCACAAGAGTTCTGACAAACCTGAGCTTTCTCACAGGAAGCTGTCAAAGTCGACAGCCAACCATACATGGTGGAGGCATCCCCTGCCCCACAGCTGCACGTATATATGCCCTTTGATTGGCTGTTGGCTTTGAGAGCTTCCCAGTTATATAGCTCAGGCAGATTCGGACTCATGACCAAACATGACTTAGCTCATCCCAATCCTGAATTGGTATTGTGTACCCTTTCCTCTCAGGCATCACGTGATTTTGATTATTTATTTGTATTTTCTCCCTGTTAGACCAGACAAGTCTAGCCAAGTCATAGGCTGTAAGACCACATAGAGACTGCCCGATATCATGTAATCTGCAAATTTCGGGTTTTGCTAATGACATGAGCTTTTGGTAATCATTTGCTTCAAGCTGTGTGTTATAAATTGTATTCAATTTGGCACAAGAGAACAACACATAGATACAGTACTACTTTGTGTGCGCTTATTTTATAACGGTTTCCTATTGTCTGTTGGAAGAAGTCATATTTTTGCATGCCTGAGGGATTGTTCCCTCTATTTCCATTGAGCCTCTTTGATGTGCATAGATCAACACAAACGCAATAAAAGGACACACAGAAAACAACTGTGCCCTGTTTACACCACAGTGCTGTGTTGAGGTAGGTTGCAGTGCATTGCCTAAAAACGCAGAAATGCTGCATTTTCACACAGTAAAACGCACTGCACTGCATATCACCATAGTGTATTACAATGCGTAATTGTGCATTACCTTGAATGTGACATAAATGACAGAAAGTGGCATTCTGTGTTGAAAGAGATAAAGAAAGGTAAGTGCATTGTGACCTGGTGTGAATGAGCCCTGACACAGAAGAGAAAAAGTTAATTAATGCTGAAATGTAAGAAATAAACTTCGGGAGGATGTATAATAAGTCCTCATGCACATTATTATTATTATTATTATTATTATACAGGATTTATATAGTGCGAACAGTTTGCTCCGCACTATACAAAATAAAGGGAGACAATACAGCAACAATACAGTTCAATACAAGAGGGTTAGGAGGGCCCTGCTCCTTGGAGCTTACAATCTAAGAGGAAGGGGCTGGTGGTACAAAAGGTAATAACTGTGGGGGATGGACTGGTAGGAGGAATAGAAGATTCTGTTATAAGCTGAAGGCAGGATAGGCTTCCTGAAGAGAGAGGTTTTCAGAGATCACCTAAAAGTGGGCAGAGAAGGCGATACACATGGATGTTTACATGCGCAAAGGTCTTCTAGCATAAAATATACACCCAGGGAGCCGTAGATGCCATGTGCAGCTGCTCATTCAAGTGAATGGCTATACACTTGTAAACACCAATGAATTCTGCATCAACATTTACTGGCACATGCCCGTACAGTGTATTTCCCCAAAGTGGTACTTTCAGGAAAAAATGCCTTAAGCTGGGTACATACTGATCAAACGTTTAGCCAGAGGAGCAGAGAATGGCTGAATTTCCTCTGTGTGTGGCCCTCCTTGTTCCACTGAAGCCGATCATTGGATGGGCTTCTGTTAAACAGTCCAGCTGGAGAACCTTCATTGATCAGTGGCTTGCAGAAAATAGACTGAAGCACTGATCAATTTATTCTGACAGCGAATCAAAATATAATGCCCATGCTCCTCTCACTTTTGACACCCTGAGGACTGTCAAAGTGAGAGGAGCATGGACATGAATATCTAACTGCATGTAGGTTCCCTATAGATAGTGTTCACCATCTATTGCTGTCACAATCACAAGCACGTATGGCCCATTCACACCAGCTGTGGTGGGACTGTGCTTGGGAGCATTGCAGAAATTGTTGCCTTGTTTCCTATCAGGCCAGTTTGCACCAGGGGCGGATCATGGGGCCCCCGAGCAATAGGGGATCATGGGGCCCCTGTGTCCTTGCCCAAACTCAAAAAATCCTATGAAAAAGGTACCAGGAGCATCTCATGGGGCCCCTTACTGACCCTGGGCCCTCAGGCAGTGCCCGAGTTTCCAAATGGTCAGTCCGCCCCTGGTTTGCACCACTGCATTGCAGTGATGTGTACCAGGAAAAAACTATGGTATGCAGGACTTTTTTCAGCACAACATGCTGCAACTCAAACTACCACATTGCATTGCACTCCGGCCAATAGAATTTAATGAAATGTAAAATGCTGACATTTCAATAAAGTTATTGTAATACAAAAACATAAACCACCGTTGTTAACTGGTGTTAACTGCACAAAAGCATCTGCGTTCTAGTGCAGCTGCCAGTGTGAACAGGTCCTGAATCTCAATTACCTCTTAACTATTGATACAGATATATTTTGTAATAGGGTCAAATGACAAGTAATGGCTTATTAAGAATCAGCAAAGTGCAGTAACCAATCAGAACTCAGTAAGCTGAAATCTTTTAAAATCTTTTGTTATGGGTTATTGTGCTTTCTAAGTCACAATTGTATTTGGTGCAAATGTGTGCAAAGCCATAGTGTCCTGTGGGATGCATATGTACATACAGGTTAAGAACTGATGCAAGCTCAGGGCTGGATTGACAAGATCAGCCACACATTTGTTTTCTAGCCAACAATATAGATAAAGGAATCTCAAACCATCATATTCATACAGTAACAATATTCTGGCTGGATAAGATGATGATAATAATAATAATAATAATCATAATAATAAAATAAGGAAATGTTTTGTAAAGAAGTGATCCCTACAGAGATTGGCTACCAAAGGTTGTATATGTGTGTATATAGACTTCAGAAATGGAAAGCGACCCTGACTATGTTGATCCAACCTCTGCTTACAAGATTTTGATCAGCAAGAGTTTGAAGGAAAGAAATTAGACTTTTTTTGTTTGCTTTATGTTTAACTCCCCCCTCTTTTGCTGTTATAAATAGTGGGTACAGTGAGAGGAATAAAAGAAAAAGGGGGTACGCCGGTTTTAAGCCAACCCTTTTTCCACATGGAATAGCAACAGTAGAATTTTCAAGGCTTTCCAATCATATTAATTGAATAGAGGAATTTTGATTGGTCATGTGACATAGAATGTCTGGAAGTTTCTCGAGGTCACACTGGAACATTCTGGAAGGCGCTGGGGTCCTATGGGGTCATGGCAGAAGCTCCGGTGCCAGTCTCTTAAGGAAGGGACTGTGACAGACGCGGGATTGCTGCCACCAATATGCGACGATCCCACGATCGCTGTCACCAATATGTGATGGGCGCGGCGTCAGACCCCAGCCCTTCTCACCAAACTCGTGACCGAAGGACTAGTCAATCTAAAATCGCGATGTCACATGCGAGCCCCCCCTCCTTCAAGGTAGAGAATGATGACCTGGTGGCCACTATATTCATGGTGAAACAAGCTCCCCCTGGTGCTGAGAGGATTACTTATCTCCTGGTACCTGGAGACCCTGAGGTTGAGACACTTGCTTAGCTGACGCAGGCCAGACGATCCTTGCTGCGATCCAGTACCCATAGGCGGATCACCAGGAGTTTGTTAACACTTAAATGCGCATTACCATTGCACTTTCTAGTTAGTGCAATCTACATTCACCTCTGTGGGATGAACGTGGTCACAGAAGTCACTAATTTTCTCACCATCCTGTTTTGAGAATTTGCACTGTGCACCGCAGAATCACTTATGTTGGTTATGCTCAATCATTAGTATAGAGCATATCTTTGGACGTTAAAGACATTTCACTATCCCTCTACTAATTATCATTAAGCAAGGATTATACTATTATTATCATTCTGATTATTGCATTTTATTGTCACTTGTTTTTATTGTAGAAGTTTATTAGCGCTGCATGTTCTATCTATACATTTACTATGGAGGCTTCTGGGGTTCGCCTTTCATGCTAGTCGCTCTTTGGTTATTATCCAGCGCTCGTATTTTTTCTGTTTTAGACATGCGTAACAATGCCACACTCAGCTGCACCCTGCACAACGATTTTCCAGCTAATTGAAACTCGGTGATATCAGCTATAACACTATAATGGTTGAGATAATCGTCTGTATAAAACGGTCACCGCAGGCCGGTTATACAGAGGGTTAAACAAACACAGTAGCATCTCTTTTAGAGGCAGGAATTCATAAATTGCAATTAAGAGCTATAGAAACAGTTCAACACTTTCAGAAGGAAAGATTTATTACTAAAAGGTCAAACGGGTGCAATAAAAATATTTACAGAAAAATATGTAACTAAGATATATATATATAAATATACAGAGACCAACAATACAGCAAAGAGATATCAGAGAGAGGTGAAAGGGTTAAGGTACTTTCCAATGTCCTGGGTTAGCAGATTCAAGTTTCAGAGCGAAAGGGCACAGGTCTCCCCAGGTGGTACTGATGTTAAAATGAAAGACTTCTTCAACTTCCTCTCTTAGGCCTGACAGCCCAATTTGTAGTTCCCCAGCAGGGGGTGTCTCTGAAGTCAAGGACCAATACTCCGTTTAGGGCGTGGAGGTCTGGGCGTAGCCCTAAACTAGAACCAAAATCTTGTGTAGTTCATATTTTGGCTCATAACTTTTCCTATGCACAAGTGACACTCCACTTGCCGGTAGATTATGATGCAGACATGTCTGAGGATTAATTTGATATGAATTATGAAATTATACACTGAATGGTTCCCGAGATCTACTTTTCTGCTTTCCTATGTATTCGAGACAAGGCGAGTGACCCATCAAATTGTTTATCTCCTCTTAGCCAATCTGACGATATGTCTGGTTTTTATGTAAGTCTCTCATATTCCAAGATATGAGACTCAGGGGAAAAATGGATTTTGAAAAGTGTTTATCTGATTGTGTTTCCTGGGAATGTTCTTTGAACTCCTGGGAAAGGTTGCCTTATCTTATACGAGTTGTTACATTGCACAGGTTCTTTGGACAGCTAGGCCCCAGCTCCCTTGGGGACTTTATAGCTCCTAGCCCCCTTCTGGGCCCTGGCCTCCTGTGACACTCCTAACACACATACACACTGGCCAAATGTCACTGTGACTCTCAGAGGGGGAGGGGGGAAAGTATGAGGGGGAGAAAATGGAGATTCTCAACAAAATGGAGGCCTGCGTCAGTTTCTGGGTATACGCTGGTTACAGGGACCACCAGTGGAGCTCAGCTATAATACTGGCACTAGGTCTATAATACATTGTCCACAGGTAACACCTTCCTTGGTGACATGAAGACGCTGCTGAGACAGCTCCCGGAGTGGACAGAAGCGGAGAAGGGGGACTCCTGGATTTTGCAGTGCCTCGTCTTACCATTGGATCAAGAGCTCATTAGCCTCGTCAAAGATGATGCGGGATCGTCAGCGGCATTCGGAGAAGATTTGCCGGTGGATGTCTTCATCACTGAAGCAGTCATGAACCCAGCGGAGGAAGATCTGGGTCACCACAGTGAAGTAATTTCTGCTAGAGGAGCAGGAGATGAGCGGAGGGCAGCAAAGAGGAGGCAGAGCCAGTGATGAAGACAAGACACTTCCCCACCTGCAGCAGTTGTGATGCCCAGTCCTGGGCTGGCCTCACCTAGGAGGAGGCGACTGGAGAGACACAAAGTGCTGGCCTTGGTTGGTGAGATCCTGAGGAACCTGTTTGTTCCTCCAAAGACATCTTTTTTTAGACAGCAGATTGGTCCAAACAGTCCCATTATACTAGCTACTTACAGTATAAGAAAGGTATATGTTTTGCCTTTAACGATAGCAAGTGCAGGTGGCCTAATTTTTGTAAATATAGACACAAAAGCGCTTTTTGTGGTGGACTACATCCGGTCAGCAAGTGTTTTCGTAGGTTATCAGCCACTAATCAACTTCTGCCCAAAGAATCTGCTCTTAAAAGCAACGTCTCTGGTGAATTTACAAAACATGCTTCATTGTTAACTGCCTATCCAAAGCAGCAGAAGGCAACACTTCTCATTAGTGGTTTCACAGATGGTTTTCTACTACCTACATTTTTGGGAACCGGGTGCATAATGGTCAATAATCTAAAATTGTTCCTACAATTACCGGATATAGTGCGGGAAAGTTTTTTTAAAGAAGTTGAAGCTGGTTGAGTAGCTGGACTTTTTGATTCTCCGCCATTTCCAAACTTCAGGATTTCTCCACTAGGTATTATCCCAAAGAAAGAACCTAATTTGTACCGCTTAACACATCATTTATCACATTCTTTCGGAGGATCCTTAAATGATCAAATTAATGAGGGACTATAATCCGTCTCCTATGCATCATTTGATACGGCCCTAGAAAAAATTAATGCTTAAAGTTAATGCATTATTAGCAAAAGCTGATGTCAAATCGGCGTTTTGAGTATTGCCCATTCACCCTTGCAGCATTTAATTCACTTGGTTTTCATTTTCGCTGTAAATTTTACTATGATAAATGTTTACCAATGGGTTGTTCCCTATGGTGCTCTTATTTTGAGACCTTTGCAACCTTCATTGAATGGATAGTGAGTCAATGATCAAGTTTGCAATTTTTGATGCACTATCTGGTCATTTTTTTAGTTCATGGGCTCTGCAGGGTTGTTCTAATGCATGTCTTTATTACTAATCTTTTCTTTGTATGTCGGGAATTCGGCATTCTTTAGCTCCTGAAAAGACGGTTTTGCCTACTACATGTATCGAATTCCTGGGGATTACTATCGGTACAGTGCATATGGATGTTAGGCTTCCTAGGGAAAAGTTGGATATAATTACAGCTTTGTTACTATTTATAAGTCACAAGAAGAAAGTCATTCTGAAAGAACTACAGTCGTTGCTAGGTTTAAAAAATCCAGGTTCTCATATTCGGATTACTAGTGACATGCTAGTTTGGTTACAATTCCTAGCTCAATTTAATGGTAAGACAATATGGCAATCTGAATTTATCTTGGACAAGGATTTTCATCTCTTTACGAATGTTGCTGGATCAGTTGGCTTTGCTGCTATATGGGGTCCCCAATAGTGTTCAGCTCCGTGGCATCCGTCATGGGTTAATAAAGGGCTTTGTAAGAACATTGTTTTATTGGAATTTTTTCCTATAATTTTTGCCCTTGAAATGTGGGGTGAACACTTTGCAAATAAATGAATATTATTTTCAGCAGATAGTAAAGGAGTGTTATTTACCATAAATTGTTTGACTTCTTGATCACCACCAGTTATTACAGTTATCAGATATATGGTTTTTCAGTGTCTTAAATATAACATTTGTATCAAAGCAAAATATGTTCCAGGTGTGGAGAATACAGATGCCCTCTCTTGTTTGCAGATTGGAGCTATTCTTTTCCATGATGCCAGAAGCAGATGCGACAGGAATGCCATGTCCACCTTTTTTGTGGGGCCTGATATGGTAGTTGATAGCATTAAAAACTCACTGGCCTCCTCTACATGGGCGAGATATAAAGCAGCATGGTTATTATGGTTACAATTTTTGGCTACAAGTAAGTTAAATATGCCTTCATATTCTGAGAAAGTAGTTTTGCTTTTTCTTGAACACTTAATGCCTCATTATTATTCCTGGTCTCACATTAACAAACTGTTATCTAGAGTTACCTTTTTTGTAATACTTAAAGGTCTACCTGATTGTTTTTCCATCTTCTCTGTTAAATAGGTCTTGAAAGGATACAAAAAAGGACATTTTGCTTTAGACACTAGAAAACCCATTACCACAGATATTCTTTGTCAGTTATGCAGTATTTCAAGTTCTGTATGTTCCTCTTCTTATGAAATTACACTTTTTAAAGCAGTGTTTTCCTTCGCCTTTCTTGCGGCATTGCGAATATCAGAGGTTGTCTCAGCCAGTAAACATTGTTTATTAGATATATAAAACTTAATCAAATCGTTTTTTCTGATCAAACGCTTTAGATTTTTGTTCAAAAGAACAAAACTGATCAATTGGGAGTTGGTTCTTGGATTCATTTAGGTTCGTGTCCTGGTTCCCCTATCTGTCCGGTAATACTTTTGCATCAGTATATTTTTATCAGACCTGCACATTCAGATTTTTTTTATCCATTTAGATGGTTCCTCTTTGACTAAGTTTTAGTTCAATACTGTTCTTAAGAAATGTTTTCAAGCTGTTCATTTATATCATGATTCTTTTTCCTCCCATTCTTAGTAGGTGCTGCTACTGAGGCAGCCAGATTAGCATTTAAAGCTAGTGGTGTTCAAAAGCTTGGCCGATGGAAATCTGATTCATTCAAGCTATATATTCGTCCTCATTTGTCTTTCTGAACTTTAGGTCGACAACGTGTAGTATGGATTGTTGGGCATTCCTTTGTTCATTGGGCACACAAGAAAGCTATCGCCAGGCCCTACTCAGCTTCGTTTGGTTTGGATCCAGCTTCTTTCTTCATTTTATGATATGATAGGGGAGGAATGGTTTGGGAAGAATTTATTTTTGAGTTTAGCAGGTTACGTTTATGATGGCCTTCCCCTGATATAGTGCTTATACACTTGGGAGGTAATGACATTGGACAACATAGGACTCATAGGACTCTGAATCTTATCTTTAACATGCAGCATTCCTTTCGTTACCTACAGTCAGCTTCTCTGTGCTGGCTGGAATCTGTTTATTTTATAACTGTTAGATAAAGTAAGGAAACGTATTACCAGGGATATTGAGAAGTTTATGACACATGACCTGGGATTTATGTACAGAAACTTTGAATTGGAGGGTGGTATCCCAGGCCTTTATAGGGATGATGGAATTCACCTGTCCGACATCGGTCTGGAAATACTGAATTCGGATTTTCAGACTTGTATTGAGCAGGCCGCGTGCTGGGATTGATGACAGGTGTGAGAAAAAATTTTCCCCTCACCTGTCGTTTGTGGACAGTATAGGTTGTTGGAATTTTGATGTTATTGCAACTCGAGTCTTAGTGGCTGAGTTGCTATTAAGTGTGTAAATGGATTTCATGATTATTTATTAAAATTATATATTATTTTAAAGCCAATAATAAAGGCCGTGGCCAATTCAACTCATTAAGTGTATGTGTATTATTTATTGTTACATTTAACAATACTATCTGCGGTCCCATAAAAGTAAGAGGGGGTAAGCCGTTTTAAGGCCACTCCTTTTCCAAATGGGACAGTGACAGCAGGCGTTTGAAGACTTCCCGGTCATATTAATTGAATAGGGGAATTTTGAATGGTCAGACGAGGTCACGTGACACGGAGCCTTCTAGAAGTTTCTCGAGGTCACGCTGTGATAGTCTAGAAAAAGTCAGGTGACCTCGGGGGACATTCTGGAAGGCGCAGAGGCCCTATATAAAGGGTCACGGCAGAAGGTCCGGTGCCAGTCACTTAAGGAAGGGACCACCAGTGGAGCCCCCCCTTTTCTATTGTCACGGCCTAGTTATGTGGTAAGGTCACCTTTGATTTGCAAAGGGGGACAGTTATAAGTTGCTGGAATTTTGACATTATTACAACTCAACCTGTGTATGCTTGTGTGGGGATGACACTCATAGTCACCATTTTACTCTTAATCTTGTGCCTATCTGGTCAGTATTCTGTGTTGGCTTTGGTACTCTAACCTCTTGATTCTCAGCAGAAATGTGTGAGGGTTGTGTGCTTTCATTCCTTCCTACTTATTGGTTACTGGTACTGATATACAATAATCAATTCACCTCATACATGTTATAATCTTCTGGATATAAGCTTTTACATATACATACACTGGTTTGATAAACCAGTTTACACTTGTATTTTTACTATCTTTATTACACCATATGTTTATCTCAGGTCGATGGTACTATGGGTCTCTTATTCCTATCTACGTGCTACTAGATGTTGTCCCTTAGTTGCCTGGATTTTGGGGGAGTGGAGGTTGTCCCCTCCCACAACTCCCTGGATGGATACCCATCGGCTTGTTACAATTTGAAAGTCTCTAAAAAATATATAGTCTCTATTAAACATTGATCTATAAGTAAGGGCTCCAGCTTATCTAATAAAGTATTATATGTGTATAATACCTAATATTTATATCCCTAAATTTGATTTTTTGATCTGCAGATACCATATCAATAGCATCTAATCCTGAGGAAATGAACTAGGTTCACAAAACGTGTCGAGAATTAGGATGCACTTAATTTTGACATTGATAATGTTTATCAAGTACAGTTTAAAGTGTTACTAAACCCAGGACTCTGTATTCACTATATCTGGTCTCCCACAGTACACAGAACATGGAAATAAAATTATTTTAGTAAAATTAAACTGCTAAATACCTTTTCTCATCAGGAGTTCGAGTAGTCCTGTGACTTCTATCAGTGTTCAGCAGAGCACTGGTTAATACTTGTAGGAGGAGCTTTCATTATTCCCTGATTGTCCAATAAAGCTGCATGACCCCTGACCCTCTGTCTGGACAATGCTGATTTATCCTGTGCTGATCACATGCACTCTCCCAAGAAAAAAAAACTCTAGCAACACATACCAAACTGAGCATGTGCAGCTTGGCCTCAAAGTTCTGTGCTATCAGCAGATGGATTAGGAACAGTAGAAGAAGGGGAGAATCAGAGAAGACAAGATCAAACATCCTTTTTAAACAATGTGGAGGATCAACCCTTTAGGTTCCACAGTGAGTATAACAAGCATGCTTTACTGCATATACAGATTGATTTTACTGTTGTGGGTTTAGTAACACTTTAAATATACATATTTGTGTGTTACATTTGGAGCTAATTATAGCAGATCAGTTAGCCTATTTCATTTAACTATACCAGGGGTCTCCAAACTTTCTGAACAAAGGGACAGTTTTCTGGTCTTCTGACTTAAGTGGGCTGGACTGTAACCATTGGGATGGAAAATGCAGCAGAAATAGTGCCCAATCATTGGTGTCAGTAGAAGGAATAGCGCCCTATTATTGGTATCAGTGAGAGGAATAGTGCCCCAATATTGGCGTCAGTAAAAGGAATAGCACCCTATTATTGGTAACAGTGAGAGGAATAGTACCCCAACATTGGTGTCAGTGGAAGGAATGGTTTCCCAACACTGGTATCACTGAAAGGAAATTTTCTCCAATACTGGTGTCAGTGGAAGGACCAGTGCCCCAACATTGGTTTTAGGAAAGGACTGGTGCTCCAGCATTGGTACTGCAAAGTGAAATAAAAAGAAAGCGCACCAACCTTGCGCATTACCTCAGAGTACGGCTGACGTGTTTCAAAGGGGGTCCCTTCTTCATCAGAGCTCTGATGAAGAAGGGACCCTTTAAAACGCATCAGACGTACTCTGGGAATCTACCCCCATGATGTGAATCGCACAGGCTTCACACCTCCAAAGTTCCTTTGAGGTCTTATATGCTTGATTTACTTTGTTGTTTGTGAGTATTATTCTGAATTTAATAAAATTATTGTTCACTGAGGTAATGCACATGGTTGGTGCGCTTTCTTTTTGTTTCACTTTACATTACTGTTCGGGCTTCCCCAGCCTTGTTTTGAGCTGCACAACCTTATATGCATTGGTGGTCGAATTCTACAAGTTCAAGTTTCATCCATCCACCATTGCTCTGGGTCTTAGAGCGCAGGAGAAGTCACTTCTGGCTCCAGCATTGGTGGCAGTAGCAGGAGTAGTGCACCATCAGTGGTATCAGTGGGAGGAAAATTGCCCCATCTCTAGTGTTAGCGGGAGTAATAGTGCTCTATAATTTATATCAGTGGATGGAATTATGCCCCATTGTTGATGTCAGTGGCAGAAATAGTACCCCATTGATGGTACCAGTTGGAGGAAAAATGAACCATCTTTAGTGTTAGTGGAACTAATAGTGATCTGTAGTTTATATCAGTGGGAAGAATTATGTCCGCTCCCTCTTACATTGTAAGCTCCAAGGATCAGGGCTCTCCTAACCCTCTTGTATTGAACTGTGTTGCTGCTGTATTGTCTCCCTTTATATTGTAAAGTGCTGAGTAAACTGTTGGCACTATATAAATTCTGTGTAATAATAATAATAATGTTCCAATGTTGGTGTTTGTGGAAGGAATGGTGCCTCATATCAGTGGGAGGAATAATGCCCCAAGGGCCAAATAAAGGCAATCAAAGGGCCGCAGTTTGGAGACCACTGAACTATACTATTGTTTGTGTTGTACCTCATGGCACATGGGCATTCCAATTTTTATTCTATGTGTACCAGTGAGGGCAACTGTAAGCACACTGGGGTGTGGGGAGCTTGTTCATTTGCTATATAGGGTGCTGAGGTTCAGCAATGCAGACAATCCATGGTAGGTATGTGCTGCTACATACTATTAACTGCCTTCATCCCAGAAGAGATTTGCTTTGTCTGTACTGTACACTATCCAGCTGGTACAATCCCCACCTTTTCACTGTAAAAATCAAAGCAAGTCATACAGCCCTTTGCTATCCAGCAACTTTAGCACCCTTTTTCACACATAAAAACATTGCTGTCATGGGTTTGTTTCACATAATGTTATTTTCATTTAGATTTCTTGTTTTTAAAAAAATGGTCATATGACTGTTGAATCTCCACCTACATATCACGTAGACTCCAATGATAAATAGCAGAGCATGTTGGAAATGCTCCACTGTCACAAGATCCTTGAGCTGCCCTGCATGTGACATGAAGGAGTGCAACTGAGGGCAACTGAGAAAACTACAAAGCTATTTTGTACATAATAATCATGCATGGATAGAAATGAAAGAAAGCATTGCTTTCCTGTGTTTCCATTTCAGTAATGGTATTTGTATTTAGAGTGGGTTTTTTTTTATTACATTAGTCATATGACCAACAGATCTCACTCTACATGTTGCACACAGAGTTACTGAAGACACAGGAATGATCACGGGAGCAATTCTAAAACCACCCAAAAAAGATATTTACATGCTTTCTAATTCATTAATGGACATTAATGCGACTTTAACACTATCAAGATTTTCCAACTATGGGACAGATATTGCAGAGCAATGCGCAAACTGAGATGCATTGGAATTGTTTGCATAAAAAAAAAAAAACTGTTTTTGAAACAGTTTAGTTATTTTTTTTTATTTTTTTATTTTTGCTGGCTAGCTTGAAAGTGTGCTGGATATATTTTGTATTGTTTTGCTTATTGCCCTGCCCATGCGCACTTTTCCCCATTTTGTTTTTCAAACAAATCAGTTTATTAGCCATTTTTATGTTTCTAGATTTTGTGGAGACACATACTGGAAGCTGTCAGCTGATTTGGGTATTGTCTGGGCAATTTTTGTGCATCTGACTGTTTTCAGGCTCTGACATCCATCCCTAAATGCAGGTAATCCCGTGGTGTTTGGCTACATGTGAACAGTCATGGCCTCTGTCATTACTTATATTGTACAGGTTGAGTGGCTGCCACTACTCGCATGCACCTCTCATTCCAGTTGCAAGAATCCACTGATTTTTGTTGCTGCAATTCGATGTATGCTGGTAAACGCCTATGTAAAGGAGGTCTTAAGGAGGAAAGGACTTATTTCAGTAAGCCTGCCTTCAGTTTATACATTACCTTATATATGTTGCAAAATTTTGAGTTCATAACCACACTTTTCAATGATGCTTTGACACATCAGTGTGGCTTCACATATTTTTGCAAATGTACCCAAGAAAAAACTGAGTAGTTGAAACAATGGAAATACCCTATGGATATCCATTCCTGTCAAAATTCACAAGTATTGGATAATGATTATGCGATATGCATATCCAGTTATTCCCTATCCATAGTTATCTTTCGTGAGAGTTGGATCAATGATAATTAAGAAATCCAAAGAGTACAGTGCAGTCAACCACTGCGTCAGTAAACTGAAACCACGTCAGTAAACTGAAATCTTTTATTATGAGTTATTGGGCATTATAAGTCATCATTTCTAGACACTTCGTATTGCCAAAAAAAGGCTTAACTGGCCTGTGCTTGTTGTATTCCTTTAGGAGATGCTAAATTTTAGGAACTATAGGTCAGCCATGTGTGAGCTTATGTCTATATGAACTAGTAAAGTTTACAGCTGAATTCAGACCCTTTTACTCCTTGCTTTTCTTTAGAGATGAGCGAATTATTCAAAAATTCGATTCGGCTGATTCGCCGAATTTGCGGAATAAATTCGATTCGATGCGAATTTAACTTATTAAAAGGGTTTCTAGGCTTCAGAGAGCCTTTATATTAGTGCAGAACACTGTACCTTTAATTTAAATGCCCTTGGAGTCTGCTGGGGAAGAGAAATAATACTGTCAGTCAGTATGACATGCAGATGAGTGCCGTCGATCTTAGAATCACCGCACACTTCACTCATTTGGGCAGTCACGGGGCCAAAACCAGAGTGTGGAGCCACAGTGTGGCGGTGGAGGCAGCAGCAATGGGAGGCCATACAGCACCCTATGACAAAATGGAACCCACCAGCAGTGTGAGGAGACCTGAAAGTGGCACATGGCAGAGTGTGGCGATGGAGACAGCAGCAATGGGAGGCGGTACAGGGACCCATGACACACTCTGGACCTGGCAGCAGCATGAGGAGGCGGTACAGGGGCCCATGGCAGAGTGGCGGAGCGTAAGCAGCTTAAATTGAAGGCCATACAGAGGCCTATGTTAAAAAGTCCCCCCAGCAGCAGTGTGGGGAGACGACTATCAAGAGTCCAATGGCAGAGTGGCGGAGCAGAAGCAGCTTCAATTGAAGAAGAAGAGGATGAGGATGAAGAAGAAGAAGAGGATGAGGATGAAGAAGAAGAAGAAGAAGATGAGGATGAAGAAGAAGAGGATGAGGATGAAGAAGAAGAAGAAGAGGATGAGGATGATGAAGAAGAAGAGGATGAGGATGAGGAAGAAGAAGAAGAAGAGGATGAGGAAGAAGAAGAAGAAGAAGAAGAAGAGGATGAGGATGAAGAAGAAGAAGAAGATGAGGATGAGGAAGAAGAAGAGGATGAGGATGAAGAAGAAGAAGAAGATGAGGATGAGGAAGAAGAAGAAGAGGATGAGGATGAAGAAGAAGAAGAAGAGGATGAAGAAGAAGATGAGGATGAAGAAGAAGAAGAAGAGGATGAGGATGAAGAAGAAGAAGAAGAGGATGAGGATGAAGAAGAAGAAGAAGAAGAAGAAGAGGATGAGGATGAGGAAGAAGAAGAAGAGGATGAGGATGAAGAAGAAGAAGAAGATGAGGATGAGGATGAAGAAGAAGAAGAAGAAGAAGAAGAGGATGAGGATGAAGAAGAAGCAGAAGAAGAGGATGAGGATGAGGAAGAAGAAGAAGAGGATGATGATGAGGATGAAGAAGAAGAAGAAGAGGATGAGGATGAAGAAGAAGAAGAGGATGATGGTGAGGAGGAAGAAGAAGAAGAAGAAGAAGAAGCAGAAGAAGAGGATGAAGAAGAAGAAGAAGAAGAAGAGGAGGAGGAGGAGGAGGATGAGGATGAAGAAGAAGAGGATGAGGATGAAGAAGAAGAAGAGGATGAGGATGAAGAAGAAGAGAATGAGGATGAAGAAGAGGATGAGGATGAAGAAGAAGAGGAAGAGGATGAGGATGAAGAAGAGGATGAGGATGAAGAAGAAGAAGAAGAGGATGAGGATGAGGATGAAGAAGAAGAAGAAGAAGAAGAAGTAGGATGAAAATAAGAAGAATTCCATTCCAGCAAAAAGTGTATCTGCAGAGAGCTCCGCTATTTCTGACAGTTCTCTGACAGTTCCTTCACATTTACAGCGGTTGAAACATTGTATCTATTTGTTTCCGAATAAAAACATCTGTATCCTAAATGGAAACAAATAGATACAATGTTTCAACCGCTGTAAATGTGAAGGAACTGTCAGAGAACTGTCAGAAATAGCGGAGCTCTCTGCAGGGACACTTTTTGCCGGCTGTAGAAGGGATGAAAATCGGCCGATCGGGGAAAATTCGATTCGTGCATCCGAAGTATGCTAATTTTCGGATTCGGCGCGAACCAAATTTTTCCTAATATTCGAAACGAATTCCACTTCGCCAAGTTCGATTCGCTCATCTCTACTTTTCTTGAATCAAGAAAATATAATACGGCTTAATGTGAAATGACTTGTTGGCTTTGTGTCTTAATTAGCTATAGAGTAAAATCGCACAGACATGTATTGCATGCAGCATAGGGGTTGCCAACAACCGCTGTGCTTGCTCAGTGAATGACTTGTTTCACTAAAGATGAGAGAGAATGCAAGGCATTCAGGTATTTGTAGCAAGTACAATTTAATATTTACGTGACAATGTACTGTTGTAAGAAATAGGCTCTAAGATACCACTAACAAAGCACAGTGTGCACATTCCACCCCGGGCTTCACATTAGACAGACTGCTATATTTGCTCTTCATAAAGGACAAGCCATTAAAGTTCTGTCTTTCTATATTAAGAATCTTTTGTATTGTGGTTGTGTGCTTCTTTTCAGTTCCATACCCTTCCAATGCTTAATTAATTTGAAGGAAATTAATATGAGTTAAATGAGCAGTATTTATTCCATGTATGCTATTAAAAGGGAATTTTACATCCATAATTAGGAATTAAATATTGAAAGTTTTTTTTTCTAGAAAGCCTCTTTCTTACTTTCTTTTTTTGGGTAAAAAAGAGCATTTTCAGATTTCTCATGTGATTTCTGAAATATTTATCCTTAACCACTTCAAGTCCAGACACTTTCACCCCCTTCCAGTTCAGTCCAATTTTCAGCTTTCAGTACTGTCACACTTAGACTGACTATTGCATGGTTATACAACATTATACCCAAATGACATTTTTATCATTTTTTTCACACAAATAGAGATTTCTTTTGGTGGTACTTGATCACCACTGATTTTTTTATTTTTTGCTATATAAAAATGAAATTAAAATTTTGAAAAATAAACATTTTTTCTTAGTTTTTGTTATAAAATGTTGCACAAATATTCTTTCTTCATACATTTAGGCCAAAATGTATTCTGCTACATTTTTTGGATATAAATAACCCAAAACAGTGTATATTACTTGATCAGTGTGAAAGTTATAGAGTCTACAAACTATGGGATATATATCTGAAAATTGATCAGTTGAGACCCTAAAATTTTGGATGCTGGTATGACATATGGCAGTGATCAGAATGTTGGTATGAGGTATGGCGGTGATCAGGACATTGACATGAAGTATGGCGGTGAGCAGGATACTGGTATGGGGTGTAGCATTGATCACGACACTGGTATGGGGTATGGTGGTGATCTGGACACTGGTATGACACAATGAGGGATCAGAATTTAGGGTATGGCGGTGTTTAGGATGCTGGTATGGCATATGGAGTGATCATAACACTGGTATGGCATATGGCAGTAATCAGGGCACTGGTATGGCATATGGCGGTGATCAGGACGCTGGTATGGCAATTAATGGTGATCATGGTGTTTGTATAGGGTGTGGCAGTGATCAGGATGCTGGTATGGTGGTGAGCGAGACATTGGTATGGTGTATGGCACTGTTTTTGTGAGCACTGGAACAGGTGACAGGTGCTGGCTGCATTATTTATTATGATTGTACGGGGTAAGTGGGTAAGCAATCAGGAACACTGGGGCTGGCTGGTACTGCAGTCTGTGAGTATACTAGCAGCCCAACAAGCTGATGTACACTTATAGGCAGCATCTTCCCTTCACTCAGAGTGAAAGCAAAGAGAACCAAACTGTACTTTCACTTGGTATTCTTTACTACGTGATTGCTGTGATTGGATACCGCAATCACATGGTAAAATACCATGTGACCACCCAGACACAGCAGTAATGTGATATCTGCTGTGTCCAGGTAAGCCATGTGTCCTGCTTCGAGCTGCGCAGGAGCCATTGATGCGGGCTGATGTACATTATGTTAGCCCGCATCGGTGCTGCTTCTCATCTGCTGTCTATAGGCAATGGGCAGATGGGAAGCAGTTAAGCAGGCCATAGACTATGCAAAAAATTTATGAAAATCTCTTGATTTTTGCATCATTAGTGTGTCAGAAGTGACACGCAATTTTCATGCTGCAATCAAAAATGCCTGATCTAACATGATGGATTTATATTAGAAAAACGAAACAATGGATGGAACAATTGTATTTTGGTTTTTGGATGTCGACTCGTCTCTGACATGCCTTAGCAAACACCATATCTCAGTATTTGGATTTGGTCTGTAGAAGAAATGTAAATTGATACAATTGATGTAAAACATAAGCATTCAACTGTTGTTTATACAAGGGTTTTAGAAGACCCTCTGAAATCATAGATCCACTTTTAAAGCACATCAAACCCTAACTGGGTGACGTTTAGCTTGCTAAAGAACTGGACCATAAACAAATGCAGAGTTTTTGTTTATCATAAGATACTATTTTTACATTTTTTTTTATCCTTTTTTTTGCACCTCTATACTGCTGACCTCTTCCAGCCAGTTCATGTCTACATTCATTCACTCTAGTGTCAGCTGCACCTCATCATAGTAAATCCGTATGTTCCTATAGAGATACTTATATTGGGCCAAAAAGAGGGAAAGATGGATTTGGTTCCAAAAGAGGGATAGTCTCTTCAAACAAGGGAAAGTTGGGAGGTGTGCCTCATTGTTCTGGATTGGCTGCTGGATAGAGACAGTAGTGGACCTTGTCTGCACAGTAGATCTCAGCATGGCCACTTATAGTCTCCACCAGAGGGGACAGCACAGGCTTGCATTTGAAGTAGAGTTGCACCGAAATGAAAATTCTGGTGCCAAAACTGATACTGAAAATTCAGAATGCACATGGCCGAAAACCAAAATGTCTGCGTATGTGGGGGTGGGGAGGCTCAATTTTTTTTTGTCATTTCTTTTTAACTTTAACGTGTATTTGTATTTTTTTTTTAACTTATGATTTTATTGCTATCACATAGGTGACCAATAGTCCCCTATGTGATAGCATATGAGTGACAGGTCCTCTTTGTAGGGGGGAGGGGCGGCAGTGTGTGCAAGGAGAGGGCAGGAGAGGAGCACTGGGCACTGTCACTAGGTGACCCCGCCCCTTAGTTTCCCTTAGCGGTGGAGAGAATGACCGCTGCTTCTCAGAGCTATAGTGAAGAAAAGAAAAAAGTCAGTAATTGTATTTAAAAACAATGCCGGTTTTTAAATGTAATTGATGGCATTTTTTCCCCTTCACTATAGCTCTGAGAATGAGCTGTCATTCTCACTGCCGTTAAGGGAAACCAAGGGACAAGGTCACCCAGTGACATTACCCAGTGACCCCGCCCCTTAGTTTCTTTTAGCGGAGAAGAGAATGACAGCTCATTCTTGGAGCTATAGTGAGCCCTGGTTCAGACTGATGCAGTGCGGAATTCGCAGCGTTTTCTGTGCGAATTCCGCACCACATCAGAATCGCACCCCGTTCATGCGAACCGCTATGGGTGTGTAAGTTATGCTAACAACACTCCAAAACGCGGTGCAATGTGCAGAATCGGATTGCATAGGTGTGAATACCCATGTGATCCGATTCTAGTGCTGACCGAAAAAAGGGTCCTGCACGTTTTTGTTGCAGGTGTGGTGCGATTAGAGCCATTCAAAATGTATGGCTCCAATCGCACCACACACAAATTACATGTGATTTGCACAGGAATGCAGTGTGGTTCCTGTGTGAATTACATGCGATGTACTGCACCGCATATATGTGAACCCAGGCTCAAGGGGAAAAAAAGCCGGTAAAAAAAAGCCGGTAAATACATTTAAAAACCGGCATTAACATTTAGCAGTATCCCATTATATACACTGCTCCTCTCCTGGCATTATCCGCCCCCCCACATATGCAGTACAGAAAGCCTCCTATCAGTACCTGTATCGGCTACATTTTTCCTAACGGCAAAATGCTGATAGGGCTATTTTTGGCCAATATATTCTGCCGCATTAGGGTGCATCCCTAATTTGAAGGACAGTTCTTATCTTAAACAGGAAGCTCCTGAACAAGAACAAGGGTTACAAGGTATTCTTTTAAAGAAAACTGCATATTTCAAAGCTTTAAAACAACTTTGGAAATTACATTTTGTCATTGAAGTGCCACTTCCTATGATGGTTTGGAAACTATTGCTGAACTATTGCTGAAGTTCAGGAACACAACCATTTTGCAGTTTGGCAAACAGCTGAACAAACTGTCATGTCTGGTCCATACAAATATGATTATGATCTGTCATTTTGCGCCGTTTTGCCCTTTAAGCTGCATTTAAAGACCCCCTCCCCTCTATATGGACATTTTACAAGTTTTATTGCACTGGTAGGTAGGGGACCTGGAATGGGCAGCTGTTGGTGCTAGCCATGTTGTCTCAGTTCCTGTCCCATTTCCTCTTGAATACTACACTCACATACCTGTTGTTTGAGGAACCACTCTGCCATCTTTTGCACATTTTTCATAGCCATAGGCCCACTCACTACATCCGTGGCCAGAAGCCAAAACTTGGATTAAAGGAATGTCCACTCCTAAATGCATTTTTCAGCACTTTACTGCAATTAATACGTTTTTAAATAATACATCACACTGGACATACTAGCAGAATCTTTACTGTTAAACACCACAGGTGAAAACATACATCCTGAAGTAGTCTTTATCAGTGTAGGAAACAAATACATATTTGCAGCCATCTACCCTTTCTCTTCCCAGAAAAAAACAAGTTGGAACAGCTCCTCACTAGAATGCCCAGTCCTAGGCCCCAAGGCCATTTTACACCAAGCCACAAACCCACAGCTGAGGATCAGGGGTGGGAAAGTCCGTCCACTGGCATCCTTGTTCCTGGCCTGAAGCCGCTCACACACATATTCCTGATCTGAGGCATGTTGCTCAAAATATCACAAATGTCCAGACAAGTTGCATTTTCACTGCTTCACTGCACAAACATCTTTCCAGCACAATTGTTCACACTGCAGCACATTAACAGTTCAGACACACAGATAACAGTTCACGGTGCAGAACACTCTCCTCTTTCTCATAACTTGCTATGTAGTGGTCACACAAGTGCAGAATACTTAAAGATCTCCAAAACCAGTAAAGGCATCTTCCCCAGATGTTACACAGCACATGGGGTATAGGAGTAGAACACCCCAGATCAAGTAAGATGCAGTGCTGTGCTGGAGTTGAGCTAAAGAGCCCTCTGCAAAGGCTGCAACATTTTATTGCTAAAGTGACTGTAACCTCCCGAAGATGGCTTCACTGATATTTCTTATGTAGTGGGGCCATTTCTGTTTCCCTTTTAACTACCTGCCGACCGCAGATAGCCGAATGACGGCTTCACTGCGGCCGGCCAGTTCTGAGTGGACGTCAGAACGCGCTCTCCTGCGCGCCCCAGGGGGCGCGCACCCGGCGATCTCCGTGATCGCTGTGTCCTACGGACACAGCTGATCACGTGATGTGGTAAAAGGCCAATCACAGCGGCCTTTTACCACCTGATCAGCGGTGTCCAATGACACGCTGATCAGAGGGAAATGCAAGTGCCGGTTCTCGGCTGCACTTTCCTCACGCTGTCAGATCGTGAGGAAAGTACTGCCGAGAACCGGCAGTTGTCAGAGCGGGGATCGGCACCGATCATCAGGGCACTGATGATCAGTCCCCTGATGATCGGTGCCCAGCAGTGCCACCCGCAAGTTCCGCCCACCTGTGCCCAGCAGTGCGCCCACTAGTTCCGCCCACCTGTGCCCAGCAGATCACCCATCTGTGCCCAGCAGTACACCCACCTGTTCCCAGCAGTGCACCCACCTGTGCCACTCTGCAGTGCCACCTACCTGTGCCCAGAAGTGCCACCTACATGTGCCCAGCAGTGCCACCCACCTGTGCCCACCAGTGCCACCCACCTGTGCCACCCACCTGTGCCCACCCACCAGTGCTGCCCACCAGTGCTACCCACCAGTGCAGCCCAGCAGTGCTGCCAGTCAGTGCCACCAGTCAGTGCCCAGGGGTTGTGCCAATCAGTGCCACCAGTCAGTGCCCAGCAGTGATGCCATTCAGTGCCGTCTATCAGTACCCATCATCAGTGTCACCTATCAGTGCCGCCTATCAGTGCTGCATATTAGTGCCGCCTATCCGTGACACCTCATTAGTGCTGTCTATCAGTGCCGCCTATCCGTGCCACCTCATTAGTGCTGCCTATCAGTGCCCTTTAGTGCTGCCTATCAGTGCCCATCAGTGCCGCCTATCAGTGCCCATCAGTGCTGCCTCATCAACGCACATCAGTGAAGGAGAAAAAATGCCTGTTTGAAAAATTTTATAATAGAAACAAAGAAACTTTTTTTTTTTTCAAATTTTTTGCACTTTTTTATTTATAGCGCAAAAAGTAAAGCGCCCAGTGGCGATTAAATACCACCAAAAGAAAGCTCTATTTGTGAGAAAAAAATGATCAAAATTTCATATGGGTACAATGTTGCATGACCGCGCAATTGTCAATCAAAGTGCAGCAGCGCTGAAAGCTGAAAATTGGCCTGGTAAATAAGGGGGTATAAGTGCCTGGTAGGCAAGTGGTTAAAGAACTGTTTCCCTTTTAAGACTGAATGTTGTCAGAAAGGGTTTGATTGGCTCAGCTCTCAGCAGTACTGGAGTGTTTGTGGGCGTTGCAGTTTCCTCACAGAGGCAGACAATGTAACTTTATACTGCACAGAACTACAGAACCAGGATGCTTTGCAAGGAGGAGGGAGAGGAGAGCCACGTGTGCCTTTGCAGGGGACATGTGGGAGCTAGTCTGCAGCTCCTACTGTTGAAGTACACTGACACTGTTTCCATAACAGCAGAGGTTGCTAAGGACAATGGTTATCTACAGCAGCTGAAGTCAGCAACGGCATCCAGTCACCCGCAATGGCAGTTACCAACAGCAACAACATCTCCCACCGCAGAGAGAGGTCAGAGTGTTGGAAATCACAGAGGAGGTATGTGACCATCCCAGGTCAGGCACCTCAGAGATCGTGCAGCTCCGACAATTGACAACAGGAAAAAACTAGCCAGAGAGACAGAGCCCCATTCATCATCCCTTCAAGGAGTTAACCCCTGAAAACTGTTCTTCTTGGATGTGGTGAGCAACTGCTAACCAGTGACATGTCAGTCCTTAAGAGCGCTCCACCGATTCACTAACACAGGCCTGTGCAACACATAGACTCACACAGTGTTACACACTGTGCAACACATAGACTCACACACAATCCTACAGTATACAAGTGAATTTGGGACTGAGCCTAAAGAGATGTCAGTTTAGCTGGGGACATATTGCTGCTATAGTTGCAGGGGGTTAATTCTGATCTATAGCTATACCGGTATATACGTATATACATGAATATTGTGTTTATTGATGTTATTGTGCCAATTCTAGAAGGTTTGTGTATTCAGTGCATTTAACTGCTATTTTCCAAGTTAATTTGCAGTCTATTTGCAGTTTTACCTGTCTTATTAAACCTGTTATAAAACTTCCCACAAGGTGTACTGGTGTGCTGTGGATCCAATATATATATGGTTCATCACTGAAGTAAGGACAGAAGTGCCCGTTAATTCCAGCGGCTCCTTCGGGGGGAGAGCGCTATACATATAACAGAGGCTAGGCATAAGTGTGTGAGCTCCTTCGGGCCACAGGAAGATCATGCAATATGGCAGAGTTTCTCTAAAATAACAGGGGGTGAGATTCTTATGCAAGATGAAGCAAGGAGGGTCTAGGGTCCACAAGGTGGCAATAGCCAACCAATGCAGACCCACTTTCCCTTTACATGTTCCCATGGCAGTGTTTTAGCTACTAATGACCTTTTTCAACAAAAGCGTACAAATTATCCTTGAAAAAAACTTAATTAGGGTTGAGCACTAGGTAAAAGAGGACAGGTGCAGTTGGACAGCCTTGTTATACTTTTCCAAAATTAAAATCAGTTGAGGTTAATAATGTAAGCTTTAATTTATCTCTCGTAATCTATTTCCTTTAAAATCGTAACCTAGTCATGAAAGTAGCTAGTTATACACAAGTCTATGTACACAGATGTTTTTCTCATGCTAGAAATCTGTCTATAAACTGAAAAATAGTACATATTGTGCATGTTTGTACTGCATTATTTAACAAATGCGGGGATAGAGCAAAACAGCTTCATCAACATGAGCAGTCCACCATATGGATGGGACCAAAAAACACCCTGCCTGATGCTGTTAGGGAAGCTAAAAATAAATGGCCTTTTATTGTAGTATGACTTGCCCCCTGCTTTAAACAATACTCTGTATCTTAAAGTTTAAACTCCCCTGAATGGTCAGTGTTCAGGAACTGGCTACTTGCCACCATTGTCCCCATTGTTATTACAGCATCATATAGGACTTTCACAGGGGTGATTATTTTAATCATTGCACTTTTCTGACACTTTTAGTTATTCTATTTTTACCAATAACATTGCACATTGCATTTCTATAATGTATTGTTTTTGCAAGCAAGTCATTCATTGTACATAGGGCACTTTTCAGAGTTTGTGATGTTTTTACTCACACTTGTGTCTACTTTTTTGAGAGAATGAGTGAAAATGACACATTTGCAGACTTGAGAAAATTCATATGTGAAATTAGTAGTTCATGGTGAGCATGGTGTTGCCAAACAATATATCTTTTCCCTAAGTCATGCTGCCTGTGAATCCAGAGAAAATTACTGGTGTTGGTGTAGGAAAATTGGCTTTACAACAATGTGACAACCTAAACGGGAACCTATAGTGGTTACACCTTGGCATTCAATACACCTAGAGAGGGAAGCAGAGCCGGTGCATGTGTAAGCTATAATGACATCATACATTGCAACCTTGGTCATCAGCAGGGAGGTATTGACTGGGGAATGTGTGCATATGTCTAAAACAGTAGTTCTGTAGAAAGTATAGAATGATCTCCCCATTCGAAGCTCATAACTTTGGTGCTTCCATGTTGTTTTTTTGACAAAAATGCATAATATCTCCCTGCCTTAGACCTTAAATATTGCAGCAGTTAACTCCTTTTAATCTATACTTACCTTTTCTTTGCCAAAAGACAATGTACGCTAGGGTCTGCAATGAAAGCACCTGCTTCCATACAACGTTCTGCAAAGATGCCAGCAAGAAAACTTGCAGCTGCAGTATTTCATCAACCTGCTTAGAATAGACTTTACATTTTATATATCTACTTTTTCTTTATTTGATACTTTACTATGTACGGTATATCATTTTTATCTAATTCAGTTGAGGCAGTTGATGTTCATGTGACAACTTGTTTTGATGGGATGTTCTAAAACATGTGGTATATACTCATATACATGCATGTAAAACCAGAAAATCGTCATGAGATGGGACTTTTGAGGGAAAACATATTACAAAAATACTCATTTTTATTACAAGTTAAACATATACAAAAGTTTTGTTTTCAGACACAAATACTATAATAACAATACAATACGCTATATCAGTATTGATTTGATATAGTGATGCAGAATTCCAAAGCTACTGATTTTCTATGACCTGACATGATTTCTGGACTTTGGCTACTTCTTCAGGAGCCATCAGTATGCTTATACATAGAACGTCTAGATAGAAACAATCATAATTATTAAAAACAATTATTCTATTATTTCTCTCATCCTGTTATAAACCTTCGATTGAGAGGTATTCCCTGAGCACATGCAGGAGTGAGAAAAAGTATAGGGCAGGGGGTCTAGCGGGCATCCCACAGCGCACCATCCCACCCCCACCTCTCCTTTTTATACAAGGTTCCACCAGAACATTAATTGCCTTTTAAACAAACAATTTACCAAACAATACTTCCATATAAAAAGATAAAACAGCCATATGAGTGTATTAAGATGTTGTCCGTTAATTGGGACTAGTAAAGGAAACGGGGGGGAGAGGACATAATTTTTCATAGTTATGACTATGTTTTATGTTTACTCTTGTTGGCCTTTTGAAGGGGGAGGGGTGTTGCCCCACAAACCATGTTGGCTGTTTATTGATGACTTTTTTTTTACCAATAATAAAATTTATTGGACTCATTCATCCAGCTTTGGGACTGCTACTCCTTTCTGCTCTATTGTTTTGGACTAGAGAAGAAGAACTCAAAAATATCCTGTTAAAGGGTAGTGACATCCTGCATTGGGAAGTGCCTTTCCTCTAGTCCCAGTGAGTCCCAGCACCAGCTTAGAGTAGAGCAGTTGTGTGTGGGACTTATGCACATAGCACTAGGCCATCAATGTTATAGGATCTGAATGGGTTTGCTGAAGAGTTGTTCTACAGTGCCACTGTTAGCCATATGCACCCAATTACCATATTACATACACCGGGACTTCTAACTGTGGCTTTTCTACATTTATTAAAAAAAAGCAAGAGCAGTATGGGTATGCAATGAAAAAAACATTAAATATAAGAGAAATTTGAGAACAAAAACCACTAGATGCTTGGGAACTATGAGCATAAAACTTTAATAGATGTTAGGGGACTACGCATTAAAATTGTTAGAACATTTGGCAAGCATTCTATATTCCAGTGGGACTGAGGAGTCCTTTTGCCATTAATGGGGGCATAACAGGAAACCACTAAACTGTGTCTCAGGGTCAAGACTAGCAAAATAAAAGAAAATTGTTACATGACTCTTTTGCAACAAAGCCAAGTGATCTTGCTAATCATTTTTTATGTCTTATTTAATTCGTTCATTGTACACTATATTTAAGGTGAATTATGCTGTGCTAGTAATATTACTATTTTGCATTTTATTGTGAGTAATAAAGTACAGCCAAAGGCTCATGCACCACAGTCTAAGCAAGTACCAGATCCAGTTTGCATGTGATGCACAAGCCTGATAAAGTGAACAAAAACCATTCCTGACTGAGACAAAATTGTCCTTATTTGTGTTCACATGCTTTCCTTCCATGACACTACAGCCTACAGTGGAAGGTAGTGATGGTCTGAACACCCCCCTGTTCGGTTTGCGGTAGAACATTCAAACCTAAAGAAAGTTCTATCGCAAACATCAAACATAATACGAGTCTATCGGACTCGAACTTGTAAATTCAACAGTGCCTATTTTGAAGGCTTATATGCAAGTTATTGGCCATAAAATGGGTGTGGGGACTCAGGTACTGCCCTGAGGGACATGAATCAGTGAAAAATAAAATCTCAAGAAGCACTGTTTTTAAAGGAGCAGTCATTTTTAATTGCTTAAAGTAAAACAAGAATGGAAACATTCCTTTAAAGCAAGCCAGGAAAGGGGGGGGCAAACAAGCGCCCCCCCTCCCTGGGCCTTACTAGGCCAGGTGCCCTTGGCACGGGATAGTGTCCCCATGCTGATGAGGACAAGGGCCTTTTTCCCACAACCCTGGCCCAGTGGTTGTGGGGGTCTGCGGTTAGAGGGGCTCATTAGCATCAGGGTACCCCTTTAGAGGGGCGCGCTGATACTGGTTCCAGCCCTTGTGCATGAGTAAGGGATACTTGTACCCCTATTCATTCACTAAAGGGTTAAAAGTGTGAAAAAATAAAGAGACCAGACTTTTGAAAAATCCTTTATTGAACAAAAAACTGTTTTTTACAAGTTCTTTATTAAAAACAAAAACAAATAAACAAAAAAATTGGTTCCAGCGTTGTAATCCATTGGCAATCAGGGCATCCAGCATTGATATGCCAGCTCGCCGAAATAAAAAAAAAACCCGATGTCTGCCGACCCATTCGCGCCCGCTGAGTACTCGCTGCTATCTGACTTTTGTGAGTCAGAGGTAAACAATTGGGAGGAGCTAGCAGTGGCGTCACCGCTAGCTCTGATCAATTGTGTATGTCTGACCGGCAACTGTCAGAACTGTCATCCACAATTGGGCAGAGTTAGCGGTGATGTCTTGAAGTGGTAGCCTAAGTCCAAAAAGAAAAAAATTTTGGTCTCTGGGTGGTTTAAGTCATAATACCACATACTAGAACATTATGACAGACTTACCTTAACAAAAAGCTCTCAAGTGGTGCGATGTCACTGCTGTCAGCTCTTCCATCTTCACTCGGTCTTCCTTCCGAGTTTTGTGGGCTTCAGACATTTGAATGGCCAGGCCGCGATGATGTCACTCCTGTGCATATGTGTGGGAGTCAAGGTTGTGGCACAGCCCTCTCAATGGACTGCATCCTCCATTGGGAAAGGAGAGCAGGATACACATGTTTATGTCTGTGAATTACTGTGAAAAAGTACATACGTAGCATATAAAAGGTTAAATATTCTAGCAAGATGAATTAGTCATGTAGGTATACTTGTCATTGTATTTTGTTCTGGCCAAATATTTACTATCATCACAGTGAAATATGTGTTCCTTAGCGCAGAGTAGAAATAATTCTAAGTATCTGCAAGGAAAACTTAATAAAAAAAACTATGGTATTTGCTAATATTTGGATTCCCTACGCCAAGTAACTGACACAGTCCAGATGAAGAGTCCCATTTCCTGGCTGTAAAGATAGCCCATTAAAGGAAATCTTTTCTTTGACAGCACAAAGCTCAACTTACACAGAGTTCCTTTACTAGCAACTCTTTATTTTTAGTGTACCGAGAAATAAACAGATTGTTATTTCTTGGAGACTATTTTGGAGATGTTCATGCATACACTGAAGTGCCTCCTCTACAGTTTGAATGCAATGGTTGTGGTTCTGACAACAGAATTTGTCCAGATTTGTTAACCCACAAATAATAATTTGGCCATTGCCCCCCTCCTTTGGAATGTTACCTGCTCTGATTGTAAAAAGCTATTCTCAGACATTGTCCTTATTACTTTCCAAGTTTCAATAAACTACCTTACTTTTTTTATTATTTTGGGTCAGAGAGCAAAGAACATTGTAAAGTACATGTGCAAATGTACATGGTCAGACCCATATTCCACACTTACCTCTTTTACTTAGTTCCCAACTGAGTTCCCATTCAGATTTTGCTTCTAAGCACATTGGTATGTTTTACTGTAGCTCCCAGTAACCCCCCCCCCTCAAAAAAAAAAAAGTTTGTATGTTCATATATACAGACATTGTATCCCCAGTTGGTATACCACACTATAGAAATCTACACTCAAGCCCTAATTTTGAGAGATTTGGCAACTCCTCCTGTTAACAGCCCTTGCTATATTACTGATTTACTGGAATATTAATTGGACAAATTTTGACTATATATATCTATGAGAGGTTGATCTGATGAGGGTTTTTTAATTTGGGGGTTGGGTTTTTTTTATTGACCTGGTCAGAAAGGCAATTAAGACATCATTAAATTTCTCCAGACTGCTGTTGGAGGAGATGTGGACAGCAGGCACTTTTCTGCACCTTTGCTGGGCCTGTCCAGTAATAATATCCTTTTGTATAACAGTATTCAATATTCTGAACCAGCACCTGCTCCTTTAGCAATATAGTTGAGACGCGTACACAAGCTAAATTACAAGAAAATCTCCATACCTGAAAATGACTTCACAATTTGACTCCTGCACAGTTCAGAGAAGGAAATCATGGGTGACAGGGACAGACATTGGGCAGACTCTGCTTTTTCTTGGTCAGTTTAAATAAAGATTTGGCATAGTGTAAAGAATGTAAACAAATCCTTAGCATTTTGTACAAAAAACAGCATAATGGTTTGAGATGCTCATGTTGGACATAATTGTCTGAAGTGTCACTTAACTTCAATATAGAGATAAATGCATCACAATGTTGTACAGATAACTTAAAGCCATAAAGTGGGATTATGACAAGCGCTAGATTGTCAATAAATTACGCTTTGCAGTCATATTAATAAAAGATTGAAGGTAGCCTTTTAAGAACTATTGTTATTTATTTTGGGAGTGTATGACCTATTTACATTATTTGTAATAGAAAGAAGAAAGGAAATAAAAAACTGTAAGATTAGAAATTCTTAAAAAGAAACAGGGAGAAAGTGGAGAGGGGGAGACTTCCACCAATAGGGAAAGACTATTCTCCACTCCTGGGACCAATTGAACCCTCCGTGATATCATGAAAAACAGGTTCTGTAAAGTTAGAGCTTTCTGAATAGGTTATAAATAAGATATCATTGAGGACCAGATTTTTAGAAATGTATTATGTTTATCCTTTGTAATGGCCATTGGTTTTTCACTAATCATTGTATCGTTTATCCTGGCTTTGACCTCTACAAATCCCAATGTAGACAATTTCCAGGAGTGGGCTATAGCTTGTTTAGTAGCATCAGTAATAAATCTGATTATTTTTTCTGTATTACACTGGATACTTAGAATCTTTTTTTTTTAATACAGCTTCAATGGGATCTTTGTGTAGATTACAATTTACTACTGTATAAATTAGAGAGTTGTGACGGAGAGGTGGGTGGAACAGAACACATGCGGAGAGCAGTGGGATGCACAAGGCTTTTATTGAGTGGTTTGGAGGGCACACAATGAGTATAGCAAGGTTCTGGCAAAAAAAGTTAATTCCTTAGCACCGTCTGGGCCCACAACAGGGAGGCAAACTCTGGCAGGCAATGGGTTAAGTCCGAGTGGCGCACAACAGGGTGGCAGACTGGCAGGCAATGGGTTAAGTCCAAGTGGCACACAACAGGGCAGCAGACTGGCAGGCAATGGGTTAAGCCTGAGTATCACACAACAGGACGGCAGTCTCTGGCAGGTAATGGGTTAAGTTCGAGTGGCACAACAGGGCGGCAGACTGGCAGGCAATGAGTTAAGTCTGAGTGGTGCACAACAGGGCGGCAGTCTCTGGCAGGCAATGGGTTAAGTTAGAGTGGCACACAACAGGGAGGCAGAACTCTGTTGTGCAAGGATTAAGCCCAGGTTGGATCCTCAGCACAAGGGATGGCACACAGCAGGGAGGCAGAGCAGAGAGGGTTAAGTCCTTGACACAGGATAGCAATTCAGGGACTCACCAGCCAGCAGTGGTCCCAGCAGAGGAAGTCTAGGCAGATAGGCACCAACTCCTCACGGGTCTTTGGAGGGCTGTGTGTCCTGGCCGCAGCTTCAAGACCACACAAACAATGTAAAACCACAAGTCCCAACAGTGCACAAAGCAAAGCACAGTTCAATGCATCTCCCAGAGAGGCCTACAGCCATGAGCTGCTCTGTCCATCCTGACTCAAGCTCTGCCCATTCTCTCCCCATAAGGACATTATAGGGGCCTTTCAATTTGACCAAGCCTCAAGCCCCCAGTGCCGACACGTCTGGCTTTTCAGAGCCACAGGACACCATGCTCTCTGTGCTCCCTACTGAGATCAACCTCTTCTCCCACCCCCTGCAGGGCACAGGAACTTCCAAGATTTAACTAAGCAGACAAGCTGACTGTTTGACACATTCGTTGATTTCAACAAACAACACAGAAATAAAATAATATTTTACTCTCCATTATAAGAGTATACTCTAATCAGGAGCCTCAGTGCTTTAGGACATGACCACCATATATGTAGGATAGTTTTCTTTTCTCCACCGCCTTAAAAACAAAGGGGTGAGTAATCAGGGACAAATTTGGATAGACAACTATGGGTCAAGTACCAGTAAAAGAGAACTTTATATACATTTTTTAGCACTAGAATATTGAGGTAGCCTTTAGTTGTAGAAGAGCAAATATTTTGCCAGTCCTCCTCTGGAATTGATGTATTTGTCTCCTTTTCAAAATGTTTCATATAATGGGGGAGATTTACTAAAACTGGTGCACAGAGAATCTGGTACATCTGTGCATAGTAACCATTCAGCTTCTAATTTAGGCTTATTCAATTAAGCTTTGAGAATAAAATCTTGAATCTGATTTGATTACCATGCACAGCTGCACCATATTCTGTGTACACCAGTTTTAGCAATTTCCATCACTGTGTTTTAGATTTTTTTTTTGGAGGAGCTAATTGATGTTTGGTCTAAGAAAGGTAAGTCCAGGGAAGTGATTCTAGAATCCCAGTGGGAACATTGGACACCTCGCTTCACCAAGTAATGGAGGTGAAATGAGATTGTTTTAATGTTTTATAGAGTCCCAAACTTTCAGGGAGTGTTCTAAAAATGAACTTAGTAGCATTGGTCAAAAGGTGGCGGTAGCCAAGGTAAAGAGGAGATAACTGTGTCGTTGCAGTCAACCGCATTGAGAAGAACACATAGTGGTGCTTCCCAATGAATATGTTAAGGATTAATAGTGCTATTTGGATTGTTCTGTAATAATTACTTAAGAATGGTACTTCCGAGCCACCAATTTTTTTGTGCCGATATAAGTTATCTCTATATACTCTGGGATGAGTCAAATGCCATATGAAATTCAGTGATTTATTTTGAAACTTGAAACACTATATTTGGTATAGGGATATGTAAAACTCTGAAGTAAAATTGAAGTTTGGGAAGTGTTAATCCTTCCAAACCAAGATATTTGCTATTGGTTCCAAGTACATAATTAATCTGCAAGGGTTCAAATGAGTGAAAGGTGGTTTGCTTGATATGAAATAGAAATATGAGATGTCATATGTATTCAAAGGTATGGAGATCTGTGGATCTTTGGATGTAAGGAGACATCTAGGGCAACCTACTCTGATGTATCAATCTTTAGTCCTGAGAATAGCATACATTTGTCCAAGGTGTCAAAAAGGCATAGTAGGAATATATGGGGTGAAGTAATAGTAAATAAGATAACATTAGCAAATAGTGAAAGTTTGCTTTCTATACCTGCCTTTTCTAGACCTTTTATATCCTTATTCTCTTGTATATGTAATTCAAAAGACTGTAGGCCCAATACAAAGAGAATAGGGGATAATCAACATCTTTGTTGCTTGCCTTGATTGATAGGGAATAGAGAATATTGAAGCCCACAATATCTCACTGAAGCAGCGGGAACTGAATAAAGTGCCTTTATACCGCTTAGGAAATGTTCTTTAAACCCCCATTTCTGCAAGGTAAATTGCATAAATTGCCAGGATAAAGGGTCAAATGCCTTTTCTATGTCTACTGAGAGTAGTAGCAACTCTTGTGTATGAGTATGGTGGATAAGATTAAGTATTTTGTTAATATTTCAAGAACTTGTCTTATTGGCATAAATCCCTTTTGGTCACGGTGGATTAATTTGACATTCAATCCTGGAGCCAAAATTTTGCCAAGTATTTTTAAATCTATGTTTAAGAGAGATATTGGATTAAAGTTTGACTGTAGGTGTTGATCTGTATTGGGTTTAACCACTTCAATACCGGGCACTATTACCCCCTTCCTGCCCAGGCCAATTTTCAGGTTTCAGCGCTCTCACACTTTGAATGACAATTGCACGGTCATGCAACACTGTACCTAAACTAAATTTGTATCATTTTGTTCACACAACTAGAGCTTTCTTTTTGGTGGTATTTAATCACCACTGGGGTTTTTATTTTTTACTAAATTAACAAAAAAAAACCCACGTTTTTCTTTGTTTCTGTTATAAAAGTTTGCAAATAAATAATTGTTCTTCATAAATTTAGGCCAAGATGTATTCTACTACATGTCTTTGGTGAAAATAACCCAAATCAGTATTTATTATTTAGTCTGTAGGAAAGTTATAGAGTTCACAAACTATGGGATATATCTGAAAATGGATCAATCCTGAAGTACTGACAGCCAATCTAATTTATTGAGACCCAAAAATGTCAGAACAGTACAGATATCCCTCAAATGATCCCTTTTTGCAAAGTAGGCAGTCTGACGTATTTCATAAGAGGCATGGTTAGTTTTTTGAAGTTGTAATTTTTTTGTCATAATTTTGTGCAATGTGAAGAAATGAAATATATTAATTATCATTTTTTAAAATTTTTGTATTATTATTTTTATTTTTTATCACTTTTTTCTCTTTTTTTTAAGATTTTTTTTCCATATTACACTATGACCAAAGTAGTATAATCTTACCATAGTAACATTGTAATAGTTTGGGAAGTGATCAGTATTTTTTTTTTTTTACACAATTTGATTGCTTATAGGAAATAATTTCTTTGCTATAAGCAAGCATTTAACTGAATGAAATCGATTCATTCAGGTTTTTTTGTTATTATTAGCTGTGATTGGCCATGGCTAATCACATGACACAGATGGGCTGTGATTGGCCCAGCCTGTGCATGGGATCACTGTGACCACTTGTATACAATGGTTGGCATGAAAGGAAGCCATCCATTGTTTACAACTGATTGATCACAGCAGGCCACATGTTACTGGCAAGGGGGCCGGTACACAAATGTATCATCGACCTTGTCCGAGGTACACGGCTGGTGACAGATCTTGCCACAGTGCGGCCCTGCGGGCACGTACAAGGCGCAATCCAGGAAGGACGTCATATCACGCTCTCCTGGATTGACGAGAGGCTCGCTCGGCTGTCATTTTACTATAGGCCAGGCGCAAGTGGTTAAGGACCATTACCATATAAGATTTTAACATTTCTGAGGATAGAGCTTTAGAGGTATTAACTTGCTACCAGTTGGGGAGGCAATGGGGTTGATTTACTAAAGGCAAATAGTTGTGCTCATTTTCCTTAGTAAATGTAATGTGGTAAAGTATCACTTTGTAAAAATACCCAATCAGGTTCAAGGAAAATAATATTTAAAAAATTGGCTTGTATATGTATGTATTATAGAAATCAGCAGAGCTTTACCACATTTTCTAAGCTCTGAGTGCAATCGCATTTGCAAAGTGCACAGTCTATTTGCCTTTAGTAAATCCACCCCAATATGTCAGCCATTTGTTTTCATACAACAGCACAGAAAAACCATCATGGCCTTGTCTTTTTTTCAATTTTCAAAGTTTTAATAGTGCTTTCTTCCTCTTCGGAAGTGATGCCTTCTTCTAATGCTGATAACAGGAAATCAGGGATGCAGGGAAGTTGAAATGCAGAAAGAATTTCTCAGCCCAAGTCGAGTCAAATTGGGTAGCGTTAGTACTGCTTGGACCTTGAAGAAGTGGGCACACTCCAAAAGCTTGTCCTGAAAGTTGGATGTTAGAGTAAATGAAAATGTATCATGGACAGTACTCAATTGTTTCTGTTGCAAGTGCACTAGTACGGCTACAATCACCTCAAGGTAGTGTTAGAATAAAGTTTATCTAATTGTGTTTTGAATTCTGCTAGAGTTTTCAGAGGGTTACTACTAGTACCAAAACTTGCTCTTGTTTCTAACCATATAGGAGGATGAGTCAGAACGGGCTCTGTTTTTCATTTGAGTATTTAAGGGTTGGTCTAAAAGTTCAACGTGTCATGAGACAAGGCAGGCCTGATTTTTCAAGCTAAGAGTTGAATAAATGTTCACATTTCATATTTTTATTCGGTTGTGAATGGCCTATATCATGTCTGGATACCAACTGAATGACCTTTTTGGATCTTACAATATATGGAATAGAATTCTTCTTCAAATGCACATGAATGCGTATACTGCCCTTTTGTATAAATAAAGATTATATTTTAAAAAATAACTGCCAGCTGACTGAGCAGGGTCATCACTTGGGCCAGTTAACTCCACAGTTACCACTTTACTTACACACACACACACACAGACAGAATCGATACCACCACTTGTTTTAATGGGAACACACACCATCAACAGTATCTACTGTAGCTATTCTATGTAAGAAACATCTTTGCTGCATAATGTCACTAAAGACAGTGATATGACAGAAGTTAAATATATGGTTAACATTCCTTAAAGAGCAGGGACTCTTTAAATTCTGGTTTAGAGCATATAGTCATAAAACTTAACCTCTTCATGCCAGCCGAACGCAAATGTGCGGCCTCCCGGTGTCTGGGCCTGGACGCCGAGCGGCCGCACATTTGCGTTCTATTAAAAAAAGACATATGTGCTGAAAGCGCGTACCCTGCGCATTCCCAGCACACATTTCCGGTACTCACGGAAAGGTCCCGATCTCCTCTTTCGATCGGAACCTTCCCCGATCATGTGACCGCCGTGACGGCGTGTCACGTCAGTCACATTACCCTAAACCCCGTCCCACCTCCCGCCTTCTGAAACCCTTAAAGGGCCAGGAGGCACCAGCGTGAAGGGGTTAAACATTGTTAAATCATATTTTAATGAAAGAAATAGTTCAACAAAAATATTCTGCAGAAAGAGATAATACCAAAATAGACAATCAATAGCAACGGTAAAAAAAATGACAAGAAAAGCAAAAAGTAACTAAAGGGTTTTGCCTGATCTGTGATTGCAGCAGAGTCCAGTCCAAAGCAGCATAAGTCTAATGTTGGTGTATTAGAGTCACTGGCCCTCAGGGATGGCTCTTCATGTTCATACATCGTTATGATGAAAAAAATTAGAGCTCCAGCTGCCAATTTCAGCACATTTCTGTGGATTTTCTAGAGCGCATCACTGAGCCTGTCCTCATACAATGAAAAGAGCTTATGTTAAAGTGTTACTAAACCCACAGCAGTAAAATCGGTCTGTATATGCAGTAAATCATGCTTAATATACTCACTATGGAACCTAAGGGGTTAATCCTCTGCATTGTGTAAAAATGCTGTTTGATCCTGACTTCTCTGATCCTCCCCATCTTCCAGTGTTCCCCTCTTATCTCCTGATAAGACATGTGGCGTGGAGACACTCTGTGCATGCTCAGTTTGGTGTGTATTGCTAGAGAGCTTTTTTTTTTTCTTGGGAGAGTGCATGTGATCAGCACAGGGCCAATCAGCCCTGTCCAGAAAGAGTTCAGGGGTTCTGCATCCTCCTAGAGCAGAAAGAAAACTCCTCCTGCAAGATTTAACCAGTACTCAGTTGAACACTGATCGAAGTCACAAGGCTGCTCTAACTGCTGATGAGAAAAGGTATTTAGCAGTTTATATTTACTAAAATAATTTTATTTCCATGTAGTGTGGGAGACCAGAAATACTGAATGCAGGGTCCTGGGTTTAGTAACACTTCAGGATAGTATAGCTGAAGCACTTAATAATCCCAGTGGACCCTCCAACGATGTCAGTTTTTCTAACTGCACCAATATTTTCACGTGACCATGTGTTAGAGTGTGAGAACCAATATAATATTGCAAAGCACAAATTCCTTATTTGATAGACATCAGATATGGTATTGATTTGATGCTGGTATCTAATCCACTTCCTGCATCTCATAATGAGGGGTATTTGGTCTTTAAATGATGGTAGTTCTCTTATACATTTAGGTGGTTGCTCATTATTAGCAACATTTTTTCATGTAAAGGGTATATGATTTATGTGTAGATTTTGGTCCTGGCAGTTACAAAAGGTGAGCAATGTGGATTGCTTTTCGCTGTTTTGCTAAAATATTTACGACATGCCATAAAGCATCTGCTAATGGAGGTTTACAATGATATTAGTAGGCTGTTGGTTTAAGACATATTTTGGTAATGGGTTTAATTATCTGGACCTGGGTCATGTCAGAGATGCTGTGAACTGGAATGTTTTAATAACTAGTTTTACGATAGGCTCATTAAAGGGTATCTGGTTATCAGTGTCCAGCTTCCCAGACTTTGCCCATGATAGGCATTACCAATTTCCTCTCATGATAGCCACTATGCAATCCTGCTAAACTACATTTAAATATAGGATTTACAATCTTCCGCTAAGTATAATAGGATTGATTATATCCTGTTGTGTCAGAGGCTTATCTGTTCTGTGCTATGATTTTGTCACTGAATTGTCAACTTTTGTAAAAAATAAAAATAAAGGTGATAGCTTCAATCCAAATTAAAAGGTATGCGCTAATAACAAACTTATACAAACTTATACAAAAGTGTATATCATCATCCAAAAAACATTAGTGTTTTAAATAAATTATAGTGTCCAAACATAAATTAGTGTCCAAAAAAATATATATATCTTCAGTGACTTGAACCAATTGTGAGAAATCCACCACCAAAGGAGATTAAATAAACTCACCAGTGCTAATGGCTGGTCAGGTTATAAACCAGCAACAGCGCTTGTGCTCTGGGAGCAATGAACCCGATGTCCAAATAGATATGGTGTTGTTTCAGATACTGCCAGATAATAATCACAGCCAAACAACTTTGCAGGCCCCTTGAAACTTGTTGGGCGTAGCCTATTTGATGTGGAAGTTAGAGAGCCTTGCTGGTCTGTGCTGTATGGGAGAGATCTGCGGTGAGCGTTAACTGTATCTCAACCCTTTTTTGCGATTGAAGCTGGTGTCTGTTGGACACCTTGTTTGTGAGTTTCCTTATACCTTTTTTTATTAAAGAGATAAATGAAAAAAACGTATTGCACCATTATGTTCTCTTTTTTGTCCCTGAGTGTACTGCATGCTCTCATGGAGGTATGAGAAAGAGTGGATAAGTTCATCATAAGAGCTTGGGCTGCAAAGTTGTTTGGCTGTGATTATTATCTGGAAGTATCTGAAACATCACCATATCTATTTGGACATCGGGTTCATTGCTCCCAGAGCACAAGCGCTGTTGCTGGTTTATAACCTGACCAGCCATTAGCTCTGGTGAGTTTATTTAATCTCCTTTGGTGGTGGATTTCTCACAATTGGTTCAAGTCACTGAAGATATATATTTTTTTTTGGACACTAATTTATGTTTGGACACTATAATTTATTTAAAACACTAATGTTTTTTGGATGATGATATACACTTTTGTATAAGTTTGTTATTAGCGCATACCTTTTAATTTGGATTATTGTTGCCAAAATTTATTTTGGGTGGGATATGCTGCTGACACTTTGGTGTTTTTTGTAAGTGGCGCTTTTTTCTTTTTTAATTTGGTAAAGGTGATAGCTTGTTTAGTATGACTCCCAATCTATTTACTAATTTTGGAGAGCCTCAGACCTTATAATTGTCAAAACATACAGTATCTCCCAGAAGTGAGTCCACCCCCTCACATTTTTGTAACTATTTGATTCTATCTTTTCATGTGACAACACTGAAGAAATGACACTTTGCTACAATGTAAAGTAGTGAGTGTACAGCTTGTATAACAGTGTAAATTTGCTGTCCCCTCAAAATAACTCAACACACAGCCATTAATATCTAAATCACTGGCAACAAACGTGAGTACACCCCTAAGTGAAAATGTCCAAATTGGGCCCAGTTAGCCATTTTCCCTCCCCGGTGTCATGTGACTCGATAGTGTTACAAGGTCTCAGGTGTTAATGGGGAGCAGGGGTATTAGATTTGGTGTTATTGCTCTCACTCTGGTAACTGGAAGTTCAATATGGCACCTCATGGCATAGAACTATCTGAGGATCTGAAAAAAAGAATTTTTGCTCTACAGAAAGATGGCCTAGGCTATAAGAAGTTTGCCAAGACCCTGAAACTGAGCTTCAGCACGGTGACCAAGACCATACAGCGGTTTAACAGGACAGGCTCCACTCAGAACAGTCCTCACCATGGTCGACGAAAGAAGTTGAGTGCACGTCCTCAGTGTCATATCCAGAGGTTGTCTTTGGGAAATAGATGCATGAGTGCTGCCAACATTGCTGCAGAGGTTGAAGGGGTGGGGGGTCAGCCTGTCAGAGCTCAGACCATAAGCCGCGCACTGCATCAAATTGGTCTGCATGGCTGTCATCCCAGAAGGAAGCCTCTTCTAAAGATGATGCACAAAAAAGACCGCAAACATTTTACTGAAGACAAGCAGTCTAAGGACATGGATTACTGGAACCATGTTCTGTGGTCTGATGAGACCAAGATAAACTTTTGGTTTAGAGGGAGTCAAGTATGTGTGGCGGCAACCAGGTGAGGAGTACAAAGACAAGCGTGTCTTGCCTACAGTCAAGCATGGTGGTGGGAGTGCCATGGACTGGGGCTGCATGAGTGCTGCCGGAACTGGGGAGCTACAGTTCATTGAGGGAACCATGAATGCCAACATGTACTGTGACATACTGAAGCAGAGCATGATCCCCTCCCTTCGGAGACTGGGCTGCAGGGCAATATTCCAACATGATAACGACCCCAAACATACCTCCAAGATGACCACTACCTTGCTAAAGAAACTGAGGGTAAAGGTGATGGACTGGCCAAGCGTCTCCAGACCTAAACCCTATTGAGCACCTGTGGGGCATCCTCAAACGGAAGGTGGAGGAGCTCAAGGTCTCTAACATCCACCAGCTCCGTGATGTCATCATGGAGGAGTGGAAGAGGACTCCAATGGCAACTTGTGAAGCTTTGGTGAACTCCATGCCCAAGAGGGTTAAGGCAGTGCTGGAAAATAATGGTGGCCACACAAAATATTGACACTTTGGGCCCAATTTGGACATTTTCACTTAAGGGTGTACTCACTTTTGTTGTCAGTGTTTTAGACATTAATGGCTGTGTGTTGAGGTATTTTGAGGGGACAGCAAATTTACACTACAAGCTGTACACTCACTACTTTATGTTGTAGCAAAGTGTCATTTCTTCAGTGTTGTCACATGTTGTGAAAAGATATATTAAAATATTTCCAAAAATGTGAGGGGTGTACTCACTTCTGTGAGATACTGTACACGTATGCCTGTGTTGAATCTGATATTGCAATGCAACCTCTTGCTACCTTAATGCCATACTGTAGCTGACAAACACATTGATATGTAGGGCATCAGAGAAACATGATATTAGGATTGCCATTTTAGATAAATATTGCCATAGTAATGTATATTTCATTCATCCTGAACATATTTATGTGTGATTTTCTTGTTTACTACGTATATATTGATATGAGTGTTGCATACCTGATACAGTGTTCATATCTGTTTTTTTTACTTCTGCATTTATTCATACCAATAAAATAATATTTTGCTGTTCAGGTATGATACTTCTACATAACTAATAGGCATATGTAAGACTTGTATTCCCATCTGTTATGTGGGTGATGGGAGAATAGCCAAGTGTGAGATGCCTAAATCTTGTCATCCTCCCCCACAGAATCATTTCCGTGTCCTATCTTGTTATAATATAATTTTTATGTAGCAGCTCCAATGTGTAATATATATATATATATATATATATATATATATATATATATATATATATGGAACATCCATATATTCAGTCCCATGTATCTGAATTTCTGTACAGTCAAATCTGTGAACATTCAGACTGTATGATCTTTTAGCATGACCATTATATGCGTACAGTGACCACAGAATATTTTAACTAAGTTGCTGTCCCTTTGGAGGATTGCCTTACTGCCAGAGCATTCAGCTTTTCTGCTAGGCTACTTTCACACTGCTCTCTATGAAAAACACATCTGTTTTTTCTGTGGTGCATTGCATTTTTTATGTGTTTTTGATTCATTTTAGATGCGTTTTTTATGTGTTTTTTTTATTGAACAAACAATGCACCAACAATGCAGCAAGCAGGACTTTTAAAAACGCAACTGAAGTGCAGAGGACCAGTGTGAAGTGCTCCATAGGATTTAATGGGATGCATTTTTCTTCCACTTTTCTTCGGCTTTTTTTAATTGAACAATTGAACACCAACAGATCAGTGTGAGAGCAGCCTAAATTAAAGCTGTATTGATTTTAGTCATGGTTTGCCAACATATGACCATATACTGTATACAAGAGGAGCAGTAATGAACGTGCTGCTGCAGTACTAAGCAGTAAGTGCAGTCTGCACATATACTAAGCAAATAAGGCTGCCTGTAAGATGATTGAAACCTTGGACTGATGTCAAACAGGCAATTGTGTAGTAGTAATTCTGTTTTTTAAGCAACTTCTCGCTAAATAAATGTTATTTCTTTCTTATGGAATTGCTAATTCAGTAATTTGAGTTGTACCAGTAATTCATGTTAGCGACAGATTCACCAGCAACAATCACTGTTATGCTATTGTGACATGAGTCTTATGGTGGTAGGTCAGTTTTTGTGTCCTATTGCGCATGTGAAACTGCTAAGAAAGTGAATGAAACAGCAAACTCCCAGACCTCTGCAGGCAGGAGCATATAAATCAAACCAGTAAAACACTGCTTTTACCTTGGTACTGTAGCACTACCGCCTTAGGAGTGGCTGAGTTTTGGGCCCCCCTATAGTCCTGCACAGCCAGGCAACACGCATCTCCTTCACTCGGACTTGCATCCAGGAGACAGTAACCAGTCCTTGAACTTGTTTTGAAGTTTTGTTAGGGGAATTGAACTTGGATGGGGTAAGGGGTTTATGGAATGCCCAGGGGTAATGTCAACAGTGGACAAACTCCTTAGTAATTATGTACAAGTCTCTTTTGGAGAGCTAACCAGTTTCCCACCAGAGTGCCCTTTTCCCCTTACTTGCCCAGGGGCTTCAGGTTTACTCACTCAGTCCTTCTCCTGTGCTGTTGGTGCGTTGATGGCTGCTACCAGGCCTTCTAGCTGGGCCGCTCCTTCCCTGGTGCATAGGTAGTCCTTGCACTGGTGGGCAGTTTTCCTCTTTTCAAACTCCTCTGTCTCTCAATTTGGCCCCCTCCCAGGCTCCTGCTCTCCAGCTTCACTTCCTTATCCTCCACCCACATTCTCCTGCTACTGAGCAGGCTCTCTCACTTTTAAGGACTGTCCTGGCCCCATGCCAAACCTCCTGTTGGGGATTGGCCAAGATCCTTTAAAAGTGTAGATCATCCACTCCTTACCTCCACCCACTGCTTCTAGATCTTTCTCCAAAGTTCCAGAGCAGGGGGAAGTCTCAGAGAACTGGTCTGCAGAGCCTCACAGCCCCTGACCACAATTTGGCTCCGCTGACTATCACACCTGGACTGCTGCTCAGCTCTTCTGACTGAAGATTAGAACTCTAACTCCCCCTATCTATCTAGGAGGGTGCTACAGTACTAAGATAAATTTTGAGAATATCTTTAGTTCAGAAATTAAAGCATGCATAATGATTGCTTTTAGATATTGTTGCCTATATCTCACTTACTGTCAAGGACTGGAATGTTCAGCTATAAACCTATGCGCACACTATGAATTTCATTTGAATCACACAGGAAGGCGCACTGCCTTCCTGTGCAATTCACATGTGGTTCATTCATTTTGAATGGTTTCAAAGTGCACAGCATCGCATCAAAGTAGTGCAATCCAGTGCAAGCAAACGCACTGCATTTGCAACCTGCTTTTGGGGTGTTGTTAACATTGCAGTGACACCCGCTGCAGATTGTAAATGCAGTGCAATTTGAGTGCAGTGTAGGAAACACACACAGATCGCGGGTTTCCACCACCATGTTCTAGTGTGAACCGGGGCTAAATAACTAACTTAAGAAAAGAAGTAATAATTATGAAATCTATTAAATACTAATAACGGGCAAAATAGGGACAGAAAATTACCCTTTGCAATAGTGGTCAGTGGAGGAAAGAGTTCTGCACCCACCACCCTACCATGGATTTGCTACTGCCTTGAAAATATATCTTTCAAGAAAGTGTCCTGGGCACAACTAGAAAAATATAATAAAAAAAGCACTTGTATTGGAATGCAAATCCCAATTGAAGTGATCAAAAGCCCATTGACACAGGTCCTAATAAATCTATTGTAAAACAAAGAAAACCAGGGGGTGCACCAGCCTTGTGCATTATCTAGGGTGATAACTTTAATGATCCAAAATAAAATATACTCACAAGTGTAGAAACCAAAGCGTGTCAAATACAAAGCAGGCAGTACACAGGGTCAGCTCCCAGAATCATGAGGACCCGCTTAAGGCTGACGCGTTTCGAGGAGCAATCTCCTCTTCCTCAGAGCCAGTTTGATGATTCAGAGGATCAGTTTTATATGACTGAAACCAAAGCCACATGGCATAGTTTCCCCCAACCCTTAGAGGGCAGCAAGGCCAGTGCTGATTTTTGATATACAGAGGATGTGTCACAGTTACATCTTTGTACACCACTCTTGAATGCAGGGGACTGATATATATTTCCGCTACCTAATAAATCTATACTTCCTATATCTGTTCTTTATTCTTGCCACCTGTTTTTCAGACTTTAAAGTGTCGCTAAACCCCCAACAGTAGAATCAGTCTGTATATGTAGTAAAGCATGCTTGTTATACTCACTGTGGAACCTAAGGGGTTAATGCTCTGCATTGTGAAAAAACGCTGTTTGATCCTGACTTCTCTGATCCTCCCCTTCTTCCAATGGCCCCCTCTTATCTCCTGATGAGGCATGTGGTGCGGAGACACTCTGCACATGCTCAGTTAGGTATGTATGGTTAGAGAGGTTTTTTTTTTCTTGGGAGAGTGCATGTGATCAGCACAGGGTCAATCAGCACTGTCCAGACAGAGGTCAGGTGTTTTGCATCCTTCTAGAGCTGAAAGAAAACTCCTCCTACAAGATTAATCAGTGCTCTGCTGGACACTGTTAGAAGTCACAAGACTGCTATATACTGCTGATGAGAAAAGGTATTTAGCAGTTTATATTTGCTAAAATAATTGCATTTCCATGCTGTGTGTACTGTGAGAGACCAGATATAGTGGATGCAGGGTCCTGGGTTTAGTAACACTTTAAGAACCATATTATTATGCATTAACTTTGAGGCACCCCCTCCCACTGAGGCTTTAATAAACGCATGCTATACTTGATATAAATCACTTAAGAAATACAGTAAGGGACTTTGAAGGGAGTAAATAATGCAGCAAGTACAGATACTTAGGAGTCTTCTTTTAAGACTGCTCACAGATGATAAAATGTACACATAGACTAGGTCAGGACCTAGCATGTGTGGATCAAAAAGCATTACTGTAACAGAAATAATAATTATTATTATTAATATTATTATACAGGATTTATATAGAGCCAACAGTTTGCTCAGCACTTTACAATATAATACATTAGTCTCTTTTCTAATTCCAAAAGAGGGCTTAATTAGAACAGGAAAATTGTATTTCAGAGAATATAATGTTTTGTAATCTAAAGTACTCAGTGGTATAAATTAACTAAAACTGGAGAGTGCAAGATGTGGTGCAACTGTGCATGCTAGCCAATCAGGTTCTAACTTCAGCTTGTTTAATTACCCTAGGTTCATATCTAAGCATTTTCCGCAGTGTTTTGCATTTTGCAGAGACGCACTACAGTCCATTTAACATGATTTCCTATGAGACACGTTCATATCTCCGTGTTTTCACCCAGTGTATTTTTTAGAAAGGGTCAGGGACTTTTTTGAACACAAAAAATTGCGTTTTTGGTTCTGTAGAGTTCAATGGAAACACTGAAGAAAAGTTTGTTTCTGCTGCATTTTTGCTGCGTTTTTGCATCGTTTTGTGTTTTAAATCTGCCTAGCAACAAGAAAAAATGCAAAATGCATCAAAAACATGTCAAAAAAGCATGTGCAAAAATGCAAAACGCAATGCAGAAACGGATTAAACGCAAACTGCATAGGTGTGAACCAAGCTTTACACATTGACGGAAAAAATAAACCTGGAAGCTGACTGGTTTATATGCAGAGCTGCACCAGATTTTACACTCTCCAGTTTTAGTAAATCAACTCCAAAGATTTTAATATTGTATTTTACTATGTGTCTTACTATGGGGCTGTTTCTGTTTTCTTCACTGTAAGCAGATTGCTTTGCATTGCTCTGCTGTACATAGCCATTCAAAGCAGTGTGCAGAAGCTGACAGGATAGAAAACTGTTTTGTTTACTAACAGTTCTCCCCCCCCCCTTGGAGATCCTCAGCAATCACTGGGCGCCGGTGATTAATCGCCAGCAGGGACCCAGTGATTGATTGACAGCACGCGCCTCGCATGCGCCCCCTACCTGGAAATGCAAAATCATGTAATGATTTTGCGCACACATGCCACGCTGTAGCAGTGTATCTGCCATAGGGCAGTCGAGAAGCGGTTAACAGAAAGTCAGATCACAGACACAAAAATAAAATGGAATTCAGAGGAGGTTGAGAGCAATAGAATGCACTTTTTGAGTTAAGAATACACACTTGAATTTTTTGTTATAAACCGAAGTTTATTGTCACTTTCACAAATGTGGTTTTGCAACTTTGGCATGTGTTAGTACAATTGTACATATTGATGCAACAACTTGTGTGTCCAGTTAAATTATACCTTATTTTTTCAGGATAAATTGGGCCTTCATTTGGTGGTAAATGTTAATAGGTATCTTTTGGTTTTTGTTATTAGGAAAACAATCTGAAAATAGTAAAAGCAAAAAAACATTTTTTTTCATTTCAGCAGATTAATTCTTGCCAATATCATGACCCACCACTAGAGATGAGCGAAGAAATGAAAAATTCGATTCGGCTGATTCGGCGAATTCCAGTGTGAAATTCGATTCGATGCGAATTTCTCCGCTACGAAGATGACTTATTTAAAGGGTTTCTAGGCTTCAGAGAGCCTTTAAATTAGTGCAGAACACTGTACCTTTAATTTAAATGCCCTTGGAGATGAGGAAGGAGAAGGAGAAGGAGAAGGATGAGAAGAAGGAGAAGGAGAAGGATGAGAAGAAGGAGAAGGAGAAGGGTGAGAAGAAGGAGAAGGATGAGAAGAAGGAGAAGGATGAGAAGAAGGAGAAGGAGAAGGATGAGAAGAAGGAGAAGGAGAAGGATGAGAAGAAGGAGAAGGATGAGAAGAAGGAGAAGGATGAGAAGAAGGAGAAGGATGAGAAGAAGGAGAATGATGAGAAGAAGGAGAAGGATGATAAGAAGAAGGCTGAGAATAAGGAGAAGGATGAGAAGAAGGAGAAGGAGAAGGATGAGAAGAAGGAGAAGGATGAGAAGAAGGAGAAGGAGAAGGATGAGAAGAAAGAGAAGGATGAGAAGGAGAAGGATGAGAAGAAGAAGGATGAGAAGAAGAAGGATGAGAAGAAGGAAAAGGATGAGAAGAAGAAGGATGAGAAGAAGGAGAAGGATGAGAAGAAGGAGAATGATGAGAAGAAGGAGAAGGATGATAAGAAGGACAAGGAAGAGAAGAAGGAGAAGGAGAAGGATGAGAAGAAGGAGAAGGATGAGAAGAAGGAGAAGGATGAGAAGAAGGAGAAGGATGAGAAGAAGGAGAAGGATGAGAAGAAGGAGAAGGAGAAGGATGAGAAGAAGGAGAAGGATGAGAAGAAGAAGGATGAGAAGAAGGATGAGAAGAAGGAGGAGAAGGATGAGAAGAAGAAGGATGAGAAGAAGGAGAAGGATGAGAAGAAGGAGAAGGAAGAGAAGAAGGAGAAGGAGAAGGATGAGAAGGAGAAGGATGAGAAGAAGGAGAAGGATGAGAAGAAGGAGAAGGAGAAGGATGAGAAGAAGGAGAAGGATGAGAAGAAGAAGGATGAGAAGAAGGATGAGAAGGATGAGAAGAAGGAGAAGGATGAGAAGAAGGAGAATGATGAGAAGAAGGAGAAGAAGGAGAAGGATGAGAAGAAGGAGAAGGATGAGAAGAAGGAGAAGGATGAGAAGAAGGAGAAGGAGAAGGATGAGAAGAAAAAGGATGAGGAGAAGGAGAAGGATGAGAAGAAGGAGAAGGAGAAGGATGAGAAGAAGGAGAAGGATGAGAAGAAGGAGAAGGATGAGAAGAAGGAGAAGGAGAAGGATGAGAAGAAGGAGAAGGAGAAGGATGAGAAGAAGGAGAAGGAGAAGGATGAGAAGAAGGAGAAGGATGAGAAGAAGGAGAAGGATGAGAAGGAGAAGGATGAGAAGGAGAAGGATGAGAAGAAGAAGGCTGAGAATAAGGAGAAGGATGAGAAGAAGGAGAAGGATGAGAAGAAGGAGAAGGATGAGAAGAAGGAGAAGGAGAAGGATGAGAAGAAAGAGAAGGATGAGAAGGAGAAGGATGAGAAGAAGAAGGATGAGAAGAAGAAGGATGAGAAGAAGGAAAAGGATGAGAAGAAGAAGGATGAGAAGAAGAAGAAGGATGAGAAGAAGGAGAATGATGAGAAGAAGGAGAAGGATGATAAGAAGGAGAAGGAAGAGAAGAAGGAGAAGGAGAAGGATGAGAAGAAGGAGAAGGATGAGAAGAAGGAGAAGGATGAGAAGAAGGAGAAGGATGAGAAGAAGGAGAAGGATGAGAAGAAGGAGAAGGAGAAGGATGAGAAGAAAAAGGATGAGGAGAAGGAGAAGGATGAGAAGAAGGAGAAGGAGAAGGATGAGAAGAAGGAGAAGGATGAGAAGAAGGAGAAGGATGAGAAGAAGGAGAAGGATGAGAAGAAGGAGAAGGAGAAGGATGAGAAGAAGGAGAAGGAGAAGGATGAGAAGAAGGAGAAGGAGAAGGATGAGAAGAAGGAGAAGGATGAGAAGAAGGAGAAGGATGAGAAGGAGAAGGATGAGAAGGAGAAGGATGAGAAGAAGAAGGCTGAGAATAAGGAGAAGGATGAGAAGAAGGAGAAGGAGAAGGATGAGAAGAAGGAGAAGGATGAGAAGAAGGAGAAGGAGAAGGATGAGAAGAAAGAGAAGGATGAGAAGGAGAAGGATGAGAAGAAGAAGGATGAGAAGAAGAAGGATGAGAAGAAGGAAAAGGATGAGAAGAAGAAGGATGAGAAGAAGGAGAAGGATGAGAAGAAGGAGAATGATGAGAAGAAGGAGAAGGATGATAAGAAGGAGAAGGAAGAGAAGAAGGAGAAGGAGAAGGATGAGAAGAAGGAGAAGGATGAGAAGAAGGAGAAGGATGAGAAGAAGGAGAAGGATGAGAAGAAGGAGAAGGATGAGAAGAAGGAGAAGGAGAAGGATGAGAAGAAGGAGAAGGATGAGAAGAAGAAGGATGAGAAGAAGGATGAGAAGAAGGAGGAGAAGGATGAGAAGAAGAAGGATGAGAAGAAGGAGAAGGATGAGAAGAAGGAGAAGGAAGAGAAGAAGGAGAAGGAGAAGGATGAGAAGGAGAAGGATGAGAAGAAGGAGAAGGATGAGAAGAAGGAGAAGGATGAGAAGAAGGAGAAGGAGAAGGATGAGAAGAAGGAGAAGGATGAGAAGAAGAAGGATGAGAAGAAGGATGAGAAGGATGAGAAGAAGGAGAAGGATGAGAAGAAGGAGAATGATGAGAAGAAGGAGAAGAAGGAGAAGGATGAGAAGAAGGAGAAGGATGAGAAGAAGGAGAAGGATGAGAAGAAGGAGAAGGATGAGAAGAAGGAGAAGGAGAAGGATGAGAAGAAAAAGGATGAGGAGAAGGAGAAGGATGAGAAGAAGGAGAAGGATGAGAAGGAGAAGGAGAAGGATGAGAAGAAGGAGAAGGAGAAGGATGAGAAGAAGGAGAAGGATGAGAAGAAGGAGAAGGATGAGAAGGAGAAGGAGAAGGAGAAGGATGAGAAGGAGAAGGATGAGAAGAAGGAGAAGGAGAAGGATGAGAAGAAGGAGAAGGAGAAGGATGAGAAGAAGGAGAAGGATGAGAAGAAGGATGAGCAGAAGGAGAAGGATGAGAAGAAGGAGAAGGATGAGAAGAAGGAGAAGGATGAGAAGAAGGATGAGAAGAAGGATGAGAAGAAGGAGAAGGATGAGAAGAAGGACAGTTCTGTGACAGTTTCTGTCTATTTCTGACAGTTCTGGGACATTCACTCCATACAGCGGTTTCAACCGCTGTATGGAGGGAATGTCATAGAACTGTCAGAAATAGACTATTAATGACAGTTCTGGGACTGTCCTTCCATGCAGCGGTTGAAACATTGTATGTATTTGTTTCCATAAATGGATCCATTTATGGAAACAAATACATACAATGTTTCAACCGCTGCATGGAAGGACAGTCCCAGAACTGTCATTAATAGTCTATTTCTGACAGTTCCATGACATTCCCTCCATACAGCGGTTAAAACAGCTGTATGCAGTGAATGTCCCAGAACTGTCATAAATAGTCTATTTCTGATAGATCTGGGACATTCACTCCATACAGCTGTTTTAACCGCTGTATGGAGGGAATGTCATGGAACTGTCAGAAATAGACTATTAATGACAGTTCTGGGACTGTCCTTCCATGCAGCGGTTGAAACATTGTATGTATTTGTTTCCATAAATGGATCCATTTATGGAAACAAATACATACAATGTTTCAACCGCTGCATGGAAGGACAGTCCCAGAACTGTCATTAATAGTCTATTTCTGACAGTTCCATGACATTCCCTCCATACAGCGGTTAAAACAGCTGTATGCAGTGAATGTCCCAGAACTGTCATAAATAGTCTATTTCTGATAGATCTGGGACATTCACTCCATACAGCTGTTTTAACCGCTGTATGGAGGGAATGTCATGGAACTGTCAGAAATAGACTATTAATGACAGTTCTGGGACTGTCCTTCCATGCAGCGGTTGAAACATTGTATGTATTTGTTTCCATAAATGGATCCATTTATGGAAACAAATACATACAATGTTTCAACCGCTGCATTGAAGGACAGTCCCAGAACTGTCATTAATAGTCTATTTCTGACAGTTCCATGACATTCCCTCCATACAGCGGTTAAAACAGCTGTATGCAGTGAATGTCCCAGAACTGTCATAAATAGTCTATTTCTGATAGATCTGGGACATTCACTGCATACAGCTGTTTTAACCGCTGTATGGAGGGAATGTCATGGAACTGTCAGAAATAGACTATTAATGACAGTTCTGGGACTGTCCTTCCATGCAGCGGTTGAAACATTGTATGTATTTGTTTCCATAAATGGATCCATTTATGGAAACAAATACATACAATGTTTCAACCGCTGCATGGAAGGACAGTCCCAGAACTGTCATTAATAGTCTATTTCTGACAGTTCCATGACATTCCCTCCATACAGCGGTTAAAACAGCTGTATGCAGTGAATGTCCCAGAACTGTCATAAATAGTCTATTTCTGATAGATCTGGGACATTCACTCCATACAGCTGTTTTAACCGCTGTATGGAGGGAATGTCATGGAACTGTCAGAAATAGACTATTAATGACAGTTCTGGGACTGTCCTTCCATGCAGCGGTTGAAACATTGTATGTATTTGTTTCCATAAATGGATCCATTTATGGAAACAAATACATACAATGTTTCAACCGCTGCATGGAAGGACAGTCCCAGAACTGTCATTAATAGTCTATTTCTGACAGTTCCATGACATTCCCTCCATACAGCGGTTAAAACAGCTGTATGCAGTGAATGTCCCAGAACTGTCATAAATAGTCTATTTCTGATAGATCTGGGACATTCACTCCATACAGCTGTTTTAACCGCTGTATGGAGGGAATGTCATGGAACTGTCAGAAATAGACTATTAATGACAGTTCTGGGACTGTCCTTCCATGCAGCGGTTGAAACATTGTATGTATTTGTTTCCATAAATGGATCCATTTATGGAAACAAATACATACAATGTTTCAACCGCTGCATTGAAGGACAGTCCCAGAACTGTCATTAATAGTCTATTTCTGACAGTTCCATGACATTCCCTCCATACAGCGGTTAAAACAGCTGTATGCAGTGAATGTCCCAGAACTGTCATAAATAGTCTATTTCTGATAGATCTGGGACATTCACTGCATACAGCTGTTTTAACCGCTGTATGGAGGGAATGTCATGGAACTGTCAGAAATAGACTATTAATGACAGTTCTGGGACTGTCCTTCCATGCAGCGGTTGAAACATTGTATGTATTTGTTTCCATAAATGGATCCATTTATGGAAACAAATACATACAATGTTTCAACCGCTGCATGGAAGGACAGTCCCAGAACTGTCATTAATAGTCTATTTCTGACAGTTCCATGACATTCCCTCCATACAGCGGTTAAAACAGCTGTATGCAGTGAATGTCCCAGAACTGTCATAAATAGTCTATTTCTGATAGATCTGGGACATTCACTCCATACAGCTGTTTTAACCGCTGTATGGAGGGAATGTCATGGAACTGTCAGAAATAGACTATTAATGACAGTTCTGGGACTGTCCTTCCATGCAGCGGTTGAAACATTGTATGTATTTGTTTCCATAAATGGATCCATTTATGGAAACAAATACATACAATGTTTCAACCGCTGCATTGAAGGACAGTCCCAGAACTGTCATTAATAGTCTATTTCTGACAGTTCCATGACATTCCCTCCATACAGCGGTTAAAACAGCTGTATGCAGTGAATGTCCCAGAACTGTCATAAATAGTCTATTTCTGATAGATCTGGGACATTCACTCCATACAGCTGTTTTAACCGCTGTATGGAGGGAATGTCATGGAACTGTCAGAAATAGACTATTAATGACAGTTGTGGGACTGTCCTTCCATACAGCGGTTGAAACATTGTATGTATTTGTTTCCATAAATGGATCCATTTATGGAAACAAATACATACAATGTTTCAACCGCTGCATGGAAGGACAGTCCCAGAACTGTCATTAATAGTCTATTTCTGACAGTTCCATGACATTCCCTCCATACAGCGGTTAAAACAGCTGTATGCAGTGAATGTCCCAGAACTGTCATAAATAGTCTATTTCTGATAGATCTGGGACATTCACTCCATACAGCTGTTTTAACCGCTGTATGGAGGGAATGTCATGGAACTGTCAGAAATAGACTATTAATGACAGTTCTGGGACTGTCCTTCCATGCAGCGGTTGAAACATTGTATGTATTTGTTTCCATAAATGGATCCATTTATGGAAACAAATACATACAATGTTTCAACCGCTGCATGGAAGGACAGTCCCAGAACTGTCATTAATAGTCTATTTCTGACAGTTCCATGACATTCCCTCCATACAGCGGTTAAAACAGCTGTATGCAGTGAATGTCCCAGAACTGTCATAAATAGTCTATTTCTGATAGATCTGGGACATTCACTCCATACAGCTGTTTTAACCGCTGTATGGAGGGAATGTCATGGAACTGTCAGAAATAGACTATTAATGACAGTTCTGGGACTGTCCTTCCATGCAGCGGTTGAAACATTGTATGTATTTGTTTCCATAAATGGATCCATTTATGGAAACAAATACATACAATGTTTCAACCGCTGCATTGAAGGACAGTCCCAGAACTGTCATTAATAGTCTATTTCTGACAGTTCCATGACATTCCCTCCATACAGCGGTTAAAACAGCTGTATGCAGTGAATGTCCCAGAACTGTCATAAATAGTCTATTTCTGACAGTTCTGGGACATTCACTCCATACAGCGGTTTCCGGCAAAAAGTGTATGTGCAGAGTTCCTCTATTCTGCAGATACACTTAGAGGAGCTCTGCAGATACACTTAGAGGAGCTCTGCACATACACTTTTTTCCGGTTTGGAATTATTCTTATTTTCATCCTACTTCTTCTTCTTCTTCTTCATCCTCATCCTCATCCTCTTCTTCTTCTGAGGATGAGGATGAAGAAGAAGAAGAAGAAGAAGAAGAAGTAGGATGAAAATAAGATTAATTCCAAGCCGGCAAAAAGTGTATGTGCAGAGCTCCTCTAAGTGTATCTGCAGAGCTCCTCTAAGTGTATCTGCAGAATAGAGGAACTCTGCACATACACTTTTTGCCGGCTTGGAATTATTCTTCTTTTCATCCTACTTCTTCTTCTTCTTCTTCTTCATCCTCATCCTCAGAAGAAGAGGATGAGGATGAGGATGAGGATGAGGAAGAAGAAGAAGAATGAAAAGAAGAATAATTCCAAGCCGGCAAAAAGTGTATGTGCAGAGTTCCTCTATTTCTGACAGTTCTCTCACAGCTTCTTCACATGTACAGCGGTTGAAATATCTGTATCCTAAATGGAAACTAATAGATACAAATTGTATCTATTAGTTTCCATTTAGGATACAGATGTTTCAACCGCTGTACATGTGAAGAAGCTGTGAGAGAACTGTCAGAAATAGAGGAACTCTGCACATACACTTTTTGCCGGCTTGGAATTATTCTTCTTTTCATCCTACTTCTTCTTCTTCTTCTTCTTCTTCTTCTTCTTCTTCTTCTTCATCCTCATCCTCATCCTCTTCTTCTGAGGATGAAGAAGAAGAAGAAGTAGGATGAAAAGAAGAATAATTCCAAGCCGGCAAAAAGTGTATGTGCAGAGTTCCTCTATTTCTGACAGTTCTCTCACAACTTCTTCACATGTACAGTGGTTGAAACATCTGTATCCTAAATGTAAACTAATAGATACAATGTTTCAACCGCTAAACATGTGTTCCTTCTGTCAGAGAACTGTCAGAAATAGCGGAGCTCACTGCAGGGACACTTTTGCCGGCTGATCGGGAAATGTTCGATTCGCGCACCCGAAGTAGGCAAAATTTCGGTTTCGACACGAATCGAATATTTCCTGAAATTCGACTCGAATTCCGGTTCGCCTAGTTCGATTCGCTCATCTCTACCCACCACCAAAAAAAACCCAAAACAAATCCTACACACTAACATTGACATTGACCCCAATTTTTTTTTTTGTTTAATGCTACCTAAAGCACACTGTCCCTGACCTTTGAAACTGACCATGGGATTTTTTTTTTACATTCTTAATATACTGTATTTTGAAGTTTCTTTCATACAGTTGGTGAGGTTATAGACATCATGAATACAATATGGGTATATTACATATTTGTGGGTAAAATACATCTTATGTGATAAAACCTGCATGACATCCCTAAGGCTACATGAACACTAGCCTACCGCGGCCGTGGGGAAACACAAACTGCAGCAAAAATGTGTGTAAACATGGTACCGTTTTTTCAGCGTTTTGACTTTCCTGCAGCAAGTGGCTAAAGTGTTCCTATCCTAAATGCGATTCTTCCACGTTCAGGAGAGGGAGCTTTATTTTGCCTAAACCCAGCAGCTCCTAAACTCTGCTAAAAGTCTATGTGTATATGGTGTTTATGGAGATGAGTTTAGGAGCTTTGGCAGAAAAATGCAAAAAGTTCCTAAACTAAGTTCCTAAACTCAAGTTTGGGAGCTGCCAGTGCATGAAACCTTAGTGCATTTAGTAATACATATTACCTTAGTTTTCTCTATAAAGAAATCTTGCAATAGGAGCTTACTGGTGGTGGAACAGACCAGATATAGAACGTGTCTATGAAGTTGTGTTAACCACTGCATGAAATATTATGAAGTTTATGAAATGAGAGTGTGGGGGGAAAAAAGGAAGAACACAAGTACGAAGGTCAGAAAAGTAAGAGAAGAAAATTCTAAGGACATGGGAGTGCAGTGTACATGTCACTACATATTACAGAGTAGTTTCAGAACACATTTCAATAAAACCAAGCTTTCCAAAATTTGTCATGATTGCATCTATCAGATGCTATAAGGTCTTCTCTTGGCTGCATTGATCAATTGAGGGAGACTAGATCTCTCTCATTATTATGCAATAGAAAAATGGTGAGGTCATTTGGTAGGGGTAATTGGTAAATTTTTTGCAAGACATAACATACTGCGTGTGAGGTTTTTGGTGTCCTGTACCACTGTGTAAGGATCTTGAGGCCAGACTCTTGATGTTTCATACATACTGATGTTTTGTGTGTATAATATGGCTACACCATCTTTTTGTTCAGGAGTCAATTGAGTCTACGAATCTGCCTCCCATTTTTCTATGTAAGGAGGGATGAAGACATCAGGCAATTAATGTATTAAGCTGTACATAATGGAGATCTGAGAGTTTTGTTGTTCGCATTTTTTTTTTAACCATGTAAGTGGTCTAGCAAAGTAGGTAGTGGGTGGTACTGATTGGAGAAAATGGGATAATTGTGATGTTTTCCAGAGCCCTAGATGGGTTAAATGAGGATCCATAGGTAATTATTCCACCTTGGGTCATTGATGTGTTATGATAAATGTAAAGACCCCGTCTTGAATTAGCTTCTGAAACTGGGGATCTTCCACACCAGGAGGAAAGTTGGGATTTCCAAGGATTAGGAAAAGGATACAAAGTAGTGGAGAAATGTCTCTTCTAGAGAATTATTTTTTACATATGCCCACATAGTGCCTATGTTAGAGTGGAATTTGACCAAAATAGTGATACTATCCAGGCACCAGAGTGTGCTTTAAACTGGATATTTGTAAAGGCTTATTCTACTATCACAGATTGTCTACTGCTCCAGTTAGATGACAGACTGCCTGATACAGCAAATAATGTAGTAAAGCAATCCCCTTGATATGTATGAAGTTTGAGAATGGACCTATATAGAGATGATTGTTTATGAGCCCATAGAAACTGGTCAAATGTATGGTTTACTGCCTTAAGGAATGAATTAGGGATGTGTACAGGCAAAGCCTGTAGCAGATACAGTATGCACATTAGGATACTTCATTTTCAAATACTACACCATCCAAACCAGGAAAAGTGGCTACTGTGCCACTGAGTGAAGTCTTTTTTTAATTTGGCACAATATGGCAGGTAGGTTGACCATGCACTGTAAGTTTGGGAGAGTGGTCAAGGGATATTAGTGACTAGATATCTGATAGTTGATTCAATCACTTAAAGGTACAATTTTCTCATAGACGCTGAATTGTCCTGGCAGGGAGGGTTATAATCAAGGCCTCAGATTTTTGGTAGTTAATTTGGAAATTTTAGAGGGACCTGAAGATAGACAATTCTGCTAGCAGATTGGGAAGGAAAATGGTTGGATTTGGAATAAAAAAAAAATAGCAACTAATCTACATAGGTTGCTACTTTTTGTGGCATAGGTATGCCAAGGATTGGGCAGGTGATATTTAGATTTGCTCTGTTTTTAAGTACTGCTTTGACCTGAAGAAGGGGACACTCCCCGAAAGCTTGTCCTCAAAATTGTTTGTTAGTGCAAATAAAAAAAGTATCACGGACAGTACTAAATTGTATCTGTTTTTAAGTAAGCAGGGTTCTAGGGTGAGGATTAAATTAAGGAGGTGCAGTGGACAGCCTTGTGTGCCATTTGTTATGTGAAAGGGGAAGGAAATGGTGCCATTACCTTTTGACCTCAGCTAATATCCAGACCATTAACTCTGACCTTTGCACTATCATAGATCAAGCCCTGATCTATTTTAATGTTATTTATTTTTTGTACAATAATGGGGTGATTTATCAAAACTGGAGCAGACAGAATCTGGAGCAGATGTGCATGGCAACCTATCTTCAGCTTGTTAGGTTAAGCTTTGAAAAGGAAAGATTGAAGCTGATTGATTGCCACAGAGAGCTGCATCACATTCTTTCTGCTCTAGGTTTAATAAGTTCCACTGAAGGTATTTTTTCATCAGTTCAGAAGGAGAAAGAGAGCACAGGAGCAATTTTTACTGCATGATCACTGTGATAGTCAATCCTCCTGGCTCCCAGTCATTAGTATGAGACCAGGACAGGTTGGTCTCATGCTAGGAGAGTGCTGTTAAACCCGCTTCCAGTGCAGAAGGTCCACCTTTTGTGATGCTTCATATACGGGGTATGTGTTATGCTGGAGTCAATGGGTTAACTAGAGCTGTCAGAGCCTGTTAACTTCTCCAAGGAAATAAAGCTATACATTAGTAGCACATGTGTCACTGATCTTTTATGCTGCGACTTCACTACAGACTTCTTTGGCAGAAGAATACTTAAAAAAGTTCTACAAATATATAGAAGGAAGGACTTTTGTTTACATGAACATGGTGTTATTCCTTATAAGCCCCAAACATGCTTACTTCAGAAAAAATAATTTTTAGCTGCATCACTTACTTAAACTTCTCTGGCTACACCTCTGTCTCCAAGTCACAGCTGTCAAAAATGTCCCAGATCTTCCCAAGCAGGTACCTTAAATAGGGTGTATAATATACTATAACAACAAACAGTGAACAATTACATTGTTCTTGCCATTACATTTCTCATAAACATACACCTGTAGCTCGTCATAGGATTTATCTACCACATTCCTATGTTTATCTTCTATGAGTAGGAAACATTTGTCTTGATGTAAAAGGCACCTTAATGGGATGAGCTTATACTATAGGCATTCATTGTATGCCTAGATTTGACATGCAGAAAAACATGAAGGGAAGAAAACAAAGTTAGAGTTACATATTGGATTATGCAAGGATAGAAAACAGAGAGACCTAAAAAACATAAGGCCAGCAATGTACACTCAATCGTGGGAGGAATTCCCCTTTAGACAGTTGTCCCAACAAGTATCTCCAGATTTTCCCCTCTCGTTCTGGTGAGAACACCACCATTTTGGGTTCATCATCGCCTTTTTTTTCATTAGCAATTGTCACAAGGACAATAAAAAAGATGGATCTCCCCAGTGGAGATACAGACAGCAATAACAAATGTGACAAGGGTTCTAACCCTTACCTACCATATGCAAAATAAAAAGACAAGTTTTGGCTATACATAAACTTTAATCCTACTGTTAAGGTTACAGCTTGAAAAAATAAACAATCTGACGTCTAAGAGTAAGTAATGGGTGTCTGTTGTTTTCCTAGTCATAGAAAAGAAGGGCCATTCAGGTGCTTAAAGTGACCCTAATGACAAAGTGTTACATAAGGGGCTCATTTGTGCTTTCTTTTTGGAAGGGGCAGTAAAAAGACCAGAGCACTCCTCAGCGGGCTAATACTGGTGTAAACTACTCCTTACTCAATGAACATCCTGTAGAAAAAAAGAAGGAATATACTTATCTATCTGGCAGGCCATGGGTTGAAACACTGTTGTTTTATTTCTCCAACAGCCACAGCAGTTTTCCAACCAGTTGGGTGGGTCTTTTTCCTGTAACGTCTGCACACTCTAATTTCTCGTATTCTGTAGTCCATCCTATAGTAACAAAGAAGCAGGAGAATCCACATCAATCAGCAGGGGAGCAGGTATTCCAAACATGTAGAAGTCTGGAATGCATGGTGCAGCCAGGAAGAATTGAAGCTGAGGCATGTCAACAAATGATCTGCAAGAAAGGTAAGTATATTCACTCTTCTTTTACTGGGTGTTTACTGAGTAAAATGAATTCTGTAGTGACAGGTTCACTTCAGCTCCTCCATGACCAGGGGGCAATTTGACCAGAATTTGTATCTTTAGTGTTTGTATCCATGTAGTGGATCCGCACAGCCTACATTTCATAACTAGGGATGAATAAAGCCATGTAGGCTGAAATGCATCAACTGAATTGTACTTTTACGTACTGTACACTGTTTTTTTAATGAATCTCAAGATTTTATAAGCAACAACGGCTGTTCGGATCAATTACATGGATATATTGCTTTCATATGAAGATTGTGCACCCGTGAGCTCTACTGGTGGATCAATGGATGGTACCACCAAGGGCGTATTTACCAAAGGGCAAACAAGGCACTTGCCTAGGATGGCAGTTTTCAGAGGAGCAGCACCTCCCCCCAGAAGAAGGAATGAAAGAAAGGACATGAGCGCTATGGGAACCAGGTGGGATCTGAGAGAGGCTGCAAACTACTTGATGGTGTACGTGGAGCCTGATTCTCGTTCCTGGGGATGTCCGGAGCTGTGAAGATGAGTGTCTTTTTCTCTATTGCTGGGGTGTAGTGGAAGGCTCTCCCGGGTGGGGGGCAGGTGTGTTGTTGGTCAATGTCAGCAATGTCAGGCTCTCCCCGCGGGAGGGGGAAGAGGGGGGTGGTGATGGTCAGTGTCCATGGGGGCAGACAATTTTTGTGTTGCCTACGGCAGCACAAAACCTAAATACATTATTGGGTAGCACCATTTATTTCCTTCTTATATTGTTGATCTTTAGTGTTTGTCAATATTTTCTAAACTGTTTCGCATACTAAAATTATATGTATGTTGTATTTTTTTATTATAAGCAAATTCACAAACATTGAAAAAAAACTTCTAAAATCCACATGTTCATGAAAGTTTAGGAGTTTTTACTGGAATGTTGTTAGCAGATCATCTACTTTATATAAGTTCAGCGCCACCTCTCATTCCTGCTACACTTACTGTCATTTTCCTTTATTTCTACATTTCAACTGAAGCACTAAATAAGCAGACTTTGAAACATGCACAAATAAATAAATGAAATGTATAGGTTTTTTATAAATACTTTCTTTACTTTGTTCAGGACTAAAATAAAATGTGTTTTTAATTGACCTAATATCGGAGATGTATAATTCTTGGTCACCATTGCCAACAGATGGCAAGCTGAAAGGAAGAGTGCCGACATTTTGAAGGGTCAGATTACTGCTACTATTACGATGTAGACTTGATTAGTAAGGAAGATTACACACACACTGGATAATGAAGATAGATATATCCAAACTCCTTGCGTCTGGCAGGGTCAAAGATAAAGTTTGTTTTTTTGTAAATTTTTTATATAAATAGATGTCTTACATAACTTGCCACTGCCTGTGGGCTGCAAATAGTGAATACAGCATGATGTAAACGATTCCATGAAACAACTTTACATTCTGCTTGCTGTCAGACAAATCTTATTGTCTTCAAGCATGTAGTCAGTTTTGGCTCTTGTTCTTTTCATAATGGTGCACCCTGTATGAACTGTTTATTGTAAATAATATATAAAAACATTTCTAACATTTTTAACTTTCAAAAAGTAAGACAAAATCAAGCAATGGCCGTTATACGTTCACTTTATTATATCTGTAAAATACATTGGAAAGGTGAGGTTGGAGCTGGGAATAGCAAAGGCATATTTATATTTATTTCGCCCCCCCAGGAAAATAATTATAGGGTCTCCTAGATCCCCAGGAACCATTGCATGAAAAAGTTTTCTATCTAGTTTTTCATTGGAGGAGAAGAGGTAAAATCTCTGTCAGGTTCTCTTTGCTGTCTTTGGCCCTAGTGGGGTTCTCTTCATTTCCTATACCACATCAAGAAGTAAGAAGGGAAGTGTTCTCAGCCAGGACAGAGCAATAAGCATTTGAGATGTCAAGATTTTCCCAATCTATCCAAAGCTAAAGCAAAACATTTGAATTGACTTCCTTTTTAACCACTTCCCATATGATATGAAGCTACAGGCATCATCCCAGTATAAAACTTTACAGCCAGCTATGCTGTTTTCTGTAGAAGTGATTCAAGTGGGTATGCAGCCACTTGAACACTTCTACAGGTGGTGGAAGGGGGTACCCCTCCCTCCCACCACTACTGCTGCCTTTCCCTGACTCTCCCATCCCATCGAGGAGCACCGGACTGCATCGACCAGTGGCATCTACGTCAGTAAACAGAGAGAGAGGAACTGACGCTGTTCCTCCCTTTCTGTGACCCCAGAAACCAAAAGCAATGAGGATTTAGTCACTTCCAATTTTAGGAAGCAGGTGTCAGGAATGGACTTGCCAGTAATGGTGGGACTCACCTGCCTTGTGGGCTGCAGTACCAGGGCTGGCCAGCGGGTGCTCTCAGCAATCAGAGACTCAACCCTGCAGTCAGCCAAACACCTGAAGCTGATTATGCAGGTGTATTTAAGGGATGGCCAGACCTGCAGTCTGTGCCTTGGTGTGTGTTTTTCTATGGGTCCCTGTATCTTGTTACCTGCGTTCCTGTTCCTGCCTCACTGACTCGTTGCCGACCCTGCCTGATCCTGACCTCTGCTGACTTCTCCTGTTTGATCCCTGGCTTGTGACCCCGACCATTCTCTGCCTGACCCCCTGTACCTACCTGCCCGTTAGTTGCTGTACCCGGCTCGTGACCTGACTACTCTCTGCCTGCTCCTCCTGTTCCTACCTGCCCGATTGTTATTGACCCAGGCCTGCCTGACTACGCTTGCATTGTATGTATTGTTATCTGTGGGTGGTTTGGTTTGGTTCGTTTGCACTGTGTTTTATGTTTTAGTATTGCACTGCGTTTGTATTGTTAGTATTAATAAATTATATTGTTTATAACATATCTGAAGCCTGCGTTTCCCTGCGTCAGTTCACATACCTCTGGTCATACCCGGAGCCCTGACATTACACCAAGGCCAATCCTGACCAGAAGTGGCTGCACAGGGAAGCCATCTTGGCTTGTTGCTGGGAAGGATGGATCTTGATGAGGTTGTGTATTTGTCGCTGCTGGTTTTTGATGACAGAGAATATGCTTATCAAACTCTGAGGGAGTATACCCGGGATCAACTGCTAGAATGTATACGGATCGCTCATGTTCTAGTAGATCAGGGCACAGAGTTCTCTGAGGTGCAACCTTTGATTCAGGTTTGTGTAGAGTTGGCTTCATCTGGTACCCCTGAAAGCAGGAATGACTTTTTGCCACCATTTAGTGCAGACCAGGTAGAGTCCCTGGTATGGTTATTAGAGGATGATGTGGATTGCTTCTTGGAGCATTATGCTGCATGTTCACCACAGGTATTAAGGGATTGTATAAACGCAGTGCAGTCTTTGACCAGACAGGCTTTGTGTAAGCTCAGCTTTGTTCAACCCATACTGCAGACATGGTCAGACTTGTTGCACCCAGCCTCAGTCAGCTTGCAACGTCATTCCTCTGCTCAAGGCACTCTTCCTGCATCCCCGACAGCACCCCCAGTGACGGCCCAGTATACTCTGCTAACTACCACATACCAGTCCCCTGCTCCCACTCGCTACACCTATCCTTTCTTTGGCCCTGTGGAGAGGTCCTCTGTGGCGGCTGCTCCCTCCTCTGTTCCATCTTCCAGCTCTTCTCTGTCCTCAGCTGCTCCATTCGTTTGCAGACCTGCGTTTACTTGCAGTGCTCCAGTAGTTAAAACCAGAAAAAAGCGAAAATTCTTTCCAACCAGTAACATCCTGCCAGTATCCAAACCGGTGAGCCTGCCGTCTGAGAACCTGCCTTCCGTGGTTCAGCCTGGTGCCTCGGCACCCGCACTTCAGCCTGATGTCTCTACCCAGCCTGATGTCTGTACCCAGCCTGATGAACTGATCCAGCCTGATGATCCTATCACACCTGATGACCCAGTGCCCGCTGTCATACCTGGTGACCCGATGCCCGCTGTCGAGCCAGACGATCCGGTACCTGATGACCCGGTGCCCGCTGTCATACCTGGTGACCCGATGCCCGCTGTCGATCCAGATGATCCGGTACCTGATGACCCAGTGCCCGCTGTCATGCCTGGTGACCCGGTGCCTGCTGTCGAGCCAGACGATCCAACGCCAGATGACCCGGTGCCCGCTGTCGATCCAGACGATCCGGTACCTGATGACCCAGTGCCCGCTATCATGCCTGGTGACCCGATGCCCGCTGTCGAGCCAGACGATCCGGTACCTGATGACCCGGTGTCCACTGTCATACCTGGTGACCCGATGCCCGCTGTCGAGCCAGACGATCCAATGCCTGATGACCCAGGGCCCGCTGTCATGCCTGGTGACCCGGTGCCTGCTGTCGAGCCAGACGATCCAATGCCTGATGACCCGATGCCCGCTGTTGATCCAGACGATCCGGTACCTGATGACCCAGTGCCCGCTGTCATGCCTGGTGACCCGATGCCCGCTGTCGAGCCAGACGATCCAACGCCAGATGACCCGGTTCCCGCTGTCGATCCAGACGATCCGGTACCTGATGACCTGGTGCCCGCTGTCATGCCTGGTGACCCGATGCCCGCTGTCGAGCCAGACGATCCAACGCCAGATGACCCGGTGCCCGCTGTCGATCCAGACGATCCGGTACCTGATGACCCGGTGCCCGCTGTCATACCTGGTGACCCGATGCCCGCTGTCGAGCCAGATGATCCAATGCCTGATGACCCAGTGCCCGCTGTCATGCCTGGTGACCCGATGCCCGCTGTCGAGCCAGACGATCCAACGCCAGATGACCCGGTGCCCGCTGTCGATCCAGACGATCCGGTACCTGATGACCCGGTGCCCGCTGTCATACCTGGTGACCCGATGCCCGCTGTCGAGCCAGACGATCCGGTACCTGATGACCCGGTGCCCGCTGTTATACCTGGTGACCCGATGCCCGCTGTCGAGCCAGACGATCCAATGCCTGATGACCCAGTGCCCGCTGTCATGCCTGGTGACCCGGTGCCTGCTGTCGAGCCAGACAATCCAATGCCTGATGGCCCAATGCCCGCTGTCGATCCAGACGATCCGGTACCTGATGACCCAATGCCCGCTATCATGCCTGGTGACCTGATGCCCGCTGTCGAGCCAGACGATCCAACGCCAGATGACCCGGTGCCCGCTGTCGATCCAGACGATCCGGTACCTGATGACCCAGTGCCCGCTGTCATGCCTGGTGACCCGATGCCCGCTGTCGAGCCAGACGATCCAGCGCCAGATGACCCAGTGCCTGCTGTCGAGCCAGACGATCCGGTACCTGATGACCCGGTGCCCGCTGTCGTGCCAATTGACTCAAAGCCCACTGTCGTGCCTGGTGACTCGGTGCCCACTGCCTTGCCAGATGATGCGGTGCCCGCTGTCGAGCCAAATGACCTGATGCCTGGTGACCCGATGCCCGCTGTCGAGCCAGACGATCCAATGTCTGACCCAGTGCCCGCGGTCATGCCAGTTGACTCGGAGCCCACTGTCGTGCCTGGTGACTCGGTGCCCACTGCCTTGCCAGATGACGCGGTGCCCGCTGGTGAGCCAAGTGACCTGATGCCTGGTGACCCAGTGCCCGCTGTCATACCTGGTGACCCGATGCCCGCTGTCGAGCCAGACAATCCAATGCCTGATGACCCAGTGCCCGCTGTCATGCCTGGTGACCCGATGCCCGCTGTCGAGCCAGATGATCCAGCGCCAGATGACCCGGTGCCTGCTGTCGAGCCAGACGATCCGGTACCTGATGACCTTGTGCCCGCTGTCGTACCAATTGACTCAGAGCCCACTGTCGTGCCTGGTGACTCGGTGCCCACTGCCTTGCCAGATGACGCGGTGCCTGCTGTCGAGCCAAATGACCTGATGCCTGGTGACCCGATGCCCGCTGTCGAGCCAGATGATCCAATGTCTGATCCAGTGCCCGCGGTCATGCCAGTTGACTCGGAACCCACTGTCGTGCCTGGTGACTCGGTGCCCACTGCCTTGCCAGATGACACGGTGCCCGCTGGCGAGCTAAATGACCTGATGCCTGGTGACCCGATGCCCGCTGTTGTGCCTGATGACCCAGTGCCCGCCGCTCCGCCTGGGGGCCCGGTGCCTGCCGCCCCTCCTGGGGGTCCGGCGCCTGCCGCTCCGCCCGGGGGCTCGATGCCTGTCGCTCCGCCCGGGGGCCCGGTGCCCACCGCCCCTCCTGGGGGCCCGGCGCCCGCCACTCCTCCTGGGGGCCCGGCGCCTGCCGCTCCTCCTGGGGGCCCGGTGCCTGTCGCTCCGCCTGGGGGCCCGGTGCCTGTCGCTTCGCCTGGGGGCCCGGTGCCTGCTGCCCCGCCTGGTGATCCGGAGTCCAGCCCGATGTGCCTCTGCCCGGAGTCCAGCCCGATGTGCCTCTGCCCGGAGTCCAGCCCGATGTGCCTCTGCCCGGAGTCCAGCCCGATGTGCCTCTGCCCGGAGTCCAGCCCGATGTGCCTCTGCCCGGAGTCCAGCCCGATGTGCCGCTGCCCGGAGTCCAGCCCGATGTGCCTCTGCCCGGAGTCCAGCCCGATGTGCCTCTGCCCGGAGTCCAGCCCGATGTGCCGCTGCCCGGAGTCCAGCCCGATGTGCCAGTCTTTGATATCCCGCCAGTTATCAGACCCGGGCGGTGGAACATTTTGCCCAGCTAGGACTGTTTGGAGCATCCTGAGGCCACTCCTTGAGGGGGGGTTACTGTCAGGAATGGACTTGCCAGGCCTGCCTGACTACGCTTGCATTGTATGTATTGTTATCTGTGGGTGGTTTGGTTTGGTTCGTTTGCACTGTGTTTTATGTTTTAGTATTGCACTGCGTTTGTATTGTTAGTATTAATAAATTATATTGTTTATAACATATCTGAAGCCTGCGTTTCCCTGCGTCAGTTCACATACCTCTGGTCATACCCGGAGCCCTGACAGCAGGTGATCAGATGTTTGAACAGCTGTATTGGGGACCAGAGGAGAGATCTGGGGTCTACTAGACCCCAGCTCTCTCTAAAAAGAGTACCTGTCACAGCCCCTGCTATCAAAAGGAATGTTGTTCATTATTTTAGTCTTTACTAAAATAAGTAACGTATATGTAAATCGTGATCGCACCACACATGTGAGGTATTGTCGTAAGCATCAGAGTGAGAGAAATAATTCTAGCACCAGATCCCCTGTGTATCCTGTAAAGGTTTTTAAAGTGTTGCTTATAGAGACTTTTAGGTACCGTAGTTTGGCGCCATTCCACAGGTGTACACAATTTTAAAGCGTGACATGTTCAGTTTCTATTTACTCGGCGTAACATCATCTTTATGTTTTACCAAAAAATTGGGTATTATATTGTGTTTGTGTTCACTAAAATGAATTGAAATATTTTACATTACTCTGCAGTACACATTTTAAAAATCTATCTATAGCCTTACCTTCCTGTTGTAGAGTAGGAAAGGGTTAGAATCCCTGCTAGCTTTTTTTTTGTTTAGCTTTGTCAGTTATCTAAAGGAGTATACTCCTGTAATTCTAAATAGATTTCCTATCATTTCCTGTAGTTTCTTCCCCTCCCTCTTATATTGTAAGCTCAAAGGAGCCCTTATAACCCTCTTGTATTGAACTGTAACATTGCTGTATTGTCTCCAGTTATATTGTAAAGCCCTGAGCAAACTGTTGGCGCTATATAAATCCTGGATAATAATAATAACTATATGTAAATAATAAAAGAAGCACTACTTTCATACTCACTTTAGAATGAAATTTCACCAATAATTATTGTGTGGATATGCTTTATGAAGACAAATCAAGGCAAAGAAATACTGTATAATAACAACGATAATCTAGTAACGTGTGAATGGGTAGCTTCTTTTTTTCTGCTCTATGCAAGATGTACAGTTTTTTGTTCATTACACCATGTGATCTATCAGTACAGCACAGAACAGTTTGTTGGATGAGTCTGCTTTTTGTGACAGCTTTGTTCCTTTTGGTGTTAAGATACAACTGTCGTCTATTTAGCATTTTGTTTGGCTGCCAAGAACACTTTACATCTTGCTTTTATTCTGTCATATGACATAAATACAATGGCTTGTAAAGGCAGCTGAATACATATCATTAAAGTAAACCTGTCTTCTTCTGATATGTTTTACACTGTATATTAATAGCAGTCTTGCTTTCACTGCGTCCTGGTGTAGACGGCCTCAGTGGTGAGCTTTTGTAGAGGAAGCAAGAGTTCAAACATTAATTCACTTTTCAAACTGTCCTCAACTAGCCTCATTGCATTTCTAGAGTCAAATAAAAAACAGGCAGAATTTCCATCCCGTTGAACACTTTCTACATAGTTTGAGTCCCACTTGCAGAGGAAAAATTTATATTGTGTCCAGCCCTACAAAAGAATGGATTTTTACATCCAGGGCTGCCATCACAAAGTCTCTCTGCACAGGCCAACATAACATGTTTCTTTCCCAAGGATTAAGAGACAATCTGTGATGGCAGTTCTTTTCTCTATAAAGAATAATCACAAAGGTAACATAGTTAAACCTAATTAGACTAACAGGACGCCCAGCAGTCTTAATAACACCATTCACAGCCACACTGGCTTCCACTATAGTTTCAACACACATATGAAAATAACCTTGGAGAAATGCAAACTCCTTCTACTTGCATCCACGTTCTTCTCTTATAAATGCTATTATGCATAGAATTCAGGTGACTTCAAACTTTGTGTTTTTTTCCTTTTTTAGTCCTGAACATAATTCATACAGATCTCTAAAGGTAAGCTTTAAACACCTTAACGGCTTCCCCACTGCCCTATAGCAGAAATACTGCTACAGGGCAGCAGGGGTGCGCAAAAATCACATATACAGTTGCAAGAAAACGTATGTGAACCCCTTGGGATTACGTGGAGTTTTGCATGAATTGGTGATTTTGTAGTTCCGGGTAGGGGCACCCTACCCGTGCTGCCATTCGCGACCACAGCTCTCAATCACCGGATCATGGCCAGTGATTACCAGGCTTCTTTGTTTACTAACAGTCCTCTTCCCTGTCAGCTCGGGCACACTGCTCTGGATGGCTCTGCACAGTACAGCCATCTAGAGCAGTGTGCTTACAGTGAAGCACCAACACACTGCCCCCCAGTAAAACACTCCCAGCACACAGTTAACCCTTTGATCGCCCCTCATGTTAACCCCTTCTTGCCCAGTGCAATTAGTACAGTGTCAGTGCTTTTTTTTTTAACACTGATCACTATTGGTGTCACTGGGGATGTCAGTGACACCAAGTCAGTTCCCCCCAGTGTCAGAATGCCTGCCGCACTTCTGCTATAAGTTGCTGATTGCCGCCATTACTAGTAAAGAAAACAATTACAGTATATATACCGCCTCTTGTAAACACTATAACTTTCACGTAAACCAATTAATTTACAGGTATTGGGATTTTTTTTAGCAAACACATGTAGCAGAATACATTTTGGCCTAAATTTATGACAAATTTGACGTTTAAAATTTTTTTACTGGACATGATTAATAGCAAAAAGTCAAAAATATTGTTAGTTTCTCAAAATTGTTGGTCTATTTTTTTTTATAGCATAAAAAATAAAAAATGCACAGGCGATCAAATACCACCAAAAGAAAGCTCAATTTGTTGGAAAAAAAGGACATAAATTTCATTTGGGTGCAGCAATGCATGACTGCGCAATTGTCAGTTAAAGTAACGCAGCAACGTAATGCAAAAAATGGCCTGGTCAGGAAGGGGCGTAAATCCTCAGGAGGGCATGAGGTTAACAAGTGTTCTGAGAGCCCCAAATTGAGAGAATGTATATTAGGGAAATTCTGACTAATACTGGTAAAATCAAGCTTTGGTCCGCTGGCTCAGCCACCAAACTATGGGTCAGTGGAACCACAATGGAACCGTAGTGAGATGCAGGAAAGGAAGGCCCAGTACTTGACTTTATAAACAGAAAAGAGTTTCAATTGGCATAGGAGTACCTTGGAGTTTCAATGCTCACATGGAGCTTCTGAAGATGTAATGCTATGTGCAGCCACCTAGGGCTTCATGCATTTGTTTCATGCTAGCAGTTACATTTTTAGGAGACAACAAGTTTAATTTAAGATGGTTTGTAAAAACATGGTATTAACTAAGTGATAGGAATTGTTTTATTATATGATCTTATACATGGTGATCTTTAATTTATTTGATAATTAAATAATGCAATAAAAAATAATGTTAATTCAATTCAATAATCTTTTAGGATTCCAGGCCAACTGATATTAGTAGGAAATTCCTGACAAACCGTGATCTAGGTGTTATTTTTCCCATTACAATCTACCATTTGAGAATAAATATTCATTGAACTGCCCTTGTCTTGTGACCTGGGATATTCTAGGTCTTCGATACACGTTCTGCTCTTATGTCAGATTTTTAAGTACCAGAGCAGGTATATTCTATTCTGTGCTCAGAAGTGAATATGGGTTAAAATGTAGCCTGCTACCATCCACAAATTCCCTACCAGAAAAGGAACAGATAGACAAAGACAACTGAGGCACGTATGTGCTTGCCACCAACAGCCAACACCAACAAGTCTTGTTAAAAAAAAAAAAATGTTTCTCATGGGAACCAATCAAAATTTAGAGCTGCCTTGGAAGTGTGAATATGTGTTTTAGAGCACAAGCTTCATGGAACAGGGGAGGACTGACCATTTGGAAACGCGGGCACTACCCGAGGGCCCAGGGTCAGTGGGGGGCCCCATGAGATGCCCCTTGTACCTTTTTCACAGGCTTTTTTGAGTTTGGGCAAGGACACAGGGGCCCCATGATCCCCTATTGCCCGGGGGCCCCATGAGTTGTCAGTCCGCCCCTGTCATGGAACACATGCCTACTGCCCTATTACTGATCTTTGATCAGTACTAGGTACTTGCATAGAGTTGTGTGCTTATTCAGGATATGAATACATAAAATTAAAGCTCAGCTCAAGCTGAAAGGCTAAATGCTCAGCAGAAATACTGTACATACATGAAACCTGTTTCGGTTGCTAAATGATTTGTATTCCTGTCAATCCAGTTCTATGTTTTGCAAAGCTCTGACACACAGCACAGTTATTTCTGGGAGGGCAGGAGACCTATTTTTTCTCTGCTGCAGTTAAGTCACACTTACAGGTCTTGTCCCTCCCCTAGTCTGTGACTGGACAGTCAAGCAGAAGCAGCAGACTGATGAGCTTATCTCTCCGTCATTTTGATTTCTCCTTCTATCAGCATGCTCTTTGATAGCACATGAGCACTGCAGCACAACTGATTAGCTTTTTGTGCTGCTTTTCCCCATCCTAGTCTAAATTCTACTATACAGGGGATTGAAAGAGGCTGATACCAAGTTAGATTTAGACACTTACACTGCTTGCATTGAAATATTTGCCGGGAGTTCAGCTTTAAGGTAAAATTAATGAATGTTCTGTTTCAGTGCAGTTGCTGTTTACTAGATGGCATAAGCCAGGGATAGGCAACCTTAAAGAGGTAGAGATCTACCTGAACAACATGGGAGAAGTCAAAGATTACCTGGCATGGTGTTACCTCCTCACACCTGCTTTAAACCTTTACTTGCTTGTGACCCATTTCACGTAAATGGGGCCACTCTGCCAGCTCCCCGTAACTGCATGCTTCTGCGGGGTCCAAGGGATTAAAGCAGGTGGTGAAAAAAGAACACAGTGCTGCCTGCTTTAACCCCTTGTTTTCTGTACTGCACAAGGTTACAGGGCACTTGCAGAGTGGCCTCATTCATTGAATTGGTCATGCGTAGCAGGTGCTACACCCACCAACCATGACAGGGCATATAACTCCTGCTGCAGATGAGATATGTGTATACCTCTGGCCACTGCAGCTAGGGTTGGGGCAGGGGTGGTAAAACACGTCTTAACGGGTTTTGCTACCCCCTAAACTGCAAATGTAAATTAACCCTTACTGTTCTGAGCCCCCTATAAGGCTGCTTTCACACTAATCTTCTGCGGTTTACCTGCACCGGGGATGCAGCGAAGTGCATCTGCGACCTTCCTGGGTTAGCTGCACTTTGCCATTTGTCTTATATCCTGCAGGTGTGATGCACTTTCTGAAAGTGCACCAAAACTCCCCGCATTCAGGAGTTTTGGTGTGCTTTCAGAAGGTGTACCAAACCCGCAGAATATATGAGATAGTTACATAGTTAGTCTGGGTGAAAAAAGTGCATCCAGTTCAACCATTAAAAAAAAAAAGTTATAATCCTATACCCACAGTTGATCCAGAGGAAGGCAAAAAAAAAAAACCCAGCTAAGCATTAACTAATGTGCTCCTGCAGGGAAAAAATTCCTTCCTGATCCCCCAAGAGACAATCGAATATTCCCTGGATCAACTTTGCCTATAAATGTTAGTATCCAGGTACAGAGATGTCCATGTCTAAGCACAGCAAACCCGCAGGAAAGCTGCAGGTACATTGCACTGCACCCGCGGTGTGGGTAAACCTCAGCGTATCAGTGTGAAAGCAGTCCTATACTATTATGCCCTGTGTATTGCTACATACTGACCTGAAGATCTCTTCTTTCCTGCTGCTGGCACCACTCTGGAGACCACTAGCCGAGATAAGAGGCGAAGTGCAGTCGGTATCACTCCATATGGGAGCCAACATTACAAAGGAGGCATCAGCTTATGTGGCTCTTGCTCCCTACTTCAGCTTAAAATTTACAAGTAGTCCCTCTGCATTGCACTCTGTTTGATGCTCTGGGATGGTGGGTCAGCAAGCCCAGACTGCGATCTACCAGTCACGTGACCATGATATGGGTTGCTGACCCCCAGCATAAGCAGATCACTGAATGCGTTCCCTTGCAGCCCGGAGTTTCTCTTTAACACTCCCACAGCCTTCAATAAATCTCTAGGGTCTGTGTAGTCAGTAGACTTTCCTTCACATGATGTACAACCATAGTGCTGTGTGCCCTACATAATCGGCATAGTATAAATAACAAACTAATCTGGAGTGGCAGATAACTCGAAGCAAGACCTTTTAATACTAACACTTGTTGACAATACTACGATTAATGTTAACACTGCGCTTTTCATATACACCAACTGTGTATTTAGTGTGTTTTAGAGAGTGGGATTCTTTCCCAGTGCTCTTTACTAATTTATTTTACCCTGCTCTACTTCTTTTGCTGGGGAGTCTGCAATAGTTTCATCCTTCAATAAGGAAAATGTCAGACAGGTACTATAAAATTAGTTGTTCCATTTAAATAATGCAATCCACCTAAATGGAATGTATAACTACTGGAAAATGTCTTAAATGCAGAGCTCAGGCAATGAGCTTTCATATTCCAGGGACCATTCCTACATTCCATGGCCTCAGTTACAGGGGAGAATAATGGAAAATGTATAGGCGTGTTTAGGAAATCATTGACAATATCCCTGCACTCTGTGACGGTTACAGTGCACTGCTCTTTACGTCTACACAGCAAACTGCGCAGGAAGCTAAACCTCCAAATAACAGGAATGTCAGCAATAGAAATGTATAGAAGACAGCTAGTCAGGTCAGGGGGAAATAAAACAAGCACCTACTGACAGATTGTTTCCTGAGGAAAATGAATAAGAAAGATCTTGGAAATGTACAATTATTCAGATATGAAAAAAAAAATTAAACTGAGCAAAGTGCAAGTTGTTTTGACATGTTCAACGAAGTAGTCATCAATGGATTTGCCCTTTCTTTCTATAGGCCAAGCAAATAGAAAAACAACAAACTAAAGTGAATTATGGAATGGGGTGAATTATGTGGGATGTGACAGTTTAAGTTTAATCAAAAAGTTTTGTTTTTTAATCAGCAGGGGATGTTAATTACAATCAGTGGCATCCCTAGGGAGGTGCGGGCCGCACCGGGTGACACCATCACAGGGGGTGCAGGAGCAGGACGCCAGCAGAGCTTCTGGGCACTGTGAAGGTCCTGGCCAGTTAAGGTTCAACCTATACGGGGTTAACTGATCTTGCAACCCATAGTGGTCCGCTTCAGTGATTTGCAGCCTGTAAGGGGTTAACTGTGGCAGCTCTGTGCTAAATTCGGAGATCGGCTTCTTCGGCCTGAAACCAGCACATGCACAGTTGCTTCAGGAGATACATATCTTCATGGGATTCTCATTTTACCGCTGCACCGACACTGCTCCTTCCTCTCTGGAGGGGTGACACCATGTGTTACCGCACTGGGTGACACCAACCCTAGGGACGCCTCTGATTACAATCAATCAAAAGTGTTCCTTGTGCTGCTGGTTGAGGTCTTTCGTTGAAGTCTCCTGACTCTGCAACATATTGTCCCTTCAACAGCCTGCTGCACTGTGTGTGGTCCACAATGTCCTCCCAACCACTGCCTCTATCTCAGGAGCAGTCTTTCCTTATCCTCCTCTGCAAAACCTCTCCAAATATCTTTGTCCTTCCCAGGATGCACAGCAGTTCAGTTTCCTCTGTTTCGCGGGGTGGTGGGAGGGCCTTCCTTGGGCTGCACACACAGCCCTGCAACAGAAATACTGTCGTTTTTGTTTCCTCTCTTCTAGCACATCTGCTCCATCTCCATTACAACTTGAGATGGTAGAAGCAGCAGTAGTAGTAGTCTGGTTCATGCTGCCAAGCATGGCAGTTCGGCAGACCTGGCAACTGCAGACCTGGCATCATAGACCTTGTAGTAAGCATCTGAAATTTTTAGGGCTTGGGCTGACTCTTTCCAGTGTTTCTGAATCTGAATCAATAAATTTATGGTGGACTGAATTGTACAACAAATCATCAATAAATTTATGGTGGATGGGTAGGAGCATACTTTTTGTAAACTTCCATGAATGATAGCACAGTTTTCTAAACATAACAATATATAGCATCATAATGATATAAACTTGTCTCCCAACATTCCGAACAAAACTCGGGCTGTACTAGAAATAATTATCTCTGCTTTCCTGAAACCAGATTTGTTCTGCTTCCTTGTTGTGTCAGGTTTAATTCATGCATGTTTAACAAATACATCTATTCCTTGAGTTAACAAGATGAAAAGTAAATATAACGAGTGCACACACACTGCTAAATACCTAATTTTTGCATCTGTAAATTAATACTTCAGCCAAAATTGTTTTTTTTATTTTTAGGTAAAGTGAGCAAGGTTTAGAAACTCTTTTTGGTATGCATTGCTGTAGCCACTTCCTATCTTGATGGCCATGGGTACTGGGACATTACATGAGTATTAGTAATGGTGCAGACATAAATAGAAACCTAAGCAATTTAGAAGAGAAGGAGCAATGGCTAAGGGTTCTATTATTTTTATTTTGTCATACTATATCTGAAAGAAGCAAACCAATGTGTTTCAGGGGTTCTACAATAAAAAAAACATCCACCCTTGCAGTGGGCCCTCCCTGCACTGCAAAGATGAATTGCTTGCTATTTCTAGGAAATTTCAGAATAGACTCTATCACTGCCTAATGCCTAGTACACACGCATGCTAGTCTCTTATCAAAAATGAATAGGTTACTAAAGTTATGATAAACAAAATAACCACAAATAATAGCGCAATCCTAAATTAAATCAATAAATTAATTTGCACAAATATCCCTCGAAAGAAGTCATTGGACAAAACGCGTTAGGGTGTGGCTAGCCGGTGACGTCACCACGCACGCTGACGCACGTGTCCGGATCACGTGATCGCACTACCGCCATCTTGAGTGCAGGCAGGCTGGTGAGACGCTGCATACAGGGCTCTGAGCCCTGATATAACAAATGCTTTACTCTTACTTACTTATTGTGAGTGTGATTTTAAGGGGGTTTTTTTTATAATAAATCTGTTGGATAATATTGCACTATGGTAAGTTCTTTCTTTACCCACATGTGCTAATTTGGATATGAGAGGATCTTCTTTTGGAGTTTGTTTGGTGGAATACCGGATATAGATTGATATGCTGATTGATTACCAACACATGAGGATCTTCTTTTGGAGTCTGTTTGGTGAATGCTGGATATATACTAATATGCTGGTTAATTACTAGCACATGGGGAGTGTGCATTTTGATGGGGTGTTCTGAGCACTGAATATCACATTTGATGAAGGAGGATCTCAGTACTTCATTGATTGAGGATCATTGATATATGGACTTTTTTGAATGGACTATATTGAGATCCCTTATTTATGTTATTGCACTATTAATCTGCACATATTTGGTGGTGGTTATATATATTTGTGGAAATTAATTTATTGATTTAATTTAGGATTGTGCTATTATTTGTGGTTATTTTGTTTATCACAACTTATTATTATTTATAGTTTTTTAATAATAGCAGCACCTATTAATTATATCCACTCTCTGTTATATTGGCGCAATGATGTTGATATAGGAGCAGTGTCATACTCATAGAGACATTTCTTTGGTGACTAACCTTATAGTGAGGTTACTAAAGTTACAAAAATACTCGTAAGACAGAATATAACTTCGGAAGTAATGTAATTTATTGCATTGTATTCTTTCATTTCCAAGCATGCATGGCCTTGGCCGCTCAATTTTTTTGTAAAAATACTATAATAACTACATGATAATCGTTTATTCTATTATCTTACGAGAAAACATTATTGTGCTTGTCCCTTCAGATATGCACGCATGAACTGTCATGTTCTGCTCTCAAAAGCTGTGTACTAACGATCAGGTTATCGGACGATCATTCCAAACGTTTTTTTTTTTCTTTCGTTCTATTTTCTCATTGTGTGTACAAGGCATTATGCTGTGCTCCAGCTGTCTTCAGCTCTCTCCTTCTTCATCAGAAGTTCCAGTCTGTGAGTGCATCCTCTCCGGAGCTGGTCACAGCTTAAAGAGGAACTGCGGAGGACCTGTCTCAGTGCTAGTGGGACCCTGCTGCAATGACAAATAAGGTAGGTATTTTATCCTTGCTAGGGTGGCCTGCTAGTGTGGATTTATTTTTCATTTTGCCAAAGTTGGACTTTAATACACTGATCAAAATTGGATATGAGTAATTCCATGCTTAAAAAGGTTCAAAGGTTCAGAAATAGAGAATAATTATTATTGAGATGTTGGCATCTTGAATCAGCTACTGAAGCCTGCTTTTTTGGATACACTATGATGTAAAAAAATATTCAGACTCTCAAACCTTAGTGTAGCTCTCTTTCTTATATAAATTTCCTGGCTTTTCTCCAAAGCACCTCCTAGAGTCTTCTTCCTGCATGGAGGAAGCCTAGCCTTAGTCTCTGCTCTTTAAATATTCCACTCCACACTCTGAGAGTACAACCACTTTGAGTCCAGCTCCTCCAACCCATGCCATCTAAAAAACACTGAAAACCTGACAGAGGTTCTAAACCTTCCAAACATTGCTAAAAAAAATTGGGATTTTATTGTTGACTGTCCCTGTTGGGGAGATTGCGTCTTACTCCTTAATGGCAGCTACCATCTTTGGGATAGAAAGTTATGGAAATACTTCCCAAACTGAGTAAAAAAAGACCAGAGTTAAAGTCTTACAAATGTTTTAAAGATGAATTCCAGGTATGTTAGTGTAGCGCTACTCCCATAGGAGCCGCTGGAATACTGTTCAGGTCTTCACCAAATACTTTGCCTCACTGCCACAGGCACATCACACATTTCTCCAATAATCAATCTAAGGATGTCGTTTTGTTGTTTTTATTTTTGAAGAATTGTGATAGGGATAAGTGAGATGAATGGGATAATCCAAAAAAGGAACTTTGTGCATTGAGGACTTTGTCTAATCTTCAAGGCAAGCTATGTCAGAGTCCTTGCTTGAATCAAACAGTGGACTTCAGCTTTAAGGCAGTAGTAAAAAGTAGTAGCAGGTCCAGCGGTAGTAGCAGTAGTTGCAACTTCTTTAAAGCCCCAGAGCAGTGTCCCATTAAAAGTAGGCCAGGTGAACAAAGCTCTTCAAAACACCAGCCAGTGTTCCCTTTGCTAGACCTGCAGCTGACTTCCTACCAGAGGATTAAACAGCATTTAGCCTCTAAGATTCTTTAGGGATGTCTGTACTCACAAGGCTCAAGAGCAACTGTACGCCTTCCACAGTGATACCGGACCAGATCTTCAGGAAACAGAACCTCAGTCAGCATAGCAGAACCCGGGTCTCTGCATTTCAGACCCTCAGATAACCCACCTGATGCCTGTGGCAGCAGCTGCCTGGGAGGGCAACGTGCCCTCTCACAGGCTTAGGCAATCCTATCCAGGAAAGGCTCAGAGCCCCATGTGCTCACTGAATATATACAGTTTCCCAGCATGCCTTAGAGTCCCTTTCTCTGGAATATGCTGAGCCTGTATCAAAATTCATTTTTCCATCTGCATAACTACACACCTATCACCCAGAAACATCTAAAGTTCTTCGATACATAGGAAGCCAGGCAGACTAGCAGCAGCTGAACACACAGAGCAGACCTAACTAAATGATTATAACTCACCCAGTACAGTGAGCCAACTCTGCTTTTTCCTAGCAAATATTTACAGCCACGCTGACTACAGTGTGATAACTAGATGTATCTATCAAAAACACAACTATTCCTATCTATCTAATCTTAGCACCTATCTAGGAGGGTGCTACATCAGTTTTTACATGCAACACAGGAGGTTGCTTGCTTAGCATGGGTGCCATTCATGGAACACTGTGCATTCTCTCATTGAATACAGAGCATTCTATGATTGGATGAGGTAGAAGGAAGGGTGGTGGCGTCATATCTCCACCTTGTCCAATCAGAGAACACTTTGTATTTATTCAGAAAATTTAAAATAAATGGCATCTGTGCTGAGTAGGCGATCTACTGTGTTCAGTAAGCAGAAATTATGCCAGTCAGCATGGGACCCGAAAGCTAGAGGAGATCACTGGAGTAGCAGTGACTACTATGGTGTTTTCCAGCTTCCATTGGGTTCCTATAGGTTTGGCACATGTATACTTACATTGGCACAAGCTAAACTAATATAACCTTGTAAAAATTGTGATACCTGGAATTCAACTTTAAAGTGGTTGTTCTCTCTGCATTACGGCAAAACACCTTTCAATATCAGTGCCCCCAAGCCCCCCACCCCCATAAACAATTACCTGAGTCCTGTATCAATACAGCTCTGTGCCCAGCTTTAGTTCTTCTCCCCACTCTCACAGGCTTGGCTAAGAGCAGCGGGAGCCATTGGCTGTCGTTAGTCAAATCATGTGATTAGGGAGCTTGGGGGGGGGCCAAGCTGCACTTTGTGTGTTTATGAATGCAAACAGTCTGGCTCTGGAGTGAGCTAGCACATGTCCCCCCATAGCGAGCTAGCTTGCTATGGGGGCACATAGAGAAGAGGAGGAGCTGAGACTGCCGGCAGGGAGTTGAAGAGCAGCCCTGTGCAAACCCATTGCAGAAAGCGGGTGAGTAAAACATATTTGTTATTAAAAAAAATACTGCCTTTAGAACTGCTTTAAGCCGTACCCACACTAGCCTACTCAATCTAATTTTACTACAAGTAGATTCAGTACTAATACTGCATAATGTGCACTGTGCTTCATCATCTGACATGTGTATTTAAGTGGACATGTACCATGACTACAGAACGACACTCTATAAAGAGTTTTAGTTTTAAATGGTACACCAAGCCTTGTTAGTTTTGGAAGATCTGGTAATTTGATATCACTAGAGCATATAGAAGATTTAAACAGGAAAAAGGTGCATAGAAGGCAGCATTTTTTTTTCTGCAAGTTTTTTAGGTAAAAAAAAGGTTATTGGCCACATCTACACCATCAAAAAAAAGATTGTTGGTCTGCCAATCTTTTTGTGCTTGTGTAAGACAGTATCCAAGGCAAAAGTACAACTGTCTAGGTGGAGAAGGAATTTTCACAGGCATCATTCTACCAGTAATTTTGTTCAAACACCAAATATTTATATCTGCCTAACCCTAAAGTGTATGTTACATGTACAAGTATTGCTAAGGGGCATCCTATCTTACCATGACTGTAAAAGCATATTCTACAAATACCCTTAAGAATGGAAGGTTTGTGGCCTCTGGTTGTCATGTAATGGAGCTGCTATTTATTTTTGGCATACAATTAGACCTGTAAAATAAGTTTGGCTGATTTTATTAAGATTATCAGTTCTTGTCTATCCAGCTTTTCACAATGACTGCTGTGTCCACGCTGAGCTGCTTGAAGGTGTTCACTTTTTCAGAATATTGGGTTCTCTGATTTGTTTTCCCTTTTTTGCCTCCCTATTTCAGAAAAAAGAAAGCCTTCAGCCTTCTATTCTTTATTAAAAGAGAATAAACTTTTCTCTTATTCTACAAGAGCACTAAAATGCTCTGCCAGGTTCTTGAAATTTTAACCACATGCTGATAATTAGGACTGGGCAATGCACACTGTGCAGAGTTTATGCCAATTCAAATATCGAAAGGTTAAGATCACTTTAAAATTGGATAATTTAAGTTGTATAAAATAGAAATGACCACTATATTAAATGGTCTTTGGCAATCCGATCAACCCCCCTATTTCTAAAGGAGTGATCAAAATGTATTTTTGTGGAAGCTATGATCCATAATTAAGTGGTTGTTTGTATAGCCACAATAGAAATAGCAGTAAAGTTTTCAGGGGATGAATTGATAAATGCTGGAGTAAACATACAGTTTTATGAAGGGCTGCTGGTCAGCTGCAGGATTTGGCAAGCACATATACAATCAAAACTTTGTTATAATGGCTCTTCTCTTTGAATAGCAGTTTTTGAGCTTTGCACTATACACGTTGGTCGTGGCATAACTCTACTCTCTATATGTAGGCCTTGCCATCAAATGTAGGGGAGTTTAGGCATACTGGCTCAAAACCTAATTTAATGTATATGCTTCCATTCAAGTAATATATTCTTTTATGTAATATTTTAAATGCCTCCTAATATCTTTAAGAGCCAGTTCAAACTACCCACGCACTAAACCACAACAGTTTAATGTGTGGGCAGTGCTCCCTTTTGGCTGCAGTGAGACAGTGGTGAATGCAGCGTGATGTGTGTTTTACCATATCACACAGCTCCTTTTTTTTTGTTATACAAACTTAACTTGAAGTGCACAAAAAATTACTTCATATCACTGTACAGCAATGAGTTGTGTTGGGTTTATTTGTATTGCAATTAGAGAGTATTAATCTCAATTCCAATTCAACTGATAATCACCACCAAGAGAGTTGATGGCTCCAGTGGAGATACATATATGAATTAACATTTATTAAGTAGTGGGAAAAAGTTATAAGCTGTATTTTTTTTCCTTTATTTGAGTTCTAGTTTGGAGATTCCTCTCATTATAGAGCCTATATATAAATCATGTAGCTCAGGATCTCTTGAGTATGGAAGTCAGTGCTGTAAATACTTGGCATTTAAGTGACAAGAGAGGTATATGACAGTTTTAACCTAAAGTAAAAATATGCGCAAACAAACCAATATGTGATTGCAATTAAACTGGTACAATGTGGTAAATGCTTTGAAGTTCTGTTGTCTTGAGATTTATGTACTGCTAGTCTGCTCTAATTAATTGAGCATAAAACTGACTGGCGGCTCATTTCAGGACGCACTGTAGGTGAGCTGAATATCTCAATATGCAAGTCTTATGCAGATTCAATTAGCAAGTCAATTACAGATGTAATAACGTTCTGAAAGCCCAGAAAGTAAGCACTCCCAGACTGTAATCGTGGAGACCAGCAGCTTTCACTTGGCACATAGCAACAACTCTCTGTTCAAAAATATCCCTGTAGGCAATGCAGTTAACATTTTCAAGCTGTCAGTTTTTGTGAAACTGCCGTTAAAGAGGCCTACTGTAAAGGCAGTTTGTTATGAGGGTCATTGTGTAGCCAAAGCACACAATTATTTGTTTTCTTTATTCTTCTTTACATGCCAACATCAACAAGCAGCTCTGCAGCCACACTTTTTCCTTCGGTATTTTCCTTCACACCATTAGGAAAACCTCTTTAGGAAGAGAAAATGGATTGTACTTAAGTCAAAACAATCAAGCTGGGCCCCCTTGTTCATCATTCTAAGGCCTTTCCTAAATGGGGGACAATTCTTTACGCTCACCAATTGCCTTCCAAGCACAGTGTTGGAAATAATGTGGCTCGTTGAAAAGTTCAATAAACTCAAGCAGTAAAATTAAACATTAAATTCATAATACACATTGCAATGTCAAAGATTAACATGGCATGCAACATTAAGGATGTGACTGATGTTGTATGCCTTTTACACTACTTCCCCAGCTTCCCAACCTAACCTGGAGAACATTGAAAGGCCAACCATAAAGTAGGTAAAAACTGAAATGAGACACACACACTCCTGCTCAGTCTGCTACTCTAGGATCCCAGTTAACCAAATGATTAGGCATTTGGTTACATGGCCTTTGCTGAAGGAAACAATTAGCCAATGTTCATCCCTTCATTATATTATATGGCAGACATCTATTCACACAACTGCCAATTGTGAAATCCAAAACAGGGTTTCCCCCAAGATTGGCAGATATTCAGGTTATTGTTATTAGTAGCAATATTACTAGCAGCATTATGATAGTAATACTAGTAGTATTATTATTACTAATAGTATTATTAGCAGTAATTATCATTAATAGGGGTGTTGTTTCACTTGTGGCCTATATTAGTAAAATATTTGTTAATAATGTTTGTAGAACAAAGGAAGATTAGAGATTTTCCAAGATGCTGGAAGGTTAACAAGTGTTATGGCCAAAGGAACAACCACAGCCCTGTTTTCACACTCAAAGCCTCAATGGGTGGTGGTGGGAGGCAGAGGGTGGAGGATGTATGGGTAACAGGAGTCCATACCACAGTTCAGGGTTTAAACTGGCTACACCAAACATTGTTTGGTTTTCAGCATCAAACTAGTATAGAAAAAACCTAAAACCTAAATCCTAGTCTCTTTGTCACAACAAAGTTCAAGTCCCTTTCTGACAGAAAAGGTCTCCCTGGTTCTCCTCTGAGAGTGAGAGGCAAAGAATAACCAAACCAATATCTTAATTAAGCCAAGTAAAAAGGAGGCCTGAACTGGCTTTAGGAAGTACATTTTTATCTTTCTCTTTACTTCACTGCAGTGGACAAACATTGCAGTATACAGGTGAAACTCGAAAAAAGAAAATATCGTGGAAACGTTAATTTATTTCAGTAATGCAACTTAAAAGGTAAAACTAATATATGAGATAGACTTATTACATGCAAAGCAAGATAGTTCAAGCTGTGATTTGTCATAATTGTGATGATTATGGCTTACAGCTCATGAAAACCCCAAATCCACAATCTCAGAAAATTAGAATATTACATGCAATCAATAAAACAAGGATTGTACATAGAACAATATCGGACCTCTGAAAAGTATAAGCATGCATATGTACTCAGTACTTGGTTTGGGCCCCTTTTGCAGCAATTACTGCCTCAATGTGGCGTGGCATGGAAGCTATCAACCTGTGGCACTGCTGAGGTGTTATGGAAGACCAGGATGCTTCAATAGTGGCCTTCAGCTCTTCTGCATTGTTCGGTCTCATGTCTCTCATCTTTCTCTTGGCAATGCCCCATAGATCCTCTATGGGGCTCAGGTCAGGCGAGTTTGCTGGCCAATCAAGCACAGTAATCCCACGGTCATTGAACCAGGTTTTGGTGCTTTTGGCAGTGTGGGCAGGTGCCAAGTCCTGCTGGAAAATGAAGTCAGCATCCCCATAAAGCTCATCTGCGGAAGGAAGCATGAAGTGCTCCAAAATCTCCTGGTAGACGGCTGCGTTGACCCTGGATTTAATGAAGCACAGTGGATCAACGCCAGCAGATGACATGGCTCCCCAAATCAACACAGACTGTGGAAACTTCACACTGGACTTCAAGCATCTTGCAGTGTGTGCCTCTCCATCCTTCCTCCATACTCTGGGTCCTTGGTTTCCAAATGAGATGCAAAAGTTGCTCTCATCAGAAAAGAGGACTTTGGACCACTGAGCAGCAGACCAGGTCTGTTTTTTTTTTAGCGCAGGTAAGACGCTTCTGATGTTGTTTGTTGTTCAGGAGCGGCTTGACAAGAGGAATATGACATTTGAAGCCCATGTCCAGGATCCGTCTGTGTGTGGTGGCTCTTGATGCACTGACTCCAGTCTCAGTCCACTCCTTGTGAAAGTCCCCAACACTTTTAAATGGCCTTTCCCTGACAATCCTCTCCAGGCTGCGGTCATCCCTGCTGCTTGTGCACCTTTTTCTTCCACACTTTTCCCTTCCACATAACTTTCTATTAATGTGCTTTGGTACAGCACTTTGGGAACATCCAACTTCTTTTGCAATTACCTTTTGAGGCTTTTCCTCCTTATGGAGGGTGTCAATGATGGTTTTCTGCACAACTGCCAGCTCAGCAGTCTTTCCCATGATTGTGATTCCTACTGAACCAGACTGAAAGACCATTTAAAGGCTCAGGAAACCTTTGCAGGTGTTATGGCTTAATTAGCTGATTAGAGTGGGACACTTTGAGCCTAGAATATTGCACCTTTTCACAATATTCTAATTTTCTGAGATTGTGGATTTGGGTTTTCATGATTTGTAAGCCATAATCATCACAATTATGACAAATCACGGCTTGAACTATCTTGCTTTGCATGTAATGAGTCTATCTCATATATTAGTTTCACCTAAGTTGCATTACTGAAATAAATGAACTTTTGCACGATATTCTAATTTTTTGAGTTTCACCCGTACAGTGTTGTTGCTAGCGCTGGGCAACTGGGACACATTCCCCACATCTGAAGTTTGGTGTCCTAGGTCCCAAGGCTGCAAACCACCAAAATTTACAGTTGTGCTCAAAAGTTTCCATACCAAGAGAACATGAGTTTGTGAGCGGCACGGCTATGGACGGCATTGTTACTGATGTTGCGGTTGGTGTTAAGAGGGGTTCCGACGAACTGCTGTCAGGAAGTGTTCTTAATGGTCCAAGCTATAACTTAAACAGCATACTTGTGACTGCCAATGGTAATGATAACAAAAAGTTCAAAAGTGATGAAAAAATGGAGAGCACACCATCCCGGGTGCTCCATATTCGAAATCTTCCTGGAGAAGTTACAGAAACTGAAGTTATTGCTCTGGGATTGCCATTTGGGAGAGTGACAAACATTCTGATGCTGAAAGGAAAGAATCAGACGTTTTTGGAACTGGCTACTGAAGAAGCAGCTGCCACCATGGTTAATTATTATACATCAATGACACCACATCTACATACCCAACCGATTTATATTCAGTACTCTAACCATAAAGAGCTCAAGACAGACAGCGCACTCAACCAGCATGCTCAAGCAGTGCTTCAGGCTGTATCTGCAGTTCAGACTACAAATTCCAGGGTACTACTGCAGAAAGTGAGACCACAGTGTCCTCAGCACAGAGTCCTGTCCTAAGAATAATTATTGACAACATGTACTACCCTGTCACCCTTGATGTCCTTCACCAGATATTTTCAAAGTTTGGTACTGTTTTGAAGATAATCACTTTTACAAAAAACAATCCGTTTCAAGCCCTTCTACAGTATGGAGACCCAGCTAATGCACAGCAAGTAAAACTGGCACTAGATGGTCAAAATATCTACAATGCCTGCTGCACCCTTTGGATTGACTTTTCAAAACTGGTAAACTTAAACGTAAAATATAATAATTACAAAAAAAACTGTCCAGACCTGCCATCTGGAAATGGACAGCTTGCATTAGACCCAGCTATAGCTGCAGCGTTCGCCAAGGAAACCTCACTTCTAGCTGTACCTAGTGCATTAAGTCCATTGGGGATACCAAATGCTGCAGCTGCTGCTGCAAGCCATGCTTGTATCCACGGTGTTTCAACGAGTGCAAATACTGTTCTTCTAGTTATCAGTCTGAATGAAGAGGTATTTATGGAGATGTGCAGCGCGTGAAGATTCTATACAATAAGAAAGACAGTGCGCTTATGCAGATGGCTGATGGAAACCAATCACAGCTGGCCATGAGCCTCCTCAATGGCCAGAAAATGTATGAAAAAATAATCAGGGTTACATTGTCTAAACATCAAACAGTCCAGCTACCTCGGGAAGGGCTTGATGATCAAGGGTTAACAAAAGACTTTGCCAACTCCCCTCTACATCGTTTTAAGAAGCCTGGCTCTAAAAACTTTCAGAATATATTCCCTCCTTCAGCAACCCTTGATTTGTCTAACATTCCGCAAACGATTACTGAGGAAGATTTGCACACTCTGTTCACTAACACAGGAGGAACTGTCAAAGCATTACATTTTTTTCAAGACCATAAAATGGCTCTTCTGCAGATGTCTGCAGTGGAAGAAGCTATACAGGCATTGATCAAGCTCCACAACTAAATAATGGCAACAACCAACGTCTGAGAGTTTCTATTTCCAAGTCCACAATTTAAAAAAAAAAAAAAACACACAAAAGAACATCTGGGTTAATCGCATTGTTACATGTGTTGCCACCAATAGACTGTTCAGGAAAGTGGGGACCAGAGTTTGGCTTGCGTTTTTCACTCTGTTATCATTCCTTGGTTCATCACATTAATTGATTTTAAACTGCAGTTATACATTTGGCTGCAGGTTTTCAAATATGACTATTTTGTTTTGTTTTTTTCATTTTTTCTCTTAATCCATGGACATGTGCCTTAAATAGTAAAGTTTTTTTTTTTCTTTACCAACTTTTTACCAATTAGAATGCAGGCAGAGGATCATGGGCACATTGTTACATGTGAACTACAGAATTTTGCGCCAGGAGACATGTAAAGAGGTTAAGCTTTGGTTTCTCCTGCTCAGAACTTCAACACAAGCATCAGTCATGTTCTCTCTGTACTGTGCCCACATCGACATTTCTTTAAATTTTAAAGCAAATCATTTAATGGGAGGAAAACTTACTGTTTTTATTTTCTTGTTGGTGTTTGCTTTTAGACATAGTCTATTTTGATGTCTCTTAGTAACAAATAGCATACTTTTTTTTATAAAAGGCAAGGAGATGATCCTTAGAAGTCTTGGTCCTGTTTTGGAAAGCAATGTGGACTCTTAATCTTTTTGTCCTTTCTTGTGAATTGTGTCATTTAAATGTTAGAACTAAAGTAACTTCTTCTTTGTGGCTGAATATTTTCTGTAGTTTATAAAGTTGACATGACTGATGTGCATTTAACTCTATATTTGCTATCTGCTGTTTGTTATTCTACTCGGAATATGGTTGTGGATTTCTGAGCATGTGCAAACTGGTAAAGTGATTTCAGAAACTGGTGCATGTACTTTATGGTAGGGAGCGCCAAAAGATGAGAAACTAGTGGCAGTTTAAAAAAAAAAAAAAAACTGACATCCAGGTGGGACCAAAGTTTATGTGCCTTTAGTCTTAATTTACCTTACATTGTAATATTCTGTTTTAATAAAGAACTTCAGAATATTTTGTATGTTTAAACAGACCTGACTTATAGACATGGCTCAGAATCTACTAACTAGAATCCGGCAATCGGCTTATGTCTTCAGTGAGCTGGCTGTTTGGTTCTCTTTCGGACAAGTACATTTTTCTTTCTGAAATTAATGTATTTGGTTGAAGTTCATAGATTCTGTTTATCTGTGTAGGAAAAAAATGGTCATGTATATTTTCTATTAGTTAAGTTTTTACATCATTAGAAATGTAAAAATCAGTCTAGTTTGATTGCAGCACAATTAAAAATTAATTTTCTAACAAAAAAAAAAAGTTTCCATAACCTAGCAAAATTCGTGAAATTTTGGCATTTATATTGAAAATACAACTGATCATGTCAAAAAACTTTTTTTAAGGATAGTGATCATATGAAGCCATTTATTGTCACATAGTTGTTTGGCTCCTTTTGAAATCAAAATGATTACATAAATCACCCAAATGGCCCTGATCAAATGTTTACATATCCTGGAATGTTTGGACTTGGTACAGATACACAAGGTGACACACACAGGTTAAAATGGCAAATAAAGGTTAATTTCCCACATCTGTGATTTTTTTAAATTGCAATTAGTGTCTGTGTATTGTTATTATTACATGTACTTATATAGCACTGTAAATTTACGCAGCGCTTTACATATATATTGTACATTCACATCAGTCCCTAACCCTCAAGGAGCTTACAATTTAAGGTCCCTAACTCTCATTCATTTGTATACATACCATGGTCAATTTAGACAAGAGCCAATTACCTGTCTTTGGAGTGTGGGAGGTTATTGGAGTACACGGAGGAAACCCATGCAGGCAAGGGAGAACATGCAAAACTCCAGGTAAGTGGTTCTGTGGTTAGGATTTGAACCAACAACCCTAGTACTGCCAGGCAGTGCTAACCATTTAGCCACTGTGCTGCCATTTAGCCTGGTTACAATATGCCTGACAACACCTTGACATGCCTCACCAGCCTTTTTTGTGGCATTAGCACACTAGGCTTTCTTCTGGCAACCACGACCATGCAACTCATTTTTGTTCAAGTATCATTGTATTGTGCTCTTTGAAACAACCACACCATCTTTTTCCAGAGCGGCCTGTATTACTCCTAAAGTTATCTGTGGGTTTTTCTTTGTATACCAACTCTTCTTCTGGCAGTTGTGACTGCAATCTTTCTTGGTCTACCTGACCTTGGCTTGGTATCAAGAGATCCCCCAATTTTACACTTCCTAATAAGTGATTGAACAGTACTGACTGGCTTATTTAAGGCTTAGGATATCTTTTTATATTCTTTTCCATCTTTATAAAATTCCATTACCTTGTTACACAGGTCTTTTGACAGTGCTTTTCTGCTCCCCATAGCTCAGTATCTATCCCGCCCAATGCATCCACGTGAGAGCTTACAAATTCTGAATATTTATACACAGACACTAATTGCAATTTAAAAAGTCACAGATGTGGGGAATTAACCTTTATTTGCCATTTTGTATTTCAATGGTTTTTATTAATTTATAACAATTAACACAGGAGCAACAAATCATGCCCACGCAGAGGCTATCAATTGCACATAGAGGAACTAGAAATTAGAGAATTCAGTGCTCTAACACCAACAGGGCAAAAGATACGCCCACGCAGGGGCCATCAATGGCACTTAAATAACAAAAAAGAAATATAACACTGATAATAACTCAGACTAAAGGCAGCTATCCACTGCCACACCAAAGCAAACAGAGAAAAAAAGGGGAGAAAGGAAGGAGAAGTACAAAAGAAAAAAGATAGCCAAATCAAGAGCAGGGATCCAAGAACGCCAAAGCCGAACAACATCACATCCCAAGGCTAGCCGGTGGGAGCATGGGAAAGGTATATTGCAACCACAGCTCTCATATTTTCAAGAATTTACATTGGGAGTCGTTGCAGATACTCGACATCCGTTCATTGAGCATCATAGCAGTCATATGGTCCCGCACCCCCTGAAGAGGGACAAATGGGCTCTTCCAGGCCTGAGCAATTGTTCTAGAGGCTGACAAAAACAAATAGGAAGCCAACTTCTGCTGGTGAGTTAAGAGGCCTGGTATGGGACAATGAAGCAGAGCATACCGAGCATCCCACCGTATAGAGAGATGGAACAAGGTGAAAAGGAGGCCAAACACCTTTAGTTGCCATTTTAACCTGTGTGTGTCACCTTGTGTGTCTGTACCAAAGCCAAACATTCCAGGGTATGTAAACTTTTGATCATGGCTATTTGGGTGATTTCTGTTATTATGATTTCAAAAGGAGCCAAACAACTATGTGATAATAATTGGCTTCATATGATCACTGTCCTTAAATATAAGACAGCTTTATGGCATGATCAGTCATATTTTCAATATATATGCCAAAATTTCATGATTTCTGCCAAGGTATGCAAACTTTTGAGCACAACTGTAAGTTAATTACTTTGCACTGCACACAGTGTGCAACCAGCACTGCCACATCCTTGCAGGCACCTCTTCCTGCCTTGGAAGTAACACCACTGCCAGCTTGTCTATCTGCTCACTCCCCACGCACTCACCTGCATGAGGATGCTACTACCACAGAGTGCTTGAGAAGAGGGGGCTGCCAGTTTGAGAACCTGAGCACTGACCACTAATCTAAGAGGACACAGTGACCACCAATATGAGGATGCAATAACCACCAATGTAAGATCTGAAAATGTAAGGGGACACACAGACCACCAATGTAAGAGGGCGCGCTGAGCACTGACCATCACTGTAAGGGGGCATACTGATCATCAATGTAAGGGGGCACAGTGGATCTTGACCACCAGCCTAAGGGGCATACGGCTTAGCCATTATTTGTATGACCTGGCCATGGCATAACCTCCATGATGTGCATAAACAGACAAGTGTTATCACCTAACATTCAAGTAGCCCTCCCCATATGTTAACACTTGTATGTTTAAAATCATCCAATAAACCTATAAAATACAACCAGTTAATATGATTGACTACTATATCATAAAACAAATATAATGGCTAATTACTTGTAAAACAATCGATATCAACCCCTGGATTGAGACCTATTGGACTCAGGGTATCCAACTCATAAATCCAGAAGATCTGTTTTGACTTTAAAACATGATGTGTGTTCTTTTTTCTTGGAAATTATCTCAGAAATCTATAGTTTCTGCTATGTAAGAATAAAGATACATACATTCTATTTTGCTTTATTTTTAATGTGCAGATTATTTATGCATAATCTCTTTTCAGTAAAGGTTTTCAGATTAAAGTAAAACGGATTTCCAACTGAGGAAATAGTATTACAATAACAGTAACAAAAAAAAATATAAAAACAAACATAAATAATATATTGATATACAGTATGTCGCACAAAGGCGGTAGCTTACAGATAGACAACGCAGAGGTAAAACTCAGAAGTTCAAAGACAAAAGCCATGTGCAGACCATTCAAACTGTCAAAATGCCCAAACTGCTATTTCAGTTTTGTAAGATATTGGAAAACCAATCCACCTTTTTCAACACAATCTTGGTCATGTTGGGACTTCTGTGTGCATATATTCGTACTTTGTGTTAAATAATCTTTTTACCATGTTTCTTTTCTGAACGCCATGTCAGATGGATGATTCTTTACAATCATTTCATTTTCTGACCATACTCTGAGATTTTAAATGTTTATGTGTAACTGTTATAGTCATCATGATTAGATATTCACCCAGAGGAAAATTAGGTTTGATTTGCTAAAACCTTTGAGTGCAAAATACGGCGCAGCTGTGCATGGTAGCCAGTCAGCTTCTAACTTCAGCTGTAATAATAAAGTCTGGAAGCTGATAGACTACCATGCACAGCTGCACAAGATTTTGCACTCTGCAATTTTAGAAAATCAACATTGTGTTCCATTTAAATTAAGTTTGATATCTTTTGATAGTTATGTACTATATATTTATTCAAATGTTTGCAATCATTGTTAATTGATAAACATGTAATCTGGTTCTTCCTCTGCCCCTTTTTTCATCTTTAGTTTAGTGAAATTCCCATGAGGACTAGTTAGTTTTTTATCTTCCCCTTTAACTACAGCTTCTTAAGCAGGCCATAGATGGGTCGTCCGCATGAAAAATCGGCCAATAATCACACCGTTAGTGGGGCCAGTCCGTCGGCCGTTTATCTCCTCATTTATTTTTATCAGTCATGCTGGAAAATCCACGGAAAACGGCCGTTTTTTGTGGACATGGGTGGCAGCATCGGCAACGGGGCCAACCGATTTTAAGGCAGGCCGAAAATGGCCTGCCTTACATTACACCTTACACTAGTACATATGGTAATTTTTTAAACACTGCCTTCAGGGAAATTCAGTATGCCCGTGATTCAGTAAAGCTGCTGGTACCATAAAATCTGTATAAATCCAAAAAATAATAAGTAATATTAATAATAAATAATAAGCATATACAGAGATGCAAATATCCCTGGAGTGACTCTGATTCTATATACATTGCTCGATATAGCTAATAAACACCATTTAAGGTACATTGGAACTCAACAAAATATTGCACAGATTTAACGTCATTTTAGAGTTCTAATATTGCGTTGTAGTTTGCTAAAACTCAGTTATCTCTGATGTTGTCATTCTAGGATCTTGGCACAGTTTAGGTTTCCCTGCTGTCCTTAGCTATCTCTATGGGGAATCATAACAAATCCAAGATCTACCTTGTTTGGAGAGGTAGATGTTTTTGGTGTGGACGCCATTGCAAAAATTATCATTTTTCATATTATAAACGCACCAAATCAAGAACAGTAAAATGAAAGGATAAGTTCACTTTTTGAAAAAAAATTATAAATGCACACTTTTTCTGCAGTTAAAAAAAATGTGCATTTGTTATTTTTTTCTTAAGGAGCCTGAAGATCATTGCATTCGCAATCAGCAGATCACAGGTACAATCTCAGGCTCCTACAGACTTGTGAGGGCAGGCAGTTACCTAAGAGCAGAAAGATCAATGAACTACAAGAATGCTCACCAGCGCCTTCGTAGTTGATTGAGAAGTTCAAGCCGTTAGCCACAATGGCTGATGGTACTTATAGGCATTCATTCACAGGAAATTGTGAATTAATGATGCGACCATGTGGGCAGAGGCCCACACAGTCACTTTTTTTTAAAACTGGGAGATGCAGGAAGACGATTCCCTACCCGCTCTCACATGGAGGTGGGGATTACAAAGGTAATCATTGGAGTTTGTTATAGGCCTCCCAGTGTTAATGATGAGGTGGAGACTCAGCTTCTTGCACAGATGGAAAGGGCTGCAAGGGCTGGCACAGTGGTAATAATGGGGGATTTTAACTACCTGGAAATTGACTGGAGTAATGGTACTGCAAGAGTAGTTAAAGGACAAACATTTTTCAACCTACTGGAAGGTTTTCTGGTTCAGTTCATAGAGGCCCTATGTAGGAATGATGATCTGCTGGACCTGGTAATCTCAAACCATGCAGAGCTTATTATGAATGTCCATATAAAAGAACATCTGGGTAGCAGTAACCATACCATGATTTAATTTATTGTTAGCTGTAAACAGCAAGCACATACAGGAAAAATACAAATGCACAATTTTAAGAGAGCTAACTCTCCAAGGATGAGAGCAGCTCTCCAAGACTTAGACTGGGAGGAAATATTGGCATCAATGAACACAATGCAGAAATGGGAGTTCTTCAAAAAGACTGTATGTGAACACACTGCAAAATATATTCACATGGGCAACAAGTTTAAAAGGCTAAAAATCAAACCTATGTGGCTTATGGCCAAAGTTAAAAAAGCTATAGATAATAAGAAAAGAGCTTTTATTAAACATAAAAATGAAGGAAAACTATCATTGTTGAAACATTACAAAGAGTATAACAGAATATGCAAAAAGGAAATAAAGGCAGCAAAAATTGAAAACGAACGACAGATTGTAAAAGATAGCAGGACCAACCTCAAAAAATTCTTCAAATATATTAATAGTAAAAAGGTTTGGTCCGAGCATGTAGGCCCTTAACAAAATTATCTAGAGTGGCTGACTGAGGACAAAGAGAAGGCAAAATTATGAACTACCTTCTTCAGCTCTGAGTTTACAAATGGAGCATGGGGGAGTTCTTGTCCATAATGGGCACGGTATTGACAAAGCTCCAGATGATCCACATTGCCTCACAATTGATATGATCCAAAAATATTTAGACAGAATAAAGGTGAATAAAGCACCTGGATTGGATGGCATACACCCACGGGTCCCTAAAGAATTGAGCTCTGTCATTTCAAAGCCATTGTTTTTTAGGGACTCTTTAATGACTGGCATAGTACCACTGGATTGGCGTAAGGCCAATGTGGTGCCAATATTTAAAAAGGGGTCAGAATCTTTACCAAGTAATTATAGACCTGTTAGTTTAACTTCTATAGTTGGGAAGACACTGGAGAGTTTAATAAAAGACCACATAGATGAGTTCTTGCTGGAAAAAAATATTTTAAGCAATATACAGCATGGATTTATGCAAGACAGAAGTTGTCAAACAAATCTGATTTCTTTTTATTAGGAGGTGAGCAAAACCTTGGACAGAGGGGTGGCAGTGGTCATGGTATACTTGGATTTTGCAAAAGCATTTGACACAGTTCCCCACACATGGCTAATGTGTAAGGTAAACCACATGGAAGAAAAATATATTTTAAATATATTTTAAAAATATTCTTCCCAAATATATTGACATATATTTAAATGCTATAATTTTGGCATTATTCAATATATTTATATATATATATATATATATATATATATATATATATATATATATATATATATATATATATACACATACACATACTGCATGTTGAAATGCGTTTTTATATATTACAATATTACAAAATATATGAAAAATATTTGTAAAAAATATTTTTTTTTAAATATATTCTTCAGATTTTTTTTAACATATAAAAAAGTCATTTTAACATATATTTTTACATATACTTGTAAATGCATTCCAAAAATGTTGATTAACTGTATTTTTAAAGACATACAGTATATTTGAAAATTTATTTTTAAAACTATTTTTCATATATTTTGTAATAAAAATGCATTTCAACATACAGTATATATATGTATTTATTGAAATATATTTTGAAATAAATTGTATACGGCCAAAATTGTAGTATTTCAAATATATGTCAGTATATTTGGGAAGAATATTTTTAAAATATATTTTAAATCAATGATGGAGAAGGATCTGGGGGTTCTGGTAGATCACAAGCTTAATAATGGCATGCAATGCCAAGCTGTGGTTTCTAAAGCGAGCAAAATCCTCTCTTGTATTAAATGAGGTATAGACTCCAGACAGAGAGATATCATTTTACCCCTGTACAAATCTCATCTGGAATATGCAGTTCAGTTTTGGGCACCAATTCACAAAAAGAACATTGGGGAACTGGAGAAAGTACAGAGAAGGGCAACTAAACTGATAAGAGGCATGGAGGAGCTCAGCTATGAGGAAAGATTAGAGGAACTGCATTTATTCTCCCTTGAGAAGAGAAGATTAAGGGGGAATATGATCAACATGTATAAATACATCAGTGGTTCATATAGTGAACTCATTGTAGAGTTATTCACCCTGAGGTAATCTCAGAGGACAAGGGGGCACTCTTTAAGTCTGGAGGAAAAGAAATGTAATCTCCAAACACAGAAAGGTTTCTTCACAGTCAGAGCTATGAAAATGTGGAATAGACTCCCTCAAGAGTTGGTTCTGGCCAGCTCAGTGGATTGCTTCAAAAAAGGCCTGGATTGTTTCCTAGATACACAGAATATAACTGGATACTAATATTTATAGGGAATGTTGATCCAGGGAATACCCGTTTGCCTCTTGGGGGATCAGGAAGGATTTTTTTCCCCTGCAAGAGCAAATTGGATAATGCTTTGCTGGTTTTTTTTGCCTTCTTCTGGATCAACTGTGGGTATAGCATTACAGTATAACTTTTTTTTTTTAATGGTTGAACTGGATGGACTTTTGTCTTTTCTCAGCTAGACTAACTATGTAACTAAGTTGTTAAGTAAGCAGCAAATGCTCAACAAATTGATTTTCTACTCAATAGATTTTGTATTGCGTTTTAAAGAAGTAACAGTTCAAGAGGAGGAAGAATCCCCTATTTATTATTACTGAACAAAGTACATGTATGTAGTTCAATAACCAATATGGTTATTTTATGCTTTAAGACATATGCCCCATTTGATTTTTTATTATGGCTCCAGGTAGAGTAGTGCAGTATACCCACAACAATGTTTAGAGTTTACTGTAGCTGAATTAGTTTAAAAGGTACTTTTTGATGGCTATGGGTTACTGTTTGCACAGTATCATATCTGTTTGCCTTGCTTTATTAAATAAAGCTGGATGTACAAAACCTTGAGATATGACAACCCAAAATATCTGACAACATGCTTAAAAGAGTAACTCCACTTTTGTTGTGAAAAAAGCAAACTCTTAGGTAGATTACAGATTCCAGATTCCTACCTTTTGTTGCTGTGAAGAAACAGCTCTTTGTTTCAACGGACTGATTGCATACTCATTCTGAATGTGAGTGAATGGTTCATTATTAATCAACTGATGCACTTTTGGTGATCTAATGAGAAAAGCTACAGTGCCTGTATTCATTTAGAAGTGATTAACAATTGGGGAGTATCACACAAGCAGGAAATTACATTTTTAAGGAGTTATGTATGCCAACAGTGTAGCGAAGGCCTAAAGGTTGCCACTGTGCATCGAATTTACAGAACATTACAATACTTCAGAGTGAAAATGAAAGGTGATTTACAACATGGCATGTGTTTTGTAATTAAATGCGGTGCCCAACCCCTGCCTTTCTCACCAACTCATAACAAAGGACTGGCCAATCTCACACCCTACTGTCACTTATGTAAAAATGCCACTCTCAGGTGCACCCCGCCCAAAGATTTTCCAGCTCATGGGACCACAATATTGGTGCCAGCAGCCTGAGAATGATTGTCACTGGGTTAAGTTACCTAAGCAATTAACCCTTTAAATGCCAAACTGCCACCAGATAGATTTGGACCTATCAACCCTTCACAATATTAGTAAGTACAATTATGAAAAATAAACGTCTGTACACACACTGTCACCACAAGCAGGTATATTCTGAGATTTATCATATATAGTAGCACTCTTCAAGAGACAGGGATTCTTTAGTTTGCATTAAACGAGACAATAAAAACACTTTTGAAAATAGGGTTTAATATTGAAAAGGTCAAAATGGCGCAAATAAAATATTTACAGAAAAAGGGTGTTACAGGGAAATAAAGAGACAACAGGACAACAGAGAAATAAAAAGGCGTTGAAAATGAAGAATACTTAACAATGTCCTGGTTTGCAGAGTCCAATGGATAAGCAGAGATGGTACAGTGGCTCTCTCAAGTCCAGTTAGGTGTTCCTTGGTTTGATGTTAAACAAGACCTGTCCAAGTGTCCTGGCATTCCCCTTTTCTGTGTATCAAAGGGGTGTTGACAGAGGCCATCTGACCAATCATCTAGTTTAGAGGGTGGTTTCTGGGAGGTCTCCCATTGATGACCCAGTCCCAGGTACAGTTTTCTATAAGTTTTAATAACTATCAATGTCTGCAGGGTACAGCTAGCTTACCTGGAATAATATTGTCCAGCATGGAATTAGCTTCACAGTGGATATAGATATGACAGGTCTCGGATATTTACTTCTCATAGGAGAGGCATGGAGGCCTAATCCACTCTGGTACCTTCTAACATAGGGGTGTTTGGCTTCAAAATGCTGCCCAATAACTGATGAAGGTGAATATGACTTTATTCTGGCTATACTGTCATGATTTCAGAAGTTATGGAGCAAACTGGGATGATAGGTTCTACCGAAAGACAGATATACGTATTCTATGGAAATATTTGTGACCTAATGCCTGTAACCTTTCTAGTCACTGAAGCAGCTTAGTCAGACACTTTTATGGGCCTGCGATGTGTTTTGGGGTTAGATCTTGTTAGTTCTATTCTTAGACTGATAAAGGGTGCCTGGCAGCAGCTAAGATTTTGTGGATTGTATGAGCTGAAAGGAGGAGGGAGGGGGAGAGAGGAGAAAGTCACTGTGGCCATTTCTCTCTTCTGACAAAATGGCATGGAAGACTTCTGACCTGAACAACATGGCTGCTACACACACAGCTATTTGGGTGGCAGCTATGCACAACCATTACATGTACAGTTGTGTTCAAAATAATAGCAGTCAGACATCACTAACCTGCTCAATCACTGTTTTTGGTAGAAATAATATTTCTACATGGCAAATAATTTACTAGCAGGTGTAGTAGAGTAATAGAAATCCAACAGACCCAACAGTCATGACATGCATGCTGCTGATTCTGTGTAATTGAATCACTAATTGAAAGGGGCATGTTCAAAATAATAGCAGTGTGGAGTTCTATTAGTGAGGTAATTCATTCGTTGAAAAACAGGTGGTAATTATTGCCCTTATTTAAGGAAGGAAGGCAGCAAATGTTGTACATGCTGGTTACATTTCTCTCTGAAATTCTGAGGAAAATGGGTCGTTCCAGACATTGTTCAGAAGAACAGCGTACCTTGATTAAAAAGTTGATTGGAGAGGGGAAAACATATAAAGAAGTGCAAAAAATGATAGGCTGCTCAGCTAAAATGATCACAAATGCTTTAACATGGCAACCAAAACCTGAAAGACGTGGAAGAAAGCCAAAAACTACCATTGGAATGGATAGAAGAATAGCCAAAATGGCAAGGACTCAGCCAACAATCAGCTCCAGGAAGATCAAAGAAGGTCTAAAGTTACCTGTGAGTACTGTTACAATTAGAAGACACCTATGTGAAGCCAAGCTATCTGCAAGAAGCCCTCGCAAAGTTCCACTGTTGAAAAAAAGACATGTGCTGAAGAGGTTACAATTTGCCAAAGAGCACATTGACTGGCCTAAAGAGAAACGGCGCAACATTTTGTGGACTGATGAAAGTTAGATTGTTCTTAGATTGTTGGGTCTAGTGGCTGGAGACAGTTTGTCAGACGACCCCCAAACACTGAATTCAAGCCACAGTACACTGTGAAGACAGTGAAGCATGGTTGCGCAAGCATCATGATATGGGGATGTTTCTCATACTACGGTGTTGGGCCTATTTATCGCATACCAGGGATCATGGATCAGTTTGAATACATCAGAATACTTGAAGAGGTCATGCTGCCTTATGCTGAAGAGGAAATGCCCTTGAAATGGGTGTTCCAACAAGACAACGACCCCAAACACACCAGTAAACGTGAAACATCTTGGTTCCAGACCAACAAGATTGACGTTATGGAGTGGCCAGCTCAATCCCTGGATCTTAATCCAATAGAAAACTTGTTGGGTGACATCAACAATGCAGTTTCTGAGGCAAAACCAAGAAATAGAGAAGAACTGTGGAATGTAGTCCAATCATCCTGGGCTGGAATACCTGTTCACAGGTGCCAGAAGTTGGTTGACTCCATGCAACACAGATGTACAGCAGTTCTCAGAAACAGTGCTTATACAACTAAATATTAATTAAGTGATTCAAAGGAAAGCAAAACTTTCAAACATTTTTCAGTTTATATAGTGAATGTTTGAGTTTGTAAAGAAGAATACAAACACTGCTATTTTTTTGAACAGTCTAATATTCACTTTTCTTCATTTTCTTTAGAGGAACAACACAAATTTGATATATTTTTCTTCATGTTTTGATTTGGAATAGAATGTGTAGTGTTCCCAATGCATTTGTGTGTATGGAAATAAAAGCTGTTAGAAGGATTTTCAGCTTTATTCACTTTTTTCAACACACTGCTATTATTTTGAACACAACTGTACATGCTATATAATTTTTTTTTATTTTCTGTATTTTATTCCTCAAAGTTGGAGTTACCCTTAAAGCATTTTTAAGGATTTCATTATTGATATTTTTCGAGATTTTCTTCAAATTAAAGAATAAGTTCAACTTTTGTTACATGTTACACCCATATCTAGGGTGTAACATATAACATGTTAATAAATCACCTGCCACCACCCTGACCTGATCCCCCATTGTGACAATTCAAATACAGCTCTATCCACACAACTGCGTAATTCATTCACAGAATTCTATGAATGAATGAACTACAACTACCATCAGCCATTGCATCAGACAGCTTATAGTTTTCAATGAACTTCAAGGGTGCTGGGTGAGCTCTCTTGCAGTTCTCATTGATCTTCCTGGACTTCAGTAACTGCCTTCTCGTATCAGAGGTACAGTCTCCAGGAGCCTGGCACTGCTAATTGGCATGGCTGATTATGGGTGCAATGCTTTACAGGCTCCTAAGAAAAAAAATAATAGATGCACATTTCTTTACCTTCAGGTGAACTTAACCTTTAAAGCTCATAGAGGGGAATGTATCAAAATCGGAAAAGACAAAATCTGCAGCTGCTGTGTTTTGCACCCAATCAGCTTCTAGCTTTCATTTTCTAAGTTTAACTGAACAAGCTGAAGATAGAACCTGATTGGTTACCATGCACAACTGTTTTAGATTCTGTGTGCTCTAGGTTTGATAAATTTACACCTCTGCAGCTGGAACATTTTCACACTTTAATCCAGCAATATATTTTCATCCATTCTTCCTTCTATTGTTCTAGAAACAGCTTTGTGTACATATGATATCATTGAGTTTCTGTGGCTTTTGGCTTACAGCTTACATTGAGTTTCAGCACTCTCCAAAAGCATTTGCAGCGATTGTTTAAATTCATCCACTAGGTGGGGTTTGTCTACTAATTTCAATACACCGGACATTTGGGACATGTATTACCTAGCACACAGGTACATAAAATGGAATTTATTGTTTAGTGTAAAATAGGTTTAACCTAATCTACATATATAATTGAAACTAAAGCAGGGTCAACAGTAAATGACTTGTCAACATTAGCAATATTATCCCACAGTGGGATCTGTTAATTACAAAACAACGGATTACACAAAATAAAGGGGAAGCTTTGAATGTAATTGACCTTTAGAGGAAAATAAGTTATATAAATTTCTAAAGTGAGAAAAAAACACTGAAAAAGTGTACCCTTCCACACTATGGACAAAATGTATCCACCAATATTTAAAACAATTACACCCATGTGTATGATCAGCTGCTATAGATAAATAATCCCCTTAAATATCAAAATAAGTTCATAAATATATCCAAATTTAGAAAAAAAATATATAACCAACATGCAATTATCTGCCATCTCTGTAAGTCCAATGAAGCATAGTCTAAAAATTTCCGCTTCCATGCATTTCTTCCTATAGAAACTACTCAAAGTGTTCCTTCCACCATGGTGCAGGAATGCACTTACCAAAAGTGCATGCCTATCTTGCAAAAGTCTTGGGTGTTTATTTACCGTACTAAAGCTGGAGAGTGCAAAATCAGGTGCACTTCTGCATAGAAACCGATCAGCTTCCATGTTGTATTGCCAAACCTTAATTGAACAAGCTGATGTTAGAAGCTGATTGCCTACCATGCACATCACACCAGATTCTGAGTAAACCAGCTTTAGTAAATCTCCTAGGCGAACACAGCTTGTATGAATCCAAGGAAGATGGTGTTCACACTTGTCCTTTAAATTACTGCTCTTTCCACATTCCACTCCTCTGCTCCACAGGTGGACATAGAATGCCACAAAAGACTCCAAATAGTGTGATACCATTTACACATTTTTATTTAAATACAATAAAATATATTCACATTACATTCAAGTTTACCAGACATGTAATTAAAGTGGTTCTAAAGGCTCAAGGTTTTTTGGCTTCATGCATTCTATGCATGAAAGTAAAAAACATTCTGTGTGCAGCATCCCCCCCCCCCAAAGCCCCTATAATACTCACCTAAGCCCTCTCTCGATGGAGGCTATCCCGGGACTCCCTCTTCTCATTGGATGAGACAGTAGCGGGAGCCATTGGCTCCTAATGCTGTCAATCACAGCCATTGAGCCATTGAGAAGAGTGAGGGGGTGGGCCAAGCTGCTTAGTGTGAAAGGACATGCAGAGCAACGGGTGCCCCCATAGTAAGCTGCTTGCTGTGGGGGCACCCAACATGAGAGAGGACTAGGAGCATCTGCGGGGGACCCAAGAAGAGGAGGATCCAGGCTGCTCTGTGCAAAACCATTGCACACAACAGGTAAGTATAGATATGTTTGTTATTTATTCTTAAAAAAAAAAAAAGAGTCTTTAGAATCACTTTAATTGCAGATAGCAACACTATCTCTGCCCTAGAATGTTGTGCTTTCTATGGCAAGCCCTACACTGCCTACTTCTCATTCATGCACAGCAGAACACCCTTAGGTTCACACCGATGTGACTTGTCATGCGATTTGATGCAGGACAAGTCTCACCCTATGATCAGCAATGGGACCGTTCTAATCGGTGCGACTCCGACAAAGTGGTGAGACATTTTCCAATTTCTGGTGCGACTTGCATTGACATCTGTGCATGAAGTCACACAGATGTCTGCCAAGTGGCACCTGAAGTCTCACTGCCATGCGACTGAAATTATTCAGCTTTTTATTTCCTGAGTATGATACACTATATTGTGTCTCCGGCTTGGAGTTCAAATTCTGGTGCTGTAAAGCACTCTCCTCCTTTCTCAATAAGATAGGAAAGCAGGAAGGGTACCCCACTATGTAACCTAGAAAAACGTACCGTCTCAACAAGCATCATAGAGGCTGCATGTTTAAAGACAAGGGTGGCAAGAGTTGACACAAGCCTTTTCTTTAACAATACTGGAATTGTATAAAATAATACATTGCATACAATCAATGGAATTGTTTATGTTAGGTTTAAAAAATCAATGAGGCACGTTTTTACAAGAATGTTACCCCTTAATATGCCATAAGCAATAAAGGATTGTATAGGTGGGAGCAAGCCAAAGAGTTGAGGTTACAGGGTTAGGTTAGGTTATTTTTTGACAACACAAAGTTGATTTAATTGTCCTTGGTTCTCCAGATGTTAGTTAAATACTCTACATTAAAAAAATATAAAAACACGTTTAGATTAAGGACACTCACTGAATGCCTCAACAACCCCTCTTTGAAAATAAAAATAATACCCCAAATTTTAATTGCTGGTGACTGTGAGATTTTTACTGCATGGCTTAACAAGAGCCAGCACAGTCTAAAAAGATATGTTGTGCAAAAATAAAAGATTGGAAATGTTTGTTTTATAAATTACTCTTATATTAGATACACATCCTAGAATTGAATGTTTTTTAAACTTTACAAAGGGTGTACGTAAGCCCTGGTTCACACTGGATCCAACTTTGAAATAGTGCAACTTCATGTGAAGTTGCATGGTTTCAAAGTTGGTTGGCAGTGCAACTTAAGCTGCGACTTCATAGACATCTATGCAACTTCATACACAGATGTCTATGCAAGTCGCACCCCAAATCGGCAAAAGTAGTGCAGGAAATACTTTTCTAATTGGTGCGGCTCCGTTGACGTTGGAGTCACACCGATTGGAACGGTTCCATTGCTGATCATTGGATGCGATTTGAACGGTCAAATCGCATGACAATTCACATCAGTGTGAACCAGGGCTACAGGAAAGTTTCAGTGAATTTTGATTACAGTTTGCAAGTTAATACTTTGCTGAAGTTTTGTAATTATCCTTTTATCCATTTTGTATTGGATTATTCTACATACTTGAGCTTGAAAGTTTTATGTCCAAGCCAACGCAAAGGTGTGAAGATAGGCAAAATGACCTTCTGGTCAGACACAGGGGCAGAAAGAGACCCCCATCAGGAAAAAACAGGTAAGAGAAAGAACCCTAAATCAGTGGCAACATTTTCCCAACAAATATAATTCAATAGGTAAGTATAGATACAGTCAGGTCCATATATATTTGGACAAAATTTTTATACTTTTGGCTCTGTTTTCCACCAGAATAAATTGAAAATGATACAATTAAAATGAATTTGAAGTCCAGACTTTCATCTTTAATTCAATGGGTTGAATATAAATATCAAGTACAAATTTTAGGAACTGCAACCAACACAGTCCCTCCATTTTCAGGGGTTCAAATGTAATTGGACAAATGAATATAATCATAAATAAAATGTTCATTTTTAATATTTTGTTGAGAATCCTTTACTGGCAGTGACTGGAACCCATGGACATTACCAAAGACTGGGTTTCCTCCTTTCTATTGCTTTGCCAGGCTCTAACTGCAGCTCTCTTCAGTTGTTCTTTGTTTGTGGGTCTTTTTGCCTTTAGTTTTGCCTTCAAGAAGTGAAATGCATGCTCAATTGGGTTAAGATCAGGTGATTGACTCAGCCATTGGAGAATATTCCACTTCTTTTCCTTCAAAAGCTTCTGGGTTGCTTTTGCAGTGTGTTTTGGATCATTGTCCATCTGTACTGTGAAGCACCATTCAATCAACTTTGCTGCATTTGGCTGAATCTGGGCTGACAGTATATCTCTAAACACTGCAGAATTCATCCGGCTGCTTCTGTCTTCTGTCACATCATCAATAAGCACCAATGATCCAGTGCCACTGGAAGCCATGCCACCACACTGCCTCCACTATGTTTTACAGATGACGTTTTGTGCTTTGGATCATGAGCTGTTCCAAGCCTTCTCCACACTTTTTTCTTTGTCATTCTAGTTCACATTAATCGTAGATTCATCCGTCCAAAGAATGCTTTTCCAGAACTGGTCTAGCTTTTTTTAGATGTTTTTTGGCAAAGTCTAATCTGGCTTGTCTATTCCTTAGGCTATGAATGGTTTGCATCTTGTGGTGAACCCTCTGTATTTGCTCTCGTGAAGTCTTCTCTTGATTATAGACTTTGACACTGATACGTCCACCTCCTGGAGAGTGTCCTTCACTTGTCTGGATGTTGTGAATGGGTTTTTCTTTACAATAGAGAGGATCCTGCGATCATCCACCACTGTTTTGTTCTGTGGCTATTCATGCCTTTTTATGTTGCTGAGCTCACCAGTGCGTTCTTCTTTCCTCAGAATGTACCAAACTGTTGATTTGGCCACTCCTATTGTTGCTGCTATCTCTCTGATGGATTTGTTAATTTCTGAAGCCTTACAAAGGTCTGTCTCACTTGCAAGGACAGCTCATTTGAATGCATGATGTAAAAAAAAGAAAAATTGGGGAACTGCAACCATGGATGGCTACTCTTAAGAGCTGTAATTCCTAAACCCTCCCTTCAAATTTGGATGTACATACCCTCAAATTAAACCTGAGAGTGTGCACTTTCAGCCCATATCCATTATATAACTATAGCTTGAATATGTTTTGGTAAATACCTGAAAAAAATCCAAGTCCAAATATATATGGACCTAACTGTAGATATGATATGAACATTTTTTCTTTGAGACTACTAATTTACTGCTATCTCTCCAAAACTCCCATAGGATTGCTGCTGAGCACTAACTTAGGTTGTAGGGGAGTAAGTTAAAAATCCTTGTTAAATTCCCTAGGGAACAAAATTCATGTAGCAATTGTTCCCATTCCAATCCATCCCCTGGTTGCTTAGGAGTGTAGTCAGACAGCCTGACTTTCAGCTTTCCAACCACACTGCTAGCAGGGAAAGAAACTTAATGAGGGTTAATTGACAGCACTCCCCTCTGTCAGCAGGGGCACTCCAGAGTCAAGCCCCAGCCACCAGAGAGCAGAGTGAGTCCATTAAAGTGTTACTAAACCCAGGATCTGCATTCACTATATCTGTTCTCCCATAGTACAATGAACATGGAAATGCAATTATTTTAGTAAATATAAACTGCTAAATACCTTTTCTCATCAGTAGTTGGATCAGCTGTGTGACTTCTATCAGTGTCCAGCAGAGCACTGGTTAAAGCTTGTGGGAGGAGTTTTCATTCTCCTCTAGGAGAATACAGAACCCCTGATCTTTGTCTGGACAGTGCTGATTGGCCCTGTGCTGATCACATGCACTCTCCCAAGGAAAGAAAATCTTCTATAGCAATACACATCAAACTGAGCATGTGCAGAATGACTCCAAACCTCTGTTCTATCAGGAGATATTTAGGGGACAATGAAAGAAGGGGAGGATCAGAGAGTAGAGGATCAAACATCATTTTTACACAAGGTGGAAAATTAACCCCTTAGATTCCACAGTGAGTATAACAAGCATGTTTTACTGCATATACAGACTGATTTTACTGTTGTGGGTTTAGTAACACTTTAATTTTCATGCGCACTGACTGTCCAAGAGTAAATGATCAATCAGCACTGCAGGGCTGTTTCATGTATCTACAGGTAGCTGTATCACCACCCCGCAGCGCTGACTAATGGTTTAATTTTATGAATGAACAGTCAGCGATGGTAGGTCTATGTGAGAGAGCTGCTGGCTGGAAATATACATCCACTGTGACCAAAGATATATCACACAGACCCGCAGCACTGAATGATCTTTTACTATAGTGAATGAACAGTCATTGCTGTCAGGGCTGTGGTATCCATCTGCCGGTACCCTGTATGTTTACTAGCAGCTGGCAGCTCTCTCACATAGACTCACAGTGCCAATTTATCATTGATAATAGAGAATGAACAGTCAGCTTAGAGATGGGGAGGGGATCCAAATCTATGCTGTCACTACCCCATATGAAGGCCCATAATTTTGGCTTCATACAAGGGTGGAGTGACCACACTGCACTGGCAGAATAATTAATTAATTTTAGTGTTGAACCACTGCATGGATGTTAAGTGTTATGTGCACTGGCCCACCTAGGGGATTTAACAAAGACTTTTAACTTTTAATGATGCTTCTTCCTTGAGGTTTAAACCAATATATTATTTGCATGAATATATAGCTAGCTTTCTAATGCCATTGCTTGAAAAAACTGTGACTATGTGCTTTATCTTTTTGTAGATTTTTGATTTTACTATTGGCATGTTGTATAACCAGTTTTGTTGTGGGTATTATCATACAGCAGGACTAAATTTATAATCTCTAAGTAGCCATATTGGCCTGAAAGGTCACTGGAAAGAGAATGACATAAGGACGGAATTGAATATTGTGTTCTTTATCTAATACAGCTGTTAATTACACTGATTTTGCATGTGATATTTGATGGAATGTTGATGATCCCTCCCCTGTGAAGCTGTGGTCTTCTGGCAGGATGTCTAAATTCCACTGTTAGAATAATGACACTGATTGCTGCTGGGAATTTAAAAGACCTCATATATTTTGTTCCTTCAGCAAAAACTGATGAGCCCAGAAAACAAATCATAAAACAGAATTTCTTAATGAAATTAGTGTTTTGCTTCATGCCCGTAGGCATTCTGGATCAGTCTAAGAACATCGGGCTTGCTTTCTGACGTTATATATTTTTTGATTTGGAAGAGGAGCCACATCTTATGGTTCTCACATAGGGAGAGACTTGGTCATGGAGGCACTGTTGTAGCCACTGCAGAGTTCACACAAAGTGACTTCCCTTCATACTCCCTGAACACGTTTTATGAACACTTACCTGACATTCTCTTTTTTTCTGGTACAATACTTGTAGATAACTATATAGATTGCATATTTTGAAAGTACTTGTAAAATAAATAATATTCAGTGCAATATTGTTGGGTACACATGGGTTTTGGAGTGTGGTGTATTCTGCACTCTTTTTGACACTTCCCCTTCAAGTCCAAGTAGAGGAGGGTAGCTCACTGAAAATTCAATGCAATCCAGTTGTTGGGTACGCATGTGGTTTGGAATGTGGTATGCCTCTCAGGTATTCCGCAGGCTTTTTTACCGTTAATATTTTTATGTTTACACATTTTTAAATTGCGGTGTTGTATATTTTTATTATTTACAGCATATAGAAAATTTGGAGTTTAAGTAATGCCCTTTATTAGCCAACATAAGTTATCAAATATGCAAGCTTTTGGTATGCCTTAGATCCCTTCTTAAATCTTTATACGATTGTGATTTTCAGAAACGTATCAAGAAGGAAGCTAATGCATCTTGAAAGCTTGCATCTTCAATAACTTAAAAGAGAACTGCTGGGCATTGAAGTAGGCTATATTTATCTGATCCACACATGTTCATTGTTACGCCCTTATCATTATGCACTCTCCTCGTTTCCTTCCCCTCCTTTGCTTGAATCTATGAAATTTACCCTCAAAATTTGGTCAACTTGTGTGAAATCTCAGCAGTTATTGTCCATGTGCTCTCCATTGTTGAATGTTTTATATAATCCAGAGCTCCCAGATAGTCTGTCTTTCCCACAGATGAGTCCTTGGGCAATTAACAGGATATTTCAACTCCATCATCTGATCAATCTGGTCTCGTGCAGGATTCGGTCATTTGAGGAGATTAGGGCGTGGAAATCCACAATACCTGTTTCAGCCAGATATACCTATGTACAGTTCCGTCACTTCTTTCATTCCTTGAATTCCTCTTTAACACTAGATCGCCCCACAGATTTCGAGAGGTTAGCTGTTAAAGGTCCTTCCCAACAAAATCTTATCACCTCTTTATATAAATTGCTTTTCAATAAAGGTACTGTTATTGATAATCCTCATCGTTATATGACGAGATGGGAGAAAGAACTCCAATGCTCAATCTCTTTGAAATGTTGGCAGGTGATTTGGCAATCTGTTGCTAAGACCTCTCGTTGTGTTGTGTATAAAGAAAACGTATATAAAATATTGATGCATTGGTAGAAGACCCCTGCAGTGCTTCATGCGATCGACCCAAATCTGTCTGACAAGTGCTGGAGGTGCATGGGAGGAGTAGGTACCTTGGCACACATCTTTTGGTTTTGTCCACAGATTGCGGGTTATTGGGCTATGGTTAAAATGGTTTTGGAGCAAGTACTCAATGTTGCTCTGCCCCTAGACCCGCTACACTATTTTTTGGAGCTACCTACCCTTTAGGGGTATCGTTAAGCGGTCTAGGAGGTTGGTAATACATATTCTGACGGCTGCTAGAGGGGTGATACTATGACTCTGGAAATCAGTTGATGTCCCCACTCTAACTCATCTCTTAAGAGCGATCTCTGAAATCAGGGAAATGGAATATTCAGGTAATTTCCGATCTATTTGGGAACTTGGGGATCAGTCTCCCTTTGGTAGACTTCCTTTATCTCCCCCTCTCCCCCCTTATATAGTCCAGACACCTCTATATGTACCGAGCTTCTGACAAATTTTGTAACACAATGATATGCAGACCTATGTTTTTTTGCGTCTTTGTATTGTACAGGTTAGCATGCTGTCAATTATGTTCACATTTCTTTTGTTTTAGTTTTCTTTTATGTTGATTGTGGTTTTCTTTTATTGCAATGTTTACACCTAAAGTGTTGTTGGAACTCAAATGGGCAAAACGCAGCAAAAGCATGGCAAAAATGCAGCAAAATCGCACTACATGCTTTTCTGCAGTGTTTCCATTGAAGTCTGTAGAACCAAAAATGCAACTTTTTGTGTTCAAAAAAATCCCTGACCCTTTCCAAAAAAACGCACTGTGAAAACACAGAGATGTGAACGTGTCCCATAGGAAATCATGTTAAATGGACTGCAGTGCATTTCTGCAAAACGCTGCAGAAAAGGTTTAGTTGTGCACCTAGGGGAAGGAAAAGAATTAATAAATAGTGCAGTTTTCAAATATCTTCTAATTTGTCTAGGACTGGGGGGCTTAACAAATCCAATAAACAAGCTAACTTTCTGATGCAAAAAGAAATCTCCAAGGACCTCAAGATTTCATTGCAGGATTTGCAGTTAACTCAGTTAGTGACAAAGTGCATGTATCTACGAAGGCAGGCCGATTTACTCTGCATGAGAGGTATGCCAACAAAGAGAACATTAAAGCAAAGCTACAGTTTGCCAATGAACTAAAGGCAAATACCAGTTGTTGGCCACCATTACAGTAGATATGTTTGGCTCAAACCAAAGACAGCGTTTCAGGAAAAGAGCCTCATGATGTGAAGCATTGTAACGGAATCATATGGCTTGGAGTTGTTTTGCTGTTTCAGTGCTTGGGCAGCTTGCAGTAAGTGAGGTAATATGAATTCTGCACCATATTAAAATGTGTTTGATTGGAATGTGAGGCCATCTGTCCAAAAGTTTAGGTTGACCTGGAAATAGATTTCTTGACACCCAATGATCATAAACACATTAGCAATTCCACCAATGATGGGCTCAGAAAGAAGAAATTAAGGGTTATGGACCTGCTTATTTAAAGACCACCTTTGAATGATATTGAAATGCTGTGGGGGATTGTAAATAGGCAGTTCATTCAGTTCAAGAAAAGGAATTTTGCATGGAGGAGCGACCAAAGGTTTTATACTGAGTCGATGTCAGAAACTGGTGGGCATTTATGAAAAATGCCTACTAGAAGATATTTCTGCTAAAGGAGGCAATACCAGTTTCTGAGGCCAAGTGTGTGCTTACTTTTTCCACAGTACACCATTACATCTGTTGATAAGTACTATACAGGTGATACTCGAAAAATTTGAATATCGTGCAAAAGTTCATTTATTTCAGTAATGCAACTTAAAAGATGAAACTAATATATGAGATAGACTCATTACATGCAAAGCAAGAGATAGTTCAAGCCGTGATTTGTCATAATTGTGATGATTATGGCTTACAGCTCATGAAAACCCCAAATCCACAATCTCAGAAAATTAGAATATTGTGAAAAGGTGCAATATTCTAGGCTCAAAGTGTCCCACTCTAATCAGCTAATTAAGCCATAACACCTGCAAAGGGTTCCTGAGCCTTTAAATGGTCTCTCAGTCTGGTTCAGTAGGAATCACAATCATGGGAAAGACTGCTGACCTGACAGTTGTGCAAAAAACCATCATTGACACCCTCCATAAGGAGGGAAAGCCTCAAAAGTTAATTGCAAAAGAAGTTGGATGTTCCCAAAGTGCTGTATCAAAGCACATTAATAGAAAGTTATGTGGAAGGGAAAAGTGTGGTAGAAAAGGTGCACAAGCAGCAGGGATGACTGCAGCCTGGAGAGGATTGTCAGGAAAAGGCCATTCAAAAGTGTTGGGGACTTTCACAAGGAGTGGACTGAGGCTGGAGTCAGTGCATCAAGAGCCACCACACACAGACGGATCCTAGACATGGGCTTCAAATGTCATATTTCTCTTGTCAAGCCACTCCTGAACAACAAACATTAGAAGCGTCTTATCTGGGCTAAAGAAAAACAGACCTGGTCTGTTGTTCAGTGGTCCAAAGTCCTCTTTTCTGATGAGAGCAAAGTTTGCATCTCATTTGGAAACCAAGGACCCAGAAGATGGAGGAAGAATGGAGAGGCACACACTTCAAGATGCTTTAAGTCCAGTGTGAAGTTTCCACAGTCTGTGTTGATTTGGGGAGCCATGCCATTTGCTGGTGTTGGTCCACTGTGCTTCATTAAGTCCAGGGTCAACACAGCCGTCTACCAGGAGATTTTGGAGCACTTCATGCTTTCTTCCGCAGACGAGCTTTATGGGGATGCTGACTTCATTTTACAGCAGGACTTGGCACCTGCCCACACTGCCAAAAGCACCAAAACCTGGTTCAATGACCGTGGGATTACCGTGCTTGATTGGCCAGAAAACTCACCTGACCTGAACCCCATACAGATTCTATGGGGCATTGCCAAGAGAAATATGAGAGACATGAGACCGAACAATGCAGAAGAGCTGAAGGCCGCTATTGAAGCATCCTGGTCTTCCATAACACCTCAGCAGTGCCACAGGCTGATAGCTTCCATGCCACGTCGCATTGAGGCAGTAATTGCTGCAAAAGGGGCCCAAACCAAGTACTGAGTACATATGCATGCTTATACTTTTCAGAGGTCTGATATTGTTCTATGTACAATCCTTGTTTTATTGATTGCATGTAATATTCTAATTTTCTGAGATTGTGGATTTGGGGTTTTCATGAGCTGTAAGCCATAATCATCACAATTATGACAAATCACGGCTTGAACTATCTTGCTTTGCATGGAATGAGTCTATCTCATATTTTAGTTTCACCTTATAGGGTGCATTACTGAAATAAATTAACTTTTGCACGATATTCTAATTTTTCGAGTTTCACCTGTAAATCATCAATGTAAAAAACACATAAACGGAAGCAACGGAAAAGTAGGCACTAGTTTAAAGGTTTTAACAAAAATGCAGCCTGTAAAAAAAAAAAAGACTGACAAGAAAAAGAAGCTGCGCACTGTTGACGTAACAGGGCTCAAAAAGATTTATTTGGCCATACTGACAGTGCAACTTGTCCCTGCCGGGAGACCGCACCTGCATTGCTGCACACAACAAAGCACATACTTTGCATTGTGGTATGTTGCCCTACGCAGGTAGATCACCTCCTGACCATCCATGTGATTAGGACTACACATGATCCCTCACAGCTGAAAGCCTGGAGCTTTCATTGGCAGCCTATACTGCTTATTGCATTTAGACCCTGTCGCTGGGATGTGGCCAGCACTTCAGGAGCTACAGTGCAATCAATTGGCAGCCTGAACACTGGCAGCCTTTGCTTATGTTTCAATGCTTGTAACAAGAGCCATTTTTACCTGGTGCCCACCACTTAGCGGGCTTTACACATGGTAGTGCCAGACTCAGCCTGGGTTCACATACATGCGGTGCGGTAAATTGCATGTGATTCACACAGGAACCGCACCACATTCCTCTGCAAGTCACATGCGATTTGTGTGCGGTGCGATTAGAGCCATACATTTTGTATGGCTCTAATTACACAGCATCTGCACCAAAAACGTACAGGACCCTTTTTTTGGTTCAAACTAGAATCGGATCGCATGGATATTCACACTTATGCAATCCGATTCTGCAAATTGCACTGCGTTTTGCGGACTGCTTTCGGGGTGTTGTTAACTTAACATACACACCCGCAGCGGTTCGAATGAATGGAGTACGATTCTGATGCAGAATTCTCACTGAAAACACTGCGAGTTCCGCACCGCATCAGTGTGAACCAGGGCTGAATGTTGCACACCAGGGGTCTGTATAATTCCTGCAGTGGTAGAGTTGTCCAAAAAATCACCTGAGGTGATTGAGATTGAGGTGCTGCTAATTTTAGATCGACTTACTTAGGTACTTACTGGCTTACTGAACTTATGTTCAGATGTACTTAGCAAAGGATAACATACATTTTTGCCATTATGTAATGATAGAATATTTGCCTTATATAGACAAAGTGACAGAAAGGTAGTCTGCTTTCATTCCCTAGTCTGAGCCTCCAAGAGTTACACCTGGTTCACACTTAACCCACACACTGCCGACTGGTTGAGGGAATCGCATTGATTCCTGCACCCGCTGCCGAATTGTGCTGCTTTTGCAAGATTCATTCTTGCCATTCATTCTTAACCACTTGCCTACAGGGCACTTATACCCCCTTCCTGCCCAGGCCAGTTTTCAGCTTTCAGCGCTGTCGCACTTTGAATGACGATTGCACAGTCATGCAACACTGTACCCATATGACATTTTTATCATTTTTTTTAGATAGAGCATTCTTTTGGTGGTATTTAATCAGCTCTGGGTTTTTTATTTTTGCCAAACAAACCAAAAACAGCAAAAAGTTGAAAAAAAAAAGTTTTTTCTTAGTTTTTGTTAGAAAATTTTGTAAATAAGTGATTATTCTCCTTCACTGATGTGCGCTAATGAGACTGCAGTGATGGGCACTGATAGGCTGCACTGATGGGCACTGATAGGCGGCGCTTATGGGCACTGATGAGGAGGCACTAGTAGGTAGCACTGATGTGCATTGACAGGCATCACTGATGGGCACTGAAAAGCAGCACTCATATATGGCACTGTTAGGCGGCACTGACTGGCACTGTTAGGCGGCACTGACTGGCACTGGTAGGCAGCACTGACGGGCACTGATAGGCGGCACTGATAGGCAGCACTGACTGGCACTGATAGGCAGCACTGACTGGCACTGATAGGTGGCACTGATTGTCAGCATTGATAGGTGGCACTGACTGGCATTGATAGGTGGCACTGATTGTCAGCATTGATAGGTGGCACTGACTGGCATTGATAGGTGGTACTGACTGGCACTGATAGCTGACACTGAAAGGCAGCTCAGATGGGCACTGATATGTGGCATTGATGTTCACTGGTAGGCACTGATATGTGGCATTGAAGAGGCACTGATGGGCACTGGCAGGTGACATTGATGGGCACTGACAGGTGGCACTGCTGGGGCTACACTGATCATCAGGGCGCACAGATCATCAGTGCCCTGATGATCAGTGTAGATGTCCACTCTGAGGAATGCCGATTACCGGCTCTCCTCTCCTCTTGAGCTGTCAGCGTGACAGCTCGTGTGGAGAGAAATGCCGATAACCGGCATTTCCCTATTTACATGTGATCAGCTGTGATTGGACACAGCTGATCACATGACTGAGCCAACATCTTATGTTCTTTCCATTGATGGTGATCCGCTGTGTCCGAGGGACACAGTGCACCACTGATCACCGCGCTGAGCACCCCCGGAGCCACGCATGCGCAGTTAGAGTGGGAGGACGTCATATGATGTCCTTCCAGAACGAGAGAACCGCCTTGCGCCCGTCATTACCTTATATGGCGTGCAGGAGGCGGTTAATGTCACCCCCATGCCCGTAGCACGAGCACAGGTGCGGGAACAGCAGGGAAAATGTATGGTCAAAAAGACAATGTGATTTCCTTGCGACCGCGTTTTAATAAAAGTGTATGCACCTTTTTTCTGCCTAAGAAAACTAGTGTGAACTGAGCTTAATAGTTACTGTCTGTCTGCAATGGGCAAATCTCTTATGTACAGTACTGCCACCTAAAGCCCAACTCTAGCTGAAGAATTTGGTTTTGGATGGGGAAACATTCGTGCCTGTAGGGTTGATTTATTAAAACTGAAGAGTGCAGAATCTAGTGCAGCTGTGCATGGCAGCCAATCAGCTTCTAACTTCAGCTTGTTCAATTAAGTTTTGACAGTAAAACCTGGAAGCTGATTGGTTTCTATGCAGAGCTGCACCAGATTTTGCACTCTCCAGTATAAGTAAATCAAACTCTATGTCTGTTTTTATCATTGTCTGTGTCTATAATAGCGATATGTTCCCTCATATTTTCTATTTGGACAGGATGTTGTGGGAAAGCTTTCCAATGGGGACACAAATTTTTTTTTTAAATATTAATATTTAAAAAAAAAAAATATATATATATATATATATTAAAAGTGGTAAGGGTATAAGCTTTTAGCAATATTTGTATTGCTGCCTGTGCCTGAGAACTGCCCCCTTCATATTTTTGTCTTAAAATGTTACTAAACCCAGGGTGCTGCATTCACTATATCTGGTCTCCCACAGTACACAGAACATGGAAATGCAATTATTTTAATAAATATAAACTGCTAAATACATTTTCTCATCTGCAGTTAGAGCAGTCTTCGGCAGAGCACTGGTTAAAGCTTGCGGGAAGAGTTTTCTTTCTGCTGTAGGAGGATGTGAAACCTCTGATCCTCTGTCTGGACAGTGCTGATTGGCCCTGTGCTGATCACATGCACCCTCCCAAGAAGAAAAAAAAAAACCTCTCTAGCAATACACACCAAACTAAGCATGTGCATGTGACCAGGGTTCAGTCTGTAACAAGTGGTCATTTCAACAAGAGGAGAGGCAGAGAAGAAAGGATCTAATAGCCTTTTTACACATTGCAGAGGATTAACCCCTTAGGTTCCACAGTGAGTATAACAAGCATGCTTTACTGCATATACAGACTGATTTTACTGTTGTGGGTTTAGTAACACTTTGATATTAACAACCAAAAAAACTTCTCACTTTTTAACAAGGTTAAAAAAAAAAGCTTGGACTTAAGCTTTCAAATAAACCTACCTACGGATCACATACATGAACAGAGTTGCCAGCATGTACCTTGAAAAGCATTGTGAGAACTCTAAAACTCTGATGCCTTATTATGCAAATTCTGACCTTTCCTGAGGACAGGTTTATTTTATAAACTACTTGTGCACAGGAAGAGAAATTCTATATCTGGACACCCTTCCCGCTAAGATTTCACACATTTGCAGTTGCGCCAAATGCGCCTATATTTATATAACACTACAGCAATTCTGCTAAGACTCACACCTTTTAGATCAAGAGGTGAAAAGAAATGATTAAAAGAAACTGTTCACAACCAGAATGTTCCCTAGGATTTTTTTTTCTTATTTCATTTATTTTATTTGGATTTTCAACAGTTTACCAAATACAGTTTACCAAAAACAGTTTAACAAGTACAGTATCTGCAATACATAGAGATAAGGGTTACGTTCCATGGATCCAACATGCTCACACATCACTCTCTGAGAGTCTAACCATCCTATATAACAAACATCCTTAGAAGGGAATTTTGGAGCTTCCAGCACCTCCTCTGTACATCCATGCTCCACTATTATTCTACACCCAAAATACCCCAGTCTCCCTTCCTTTTCTTAGAGAATATTTATGATGGGAACACACTTTGCCCTAACACAATGTTATCTCTGTCTACCTCGTGCTATCAAAAATATATTAAGAGAATCAAACCAGTTCTAACTTTGGGTTTCCAAAATATGTTAATGAAAACAACTGAAATGAGAAAAGGGTTACATTACAAAAAGGAAAGTCAACACCAGGGGCGGACTGACAACTCATGGGGCGCAATAGGCGATCATGGGGCCCCTGTGTCCTTGCCAAAACTCAGAAAAGCCTATGAAAAAGGTACCAGGGGCATCTCATGGGGCCCCCTACTGACCCCAGGCCCTTGGGCAGTGCCCGAGTTTCCAAATGGTCAGTCCGCCCCTGGTCAACACAGTTTAACAGTAAAATAGTGAACATGACTAGCAAAGTCTGTAAATAATGAAGAGTTCACGAAAGTCAAATGGTTTTGTGGGATATCTAAATAAAAAAGACCTTCAGTCAATGATTAATACACTGACAGTTTGAAACCGTTAACTGGGCTATCAAAGAAGTACATTCAGTAATTTTTAGGTTTATAGACATAACAGTAGATAGAAATAAGGAAAGGGAGCAAAATTGTTGAGGAAGGTTATAGAAGGAATGTGGTAAAGAGAAGAAGGGAATAGGGTTACGGGGACGGAAGAAGTGGAAGAGCTCTAATAGAGAGAGTCTGCCCTTGAAATTGGTCAGTGGCGATGTAGGCTAGAGACAACAACTGCATGCTTTCTAACAGGGTGTTCTCCATGGATTTCTCCAGTGCACATATCATTGAGCAGGTCTCTTCTTGGAGGTTATGAGCAAGTTTGCAGGGAATGTTTGTGAATACAAGTTTTTACTATTTTTATTAAAGGTTTTACAAAGGTGTCACGCAATACTTTTGCACTTTGTTTGTAATAAAGTGTTTATAAAGATTACCAGTCTGAAAGAAGCAGCAAAGTCATTGATACTGTGTATTTATCTAGAAAAAATGTATTCCAAAGTTTCCTTGCAGCAAGATTATATCCATTTTTCCACTTGAGCGCTGTTTGTATCTAATCGTGAAAAAGGACCCCTGAGCCCTGACTTTTGTATGACTTTCCTGAATGACATACTTGGCAGGCAGTCAGTAGCTCAGAAAGTATTGAAACCAGTAGGTCAGGATAACAGTCATGCGTCTACAAGAACTTTGGAGCTATTACCTGAAGGCCTTTCAGCAGGGAGGATCACTTATAAGAAATCTAATTTGTTATTTTGTGCACACCAGAGTAAGTTGTGAGTATTCCTGGCAGGCTTACTTGTGTTGCTAATGGTTGTTAGAAACACCCTTTCGCATATACAGTATAAAATATATGTAAGCTTTTTTTTTCTTTTCTTTTTTTAAGAATATACAAGGGGCTGGCGCAGCAGCATCTATGTGCTTTTAGAAGCAGACGGTAGGCTGGTTCTTATTTGTACATACATAGTTGTGGTGGAGATTGTTTAAGGATGGGGTGATCTTGACTGTTAGTGCGGGTTGGTGAAAAGGGGGTTGTGGACTGTATCTGTAAGGAGCTGACAGTTTATAAGGCTTTATGGCTCTATGTAGCTGTTCAGGAGGGTCCATTCTGGCTGGAAGTTTATTGCTGTTCAAGTGGGTGGGGTGCTGTCTGTTCTGTTTGACATTGACACGTGGTGTGCACAATTATTAGGCAAGTGAGTTTTTTTTACCATATCATCTTTTTTATGCATATTGTCCAACTCCAGGCTGTATAAATGTGAATGCTTATTGGATTTAAGCATATCAGGGGATGTATATTTGTGTAATGAGGGAGGGTGTGGCTTAAGGAGATCACCCTATATCATGGTGTGCATAATTATTAGGCAGCTTCTTTTCCTCAGGCAAAAATGGATAAAGAAGATAATTAACTAACTCTGAAAAGTAAAAAATTGTAAAAATTCTTTCAGAGGGATGCAGCACTCCTGAAATTGCTAAGATATTGGGGCGTGATGACAAAACCATCAAACGATTTGTTGCAAATAGTCAACAGGGTTGCAAGAAACGAGTTGAGAAAAAGAAGATGCAAATGAATTGCCAAAGATTTGAGAAGAATCAAAACATGAAACTACCAGGAACCCATTATCCTCCAGTGCTGTCATATTCCAGAACTGCAGCCTACCTGGAGTGCCCAGAAGTACAAAGTGTTCAGTGCTCAGAGACATGGCCAAGGTAAGGAAGGCTGAAATCCGACCACCACTGAACAAGACACTTAGGTTGAAACTTCAAGACTGGGCCAAGGAATATCTGAAGACAGATTTTTCAAAGGTTTTATGGACTGATGAGATGAGAGTGACTCTTGACGAATCAAATGGATGGGCCTGTGGCTGGATCAGTAACTGGCACAGAGCTCTACTTCGACCCAGATGCCAGCAAGGTAGAGGTGGGTTTGTGGTATGGACAGGTATTATTACAGTAATAATGCATAAAAAGGATGATTTTGTAAAAAAACTAACTTGACTAATAATTGTGCACAGAGTGTATAGCATATCACTGAAAAGTCAATTAGTATCTGGCAATGGCACTTAAACACATAGATCTTTTGCTGCTGCACAAAATGCCATTGTTAATGTACAGGGCACTTTAAAGTGTCCTGTATAAACTGTAGCAATACTACTACATTTCATACAGTAAAAAGCTCACACAAAATATCACCTCTTTCTATGATATTTTATTAATATTGAAAGAAATATGAAAAAAAAGATATAAGCTAAAAACCGGTTGCACACAACAACTGGCGGGTAAGAAGAGTTCTTTTTATACAGAAGAAGCAGTTTCCATGGTAACCTCAGGTGTATTTTTATGAGTCACTATATTTATAAAAATCTAATTCACTGTATCCAGTCTGTTTCATTTCTTCCTCCTCCTCGGCTTCTGGAGTACAGCTCAAGACTTGATTTCTTTTTTTTTGAACAATACCATGGAGCCACACAAATCATACACAACTGATCTGTAGTCTGATGACATGAATACCAAAAAAATATGTCATGATCCAAAACATATCTATTAGCAGCTAGCTAGGTCGTGTGATATGTAATAGACTGCAGCTTAGAGGGTGTGTTGAGTTATATTAATTTCTTGTCAGGTGAAAAGGCAATTGGGTGTAAGAAAAACAAAAATAAACCACACCTATGGATTTATTATGTTTTGTAATCTATCTCACATTGTCTATTGTTTAAAAAAAAAGTTAGCTAAATTTTTCCAAAGGCAAATTGCATGAGATGGCAAAAATACTGCTTTGTAGGCAGAATATTCAGTATGTGTTGAATAAACTTTAGTATTTTGTTAACATGATTGTTACTGCACTGTTATTCATGATTAGAGGTCTTTTAGATCTTCAGAGCACCCAGAAGCTCCTATTTCAATGATGGCTGGAAGCTGATCACCTTAAATCTCTCAGGGACTTCACCTATAAGATTTCTGAAATTCCCAGCTTTTCCACCATATGCAACAGAGTTTAGGCTCTATTTTCAACTACATGAAATAGCACATTGTAGTTGTATCCAGTAAACAATGAATGCATGAGAGTATCGTATCATTTTTTTTCAAGGTTCTGACCTACGGTGTATTCCTCAAGTGTCCTTCTTTTTGCATTCATATCGCCCAATGCCCATGTAGTTCTGGACACCAGGCAGGTACTTTTTTTTTTTATCTCTAGCCCTGCTGCGGGCAAGCAGCAGGGCTCACCTGTCAGGTGGAAGCATTCGGACGGCAGCGCTGCCACCCGGTTGCTTCCACACAGCCTACTATGGTGCCAGCCTCCGCCCATCCTGCCTGCTATATGTCCCGGGCTCCGCTCGCCCATCTACGGGCCTGGGACTAGTTCAGTGGCTGCCGGCAGGTATAGGGGAGGGAGGAGAGCAAACACATCCGCTCCCCTCCCCTTCATGTGACATCAATTCCGGGTCCCCGTTGACAGATTCCCGGCCATCGAGGCCGGTAAAAAATGTAATGCAGTGCGATGCGTACAGCATTACATTCAGTGGAGCACAGGGGAGACATCCAGGGTCTTTTAGACCCTGGATGTCTCAAAAAAGAGAACCTGTCACCAAAAATCATCACATAGGGGACTTTGTGTCCCCTATGTGATTAAAAAAAGTAAAACTTTTTTTTTAATTTTTAAAAAATTAAAGTTACAGCCAAGCATTAAACCCCCCAAATTTTTCAAGCCCCACCCCCACATCTGTACGCACGTACAAACAGAAAAGCATGCGCTGGGGCACCTACGCATGAAAACGTCAATTGCGATACACGTCACATATCGCCATGCACACCAGAACGAGAGCAATAATTCTAGCACCAGACCTCCTCCGTAATGTTAAACTGATGACCTATAATGGGCTTTGAAAGCGTCGCCTATAGAAAGTATAGGGTTACTAAAGTTTGTTGCCATTTTACGAGCGTGCAAATTTAAGGTTTGACATGTGGGATATCTATTTACTCGATGCAACCTCATCTTTTATATTTTACAAAAAAATTGGATAATTTATTGCTTTTTGTGCCCTAAAATTAAGTGTATTTTTTACTGAAATTTTGCGTTTCCTAACATAAAAAAAACCATAAAAAATTGGAACTACCGTTATTTTATTCTCTAGGGTCTCTGATTTCAGAAAATATATAATATTTTGGAGTTTTATATAATCTTAAGGCCTTATATCATTTTTTAAACATGTGCAAAAAACACAAAAACTGCTCTGGCAGAAAAAGGGATAAAGGATAAGCCAGACACTTCCCTTTCCTGACGAGCAGCCAATCGGTGCTCATTACACTGCAAGGTCTCTCCCTTCCCTGCAAGTCCCTGGGTGCGGTGCTGGAGGCAGGCAGGGAGGGGAGGAGGAGATAAACATTGCAATATTAAAAATATTAAAAGTTTAAGTTGCTATAAAGCCACTTTTGTTTTTAAAAGCCCCAAACATTACTTAAAGCAGATTTAGATACGGTTTTGGTTAAAAAAAATAATTATTTTTATCAGGACAAGTAGATTGTCATGAGGGACAAGTAGATTGGGACACCCATTTAGTCCCTGGACAAATAGTTTTTTTCTTAAATTTCCACACCCCTGTTTTTGGGATCAGTGGTAGCACATATAAAACGTGATATATGCATTTTAAAAGAAAAAAATCTGCTAATTTCAGGCCATCATGTGATTGGGCCATCTAGTTGTGACTATCCAGGTCTGTCTTCCTTAGCTTGCAGAATTCTGCTTATACATACCTGTTCTACCACCTATTCCTGGAAGCTTCACTCTTATACAGAGCAAAGGTGACAACAAAATCTTCTCATCTGACATGCTTTGAGGTGTGTCGGATGCCTGCAGCTCCCTCCACACACTACAACCTTTTGTAGGCAAACAACCCTAACCCAAAACTTGTTAAACATTTCTAATATTGGTTTGCAGAATACTGCTGTTACTTGCAGGTTTGTGTTGGTCTGAATGTTTTGTATGACCAGTGCAAGCTACCCCAATGAAAACGCATCTTAAAAGAAACATGGTGGATATCACCAGGGCATTTTGTCAGCGGAAACGCGGGGGAACTCATTTCCGGCACCTCCAGCACTGAATGTATGTAATGGTATGGGGAACTGGGGTGTGATGGAGGGTCTATTAATGCTGGCTGCTGGGGCATCTATTGTTGAGTGGTGATATATTGTTGCGGGGAAGGTCTATTGTTGGTGGGGAATCTATTGTTGCTAGGGGGTCAATTGTTACTGGAATGGATCTACTGTTGAGGGGAGGGGCTATTGTTTCTGGCTGCTGGGAAAACTGTTGTTGCTGGGGGATATTTTGTTGTGGTGGCCCATTGTTGCTGGAGTGCCTATTGTTGCTGGGGGAATCTACTGTTGCTGCAGGAGGGTCTGTTGCTGCTGGCTGCAAGGGATCTATTTTACTGCTTTTCTTGTTGCCCTGAAGGAATCCCATAAAAATTACTTAGTATCACAAAACAATACTTTGCTCCGTATTCTCTAAAAGGCGTGGTACTGGGAGGTGGGTAGGGGGTGGAACCAAGGGATGGTGCTTGGTAGGGGGAGGAGACAAGATGCGACTCAGAAGGGCGGAGTTCCTGCACCTATTTTCTGAGAAAAAAAACCCTGGATATCACTGCTGACTTCTACTCCTGAAAATAGCAGGTTCAAGTATGCAGGCAAGGACCCTTGACTTTTATCTGTCTTCCCTGACATATGTACTTAACAGTCAGTCAGTAGTCCAGAAAGACGTGAAACCAGTAGGTCAGCTTAAAGCAGTTGTAAAGGCTCAAGGTTTTTTTAACCTTCATGCATGAAGGTGAAAAACCACCTTCTGTGTGCTGCAGCCCCCCCCCCCCCAATACCTACCTGAGCCCCATCTCAATCCAGCGATGTGAATGAAAGCCTTGGCTGTCCCAGGTCTCTCCCTCCTCATTGGCTGAGACAGGATCGGGAGACTATCAAACACAGTCAGTGAACCAATGAGGAGAGAGAAAGGGGCAGGGCGGAGAAGCAGCTTTGGAGTGAGCCTGCTCTCGTTCCTCCATAGCAAGCTGCTTGCTGTGGGGTCACTTGGTAGGAGGGAAAGGCCAGAAGTACCGGTGAGGGACCCCAGAAGAGGAGCATCAGGGCTGTTCTGTGCAAACCCACTGCACAGAGCAGGTAAGTATGACCTGTTTGTTATTAAAAAAAAAGAAACCTGAGCCTTTACAGTCACTTTAACGGCCAGTCATCTAAAAGAACGCTACAAGGATCTTAGAGCTATTACCTAAAAGCAAGAGTGATTGTTATATCTGGAGAATGTATACTGAAACTGGACTTGTAACAAATTTCTGCTACAGCTATAAACATATTAGTTGTTTTTAACTTTGCATTTTAACTGTTTTTACTCTCAAGATGAAAAAAAGACTCAAGTGAAAAAAAAATTAACAATGAAGTAATAGTCTTCAGTGAAATATATGTAGCTGTCCCTTTTAAGAGGAATACTCCAAAATCTTCTCCCTTTTCTTGACAAACACCAGTGTCACCCAACATCACAGTGTAGGCAAGATGCAGGCAAATATACTGACCCCCTTATTCAGAGTGGTCAGTAAGTGCTCAAATTGCTGTATCACAATAGCAACTCTCTGCTTCAATCCAAATGCTGATATCCAACATCGCTTCTCAGATAAAGGTTGATTATAAAAAGGCCGATAAACTTATAAAAAATGTACGTAATGATGTCACGGCAGAGCCTGCCCCTTGACGTCATCACGTTCATTTTACCGAAAGTTCTAGCTAATTCTGCCATTTGGTGAATATGTTATTATACATATGTTTTTTGATGTTTGTAAGTGCAGTTCTTGTTACGTAAATGGTGTCTTACAAAATCTGCACTATGAGAGGTGTTTTATCTCTTTGTTTTCATATGAGTGTATTGGCCTTTTTATAATCATCCTCCATCTGAGAAGCGGTGTTGGAGATCAGCATTTGGATTGGAGCGGAGAGTTGCCATTTTGATAAAACAAGTTGAGAACTTACTGACCACTCTGAATAAAGGGGTTGGAATATTTGGTAAACCTGCATCTTGTCTTCACTGTGGTGTTGGGTGATACTGGTGTTCATGAAGAAAAGGGAGAAGATTCTGGAGTATTCCTATTAAAAGAAACTATTACATTTATTTCACTGAGGACTATTTCTTCATTGTTACTTATTTTTTTCATGTGGGTTATTTCATTAGAACACTTTGAGCATTATTTTTTCTCACATATTTAATTTTTGTTTAATATAATTTTTTTTTTTCGTAATAGCGCAACACTTATTATTCATGGTTTTGTGATTGCTGCTTATATAAGGGTTTTTCATTTTTCATTAGCACTTTTTTCCATGGTTTCGTTCTTTTTTTTTTTAAGTATAACAATTGATTTAAAAAATGTCTTCTGCAGCATTAACCACTAAAGCCCTGGCAGTTTTTACCCCCTTCATGACCAGGAAATTTTTTGCTATTTGGCACTGCGCTACTTTAACTGGGAATTTTACGGTCATGCAACACTGTACCCAAATGAAATATATATAATGTTTTTCACACCAATAGAGCTTTTAGTGGTACTTGATCACCACTGGGTTTTTTTGTATTATATAAACTAAAAAATCAGGAAATTAAATTTTTTTTTTTTAACTTTTTACTTGCAGGGAGAAAACATAGCTGTATTGCTGCTCTGTGTACAGAACCCTGTGTTGTTAGTAAACACAGGGCTTTGTACTGTGATTTGCTAAGCTGATGAGCAAGTCCTGTCCATAAATTATTGGCCAGGACCCGCTAACCGACTTGTGCTGCAGCGAATAACAACACAAACAGGGCGGCGCGTGCGTGTGTGCCCCCCTATCTGGAAATGCTACATTACGTACATGTATGTGATCCAGCACAGTGGGGCCTCCCTGCCGCAGTAAAAAGGCAGTGGGTGGTCTGCTAGTGGTTAAACTTTAGGCAAGAAGTGTTTTGCCTAGGCTTTAGTAATACATTAAAGTTAAACTCTGGAATAAGCAAATATTGTCTAAATACAAGAGGCATATGTATTTTTACTTGAATCTTTGTGTGCTTTGTGTATTCCTTTGCCACTGTGCAGGAGCTTCCTGTAATACAGACCAGTCACTGCTGCCCTCTCTCCTTGTGCAAAGTGATTGGTCTTGTATCCACCCATCTTGTAGTTTTCTGCCTGATGGCCCCTGTTAATGCTCTGCTCTCTGCAAAGACTAAACGCAGTACAGTGATGATGCCAGTGCTATTTTCACGAAGTAATATCTGAGCTTGCAAAAACATTTGGTGCTCACAAAGTGGATTTATACCCTTTGTGGCAATTGAGGAACATATTTCAGCATTAAAGCGGAGTTCCACCTGAAAAAAAAAATAAAAATAAAATTCAGTAGCTACAAAAACTGACTTTTACAATACAAACTGCTGACTTTTACAGTACATCCACTTACCTGTCCTTCGGTCCAGCGGTGTCCTCACCACCGCTGGTTTCACCGGCTGTCTTCTCTCCCTGGCGCCGGCATCTTCAGTGTGGGCACTTGGCTGTGACAGCTTGCAGCTTCACAGCCGGGTGCCCACTGTGCATGCTCGAGAAGCGCTGTGCTTTGTGTATGGCCCCGTAGTCTTCTGGCACCTGTCACGTGTCCCAGAAGACTACGGGGAGGAAGGGGGGAGGACAACTTCTGCTTCTGATTGCCTAGGTGATCACAGTGGAAGTGGGGGAGGGAACCTGTCAAATTTGGGTATCCGCTCTCCAAAGGTGCCAATCCTTAATGGGGAGCTGGTGACAAAGGCTTAAAGCGGAACTTCCCCTTTTGGGTGGCGCTCTGCCTTAAGGTCTTAAAGTCGTAGTAAACTCTTTTTGTTTTTATTATAACAAACATTACCTGTAGGTAAAATGCAGCTTGCGAGCCCGGAAGGAAGACCAGGTAAAGATGGCAGCCTCCTCAGTGGTGACAGCTCGCTGCTGGAGGGTTTTGCTTAAAGGTAAGTCTTCATAATGTTCTAGTATGCGATGCATACTAGCACAATATAACATTGCCTTACTACCATTGTAACCGATTCCCATCTACCCTATAGCAGAAATACTGCTGCAGGGCGGCACAGGTGCGCAAAATCATGTATATATCTTGCATTCTCAGGTAGGGGGCGCGTGCACTCCCTTCCTGCGCCACCATGGACTGGGACCTGGTAATTGCAGAGGATCTCCGACGGGGAGGAGAACTGTTTGTAAACAAAACACTTCTCCTCCCTGTCAGCTTGTGCACACTGCTTTGCATGGCAAAGCACAGCCACCCAGAGAAGTGTGCTTACAGTGAAGCACAAACACAAGGCCCCATAGTAAAACACACCCAACACACAGTTAACCCTTTGATCGCCCCTCAAATAAGCACTGATCACTGTATTGGTGTCACTGGGAATGTCAGTAACACCAAGTCAGTTCCCCCCTGTGTCAGAATGCCCGCCACAGTCCTGCTATAAATTGCTGATCGCCACCATTACTAATTAAAAAAAAACAACAAAAAATCCCAATATGTATACCGCCATTTGTAAACGCTATAACTTTCGTGTAAACCAATTAATTTACACGTAATAGGATTTTTTTTTTTCTAGCAAAGATGTAACAGAACACATTTTGGTCTAAATGTTTTTACTGGACACGTTAAATAGCAAAAAGTCAAAAATATTGTTTTTTTCTCTCAAAATTGTTTTTTTTTTTTAGCCCAAAAAATAAAAAACGCACAGGCGATCAAATATCACGAAAGAAAGCTCAATTCATGGGAAAAAAAGGATGTCAATTTAATTTGGGTGCAGCAATGCATGACCGCACAAATGTCAGTTAAAGTAACGCAGCGCAGTAACGCAAAAAATGGCCTGGTCAGGAAGGGGGGGGGGTAAATCCTCTGGAGGGCAAGTGATTAATGCAATGTGGGTTATTTATATGTACATTCTTCATATTTATAATGCTCGTATTCAACAATATTCTCATATACTGCTGTTTCAAATACTCTATTATTTTCCAAGTACTGTATGAGTGTATTTTTTTATTACACATAACTGTGACTAAAGGGAAAAAAAATATACTACATACCTGACTCAAAATGGGCACAATGATGGAAATGTGTGTTTAGCACTGAATGCAATAGCATGTCACTGTAGGATAAAGGAACATGTCAGTGTTTACATTGTTAATCTTAGACTAAATGGCCTATACATGGCTTTCATCTTCTATGTTATGAGAATATGTTATAAACACTTACTGTTCAGTACAGTGGTATCTTGCTATCATATAGTTCATATAACCACTCCAATGGATGTGGAATATACAGAGTGTGCATTAAGCCTGGTATGTTATTACCCCACTGGATAACCACCATTAAGCTGGCCACACACATTGTAATCCATGCTTTTCTTTTTAGGGACACACATGTTGTCTGGGTACATTTTTCATTTAAGTGGAGTATAAAAGAACTATCCAACATGCATCACTATTTGCGTGAGTGTCACAGCTGTGTAAAGCTCTTAGTATATTTCACTGAGCAAAAGATTTGTTTTATTATAGCTGACCAAAAAGGCCAACTCAAGAAAAAAAACTATTATTTTTCTTCTTCTGGTTTTTGTGGGAAAGAGATGGAAGCTCTGTAAAATTTTCATTGCTATCTGTGTCGCCAGCGAAAAGATTTCCTGTCACTTTCTGTCTTGTTGAGCCTCTATGCACACTGGGTGTTATGATAATGCTGGTAATGTTAGCTGTGTAAAGTCATGTTAAAAACTTGATTTTTTCAGCTTTTTTAAGTGTTTTTGCATTAGCGTTTTTTTCTGCATTTGCATTTTTGGTCAAAAAAGTCCAAAACCGCTGGTTTGTGGCGTTTTACCGTGCTTTTCAGTATTAGAGCGTTTTTACAGCTAAAAATTTCCTCTAGAAACCCGCTAGTCCTGGGGTTTTTTTCCAGCCAAAAAATGTCCCTGCCAAAAAATGCTGATTACAGTCTATGTGTGCATGGACACATAGGACAACATGCTGGGGGGTTTACTAGCTGTAGAAAAAAACATCAAAAGCCAAAAACAGCCGCTGTAAAAACGTGTGCATGAGCACTGATGGTTGTAAAACAGTACAGGAAGTGAAGGGGCATTGACAGGTAAAGGACATAAGGGGAACACGCAGCAATAAAACAGAGGAAGGGTAGCGCCTCTGTCAGATGTTTATTGTTGACTCATAACTGCATAGGTTCCCTTCATTTCCTGGCCAGGATAAGGCTAGGTTCACACCTATACAGTTTGCATTTGATCTGTTTCTGTGGTGCTTTTTGCAGCACGTTTTGCATTTTTGCACATGCGCTTTTCCCGTGTTTTTGAGGCATTTCGCGTTTTTTCTTGTTGCCAGGCAGATTAAAATGCAAAACGCTGCAAAAACGTAGCAAAAACGCACTATGTGCTTTTCTGCAACGTCTCCATTGAGGTCTATAGAACCAAAAACGCAACTTTTTGCATTTAAAAAAATCCCTGACCCTTTCCAAAATGCACCAGTGGAAAACACGGAGATGTGAACATGTTCCAGAGGAAATCATGTGAAATGGACTGTAGTGCGTTTCTGCAAAACGGTGCAGAAAATGCTTAGGTGTGAACCTAGACTGAGCCTGGGTTCACACTTGTGCAGTGCGGCATATCGCATGTGATTTGCACAGAAACCGTACCGCATTCCTGTGCAAATCACATGCAAATTCATTTTGTATGGCTTAAATCCCACCTCATCCACACCAAAAAGGTGCAGGACCCTTTTTTTTGGTCTGCACCAGAATCGGATTGTATGGATATTTACACCTATGCGATACGATTCTGCACATCACATCGCATTTTGCAGACCGATTTCGGGATGTTGTTACCTTAACATACAAACCCGCAGCTGTTCACATGAACGGGGTGCACTACTGATGCAGTGCGGAATTCGCACAGAAACCACTGCGAATTCCGTACCGCATCAGTGTGAACCCAGGCTAAAGGGTCCCCCTTCGAAACGCGTCAGCCTCACTTTGAGAGTCTACCCTCATGACGTGACTCACACTGGCTCTACACTCCCCAGTTCCTTTGAGGATCTGTAATGCTTGTTTTACTTCCTTGTTTGTGAGTATATATATTTTTTAAAATCACAGATTTATTGAGGTAATGCGCAAAGTTGGTGCGCTCTTTCTTTTTGCTTCACTTCACAGTATCGGTCAGGCTTCCCCAGCCTTATTCTAGAGCTTCACAACCTTCCATGCACTGGTGGAATTGTTTCGAGGTTCCTTCGACCCTTTCACCCCTGATTTGAGTCCTAGAGTGCAGGAGGTGTTGTTTCTGTATCTGCTTCCCCAGGCTAAAGGTGTCAGAGCAGAAAACAGGAGGAAATCTCTCGCAAAGTGGCACAGACATTATATAAAACCTATCCCTTTCACTCTCTTTGTTAACCAAAAAAAAAAAAGGTTTCCACCATTAAGAAATGCAGTTATGAGCCATGGCAAATGACTGCTGAGATGACACCATCACTAAACATGCAGCATATCCCACATTTTCCTTGCACAAGCATGACTAATGTAATTCTACAATCTACAATGCCTTGAAAAAGTATTCATACTCCTTTTGTCATGTTACAACCAAAAACGTAAATGTATTTTAATTATTCAATTGTAACATGACAAAATGTGGAAAATTTCAAGGGGCATGAATACTTTTTCAAGGCACTGTCAATTAAAAATGTAAATCAAATCACATTTTTTTAAACAAATTAACATTAAAAAGGTAAGATTGTCTACATTTATTTGAACATGGATATCTAACTTTGGGTGACATGTAAAGTATAGTTGCTAGGCATTGCAATAAAAAAGTGCAAAATTGTAGTCAGGGGCGGACTGACAACTCATGCGGCCCCCGGGCAATAGGGGATCATGGGGCCCCTGTGTCCTTTCCCAAACTCAAACAAGCCTATGAAAAAGGTACCAGGGGCATCTCATGGGGCCCCCTACTGACCCCAGGCCCTCGGGCAGTGCCTGAGTTTCCAAATGGTCAGTCCGTCCCTGATTGTAGTAGATAGAAACTAATGCAGGCCATAGATGGGGAGAAAAACGGCCGATTTTTCGTCCGAAAATAAAACCGGCCGATTATCTTATCGTTAGTGGACGATTTTGTCGGCCGTTTTTCATGTATTTTGGACTTTCAGATTATCGGTGATGTTGGAAAATTTTCGAAAAACGCCCGACTTTATCCTCATTGATGGTCAAAAACGAACGATCGTTTTCCGAAAAAGGATCACAAAGGCCACAAAATGACATCATTTCCCGTTATAGGTTACTCATTAATCGGCCGATTTTCGTAATAATTGGTGGTCAGGTAAGTTTTTTAGACCGACCGATAGTTCGTTAATCGGCCGAAAATCTGCCGTTTTTCTCCCCATCTATGGCCTGCATTAGTTATATAATGTCTGCAACAGCTCACACATTGTTTGCTCGGTTCAACTTTTAATAATGTAAAGGACAATCCAAGATTTAGCATGGATTATCTATTCACACATTTTTACACTAAAAATCCTGAGTTGAGTCATGCACCACTATCATTACCTTCACTATGTCCATCAGCTTTCACAATGTCCTTCAGAGTGAAGTCAAGACTACATGTGCCATCTACCTACACTGTAGTGGTATGTGTTTTTAATTTACATACTGTCTCACTTTGGACGCTACCCCCCAGTGTGTTTGGTGCATATTTCTCTGCAATATAAACCCTAATTTTAAGAGATCTAATTTTAATTAGGTGCTTTCTCCAAAATAACTACAAAAATACACAGTAGCATATACGAAGTTTATGATTTCCAATTTCCTGGTAGCTGTCCTTAGGGAGTTGATGAAGCACAGATTGTTAACTAGAAATGCCCTGTTCATTTAGTACTTTTTATGTGTTGAGTCACGCGTGTACCTTTAGTGGAACACCAACACTATGAGCAGGCAGCTATGCATTACCACATATTCTTTTTTACCAAAATCAGCATTGGCCACTTCTCCAATGTGACTACTCAAGCATTTTTAACAAATTAAGTGCAGGTTTGGGCTATGATATCTTGGAGCTGTTGTTCAGTGCATGGGTTCCATATACAGTCACCGGCCACTTTATTGGGTACACCTTGCTAGTGCCAAGAAAATATCCCCCACACCATTACACCACCACCACCAGCCTGAACTATTGATACAAGGCAGGATGGATCCATGCTTTCATGTTGCTTACGCCAAATTCTGACCATCCCATCTGATTGTCGCAGTAACCAGTCTGCACCTCTGACATCAACAAGGCATTTTTGTCCACACAACTGCACAACTACACTGGATATTTTGTCTTTTTCAGACCATTCTCTGTAAACCATAGAGATGGTTGTGTGTGAAAATCCCAGTAGATCAGCAGTTTTTGAAATACTCAGACCAGCACATCTGGCACCAACAACTATGTCATGTTCAAAGTCACTTAAATCCCCCTTTCTTCCCCATTCTAATGCTCGATTTGAACTTCAGCAAGTCGTCTTCACAATGTCTAGATGCCTAAATGCATTGAGTTGCTGACATGTGATTGGCTGATTAGCAGTTTGTGTTACCAAGAAATAGAACAGGTGTACCTAATAAAGTGGCCAGTGAGTGTAGATGTCCAATAATTGTTTAAAGCACATTCTGGTCCATTAGCTTCTACCGATTTGCTCATACCTTCATACATGGAAGACGTAAAAATCACAACATTGCTTCCCCCCACCACTATCTAATTGTACTGAATGGGATCAATTTATAACTTCTCTTTTGCCAACTCAAATGTAGAAATAGTAGGAGATTAGTGGGAAACCTGCATTTATGGCTGATCTTTTTGCAGTAACAATATAAGGTAATAACACCTGCATTAATATGTAAATGTTGAATTCACTGTAACCTTAATATATCACATTTACCTGCCATTCTCTAGTTCTCTATAAATAAATCTCTGTTTCTCTGCTTGTAATTCTATTGCCTTTAAAGGTTGTCATTTGTTACATGTGCTCCATTATTATATCACTATCATCCAAAGTAACAGGAAATCAGAAAGGTTACTTGCAGAAATAGAATTATCCTAATCTAGAGATGTTTTGCAATTCATCATTTTTCGATCATGTTTAAAGTAAGCTGCACCTAGAGGTGCAAGGCACATGAAGCACCCCCACCCCTTCCTCCTGCTCTCTGCAGGAAAAATGTTCATATGCACCATACATCTGATATTTGAACATAGCAATTTACTTCCTGGCCTGATCGGAGCCAACACAATAATCATCACCTATAGAACACCAATGAAGTAGAAAGCTGTACCCTAGGCGAGGCAAACCATGTAAACCATGTTTACACATCTCCCATCAACATTTCTGGTGCGAGCAAAGGGTGGGACACATTCAATGCAAAGTGTTAGGATCTCTTGAAATCAGGCCAGACTTGTAGGCTGTAGGGAATGGCCACATGACAACAGGCTATTGAGCCAGTTAAGCTGGCCATAGACAGCTGGTCAAAAAAAGGCAATGGTTTCCACCATCCACACATTTACAGTTACATAGTTAGTCTGGCTGAAAAAAAGACAAAAGTCTATCCAGTTCTGCCATAGAAAAGAAAAAAAGTTATAATCCTATACTCACAGTTGATCCAGAGGAAGACAAAAAACCCCCCAGCAAAGCATGATCCAATTTGCACCTGCTGGGAAAGATGAAGTAATCCTCTCCACTATGTTATTGTATTCTGTCAGGAGGGACTCCTCTATTCTCAGAATACACTGATTCATTCAGCTGCAACGCTGATTGAACACAAATTTTCTAACATTCCTGTTTCAAGAGGAGTTGATCTCTAGGTCGGCTCCTCTCAAACGAGTTTGACCATAGATGGGTTTAAATTCAGCCTTTCCCTATTGAACCAGACGTATTTCGATCCATCTATGGACAGTTTAGGCTGCAGCCATGGATTTCCCCACCTTGTAGTCCCACATAACAGAGGAACGGGATGCTGGTGACATTATTGACTTAATATGGCTACATGTCCATAGTCTGTTAATGACAATGTCCAGGTATGGTTAATTGGCCATATTAAACCACTGGTGTCACAAGCATCTCTACCCCCTTGTTACGTGCAGCTGCAGGTCAGGTAATTCGAAGACCCCAGCTGATTGGGCTGGTGGTCTACTATCAAGTGACAGATTCCCGCAGATTCAGGCCGAATTGTGCTGAATCTTAACTCAATTCTACTCAGAAGGTAGAGCTGAGTTTACCTAAAATATAGTTGCATCCTAAATGGATATGATGTCAAGTATATAATATAGCATGAAGAGCAATGATAGAATCAAAGACTGACTGCACTGATAAAAGAAACATATATATATATATATATATATATATATATATATATATATATACATATATATATATATATATATATATACAGTGGGGCAAAAAAGTATTTAGTCAGCCACCAGTTGTGCAAGTTCTCCCACTTAAAAAGATGAGAGAGGTCTGTAATTGGCATCATAGGTAGACCTCAACTATGAGAGACAAAATGAGAAAAAAAATCCAGACAATCACATTGGCTGATTTGGAAAGAATTTATTTGCAAATTATGGTGGAAAATAAGTATTTGGTCACCTACAAACGAGCAAGATTTCTGGCTCTCACAGACCTGTACCTTCTTCTTTAAGAGGCTCCTCTGTCCTGCACTCATTACCTGTATCAATGGCACCTGTTTGAACTTGTTATCAGTATAAAAGACACCTGTCCACAACCTCAAACAGTCACACTCCAAACTCCACTATGGTGAAGATCAAAGAGCTGTCGAAGGACACCAGAAACAAAATTGTAGACCTGCACCAGGCTGGGAAGACTGAATCTGCAATAGGCAAGCAGCTTGGTGTGAACAAATCAACTGTGGGAGCAATAAATAGAAAATGGAAGACATACAAGACCACTGATAATCTCCCTCAATCTGGGGCTCCACGCAAGATCTCACCCCGTGGGGTCAAAATGATCACAAGAACGGTGAGCAAAAATCCCAGGACCACACAGGGGGGACCTAGTGAATGACCAGCAGAGAGCTGGGACTAACGTAACAAAGGCTACCATCAGTAACACACTATGCCGCCAGGGACTCAGGTCCTGCAGTGCCAGACGTGTCCCCCTGCTTAAGCCAGTACATGTCCGGGCCCATCTGAAGTGTGCTAGAGAGCATTTGGATGATCCAGAAGAGGATTGGGGAAATGTCATATGGTCAAATTAAACCAAAATAGAACTGTTTGGTAGAAACACAACTCGTCGTGTTTGGAGGAGAGAGAATGCTGAGTTGCATCCAAAGAACACCATACCTACTGTGAAGCATGGGGGTGGCAACATCATGCTGTGGGGCTGTTTCTCCGCAAAGGGACCAGGACGACTGATCCATGTACAGGACAGAATGAATGGGGCCATGTATCGTGAAATTTTGAGTGCAAACCTCCTTCCATCAGCAAGGGCATTGAAGATGAAATGTGGCTGGGTCTTCCAACATGACAATGATCCCAAACATACCGCCCGGGCAATGAAGGAGTGGCTTCGTAAGAAGCATTTCAAGGTCCTGGAGTGGCCTAGCCAGTCTCCAGATCTCAACCCCATAGAAAACCTTTGGAGGGAGTTGAAAGTCCGTGTTGCCCAGCGACAGCCCCAAAACATCACTGCTCTAAAAGAGATCTGCATGGAGGAATGGGCCAACATACCAGCAACAGTGTGTGCCAACCTTGTGAAGACTTACAGGAAACGTTTGACCTCTGTCATTGCCAACAAGGGATATATAACAAAGTATTGAGATGAACTTTTGATATTGACCAAATACTTACTTTCCACCATAATTTGCAAATAAATTCTTTCCAAATCAGCCAATGTGATTGTCTGGATTTTTTTTCTCATTTTGTCTCTCATAGTTGAGGCCAATTACAGGCCTCTCTCATCTTTTTAAGTGGGAGAACTTGCACAATTGGTGGCTGACTAAATACTTTTTTGCCCCATTGTATATACGAAAGACATTCAATTCAAACCGGGACTTTTGAGTTCATATTATAAAATAACATATTTCAAGGAGTGGAAACTGCATTTATTTTTCAACATATTCCCCTGCTACATTTATACTCTAATCCCAGCACTTAGCTAATGCCTGGAAAGCTTCAGCATAGAAAAATTTGTCAGTATGTGTGAACCATCCTAGGACAGCCTGCTTCACTTCGTCATAAATTCTGAAATGCTGCCCCCTGAGGAACTCTTTTAGGGGTCCAAACAGGTGGAAATCACTCAGAGCAAGGCTCAGGCAGTAAGGGGGATGTGGCAATACCTCCCAGCCGAGTTGCTGTATTGTGCACATAGTGCGGTGAGCAGTATGAGCTTGTGGGTTGTCCTGGAGAAACAGGACACCCTTAGTGATGAAACCACACCATTTTTTCCGCAGACGTGTCTGCATATCACTCTGGACATGACAGTAATATTCATTGATGATAGTGGCACCTGTTGTGATACCCATCGTGCGCTAACTTTTGCAAAATGCAAAAGTTCGTGAATGATTGTGTTCACCGTTCCCACAGAAAAATTTGTCTCGTGCAATTTCACGTTAGGTTATGCATTGATTATCCAGAATTAGGTGTTCTACAGGAATAACTGCTGTGGGCTGGGAACCACCACGGCCAGGATCGTCATTGATGGACGTACGGCCATCTTTGAAAGGTTTACAGTATTCAAATGTCTTACTGCGGCTGAGCATCTCATCACCGTACTGTGCTTGAAGTCTTCTGTAGATATCCATGGGTTTTATGCCTTTGTTCATGCTAGCATCACTTTTTATACATGTAAAATGAAAAGTTCTGGCTTGACTTGAATATCCTTCGTATATATATATATATTTACACACACTATGTTTATACAGTAGGTTAGGATGTTTTCTGAAAAGATATATTTTTTGATTGAAGTAGCTCTTTAAAGCTTTTAGTGCTGCCTCTTTTATAAATCTTTCTCTGAAAAATTGTGTGTGTAGGGTTAAACTGTGCCAGGGAGCCGGGAGTTGCCTGCATTTTATTTTAATGCATTTTAGACAAATCCAGGCTAAGATTTGAGGAGAAAGTCTTGTAAAATGCATAAACCTTTATATAGTCTAGGGATTCCCGCTGTCATAAACAATATATTTTCCCTCTATTGCCTCTACTACCTCTTCCAGTCTAATAGCTTGCATTCACTGCACATCTGTTCCTAGCTGTAATAATATCTGGTAAAATTGCAATTAATCAACTTTCAAGCAAAAAATAACGTTCATCTATCTTACTGCATATATATTAATATATTTAATTTGCATAGTAACTTGAGCATGACTCTCCTGTAAGTTATCGATGTGTGACGCTGTTGATCATAAATGGCCAAGTGAAGTTTGTGGTTCAGTTTATGACAGGCATTTTAATTCATAGTTGTTTTCAAGGGGTAGGGTCTGAAGCGACGCATGGAGCTCACCATGCAGAAATAGAGGCAGGTGTTTAAAAGCAGCACAAAAGTGCTGTGGTTTAATAGTGACAGGCCTGCAGGGGATTAAATTATATAAAAATATGATCCTATAAAAAACATCACTGACTTAACAACACGGAAGCAAAATAAAAGAGCATGCCTGTCTATACCTGGACTACAAAGGATCAATTGGTAGGATATGTGGGCAAAAAATAGAAAATCCAGACCATATTTGGGCAACGAACAGGCAATTTAGACAGTATGATAGTAACAAACCAGAAATCATGACAATACCCAGGCAGCAAGCAGTTGTGACAATATGACAGCATCAAAAGGGTAATCATAACAATACTGACACATCTAGAAACATGTAACTGGGATGGTCAGAGACTGCAGACACAGTACAGGAGGGGATCGGAGACTGCAGAAATACTACATGAGGTGGTCAGAGACTGCAGAAATACTACATGAGGTGGTGAGGGACTGCAGAAATACTACATGAAGTGGTCAGAGACTGCAGAAATACTACATGAGGTGGTCAGAGACTGCAGAAATACTACAGGAGAAGGTTACAGACTGCAGACATACTACAGGGGAGGATCAGAGACTGCAGAAATACTACAGGAGAGGGTCAGAGACTGCAGACATACTACAGGAGATGACCAGAGACTGCAGACATAGTACAAGAGATGATCAGAGACTGCAGATATAGTACAGGAGAGGATCAGAGACTGCAGACATATTACAGGAGATGATCAGAGACTGCAGACATAGTACAAGAGATGATCAGAGACTGCAAATACATTACAGAAAATAATCAGAGAATGCAGACATACTACAGGAGATGGTCAGAGACTGCAGACAAAGTACAGCAGAAAGTCAGAGACTGCAGAAATACTACAAGAGATTATCAGAGACTGCATACATATTACAGGAGATCATCAGAGACTGCAGAAATACTACAGGAGATGGTCAGAGACTGCAAATACATTAATTACAAAAAATAATCAGACACTGCAGACATATTACAGGAGAAGATCAGAGACTTCCAGCCAGTCATCTCAGCAGCAGTGTTCCGGTTCAGACAGCAGGTCCCTTCAGACTCTCGGCCTGTTCCATTGACAGCATGAAGCCTGGAGCTGGGAAATACAGCACTAGAAACGGAGCAGCTCTGGAGGAGAAAGTTACATATTCCTCCTGTGAATACTGAGGCTTCCATGCACCCTTTTGCCCCGCATTAAAGATGGCACTGGGTGTCACCCCTCTGGCATGTGTCACCTGGGTGCGGTCCGCATCCCCCCACGTCCCTCTAGTGATGCCACTGGGTGCACAGGTGCTTGGGCATGCAGGAGGGGTCCCAATACTGCCTATTCCACTTGTCAGGGCCCCTCCAGGTGCCAAAATGCCAGGGCCTGTTCACTATGACCGTGGTAGTTCCGCTACTGCCCAGGAGCCTAATTTAGCAAGGGGCACATGGGGGGCAAGGAATAACCTGGGGGGAGGGGTCAATTACCCTCCTGTAGCAATGCCACTTCTTGGCACACTAAAAATAATTAACAGAAAAATATTCTGCATTCATTTATGCCTATTTTCTGCTACCTGGGACAGTCCTGAAGCAGTACAACTTCTAATCTCAACCACAGCTACATAGCCATGCATAGTTCCCATCTGTCTGAACAGATAATGAGGGATACCTTTTAGTACAGTATGTGGGCAAAGGACAAGTCGCTACCATTGTCCCACTTACACGGACCACAAAGTTCCAATACGCAGAAAATGAGTAGCTAAATCAATGTGCTTTTTTGACCTCTATCTTCCTTTTATATCAGCTTTTCAAAATAATAAATGCAGTAATACAGAGGTTGGCTAAAAGGTTTAGTGCAGCATAATATTTTTTGGTTGTAAAAGTACATTTTGTATTGTATTGTTTTAGTTTAAGGTTCCATTTACACTTGTACTGCGTCAAAGTTGCATCAAAGTAGCGTCAAAGTTGCACTCCAAAGTCAACTTTGATGCAACGTTGATGCAACTTGGATTCGACTTTGGATCTCATTAATGATAATGGACAAATTGCACAACTGTTGCATGTATAACATTCAGGTGCAACTTTCATACGAATTTTGAGGGTTTACTTTGTAGTCTATGGCACTCAATTTGAATGAAAGTTGTACAAAAGTAGTGCATGAACTACTTTGAAGTCGCTGCAGCTTAAATTCATACATATTTGAATGGTTGTTATTGAAAAACATAGGGTACAACTTGTCATGTAACTTTAGTGTCCAGAGTCGTATGACTAGTTGCACAAGTATAAATGGAGCCTAAGGGATTAGTTTGCTTTTTTTAAACAAATTAATAAATGCACATGTTTTTACAGGTATAAAAATGTGCATTTATTAATTTTTTTCTCGGGTGCCTGCAGAAATTGTAATGTCAGGCCTCTGCTGACTCTTCCTACATCTCTGTGCCCTGGCAGTTTCAGAGCTGCAGGAAGAGTGAATGGACATCGAGCACACTGAAAAAAACTCTTGCGGTCCATTTAAACTCCAGGTCAGTCTGCCACGGTGACAGACAGGACTTGTAGTTTACTTTCTAACAGATCTCTGTGAATGAATAAGGTGGCTGTGATTTTAAAATGTGGCAGTGGCTGCCAGGGAGAGGAACCCTCACCCACTGTCATAAAAGAGTGAGGAGGGTGCTGCATAGCAACATGGTACATGCTACATCCTTATGTGGGTGTACACATTACTGAAGTTAAACGTATCTTTGAAAATAATAACAAACTAAATAACAGCAATTTATAACAATAGGGCAGGTTCAATTCAATGTTGTCTGTTTAACACTATATGCATCCTATAAATATTTATAGCCCTTTACCTAACCAACAAAATATGAGGGGGGTTCAAGTCAAAGAGGACTTTTTCGTTTATAAAATGGAAAAACTAATTTTAAGGAGTGGAAACATTTGTGCATTTATTTTTTTACATACTCCCCTGCTACATTTATACACTTATCCCGGTGTTTAACTAATGCCTGGAAAGTTTCAGCATAGAAAGATTTGTCAGTACACCTAAACCATCCAAGGACAGCCTGCTTCACTTCATCATCATTGTGTTCACCGTTCTCACAGAAAGATTAATCTCTTGTGCAATTTCAGGACAGGTTATGTGTTGATTATCCAGGATCAGGTGTTCCACACATTGAATGTTAACACAAATAACTGCTGTGGGCTGGGAACTACCATGGCTGAGATCATCACTGATGGACGTACGGCCATCTTTGAAACATTTACATCATTCAAAAGTCTTACTGCGGCTGAGCGTCTCATCACCACACTGTGCTTGAAGTCTTCTGTAGATATCCGCGGGATTTACACCTTCGTTCAGAAGAAACTTTAGCACCACACTCTGTTCCATGCACGCGCTAACACTGTTGTCTGTGATCTTGATTACTGGTCTCTGGACTGGCCATCGACATGTGCACCACCTATTGAGATGTACACACTTGCCACTTACTACTGCATGCAGTACCGCCATGTAGTGATGGACCGAACACCCCCCTGTTCAGTTTGCAGTGGAACATTCAAACTTACCAACAGTTTGACCGCGAACTTTGAAAAGGGACAATTCACTAAGTGGTATCTGAGTGTGCGGTAAGATACCGCACAGCTACTAAAATACTGCATGCATTATATTATTCAGTCATGAGGTATTTTAGTAGTGAAAATATTCTTTCATATTTCAGCTGTCAGTGGGGTTCCTTGCTGACAGCTGAATGTATAAAGAATTGCCTGCATTGACAAGCAATTAATTTTTTCTTTAAACGGCTTGTGCCCCTCCATTCATACCAAACCCTTCAGGTCTGCTATGGTTTTTGAGGGGAACCCCCACACCAAAATTAAAAAAAAAATGGTGTGCCCCCCCCCAGAATCCATTCCAAACCCTTATCTGAGCATGCAGCCTGGGAGGTCAGGAAAGGGAAGAGCGAGCTCCTGAACCATTCCTGGCCACATGCCCCCAACATGGGGGGTGCTTTGGGTCAGGGGGGCTCCCTTTTCTTCTACTCATTCACAAAAAAAGTGTAAAAATTACAGGAGACAGTCTTTGATGAGTCCTTTATTAAAAACAAAAAGTTTAAAATGTCCCCGGAAGTAGATCCAATGTCAATCACGATGCCACTGCCAACCCCCCCCCCCCCCCCCCAAAAAATGCTCTGCTCTCGACGCTGGTTCCCGATATCTGACAGTGGCATCAGGGTGACAGTTCCTAAATACTGTGATGATGTCACAAGACTCAAACATGAAGCCCAACCGTACCACCACACTAGCATCCCTTTTTATACCCATAAAATTAAAAGTCTTGGTTTGACTTGAATGGCTCTCATAGTAAAATAGTGAATACTAAAACCAGCAACTACCCAGATCCATGTATAATTAGCACATAAAAGGTGGACATGGGTAGGGCAGTACACTGAAAAAATACAGACGTTTCTTAGCAGCTGGATTGATAGGTGATCAAGGCACCACATCCCTTGTTAATATACTGTACACAGGGGCAGACTGACAACTCATGGGGCCCCCGGGCAATAGGGGATCATGGGGCCCCTATGTCCTTGCCCAAACTCAAAAAAGCCTATGAAAAAGGTACCAGGGGCATCTCATGGGGCCCCCTACTGACCCCGGGCCCTCAATAGGGGATCATGGGGCCCCTGTGTCCTTGCCCAAACTCAAAAAAGCCTATGAAAAAGGTACCAGGGGCATCTCATATGGCCCCCTACTGGGTCCGGGCCCTCGGGTAGTGCCCGAGTTTCCAAATGGTCAGTCCGTCCTTGATTGTAGTAGATAGAAACTTAGTTATATAATGTCTGCAACAGCTCACACATTGTTTGCTCGGTTCAACTTTTAATAATGTAAAGGACAATCCAAGATTTAGCATGGATTATCTATTCACACATTTTTACACTAAAAATCCTGAGTTGAGTCATGCACCACTATCATTACCTTCACTATGTCCATCAGCTTTCACAATGTCCTTCAGAGTGAAGTCAAGCCTATGAAAAAGGTACCAGGGGCATCTCATATGGCCCCCTACTGGGTCCGGGCCCTCGGGTAGTGCCCGAGTTTCCAAATGGTCAGTCCGTCCTTGACTGTACATCAAAGATAGGCATGTAAATAGGACTTTAAAAGGTGCCAAAAACATACCTTCTTATTAATAGATCAAAAACAAATCATACTTTCCACACAAATAAATAAAGGTTTGCAACATTATATTGCGCAATTAGAATATACCCCTTACTATATAGACATCTTTTGCCATTTGTTATTTACATCGATTAAATGATTAATTAAATGACATGGTATCCCTATTACATATTATCATTCTATTATAGCAGTTACTGCATAAGAACTCTTCGATGCACAAAGCAGGGGTGTTGTAGTTCGATGGGTTTCGCAATCAGTTTTGTCAGTTAGAGCAAAATCTAAAAACAAAGCTGCACAAAAAGTGAAAAAGTGCAAAAATTAGCTGCTGGCAAAAGAATCATATCAATTGTGTACAAATCATATAAATAAATTGTCGCGCTACAATGGTATGGCTCTCAAAACAAGTGTATCACAAAATAACTTGAGTGAAAATAAAACAAGTCCAAAGTGTGAAAATAACAAAACAGTCCCAGTAATCTGTATATGTGATTGACCACCACGTGTCTTCAATAAAACTAGTGCTCCACCACCAGGTAATGGTAGGACTCTTAACGGAACATGTGGACCTTTAAATGATTTAAATGTCCACCGTATCCCTCAAATTTGGGAAAGATACTGCACCATAATAATGGATGGAAAGGATGCCTTCAAATTCTCCCCATTCATATTTTCTCACGATTAGAACCTCTCAATCTGGCCATGCAGATAAAAAGCAAAGGAGTAACCATCGCATAAAACCATAAAAGCACGTTTATTGAGATAAAGTATAGCACTCACATTTTGGTAGACAAATAAGTGCTGTACATAAAATATCCTCCGGTCCCGGGAACCGATGCCTGTCAGTTATTGTCAGTTAGAGGTAATGTGTGTGATATCGTATTTTCAGTAATTAATATTCCATGTACAATCACAAGTTACATAGCATTCATATTTAGGTATACAATTATCCACAAAGGCAGACGAATTGAATTAAACTTACATTATGTACATTAAAGCCAGATGTGCAATGAATATTGCAAGCCCATAGCTAAAAACTTCCTCTCTATGGGGGACTGTAGGGGGAGATATGAGGTGTCTCTATCTACCACATATAAGGGTATCCCACTGGTATATTTAGACATACACAGGTAGCTAAGTAGTTGATAAAGGTAAGTGTAACCACACCTTCCCCTTTATGCAACATTTAGCTCAAAATATCCAGTTATTACATTTAGGTTAAAAGGAACACACCAGAATCCCAGATTAGCTTAGCAAAATGGTATTCTCCTTCCTCCAGCGATGACAGTTCAAATCCTTCCCTGGCTGCTCTATCCACCTGCATCTTCTTCACTGCATCTTCTGCTCCCATATCACTCATCTCCTCCCACTGCATGCCCCCTTTTGCATTCCTGGCATCTTACAAACACATACACAGAATGCAATACAGTATTTTACAAACTGGCAGGAGGATCAGAGTCTACTCTGCTAAAAAAAATTTTTTTTAAAAATCCTGTTAAGTCAGCTTAAAGGCAGCTGCGAACCCCTGTTGGGCATCTGTACCAAATTTTACAACGCAAAGAATGGCAGCTGCCTTAAGCGAGAATGGGTTTCAGATGTTGTACCTTTAAAGTAGTCCTAAATATTGGGTGTTTTATACTCTAAATGCATTCCCTGCCAATAATGGGGTACCACCAGTCCTTCTGTATGAGGCCTGGGCCAGCAGGGGGCCCAGGCAACGGGGGGATCAGATGTGGGCAGGGAGGGTGATTGATGCCTCGGGGGGCAGTTACAGGAACTGGCACATATTTACCGGGCCTTTTTATAATGAATGAACACAGTGAGTGCTTAGAACCGATCACTCACTGTGTTCATTCATAACTGAAGCATAGTAATCTGTTTACTATGTTTCAGTTTGTGAATGAACACCATCCAGTGCAACTGAGGCTTAGAGAAATGGACTTTAAATAATACAAAATATAAAGGACTCAATCACATGGTTCCTCTAGCCCATGCAGTGTGAATGAGTGTTTTGTGCCCCTGGAGCCACCTGTTACTCTAGGAGGACCTCAACAGGGGAAGAATATGCTAGTATGCCCACATCCCACTAATATGTATAACAGAATGTGTGCTGTAGCAAAGGGACTGTAAAAAGACATACAGACATACAGTTGCAAGAAAAAGTTTGTGAACCCCTTGGGATTACGTCTGGGCAGGGCTGACACAACTCATTCCATGAAAATGATGAGTGTTGTCAGCACACAATACTTAGGAGTGCAGTGCATTTCTGGCACATCAGCCTGTAGTTTTCTGTACTTGTAGGATCTTTAATGGCATAAAACATAAATATACAGTTGCAAGAAAAAGTATGTGAACCCCTTGGGATTACGTGGAGTTTTGCATGAATTGGGCATAAAATGTGCTCTGAACGTCATCTAAGTCGCAACAATAGAAGAACACAGTCTGCTGAACATAATACTACACAAACATTAGATGTTGCCATGGTTTAATTGCACATAACATGTAAACATTCACAGTGCAGGGAGGAAAAAGTATGTGAGGCCCTAGCTTAATGACTTCTCCCAGAGCTAATTGGAGCCAGGAGTGAGCCAACCTTGACTCCAATCAGTGTAATCCCAAGGGGTTCACATACTTTTTCTTGCAACTGTACATGTAGTGAGCAAAACTAACAAAAACAGAAATATATCAATAAAATTCCAAAAGTATTATACAAAAGTTAAGACATAGTAACCACATCCATGTGTTGTGCCCAGGTAAAGTTCACATCTATAATACAGAGAATATTCCTGTTTTTTTACAAAACTGGTCCACATAAGCTTGACGTGTTTTGAAAACACTTTCTCCTTCCGGAGCACATGTGAACACATATGATGTCCATATATAAAAATATTGTCAAAAGACCTCTCCATGAGCAGCCTCCATGAAGGACGTTTGCCATTTGATATAACTACTTTATGCATACACATTTTCTATTGATATGGGGTGATAGTTGTTGGTAACTGTTGGTGCCACTTGAGTACACCTGTGGTTCACTACATGCTCCCTGCTGTTCTATCATGTTTCTGATTTCAACTCTATTTTAACACTGTTTTTATATATTGACTGTGTTCTGGACATCATAAGTGTTTACATGAGCGCCTGAAGAAGAAGAGTGTTTTCAAAACGTGTCGAGCTTCTTATGTGGACCAGTTTTGAATATTCTCTATTTTATAAATGTAAACTTTACCTGGGTACAACACATTGATATGGTTACTACTATGTCTTAACTTTTGTATAATAAATTTGGAGTTTTATGTGATTTATTTTCTTGTTGGTTTTTCTCACTACATGTTTGCCCCTTTTACAATCCCTTTGCTACAACACTCATTCTGTTATACTCTATGAGGACACAGCGACCATACAAACATAGCCATAAGTCCAGATTTGACAGGTGTTCAGGTGCAGGTAAATGGCCCTTAATGCACAATGTCTGTGTTTAGGGGCCTTACACCTGTATCCACATGCCTGTCAAGTGCTGGGTGGCACTGCTGGGTGGCACTGCTGGGCACTGGTGGGTGGTACTGCTGGACACTGGTGAGTGGCACTGCTGGGTGGCACTGCAGGGCATTGATCATCAGTGCCCTGATTATCAGTGCCAATCTGCTTTGTGACAGCTGCCGGTTATCGGCAGTACTTTTCTCATGCTGTGACAGTGTGAGGAAAGTGCTACTGATAACCGACAACTGTATTTACTTCGTGATCTGCTGTGCTGTTGGACACAGCTGATCACATGGTAAAAGGCCGCTGTGGTTGGACTTTTACCTCATCACGTGATCAGCTGTGTCTGTAGGACACAGCGATCACAGAGATCGCCGGGTGTGCACCGCTGGGGGTACGCCATAGGTCGCGTTCTGGGAGGACATGATATGACGCCCTCCCAGAACTGGATAAGCATGCTGTAGCCATCATTCGGCATGATTTTTAAAAAATCAAGATTTTACTATCACTTTACGGAGGATGTGGCTACCAGCAAAGCAGGGCTGCTTTCAATTTTTTCATTGCTATATGTATTAAAGTGTATGTAAGGGGAAACCATATGTAGTACATCTCTGTTCTACATGTACAGTTGCAAGAAAAAGTATGTGAACCCCTTGGGATTACGTTGAGTTTTGCATTAATTGGGCATAAAATGTGCTCTGAACATCATCTAAGTCACAACAATAGAAGAACACAGTCTGCTGAACATAATACTACACAAACGTTAGATGTTGCCATGGTTTAATTGCACATAACATGTAAACATTCACAGTGCAGGGAGGAAAAAGTATGTGAACCTTTGGACCTAATAACTGGTTGACCCTCCTTTGGCAGCAATAACCTCAACCAAACGTTTCCTGTAGTTGCAGATCAGACCTGCACAACGATCTGGAGTAATTTTGGACCACTCCTCTTCACAAAACTGTTTCAGTGTAGCAATATTGTAACCCTTTCCAGCTTCATGCAAGTCAACAATTCTTGATCGTAGGTCTTCTGAGAGCTCTTTTCTGCGAGGCATGGTTCACATCAGACAGTGCTTCTTGAAACCAGTAAACCCAAAACAGGTGTGTGTTTTTTAAGGGCAGGACAGCTGTCAGCAACACATCCAATATCATCACACTGATTGGAGTCAAGGTTGGCTCACTCCTGGCTCCAATTAGCTCTGGGAGAAGTCATTAAGCTAGGGCCTCACATACTTTTTCCTCCCTGCACTGTGAATGTTTACATGTTATGTGCAATTAAATCATGGCAACATCTAATGTTTGTGTAGTATTATGTTCAGCAGACTGTGTTCTTCTATTGTTGTGACTTAGATGACATTCAGAGCACATTTTATGCCCAATTCATGCAAAACTCCACGTAATCCCAAGGGGTTCACATACTTTTTCTTGCAACTGTATATTTATGTTTTATGCCATTAAAGATCCTACAAGTACAGAAAACTACAGGCTGATGTGCCAGAAATGCACTGCACTCCTAAGTATTGTGTGCTGACAACACTCATCATTTTCATGGAATGAGTTGTGTCAGCCCTGCCCAGACTACTAAATCATGGCCCTTTTTCTTATGTCCACAACATTAGCACTAATTGTTCTGTAGAGATCAAAGATATCCAAGATAGGATCCAAGAAGGCTATTTAGGCTTTTTGAGACAACATAGGTTGGCTCTGATCTTTTGAGAAGATCAATATAATTTTTTTGCCCTTACTGCACAGCTATAACAAAGCATTGTAAAGGTTTACATACACTTTAAGTTGGTAGTTTAGAGTTGGGGACTACACTTTGCAGAGGTGCTTTGATGTGGCAATGTGGCTTTACATGCATTTCCAAAAGTATACAACAAAAACACCTGTAAAAAGAATTAATTTAGGTATGTTTGTGCTGACTGGCTAGATAGTGTGCTATGAAAATTTTGTGTCAGATAGTAAATTATAAATCACGCATACTTTCTGAAAAAAAAATCATCATGCCTAAATTATTTTGTTTAAAAGTGATTTTTTTTTAAAAATATTATTCTTACTGACATATGCAATTTTTTTTCATAGACAATAGCAAGTGTTAAAGACGCTGTTTCTTAACTGACAGATATTTTGTGACTTGCAACATTTTAAATAAGCTTTTTTTGGACAATTAACTTGTATTTTAAGAATGAGCTGATTTTGGAATTCAGTAAAGCCGTGACTAATGGCTCTGATAATTTTCAGTTGTCTATTGCTTCAGGCAAAAATGCTTGTTTAAAATGGAAAAAATCTGTTTGGCAGGTGGTCATATTGCTACGGACCCATTTATACTGTTGAATTGCAATGCGCTAAAACGCATGTGTCCAACTCCCCCATAGTGAAATGGTGTCTGTTCTCATCTCAGCCTGCAGTGAGGTGCCTTTTTGAAAATATGGCATGTCCTTTTTTTGTCTGCCCTGTAGTGAGTTGAGAGGATCATAGACGTCAATGGCATGTACACACATTTTTACGTGTTAGCAACAAGTATTAACAAGCCTTGGTCAATGGCTGGTAAAGTGATATTAAAGGTTCGGGTTTGTTTTGTTTAGTTTAGTTTTTTTTTAATAACAAACGTGCTATACTTACCTGCTCTGTGCAATGGTTCTGTACAGAGCAGCCCCCATCCTCTTCCTCTCAGGTCCCTCACCAGTGCTCCTGCCTTCTCCATCTTGACCAGTGCCCCCAATAGCAAGATGCTTGCTATGGGGCACTGGTGCATGCTCATTCCCAAGCCCTGCTCTATGCATCCATAAGACACAAAGAGCTATGGTGTAGCCCTGCCTCCTGTCTCTCCTTATTGGCTCACTGGCTGTGATTGACAGCAGTGGGAGTCAATGATTCCTGCTGCTGTGTCTCACCCATCTGAGGAGAGAGAGAGACCAGGAACACCCAAGGCTCTTGTGCACATCACTGGATTGAAAGAGGGCTTGGGTGAGTAATAGGGGGAGCTGTGGGGGGAGCTGCACACAGAAAGTTTTTCACTTTCCTGCATAGAATGCAGGAAAGTAAAAAATCTTCAGCCTTTACAACCGCTTCAGTGCTATGTATTCCAAATCTAAACTTCAAAATTGGATTAGAAACAAACTTCAAAACACATATAAATGCACAAAGAAATTTCACATTGATGCAATCACAGCCCATCTGTGTCACGTGATTAACCGGGACCAATCACAGCTAATCACAACAAAAAAACCTAAATGAATCGATTTCATTCAGTTAAATGCTTGCTTATAGCGAAGAAAGTCTTTGCTATAAGCAATCAAATTGTGTAAAAAAAAAAAAAATACTGATTACTTCCCCAAAGTATTACAATGTTGCTATGGTAACATTATACTACTTTGGTCATAGTGTAATATGAATTTAGCAAAAAATAAAAACCCCAGTGGTGATTAAATACCATCAAAAGAAAGCTCTAGTTGTGTGAACAAAATGAAAAAAATTTAGTTTGGGTACAGTGTTGCATGACTGTGCAATTGTCATTCAAAATGTGAGAGCGCTGAAAGCTGAAAATGGGCAGGAAGGGGGTAAAAGTGCTCAGTGTGGAAGTTGTTTAATTAAGGAAACTTATATAGTCTAACATTTAGGACTAATTCAGACCTGAGTTTTGGTAAAATATGTTATTGCATTCATATGCACACAGTATTCCTATTCTTGCAGCACACCACAAAACACATATGCGGCAAGGATTCCTGTAACTGCCCCCCGAGGCATCGATCACCCTCCCTGCCCACATCTGATCCCCCCATTGCCTGGGCCCCCTGCTGGCCCAGGCCCCATACAGAAGGACTGGTGGTACCCCATTATTGGCAGGGAATGCATTTAAAATATAAAACACCCAAATTTTAGGACTACTTTAAAGGTGCAACATCTGAAACCCATTCTCGCTTAAGGCAGCTGCCATTCTTTGTGTTGTAAAATGTGGTGCAGAGGCCCAACAGGGCTTCGCAGCTGCCTTAAAGCTGACTTAACAGGATTTAAAAAATTTTTTTTTAGCAGAGTAAATTAAAGGGTCATGTTTGTGTTTTTGTGTACAAGGGCCCATTTACATATGTGGGGTGCATTAATATTCGTTGCATTAAGGCAGCCCATTAAAATCAATGGACTTCCAACGCATGAAAATGACGAGAAAGCTGGACATGTCTCCAAATTTTTGCTGCAACTCCTTAACCCTGTGCCATGCAGTATAATCCAGCTTATTCTTGGCATGCCAAGAATAGGATCCATGTGCTGGGGAAGATGTAACTCCTGCACACTTGCACAGGAGGTACATCATCAGAGTCCATCTAATGGCCAAAGAGCAGCTCTGCAGGATCTCCATTATATCATCATTGTCTGTTCAATGGCTAAAGAGGAGGTTGAGGGACATGACATACAGTAGATGTTGAATGAATCATTTACTGGAGGATGGAAAATTCACCCCCGGAGAAGAGCAAACTTGTAGGCGGGTCTCAAGCTAGGTACCCTTTTTGGCAGGATTCTCCATACTCCGTACATGGTGCACTGTGGAATTTTATGTTGACCTTGAACTGGCTTCTTGGTACAGCTGATAAACATGGCTTTGGAACTTATAGCACAGTTCAGTGAATAATCAGGGGTAGCGTTCCTTGACAGATTTCAGCAAACTGTGATGACTCCAAGCTTCTATACTGTTCACCAGGATCTTTTTGCCATAATGCACAGAATCGTGCTGAGACTGTACACTATGCTATGCATGCGCAGCTCAATGTATTATAATGTCAATGTGCAGCGCTAATAAAGCATGTTCACGAAACGCGTCAGTAAGGAGCCTGCGTGGCGAAATCACGCCGCCATGTCCTTGATGGTCCGGCAGCCATCTTTGTAAGTGCTTTTTATCCATTGATGATTTTATGCTCCACGTGATTGCTATCTTTTTAATAAAACATACTACACTATATGATACGGTATCTGGGCTCGGTCTATGAGCTTGCCCTCTAGGAGGAATCCCTTTCCTTGGTTCACCATGGGCTGGAGATGGAGACTTGGCTACTCTACTTTTGATTGTTCATTTGGTGTAACATTGGCTTCTGGAGAGATCCCACCTGCAACCGGGTCACCTGCAGGAGGAACAAGCAAGAACACCCCTTAGTGTCATTCCGCTCTGGGCTTGCTTGCTACTTACTTCTGGTGAGTGCATTATGGTGGAGGTGCAGTGCAGAAGTCACAGAAGTCACTGCATTTTGTTGATTTGATCACATCAATATTTTTGGGACTATTATATTTAGAGGACTTATTTATTTTCATTTGTTATTTGTTATTCTCTATTTCTTTTTTATGATGTTTCCTTTCTCTTTTACGATCACACTGGTCATCATTGATTATGACACACATTTTTATTAGCGCTGCACATTGATAATATAGTGTTTTGTTTTGGAACAGAGGGTTTATCACGTTGTGCTAGCTGCTTTACTTTTTCTTTTTTTGTCTTGCGCTCACCATTTATTCTTTGATTATACATTTGCAGCTCAATGTATGCTTACCCCAAAAAAGTGCTGTCAGGAGTTCCTTGTCTTCTCTTTCACAAAAACAACTTTAGTTCCACTTTGTTGATCATACTGCTCTGCTGGAAAGAGAAGCTGATGATACTGTTCTATAGGAGAACTGTGATGACGAAATTGACCTGTACTATCACTAAGCCAGTGATACAGTTGTGTTGGAAAAGTGAGCACGATGGAGATAATGGAACTGTTCCATTGGGACATTGAGATGGTGAGCTCCTGCTGTACAAGCAACAATGAGATCACTAGAGTGTTTTTTTTGGTTGTTTTTTTGGGTGCTTTCTGCAGAAGCTATAATACGTAGTATGAAAAGGTACTATTTTCATGGGCCATTACAAGATGTAGCAAGGCAGTAAATTTCATGCAAAGTGCATTTCTAGCATACACAGCGTGCGGACCTATTTCGAGCCGTTTCACTCCAGGTGTGCCCCTGTCTATGCTGTAGCTGACTGTATCCTGTCCCATGCAAACACTTAGATAATAATCCAGGTTTACAGAAAAAAGTTAAAGTTGGACTCCAGGCAAAAGAACTTTCATGCAATTATATTTCTCAATAGCCACAAATGATTTTAAATCCACTTTGTGTGCTCTTAATACCTTTACAAACCCAGATATTATTGTATAAAAGTAGCAGTGACATCATACATATGCTGTACATAGACTGTGCAGAGAGCAGAGCTGTGGGAGGGGTCCAGCAGCTCCACCCACTACAGGCTACAAGCAGAACGCTACAGGAGAGGGCGGAGACAAGACCAGTCACCCTGCACAATGAGAAAGAGTAGCAGTGACTGGTCTTTATTACAGGAAGATCCTGCACAGAGGCAAAGTTTCACAATGGTTTTACTGCACAGATCCAAAAAAATACACAAAGCACACCAGAATTCAAGGAGGAATACTTTTACACCATATGTGCTTATCCCAGAGTTCAGCTTTAAAGGATGTTGAGTCTCATATTCTACGACTGATTTTTTTTAATCTCTTGTGATTATATGTTATATATTGTGATTATATTGCTTGTTAGAAAAAAATGACCGTGCCCTATAAATTATAATACTATCATGCCATTTTTATCTGATTCTTTTCTATAAATTACTACCCCTTTGGTACATCTGTGGTTTTGATTTTCTGAGGAAAGTCTTTCCAAGATACACTATAGGCTCAAACTGTTACTGGCAAAAGCATGTGCCTTGAAGCCATTTTGTAGTTAAATTGCTGGCTCTAATGCTTCTACTCACCTTACAGTACACATTTTCCAGGATTGTTGATTAAGCAAGCTCTGCATAACCTAATTTTCATTTGCTGTTTTTGATGCCTTTTCAGTGATTGCTGATTAACTTTTGAACATTTTTCCAGACATATCCATGTGTGCCATCAAATAATGCTTTGCATATGTTTAAAGGAGTCTTTCTGTAACAATACAGGTCTGGAGGTTCTGCATCTTATAAATGCAAGCAGACTTTACATAAGCGATTTATTAAAGGAAACCTTTAATTATGAAATCCGGGCTAAATAAATATTGTCTAAAAACAAGAGCCACATGTATTTTTACTTGAATCTTTGTGTCCTGTATATATTTCTTCCAGATCTGGGCAGTAATCCAACTTGAAACCATTTCTGTGCTTTGCAATGCTCTTTTCTTATTAGGGGTGACTACCCCATGTAGTTTTCCATAGGCAATCTGTAGTGGGTACATCTTCTGCTCCCCAAGCTTCATAGATTATCGGGTTGCTTTAATAAAGGCTAATAGGCTGTTCACTTTGCAAGGGAAGATGTACTTTTCAAGGGGACTTTCCCCAGAGCTTTGTGAATGTGTTAAGATTTAACTTTGCAAAGAATACCCAATTATATGCAAGAAAAAAATAAATATCATTTTTTTCGTGCACAATATTAGATGATGGAAATCACCAGAGCATCACCTCATTCATTAGGTTCTGGGACAAAGTTCCTTGCTAAGTAAATAGCCTATTTGCCTTTAGTAAATCAACCCCTAGGTATGTGTAGCACAGTGATGGTAACACCACTATTTTTTTCAAGGTAACTAGTGTGCCGTTCGTTGAACAGGATGAATATGGACAGTGGTAGTGAGTGCTGAAGTATGTGCCGTTTGTTAGTAAGTGCAGTAAGTGAAGAAGTGTGTTGGTGCAGTGGTGGCATGTGCTGTAAGGAAATGCACTTTGGTGTAGTAGCAGTAAGTGTAATTGCAGTGTAGTGGTAGTCAGTGGGTTAGTGTGCCTCAGTTTAGTAATAGGAAGTGTGGAAATGCACCTCCCCTCTCCTCTTACTGGCTGGGTTTCCAACTTAAGTGGAAGAAGGCCAGGTTAGATTGGGTGCCTTGGCAGAGTTGAATTTAGCACAGACATTTGACACTATATTGGTCACCCCTGCCTCTTCCTACTCTTTTCCAGCTTCTTACTGCTTTGTGCTACCTGGTTGAGTCATACATTGGAACCAATGCACCATGCCTGACCTTGTGTGAGGGAGCCAAGGACTGTCTTTTATACATCCTATGTAGTCCTACTAACTGTTAGTCATCAGCTAGCTATCAAAAATGACAGAAGCAATGTTGTGTTTCATTTCAAAACTGAATTTACTTGTGTAAATAGTTCTGTGAAACTGAAATACAATCACATAACCGAGGTTACAATATTCTTTTAAATATGTCTCTTACAAATGTGTACAATGAACACATTTCTTTTGCAGACAGACCTCCTTCAAATCTCACAGCAAATACATAGCATTGCAATCCAAATATATCATGACTTTATGAAAGGATAAATAGACTTACAAGCATATGTGTATCAAAGGGGAAAGGAGGAGAGCTTCACTGAAGTTCTTCTGTAAGCTAAAATGGATCTGATTGATATGTGGGTCAAACTTTATTACCAAATACAAAGCACTTCCTTTTTCCTGTTTTCAGAAAGGAATAGATCCTAGTAATAAACTGCAAACCAATAGATGGTTCCCTGTCATGTTTCACATGACTGTCATATTAACTGTCCTTTGCCTTTAAGTGTTTCTATAGTTTGTTTCTGCTCCTCCCTTTCCTTTGGTTTAGTTAATGCTGTATAGATAGCCCACCCCTTTTCCCAGTAAGGCACTGCAGCAAGCCTCATGTCATGAAGTAGAGCACATTATGATCTTTTGACCTATCGAATGTTCATTGTTGTAAGATTCTCTCAGTTTATGGAATAAACTTCACAAGATCTACATGGTGTCTTATCGATTGAGTCACTGACTGTGGTAACCAGCTGAGGTTGAAGGTATTGCTATCTCATCACAACTGTAAGTTACAGAGATCACACTATCAATGCTAAGATTAGAGAGACAGAACAGTCAAAAGATCAGTGGAATGCTTCATAGGATCCTGGCTAGTCAAAGGATCAGTGAAATGTCTTCATAAGAATCCTTGCTAGCTAGAATACACAGTGAGATGTTACATGGCTACTGGATATAACAGATATAGAAAGTGCAGCCACCTCTACACAAGTCTGTACATGCCTCCAAGTATATCCCAGCATAACACTCATCAGTGTCAGGACAATTTATTGATGTGAATGTTCACTGCATCTGTATGCATTACCACATGGCTTGCCTGTGAACTTATAAGAAAAAAAAAGAAAACCTTTCTGCAATCATTGCCTAGGAAACCTAAACTCACCCACAGAAAAAGTGATACATTTCTCTGTAAACTTTCCATCAACCCCTCTCCTTGCTAACATGATGTTTCAGGAAAGTAATATAGAGTCTGGGGAAACTAATGCACAACCACAATCAGAGCTACATCCAAAGCAGGACTTAGATAAAAGAGAGGCTCAGGCCGCACAAATGGAGGCTCAGACCGCACATCAGAAAGCAGAAAGAGAGGCTCAGGCCACAGAAATGGAGGCTCAGGCCGCACATCAGAAAGCAGAGAAAGAAGCTGAAGCTACACGTCAAAAGGCAGAAATTGAAGTTTTGGAAAAACAATGTGAGCATGCCACAGCCATGGCAAGGTTATTTGTCTTAGAACAAGCCGCTAGTGAAAACGAAAGAGACAATAGTTCCAGACACTCAGTTGTATCCTATGTCTCAGATTCTTCACACACCTCTCCAGAACGTCAACTCCCTGTCACAGCAGCCAAAGTACTCAATCAAAGTCTCTTCTCTGCACCTACCGTACCTCAAGACGATTTGCCCTTATATCCTCCAATACGTCAGACTGCAGCATCTCAGCTAGCCGCAGACATTGGTGTGTATTTAATAGAACGTCCATCATACTTTGGCACCAACAGAGTACCTCCTAGCAAATGCACTACTCTACAAATCAACAAGCCAGTGGACTTTAAGCCAGACCCGGCATTGAATGCCTTAGCAGCAACATATGTTCCCAAGTCACTCAACGTAAGTCCACCAACCGTCACAACCAACTCTGTTCCACCTGCAGTCATGCACCCAAAATATGAAAACACAGACATGTCACAGTTTGCTAAATACATGCTCCACAGAGAGCTTGTTAATACAGGCCTCACCAAATTTGATGACAAGCCTGAAAATTACAGAGGCTGGAAATCCACTTTTAAGGCCACAATGAGTGACCTAGACATCAATGCCACAGAGGAATTAGATCTACTCATCAGATGGCTAGGTCCCCAGTCTACTGAACGCATCAAGAGGCTCAAAGCAGTTCATTTTGACAACCCTGCTGCAGGCCTTAATGCTGCTTGAGGCGGACATGAACATACCTTTGGCAGGCCAGAGGCCATTGAAGATGCTTTATTCAAAAGGTTGCAAAGCTTCCCAAGGATTTCTGCTAGCGACAATCTAAAGTTTCAAGAACTCAGCAATGTTCTATTAGAGCTTCAACTTGCTAAGGCTGACATCAACTTACCTGGTCTCAGTTACCTTGACACCTCTCATGGCATCAAATCTATTGTTCTCAAGCTACCATATGGAATTCAAGAAAGATGGGCAGCGCTTGGATCAAAGTATAAGGAAGAACATAGAGTTGCCTTTCCTCCTTTTTCCTACTTCTGCAAGTTCATCAAAAGAACTGCAGACACTAAGAATGACCAAAGTTTCTCATATGGGGACTGTAACTCTCTTAGTACACCCTCTCCAAGACCTACAAACACACGTATGTAGCACAGAGACCGTAGAGGTCCAGCGTTAGTGAAAAGGACTAATGTTCTACCTGCGCCTGCTACAGTTCTTGAAAAGATTAAACAAAACAAGAGAATTGAGGACCCAAATCACCAGTGTCCAATACATAACAAACCACATCCACTTAAGAAATGTATCAGCTTCAGAAAGAAAACCCTCCAAGAACGTAAGGAACTTTTGAAGAAATTTGGGGTTTGCTACAAATGCTGTGCCTCCACAGAACACTTTGCAAAGGACTGTAAAGCGATCATCAAATGTATAGAGTGTGACAGTGATGACCATGTGCAAGCTCTTCATCAATATTCGCACAACTCTACTACGCTCACAAACAATCTTCCTGAGGCAAAGCAAGGCGGGGAGCGCCCAGATCAAGCAGCACCTACCACCCTAGTGTTCTCTACATGTACAGAGATCTGTGGAAAAGGATACTGTGACAAATCCTGTGCAAAGATATGCTTGGTCCGTGTATACCCCAAAGGTCAACCTGAAAAGGCCATAAGACTATATACTATTTTGGTTGATCAGAGTAACAGATCTCTTGCAAGAACACAGTTTTTTGAACTGTTGAACATAACTGGAGATGCTCTGCCTTATACTCTAAGCACTTGTTCTGGCACTACAGAAGTCTTAGGTAGGAGAGCCAGTGGTCTTGTAGTTGCTCCTCTGAATGACAATGTAGAAATATCTTTGCCCACTATCACTGAGTGCAACCAGATTGCAAGCATCAAAGAGGAGATCCCTACTCCTGAAGTTGCTTTTCACCATTCTCACTTAAAGCACATAGCCAACCAAATACTAGCCCTTGATGAAAGTGCCGATATCCTGCTGTTACTTGGTCGAGACATCCTAAGGGTGCACAAAGTTCGTCATCAAATCAACGGTCCACACAATGCACCATATGATCAGTGTCCGGATCTAGGATGGGTCATCATAGGCAATGTCTGCCTAGACAAGGACAGGAGGTCCTACTCAATCGTTTCCTTTAAAACACATTTCCTATCAAATGGACGAACAACTTGTTCTGCACAATGACCACATAAATATAATGTGAAAGAAAGACTGTTTAAAAAAGGTGCACAACAGCACATCATACAAGACAATAGGAAAGCTCTTAATCTCTGGGATGACAACATCGGCAACACAGTGTTCGAGGTAACCACTAAAGACAATGAGTTGGCAGCCACCATAGAAGACAAAGAATTCTTGAAAACCATGAGTAAAGAGTTCTACCAAGATGATTCCAACAGTTGGGTAGCACCTCTACCATTTCGTACCCAAAGAAAGAGACTAGCAAACAACAGGGTACATACAGAAACACGGTTTGTTTCTTTAAATCGCAGTTTGAACCAGAAGCCTGAGATGAAAAAGCACTTTGTGGACTTTATGCAGAAGATGTTTGAGAGAGATCATGTTGAGCCTGCACCTCCTCTTATGGAAGGAGAAGAATGTTGGTATCTACCATGCTTCGGTGTCTAACATCCTCGCAAGCCTGATCAGATTAGGGTGGTCTTTGAGTCAAGTACTCGTCATGAAAGTATCTCCCTCAATGACAATCTTCTCACTGGGCCTAATCTGAACAACAATCTCATAGGAGTTTTACTTTGCTTCAGACAAGAGCCAATTGCTGTTATGACTGACATTCAGCAGATGTTCCACTGTTTCATCATCCGTGAAGACTACAGAAACTTTCTCAGGTTCCGATGGTACCGCAATAATGATGTCAACGATGAAGTCATAGACTATCAAATGAAGGTACATGTTTTTGGTAACAGTCCTCCTGCAGTAGCAATTTATGGACTGAGGAAAACAGCTCAAGAGGGTGAGAAAGAATTTGGATCTGATGCAAGACAGTTCGTCGAAAGGAATTTCTATGTAGACGACGGACTCAAATCTCTGCCCAATGAAGAAGAAGCTATTGACCTTCTTACTAGAACCCAGAACATGCTTGCCACTGCAAACCTCAGACTTCACAAAATCATCTCTAACAGCTAGGTCAAGGTCATGGTCATGATAGCCTTTCCTTCTGATGACCATGCCGTCAGTGTGAAGAAATTGCAACTAGGATCTGACCTTTCTGTTACACAACGCAGTCTTGGATTGCTTTGGAATGTTAAACAAGACGCATTCACATTTCAAGCATCAGCCTGTGACAAGCCCTTCACAAAGCAAGGAGTATTGTCTACAGTAAACAGCATTTATGATCCGTTAGGTTTCATCACACCTCTCACCATTCAGGGTAAGGTACTGCTGAGACAACTTCTGAAAGCTCAGACTGGGATACCCCCTTACCCAAGGAGAAACAACAAAGGTGGGAATCCTGGAAACAATCTCTAAATCCTGAACAATGGCACTATGTTCCCACTAGCCTTAATTCTGCTGATTGCGGCAGTCGTGCAGTACCTACTACTGCATTTCGGGACACATCTTGGCTATATCCACCATGAAAGAAGGTTCTGCACACCTTTACTTCAGGCCTATAAAGGAACTAGTACTTCTTTTGCCCAAAGAGGAAGACAAGTCATCAACCTGAATTAAAGGGAGGTACGAAGGAATGTGCATGTTGCTGCCTTCCCCTCTGAATATGGATTTCCATGTCTCAGCCTAGACTTTCGAGACCAACATCTACAAGTATTATGCTAAATGTTTGCATTGTTTTCCTGTGTTCTTTCCTTCCCTCTTGTTTTGCTGATGTTCCTGGAAAGAATCTTCATTATTTATATTGGACTTGAACTAAAGTTTATTATAATAGAAATCATAGATTTTGACGGGGAGTGTCATGTTTCACATGACTGTCATATTGACTGTCATATGCCTTTAAGTGTTTCTATATTTTGTTTCTGCTCCTCTCTTTCCTTTGGTTTAGTTAATGCCGTACAGATAGCCCTCCCCCTTTCCCAGAAATGAATTGCAGCTCTAGCCTCATGTCATGGAGCAGGAAACATTATGATCTTTTGATCTATCAAATGTTCATTGTTGTAAGATTCTCTCAGTTTATGGAATAAACTTCACAAGATCTACAAGATGTCTTATCAATTGAGTCACTAACTGTGGTATCCATCTGAGGTTGAAGTTATCGCTATCTCATCACAACTGTAAGTTGCAGAGATCACACTATCAATGCTTAGATTGGAGAGACAGAACACTCCCTACTCAATAATGACATATACAGTATACATCCCTGGGGGGGGGGGGGGGGGGGGAATGCAGGCTGGGTTCACAGTTCTGTAGGACTGAGTGGCGCTCACCTGGAGTTCCATCACTAGTGTTAAAGGTCTCAGCGAGTGTTAATACATATACAGGTGAAACTCGAAAAATTGGAATATCGTGCAAAAGTTAATTTATTTCACTAATGCAACTTAAAAGGTGAAACTAATATATGAGATAGGCTCATTACATGCAAAGCAAGATAGTTCAAGCCGTGATTTGTCATAATTGTGATGATTATGGCTTACAGCTCATGAAAACCCCAAATCCACAATCTCAGAAAATTAGAATATTACATGCAATCAATAAAACAAGGATTGTACATAGAACAATATCGGACCTCTGAAAAGTATAAGCATGCATATGTACTCAGTACTTGGATGGGGGCCCTGTTTGCAGCAATTACTGCCTCAATGCGGCGTGGAATGGAAGCTATCAGCCTGTGGCACTGCTGAGGTATTATGGAAGACCAGGATGCTTCAATAGCGGCCTTCAGCTCTTCTGCATTGTTCGGTCTCTTGTCTCTCATCTTTCTCTTGGCAATGCCCCATAGATACTCTATGAGGTTCAGGTCAGGCGAGTTTGCTGGCCAATCAAGCACAGTAATCCCATGTTTTGGTGCTTTTGGCAGTGTGGGCAGGTGCCAAGTCCTACTGGAAAATGAAGTTAACATCCCCATAAAGCTCGTCTGCGGAAGGAAGCATGAAGTGCTCCAAAATCTCCTGGTAGACGGCTGCGTTGGCCCTGGACTTAATAAAGCACAGTGGGCCAACACCAGCAGATGACATGGCTCCCGAAATCAACATAGACTGTGGAAATTTCACACTGGACGTCAAGCATCTTGCAGTGTGTGCCTCTCCATTCTTCCTCCATACTCTTGGTCCTTGGTTTCCAAATGAGATGCAAAAGTTGCTCTCATCAGAAAAGAGGACTTTGGACCACTGAGCAACAGACCAGGTCTGTTTTTCTTTAGCCCAGGTAAGACGCTTCTGACGTTGTTTGTTGTTCAGGAGCAGCTTGACAAGAGGAATACGACATTTGAAGCCCATGTTCTCACAGAGTTCTGTGAATTAATAAACTACAAGTCCTGGCAGCCTTTGTGGCTGTCGACTTACAGTTCTCAATGAACTGCCATGGTGCTGTTGAGCGCTGTGGTAGTTCATTGAGTCTTCCTGTCAGACTGTAACTGCTTGCCTGTACGGGATATACGGGCACACAGATACATTGACGGTGTGCACAAGTCCTGCATGGCATCAGCAATCTTCTGATCACTGGTGCAATGCTTTCCAGGCTCCAAAAAACCAAATCGTAAATGCACATTGTTTTACCTGCAAAAAATGGGCATTTTTTTTTAAGTGAACTTATCTATTAAGAATAGTAAGAACAGCATCAAATGGAGAGTTGTCAAGGATTCAGTCCACTTTCTAAAACACTGCTCGGGTCACATTTTTTTCTGCCAAAACTGGCTCTCCTATTGGCATTTACCACATTTATGCTGTAACAGCCAGTGCTTCTTTCACAGTTGGTAAGACTGTTGCTCAAAGATTACAGCATTGCACAATCCCAGTTGTAATTTCTGTCCAGAATGATGTATCTTGTGTAAAGAAGAAAGTGTAAATGCTGTCTGTTGTAACTGGTCATCTGTGGGTTGAAGAGTGAGTCAAGGGTGCCTGTCACCTTATACCCATGTTGTAGGCATAATTGCTCTCAACTTCATGATATTAGAAAAGGGGAATTTGCAGTCCCAATTCAGATCAGTCTGTATTAGATGTACATGGACTGCATAATACCTTGAATACATATTCAGTAATTTCTGTAAAATTACTGCTGTACTAAAAAATGTGACCTAATGTAGATTTTGTAGGTTCTGAAACATAATCAATCAAACTTTTTTGATTTAAGCTATATTCTGCCACCTTCTTCCAGACAATGCACTTCAAATATTTTTTACATACGTGGTGTTTCCAGAATATAATGAGAATGAAGTTCCTACACTCAAGAAGGGCTCTGTGAAGGGAGAAGCTGGCCAAGGTCACTTGGGGTGGGGTGCCAGGTATACATAAGAACACTGACCAGCATTCCAGCCCTATCAAGTTGAGACATTCTTTTTTGTGACATCCTGTTCAAGTACCTCATATTAAGAAAAATGCAAGAGAGTTTGGAACATCAGTACATGATAAAATTTTGTGTGAAACTGGATAAAAGTGCATCAGAAGAGGAGAAGTTGCGCAATCATCTGCACAAGTGTACAAATGGCACAAGGCCTTCACGGAAGGATGAGAAGGTGTTGAAGACAAACAATGATCAGGACACCCTCTTCATCGAACATGGAATAGAATGTGGATGCCGTCAGTGAGGCCTGTTGTCAGCCATGACTGATGGCTCACTATCAGAATGATTGCAGAGGAAACAAGAATTACTAAGTCAGTTGTTCATGAAATCGTGACTCAGAATTTGATCACGAGAAAAGTGTTGCAAACCTCATTCCAAAGGACTTGCCACCTGCTCAGAAGGAACACAGTCAAATAGTTTGCCAAGACCTGTTGGCCCATTTGGAAAGAGCCTGATTTTTTGAGTCAAGTGATCATGCGAGTTTGAGTGTGAAACAAAGTTCAGAATGGCACACACCCACGTCACCTCGCCCCAAGAAAGCTCAAATGAGCAAATCAAAATTCAAATCAATGGTCATTGTTTTTTTTTCTATTCACGTGGAATTGTCCATAAAGAGTTTGTACCTACTGGTCAAACTGTGAATCAAAGATTTCACGTGGAAGCTCTTGGTCACTTGAGACAAAGAGTTTTTCATGTGCGTCCTGAGATCGGCTCAACTTAGATCCTTCATCATGACAACACACCAAGTCACAGTGCTTTGGCAGTCAGAGAGTTTTTGGCTGAAAAACACATCACGGTGCTTACACATCCACCTTAGAGCCCCGACTTATTATTATTATTATAATACAGGATTTATATAGCGCCAACAGTTTGCACAGCACTTTACAAAATGAAGGTAGACATTACAGTTACAATACAATTTGATACAAGAGGAAACAGAGGGACCTGCTTGTTAGAGCTTACAATCTAGGAGGATCCTTATGATTTTTTAATATTCCTAAAAATGAAGAAGGGTTTGAAAGGACACCATTTTGGTATTGTGCATAACGTCCAAAGAGCCACTACACAGACTCTGAACGCATCCCACTTGAAGACTTCCAGGGATGCAATGAAGAATGGAAAAATCGCTGGGAGCATTGTTTACACTCACAAGGTGCGTACTTTGAATGAGACCATGTTCAATTGTAAAACCTTTCAATAAGAATTTTTTAAATATCATTCTCATTGCTTTCTGGGCATACTTTGTATTCTTGACAAGCAGTAAACAAGATTTAAAACAATCCATGGTAAGTAATCCATTGTTTTAAACAAGTTTTAAAACAATAATTGTTAACAGACCCATAGGGGTTTATTTACTAAACCTGGTTGACTCAGAATCTTGTCCACTTCTGCATAAAAACCAATCAGCTTCCAGGTTTTATTGCTGAAGCTTAACTGAACATGCTGAGGTTAGAAGCTGATTGGCTACCATGCACAGGTGCCCAAGATTCTGCGTCAACCAGGTTTAGTAAATAAACCCCATAGCATGGAGTAATAAATTGATTGATTAAAACAATCCATGCTTGACCTCTGTAGCTGATTGTAATGTGAAGTAATTCCTACTCAAAGATTAAAAATGATCAAAAGTACATAATGACCATGCAATCTGGTTGCAATGCATTTCTAAATTTGGTACATGCACTACTTTGGTGCATTGCAGTTCAATTTGAGCCCATTCAAAACCAATGGGCACCAATTGAATCATACTGAATTGCATGTGAGTTGCACAGGAATGTAGTGTGAACCTAAGCTAATACCCCATAAATACCTGAGTGTTTTGTAGCTTGAAGCTCTAAAACACTCAACAAGCAAGATTTTGGTGCAATAGAAAATAGAAGAGCTAATATTTCAGTGCCTCTCCTGTAAACATTGAAGATTTGTTTCCCCACAATGCCTGCAACTACAGAGATGAATTAGAGCTTGTTTTGACAGCATTTACATGTTCAGAATTTGTAAATACGGTACCTTAATGTCATAACCTGGGCACAGGTTCTCTTTAATCATCCGTCGTTCTGAAAACCAGACTCTGTCTCAGTCTTTATGTACATTATTAAGTTCTTAAATTATTTCTTTTTTTTCTAGGCCATAGCCAAACACATGGGTTTTTTGCAAAGCTCAAAGCATATTTTAATATCATGGTTATATGCCAGATTGGAGGCTGCCTTTGCCTAGCACTTAAATTCCAAGTGTTTGGAAATGTAGATGGAGTAGATGGATATAAGAATTAACGTGACTGTTACAGTTTTAAAGCTTGAGCATGACGTAATCTATTCTTTGTGCTTAGAGACACATGGTAAAAAGAGTAAGAGTGTTTATGTCAACTATAGTTGGGAATGTGTTAACGGCTGTTGTGCTGTAGTTTGAAAAATGGCTTAATTTAATCTTTGCTGTAGCCGTACATTAGCAGCAAGAATAAAAAAAATTGGACTTGGTTTTTCTGTGCATTCAATCATGGATTTGCAGAGCTGATTTGTGTATACACAGAAATGTTGCTGACATGAAATAATTGTTTAACTAGCATAGCTTGCACATATCATTTCACTGTAAAATGTGAAACCTTAGCTGACCTAGAGGAGTGTTAGCTATTCCAAGGGTCTTTCAGTGTGTGCTATGAGAATATTGCTTTCCTTATTGTGAAATGATTGCATTTAGTGCAGAACATATTAGCTAGTGAAATTTGGTCACACATGTCAAGAATGGACATTTTTAAAAGAAAAATGTATTTTGCTTAAAAAAAGTTTTGGCTATATTAAGTACTTGTTATGCTAGGAAGTTGTACTTGTACAGTGCATCCATAAAGTATTAAGGCCCCCATTCGCTTTTTTCAAATTTTTTATGTTACAACCTGATAATACAGTTGTTTAAATTTATTTTTCTCTTTTTAATCAGCACTTAGTACCCCATAAAAATAAATTGAAAACAGAATTTTAGAAATGTCTGTGAATGGGGGATTTTCTCTTATTCTTCTTTACAAATCCTCTCAAGCTCAGTGAGGTTGGATGGGGACCGTTGGTGGACAGCCATTGTCAAGTCTATCCAGAGAAATTCAGTAGGGCTCAAGTCAGGGTTTTGGCTGGGCCACTCTAGGACATTCACTGAGTTGTTTCTAAGCCATTCTTGTGTTGTCTTGGCTGTGTGCTTAGGATTGTTGTCATGCTGGAAGGTGAACCGTATCTCTGTACTTTGCTCCATTCAGCTTTCCCTTAACCCTGACCAGTCTCTCAGTCCCTGCTGGGAAAAACACCCCACATCATGATGCTGCTACCACCATGGTTCACTGTTGGGATAGTATTAAGCAGGTGATGGTTTCCTCCAGACACACGGTTTAGAATTGAGACCAAACAGTTCAATCTTGGTTTCATCAGACCAGGGAATCTTGTTCCTCACAGTCCTTCAGAAGCTTTTTTGCATACTCCAAGCGGGATTTCATGTGTTTTGCACTGAGAAGAGGCTTCTGTCTAGCTACTCTGCCATAAAGCCCAGATTGATGGAGGGCTGCAGTGATGGCTGTCCTTCTGGAACTTTGTCCTATCTCCACACAGAAACTCTGGGGCTCAGTCAGAGTGACCATTGGGTTCTTACTAAGACCCTTCTCCTCTGATTGCTCAGTTTGGCCTGGGGACAAGCTCTTGGAAGAGTCCTGGTTGTACCAAAATTCTTCCATTTGAGAATTATGAAGGCAACTGTGCTTTTGAGAACCTTCAGTGCAACATAATTCTTTTTTAGCCTTCCCCAGATTTGTTCTTTGCAATAATCCTTTTTCTGAGCTCTGCAGACAGTTTCTTTCACCTTATGGTTTTTGCTCTGATACGGTATGCATTGTCAGCTGTGAGGCCTTTATAGAGAGGGTGAGCCTTTCCAAATCACGTCCAATCAATTTAATTTACCACAGGTGGACTCCAATTAAGGTGTAGAAACAGCTCAGCAATGCTCAAGAAAAATGGGAGGCGTCTGAGTTAAATTTCAAGTGTTGTTGCAAAAGGTCTGAATACTGAATGCCAGTGTGGTATTTCAGTTTTTCCTTTTTCATACATTTGCAAACATTTATAAAATTCTGTTTTCACTTTGTCATAGGTATGGGTACTAAGTGTAGATTAAGGAGAAAAAAAATGAATGTAAACAACTGTAGCATCAGGCTGCAACATAACAAATTTAAAAAAATAGTGAGGGGTCTGAATATTTTAAAAATACACTGTAAACGTGCTCTTGGGTTGAGAAGAAATCTCTTTTGGAATTGCCCAGCTTGTACACAGCCAGCACCACAGCACTCTACAACCTGTCATTTTAGATGTAGCAATGAACTGACTGGACATTACTCACAATGAGCCTTCTTGAGTTCACACTCCCTTTTGTTGTCCAAATTCACAGGCTACAAGGGAGCCTTCTGTTAAATGATTGACATCTGCCATGAGCATATGTGGAGGCAAGGAGGGTACACTAACACTTGTAATGGCTTTAGATACTGTTCACACCTTTGAAGTGCAATGTGTAGGATATTTTGCACATTCTAGCAGTACATAAAAATTAGATCTGCCCCAGCACACAAGGTGCCATTCATTCCTAATGGTACCCCAAATGCACCAGCCAAGGCATGTGCACTAAACTGCACCACAACACATGGTAACATACTGTCATGCATTGAAGTCAAATGCAGTTTAAAAAAAAGTCTTTTATCTGTTAAAAATAATAAATAAACGAAAAAACTTTTGTTCCTGTCAGTAACTTACTTACTCTCTATCTCTGATATATTCTTATCAGGTATTGTTCCTAGGTATCTCATTGGACTACAACTCCCCCCTCCATTTTATGGAGAAGAGGTGAAGGGGGGTGTTCTGTGGTCCTAAAACATTTAGGGGGAGATTTACTAAAGCTGGTTCACTCAGAATCTGGTGCAGTTGTGCCTGGTAGCCAATCAGCTTCTAACCTCAGCTTGTTCAATTAATCTTTGGCAATAAAACCTGGAAGCTGATTGGTTTCTCTGCAGAAGTGCACAAGATTTAGCATTCTCAACATTTAGTAAACACCCCCCTTAGAGTGGAAGAACAGGCTAATTCTAACAATTCTTAAAAAAGGTTCTCTCCCCCTTCTCCTTCCTATCTTGCATACTCTGTATAAAAAAAGATCTGTGTATTTGCCTATTTTTTGGGTTGCATGATCCAACAGTTGCCCTGTCAGTGAGTGGCTGCTGCAGAGTAGAGGAGGGATAACTAAAAGCGAATGGGCCATGGGTGCCTACTGGTAATGTGACAGCTACAGGAATTCTCAGCTGTTGTTGAGTGCTCCCTTACACAGACTGGATTTTAACCACTAGCCTACAGGGCACTTATACACCCTTCCTGCCTAGGCCAAAATCAGCGCTGTTGCACTTTGAATGACAATTGCGCGGTCATGCAACACTGTACCCATATGAAATTTTTATAATTTTTGTGTGACAGATAGAGCTTTATTTTGGTGGTAATTAATCACCTCTGGGTTTTTTATTTTTTCTTAAACAAACCAAAAACATTTTTGTAAATTTTAGTAGTAGTTTTAGTAAATAAGTGATTTTTCTCCTTCACTGATGTGCACTAATGAGGCTGCAGCGATGGGCACTGATAGGCTGCACTGATGGACACTGATAGGTGGCACTGATGGGCACTGACAGGCATCACTGATGGGCACTGAAAGGCAGCACTGATATATGGCACTGATAGGTGACACTGATAGGCGGCACTGACTGGCACTGATAGGTGGCACTGACTGGCACTGTTAGGCGGCACTGATAGGCAGCACTGACGGGCACTGATAGGCGGCACTGATGCACACTGATAGGCGTCACTGACTGGCACTGATAGGCGGCACTGATAGGCAGCATTGGCTGGCACTGATAGGTGGCACTGATTGGCAGCACTGATAGGGGCACTGACTGGCACTGATGGGTGACACTGAAAGGCAGCACTGATATGTGGCATTGATGTGCACTGGTAGGCACTGAAATGTGGCATTGATGTGGCACTGGCAGGTGGCATGGATGAGCACTGTCAGATGGCACTGATTAACACTGACAGGTGGCACTGCTGGGGCTACAGTGATCATCAAAGCACACTGATCATCAGTGCCCTGATCAGTGTACATGTCCCCTCTGAGGGATGCCAATTACCGACTCTCCTCTCCTCTCGAGCTATCAGCATGACAGCTTGTGAGGAGAGAAATGCCGATAACCGTCATTTCCCTATTTACATGTGATCAGCTGTGATTGGACAACATCTTCGGCTCTTTTCGTTGATTGGTGCTCTGCTGTGTCCGAGGGACACAGCGCACCGCCGATCAGCGCGCTGCGTGCTCCCGGAGCCGCGCATGCACGGTTAGACTGGGAGGACGTCATGTGACGTCCTCCCAGAACGAAAGAACCACCTTGCACCCGTCATTGGACTATATGGCGGATGGGAGGCGGTTAAAAAAGGTAAGTACACAGATCTCTTTTATACAGGTTATGCCGGATAGGTATGAGTAGGGAGAAAGGAATGTTTTTAAAACTATTTAGAGATAAATTAATGTACTAGGAGCAAGGCTGCTGTTAGAAATCACAGGGTCCCTTACAGCTTACCGGACAGGGCCTCTCCCCCCCCCCCCAAAAAAAAATCAAATAACATTTTTGCTAAAAATACTCTATAATCATTATTAACGGACACAAACACAGCATAACTTACTGTGACAGACCCAACTGGGACAGGGGCTTTTGGAGGAGACTGCAGGCTAGCCTCTTCCTACTGACTAAGGGCCCTGGTGTTTTAGGGGGCTCTATTCTTTGGGAGGTGTGTGCCTGGGGGACCTTTTGGAGTAGCTTTACTTTGGATTCAAGTCCATGTCTCCCCAAAATACATAGACTCTGAGAACTGGAGGACCAGGACACAGATTTGGGGTCTCTGTGCCCAAACCAGCATTGACTGCTTCAACCCCCCTCCTAGACTCAGAGACTCTAAGCAGATGTTAATGTAATCAGCTCAAAACAACCTGATGCTGGGGTCTCATTTTATTAAAATGTGATGTGTTTACCGTTGTGCCTCTCTTACCTTGTTACATGACTTAATTGAGTCACCTATTGTTTCTGTCTGTTGGCTAGTCCTTCTGATTTTCTTACATGATGGGATTAGTCTAGTGTCAGCTTTACCTTGTTATCTAAACAGTGGGGGATGTTAATCCCAATGTGTAATATTTGTTTTTATTGTTCATGTGGGAACTGCCCCTATTTCTGAAGTGTATAAAAACCTGTATTTCTATTCAATAAACAATTGCAGTTGCACCTAAGCCTGTGTCTTATAGTCCTTGGGTGCAATGCCCAGCTATAATACCTTGTTTCTGTGTTTCAGTGATGAGGAAACAGTTCTCTGACGGAGGCACTCAAGCAGGGTGCCAGGAGGTCCGTCACATTAGGCGATAGCAGTATGTTTTGCTGGCATTAAGGTAGAGCGCTTACTTGACAGACATGTAGATGCAGGTGTACGGCCCTGGACACAGACATTGTGCATTTGGGGCCACTCACCCACACCTGAACATCTGTCAAATTAGGACTTATGGCTGTGTTCGTATGACCGCTATGTCCTCATAGAGTAACATGTGGCTACAAGCGCACAAACTGGCCATTCACAATGTGTGGGCCAGAGAACCCATGTGATTGAGTCCTTAACCACTTGCCGCCTGGCCTATGGTCAAATGATGGCCAAGTGAACATCTCGTCCCTCTGGGAGGGTCTCATATGACATCCTTCCCTGATCGAGCTTTGCGCATGCCGCAGGGCTGCGCTGTGGCGAGATCTGTCACCAGCCGTGTACCTCAGACACGGCCGATGACAGATCTGTGTACTGACCCCGTTGCCAGTACCATGTGACCTGCTGTGACCAATCACAGCAGGTCACATGACAGTTGTACACAATGGATGGCTTCCTTTCATGCCATCCATTGTATACAAGTGTGTCTAGCTGTGAATAGTCACAGTGATCCCATCTGTGTCATGTAATTAGCCATGACCAATCACAGCTAATCACAGCAAAAAAACCTGAATTAATCAATTTCATTCAGTTAAATGCTTGCTTATATCAAAGAATTTATTTGCTATAAGCAATGAAATTATGTAAAAAAGAAAATACTGATCACTATCCCAAAGTAGTACAATGTTACTGCCCCCCGTCACACCGATCACCCTCCCTGCCCACATCTGATTGCCCCTGTTGCCTGGGCCCCTCTGCTAGCCTAGGCGCCATACAGGAGGACTAATGGTACCCGCTTATCAGTGGTCCTGACTAGGACAACTTTTCTTATTCATTGATACAGTACAGTAAGTGGATGTTGCCAGTTTAGCAAAGGAAGTGTGTCACTGGCAGGCTCACCAGTTTACAATACAGAAAAAAAAAGCCTAAAAAAGTCAAATTAATGCAGCCATCACATCTAAATACTGGTAAAATGCAATATTGTGCATTTTTGTTCTTGGGTTCAGATATGCCTTAAAGTTATCGGGGAAATGCAATAAAGCTTCTGGACCACTTTTCTGGCATTAATTCCTCTTGTTAATGACTTGTGCCAAATTTATGAACCATTTGTGACACTTTTGGTTCTGACAGCGATGTGTGCACTCAATTCATGTGTTAAGGCCAACTCTCTTTTTGGGTACAAAGAGAGAAACTGGTGCAGATAGATTTTGTGAAAGTGTTTCGCATGCATTCAACGTTGCACAGCATATGCCAAATTCATGGAGAAATTCTAGACAGGTATGTGAATTTGCCACATTCTGCACCACTTTTAGGATGCATGAGGAACACTTTTCCATAATCCATCTTCACCAGCCTTTATACAGTATTTAAACATTGGTTCACCAAAACGCATAATTTCATAACCCACTTATTTGATATTTGATTCAAAACCAACTTAAATGTTACCATATTGTAATCACTTCTGTCCTAATATTTTCAAACCTGCGTATCTTGTAAAGATTTTTCTTGTTTAGTTGATTCTTGCACCACTGTAAAATACCTGAAAAATGAGGGTAACAACCTTCATTCTTTATTAGAATGTCTATCCACTGCCCTTTATTATTGATATAAATGTATGCGAAAGGTTTGCTGGCCTGCTCAAAAAGCATTTTAAAGTCCAATCAGCAATATAAGGGCTTGTTTATGTTAGGTGCGGCATACTTCCAGGTGCATTCAGCTAGCATTTGAGATGTTTCTGAGATTCCTGAGCTCTTTTGACCAGCTTTTGACCACCTCTTGAGCTGCTATTGCAAATCCCTTTGATTTGTATTGGAAGAAAATACATCCAAAATATCTTGTACACAAGCCATAAATAGCACCCGTTATTACTTCAGCTATTCATTTTTCAAACAGATTAAAGAAAGAGATGAATCATTTGCCAGGGCTTCTTACAGTAGATTTAGCACAGCATTGGTTTGCAAAGCAATTTACTGGAAGACTGTTCCTGGTATTACGATACAGGCATCTTTGGGTCCTTGCACATTCATTTAGCTTTTCTGTTGGGCTTTGCAAGAGTCTTGAAACCTGAGCTACTCTAATATGCAAATGTTGATTGTTTTTTGCCCCGTCCTGCCTTCTGCTCTTAGTCATTGGCCCATCCCTAAGAAGGGCATCCTCCCAGCCAAGAGTGAGGTTCTGGAGGAGCAGAGTTGCCTCTCACTCATAGGAGATGGTCAGACCAGGGGCGGACTGACCATTTGGAAACTCGGCCACTGCCCGAGGGCTCGGGGTCAGTAGGGGGCCCCATGAGATGCCCCTGGTACCTTTTTCATAGGCTTTTTTGAGTTTGGGCAAGGACACAGGGGCCAAATGATCCCCTATTGCCCGGGGGCCCCATGAGTTGTCAGTCTGCCCCTGGGTCAGACTATACAAAGCCCAGGTTTTGGGACTTCTCAAAAAGACTTCTAAGGACTTCTAAGAAAGCTAAACTGTTGTGGAGGCACCTGGGGGTGCATGCTATGGTATTTAAGTGGTGCTTTATCAGCAGCTAGCTGGTTTCCTGTGCACTCTACAATGTAAAACCAACAGCCAGTATTTGCTTTTCAGCCTACTGTAACTAGATCAACTCTTCAAGAGAGTATAACCTTTACTTTGTCTTCCATGGTCTATGCATTTGTTTCAAATTACAGTTGTTCTTCCTACCTTTGCAAAAGGACCTTTGTCAGAGGTACAACTGCTTACATATGATTTACTGTAAGATTGATAAACTAATACCGTACAGTTTATATAGAGTACAGAAAACTGTATTCATGCAATATATTCTGAAAAAGATATGCGAATACCTACCACACCCCTAATCCTGTTCTTTTATTATCTTTGAGCTCAGTAATTTAAACCAGGCTATATCATTTACACTCGCTTCAACATTTCACTCTGTTCTTCTAGCGCTCACCATATGTGATCCTATGACTGTCTGATCTATTCTGCTATAGTATAGGTTTTCAGTGGTAAACTCAATGCTGGTGGTAGAGAAGGCTGGTAATAAACTGGACCATGGTCTGAGAAAAAGGGCATGTTAAAGATAGCATGTAAAAACAAAAGGAAAACCGGGGGCGCACCACCTTGTGCATTATCTAGGGTGATAGTTATCGATCCAAAACAAAATATACTTACAAACATTGTAGAAATAAAAGTGTGTCAAATACAAAGTGACCAGTACACAGGATCAACTCCCAGATTCATGAGGACCCTCTTAAGTTTGACACGTTTCGAGGAGTGGTCGCCTCTTCCTCAGAGGCTCGGCTCATGAATCTGGGAGCTGATCCTGTGTACTGGTCGCTTTGTATTTGACACGCTTTTGTTTCTACAATGTTTGTGAGTATATTTTATTTTGGATCAATAAAGCTATTCCCCTAGATAATGCACAAGGCTGGTGCGCCTCCTGTTTTCCTTTGTTTTACAGTTGGTTCCTGTGGGTTTCCCCCAACCCTTAGAGGGCAGTAAGGCTAGTGCTGATATTTGGTACACAAAGGATGTGTCATAGTTGCATCTTTGTACACTACTCTTGAGAGCAGGGGACTGATATATATTTCTGCTACATCAAGATAGCATGTGTATATATAACTAGGCATCAGTGCAGAAAAGTGCAATGTTTTTCTTGAAATACAGTATAATTCTACCCAAAATATTTGTATAAATGGTTATTTTTCACCAAGACAGGAAGTGAGGGGAAATTTTAGATGATTTAAAGAGAATCTAAACCCAAAAACAAAAATTCAAGATATTACAACTTACCAGTCCTTACATGTAGTATCTTTATTAAATGCTTCCCGGCGACCGTACGCAGACATGCTGCCTCACAGAAGTGGGCCTTTATCCGTGTGGCCGCATATCTGTATATCCATCTTTGTGCTCAATCTCGTACTAATGATCAAGACCCGGGACTCCTAGTTCCACTTCACTGATCGCTGTGATAGCCTCTGGTTGGCTACACAGTGATCAGTCACTGTGCAGTCTGCCAATGTATTTACTTCCTCTTCGGAATGAAGAGAAAAACACAGTGTTTCTTTAATTTCTTGCAGGAGAGGAAGATGTAAACAAACTAAAGTGTGAAAAATAATTATAATAATTAAAAATAAAGAAAAAAATAACTAGATCAAGGTTTGTTCTATGTCAGTGCCAAGGTTAGTGTTAGGGTCAAGGAAATGGTCAAGGTTGCAGTCAAAGGTCAGGGTCTGTATATTTTTGGGTAGGAATTTTTTTAAAAAAAGCTTTTTTTTAAAATTAGTATTAATGTCAGTGTTATTTTGTTTTAGGTATGATTTAAAAAAAAGCAAAATGCGCACTATTGTTTCTGGGCCCTTCTCCGGGTACTAACAACAACTAACATACACATATGTGGTATTGCTACAATCATCAGGAGCAGAAAATTATATTTTGGATTGTTCTTTGGTGGTAAATTATGGTAATAGCAAGTAATATACAGCTGAACCTAAAATAAGTGATTTTTTTTACAATTTTTTTCCTTGTTAATAAAGAAATAAGGAGATATCCATTACAATTTAACCCCAAATGAAATCCCAAATTGTTCTGAAAAAAACAAGGTATAATCCATTTTGATACATAAAGCAGTGGCAATGATATGTACAGTTTCACTAACACATGTCAAAGTTCCAAAATTGTGTTCAGGCATTAACATTTGTTTTACTTTCACTAAGAGGTTAAGCTGGCCATTGATGGGTCAGTTTTTACCAGCCAACCAGCTGATAAAAAAAATATTGGATTCCCCCATCCACACATTTGTTGTGTCATTGTATTCTGACAACGAGGATTCCTCCTCTATCAGAATACACTGATCAGTGCTGCAGCCGAATGGCTGCATGCTGCGATCAACTTAAAAGTTTCCAACATTCCTGTTTGAGAGAAGCTGACTGTTAGATCGACTTCTCTTTAGCTGGACCGATCATAGATGGATTAAAATTCAGCCGGTCACTATTGCACTGGCCGATTTTTGATCAATCTATAACCAACCTAAGTTTTCTTTTTCAGTCATTTTTTTTCTTTTATCTTCACCTGGTAATCCTGCAAATAATATGTAACACCAGCTGCAATGTCAGTTGCAGGATGTTGAAACAAACACAAGATGGCAGTGTCCTGCAACTCAGTGACACACACTTTGGTAAAAGCTTTATGGATCTTGTAGGCTGAACTGCAGAACTTTGACAAAGGCTGCTAAATGGGGTCTACAGTTTTCCCAGAAGAGCTGGTGTGTGGGCAGAGTCATATAAATGTGGAAGCCCAGGAATGGGAACAGGAAGTGAAAGGGGAGAGAGCTGGAGAGGAGAAGCAGAGAGAGAGAGAGTTGTGCTGATTCCTGGAGGACCAGGCTGCAGAGCTAGAGAGAGGAGAGGCAAGGAAGAGTTGCTGATCGCCAGCCTTGCCAACCTGTTCAGTGAGACAGTCTGCCAGCAGGTGACCCGTAGCTTGGTGACCGGACAGAACGCTGCAGGTGGACCTGTTGGGGCCCCCATCTGCTGACAGAGACAGCCAGGACCTGCTGGAAGCCACCAATCCGATGAGAGAGCCTCATACACCAGTTTAATAACACTGACATTCTCCTCATATCTGATACTTTTCCTGCACACAGTTGCGGACATTGCATTCCGTTAATATGTGTTGCGGCCTAGTTCCCACAGCTGCTACTGTTGAACACATTTTTAGCACAGTCCAATCATCAGAGCTGGCAGCAGTGCATGCCTTCTGCAGGCCAGTTCACAGAAGTGCTCCCTTACCATTGGCCTACCCTCCTAAAGAAACTTCTACCACTGTTGTCATTGGCTACTGCAGCCCAGAGTGGAATTGCCCTTTGCCAACAAGCCCTACTGCCAGTTTTGACACTTTATTTGCCTAAAACTGCCCTTTTTCTCATTGCATAAAAAGGGGACAACACCCAAGTGTTACTTAAAGGGAAAATACTTGTCCTTCTTCCTCTACTTGTGTTAATCCTTTAAGGAACTGTCACCTACAGCACTTTTTACTTGTGCACCAACTGGGCCCCAACGAGCGCACAGAAGAATCCTCACTGCATTTAAGGGACAATGACTACCCTTGTCAAAGAGCTCTTTTTATCTCAGATTTAAACCTTGCCATCAGATTCTGAGGGCACAACGTGAGCCAACTCAATTGTTGCTAGTTTTCATTGCTCACTGGGGATTGACAACACCTCAGGTTGGAGATATTTGGATAACTTCTGAAAAGCAGGCCTGCTAACACTGATTGAGATTCTGCTCTGTGTTGTTTCATTGCTTAGAGTTGCTTAGAGTAATAGTTGCCATTCCACGTACTAATACCATTTTGTAATGTCTAAGCAAACTTACACTAAAGTTTAATATAAACCTCATATCAGTTTACTCTAATTTGTGTGTGATCGACTCTCTGATAGTAATTTGCTCTGGTCAATAGAATCCTGTGGTATCAGCAGGGATTAGACTTGCAGAAAGGGGTCCCGAAAATAACTCAGTGTCTCCGAAGGGGGTAGTGCTACACAAAGCTGTGGATAAGAAGGTACCACCAGTCTTCCTGTCCGGGGCCCAGGCCAGCAGGGGGGCCCAGACAGCTGGTTGAATTTGATGTGAGCAGGGAGGGTGATCGGCACAGTGGGGGGGGGGGCAATTACTAGTATCAATCCCCTGTATGGCTCTTTCTGTAGCAGCTGAAAGATGGCTTCTCCTACTCTCCCTCCAACTGGCTTTCAGCTGCTGCAGAGAAAACCATACAGGGGATTGATTGCAGTAATTGCCTCCCACTGCACCCATCACCCTCCCTGTGAACCATATATATCCCCCTGTTGTCCATGCCCCCCTGTGTGCCCCCACACCCACAGTGCTGCCAGCTTCCTTCCTCTCCTTCCCACCAGCAGCTGCAACCACACAATAAGAATGTTCAGGATGGAGAGTGGGGGAAGGGTCCAGTAGATATGTCACATTTACCATCCTCTTCATTTACTGAATGAACACAACAAGTTATTGGTACCGATCACTCACTGTGTTCATTCATAACTGAAGCCTGGTAAACTCTGTTTTCTTTGAAGGGGGGGCTGTCAAGTTGGCTGTATGGGGCCCCGTGGTTTCTAACAGCAGCCCTGGTGCTACAAATACAATCCCTTTCCTTTCATGTCTGGGCTTTTTACTCCACTGGATCCTGTGGGATAGGCAGCCATGGTTGTTTTGTAGGCTGGACTTCAAACACAGCTGTCAATGTTAATCCCAACCAATTGCACAATACAGATTAGGATGCTGCTTTATTTTCAGTTCATGGGAAGTGACAAGGGCACTGCACTTCTGGCAAGATCAACAGGTATTTTCTGTACTTGCTGAAAATGGTCTTAGTCTGAAAAGTGAAAACCAATATGGGCACAACATACGAGGACTGGTAAACTGCAATATAGTAAACATTTTTTTTTCCAGAAGTTTATATTTGCTTTAATTATAAGCCACATCCAGGCAACTCTCTCTGATAGATGGAAATTGATAATGAAGATTCAATGCTGAATCATACAGCATTGTATTTAAAAGCTATTATGTTGTCTGGAGTCTGCAGAAACAGGATGTTTTCTAAGAGAGGCTTTCTATTTTGCTAAAAGCAGACATAAGTGGCTGTTCACCCTGCATATGTACTAGTGTGTTTTCATTTTGCTATAGATGTCGGATTGACTGCATACTTGCCATATTTGTTCACGGCCTTGTCATTGTTCAACAACGCCTTTCTAAGATGGTAAAATGAAACAAAATACACAATGTTTTCATTAATTTTTGCTTTTTGCAATTTATTTTCTATGAAAAAAACCAAATGCATTGAGGTAATGTTTTTTTAAGGTCGTTGCAGTGGGTGTACTCTTACATCACATTTATCCCAATGAATTTCCTGCCTAATAAGAGCTGACAGAGAGACATGTACATGTGTAGGCGTCAATGCGTGGAAGAAGAAGCAGGGATGTTGAAGTGATTATACTAGATAAGATTATGCTTTCAATGTTACAATGGTACAGTCAGAGAGGAAAATAAAAATAGATGCTTACAAGTGCAGAGGTGACATGTAAGTATAACGTCATCTATAGCTAGATCTAAAATACCGCACAAATGAGCTGTCAAAAATTGACTTGATTATGATTACCCATGAAGAACTCCTAATTTCTATATAAATGAAGAGGCCAATAAAGTTAATTATGTGTATTTCATTTGACCTGATCCATGGTGTATTGCTCAGATATTTGCAAACCTCAGGCTAGGGTGTACGTGTACTAGGATCACATAGCTTGGCACAGGTATATCCAAACAGACTAGGCCAGTGATGGCGAACCTTTTAGAGACAGAGTGCCCAAACTGCAACCCAAAACCCACCTATTTATCGCAAAGTGCCAACACTGCAATTAAATCTGAATACTGAGGTTTTAGTTTAGAAAAAACAACCCATACATTAACATCTTTTGTCTTAAAAGAAAAACACAATAACAGAGCGTCCACTGACCACCAGTACAAGGGGACAAAGTTCCATTGACCACCAGCACGAGGGCGCAAAGTTCCACTGACCACCAGCACAAGGGGGCAAAGTTCCACTGACAACCTGCACAGAGGGGCAAAGTTCCACAGACCTCCAGCACAAGGGGGCAAAGTTGCACTGACCACCAGCACAAGGGGGCAAAGTTCCACTGACCACCAGCACAAGGGGGCAAAGTTGCACTGACCACCAGCACAAGGGGCAAAGTTCCTTGGCAGCGCACTGACCGGCCATGCGAAAGCTTGGACGAGTTGTGACTAATGAATCGCGGCTCATGACATCATTGCCTGGTGCCACTACTCCTTTCCAAGCATGGGCATGGCCCCTATGTGTGCTGTTATCTGATGCTCGATGTCTGGGGCTCATGTGCTAACAGAGAGGGCTCCGTGCGCCCGCTGTGGCACGCATGCCATAGGTTCGACACCACTAGACTGGGGAATTGCAATTTTCTTGGGCACTTTCAGATTTGTTCATCTCTTCAGCACAACAGAGCCTTTTTAGAACAAAAGGTGATCCTGTTTCTCATTTATTCACACATTCCAGAAATAAGGGTATTGTTCTTTATTGTAGGGTAAAGCATAGAGCTGAGCACCACGAAAAAACTTTGCTTTGTTTCAGATTCATTTGTTAAGTCAACCAGTTCATTTCCTCATATTCTTTATGGTAGAATGATTTGTTTTCGGATTCAGATTAATTTCCTATATTTGTTGTTCCGTATTGATTCATATTTTTAGAAGATATTTCAGAAGATTCAGATTAATTTGTTATGTTATGCTATTTCTGTGACTTTGATGCAACTTGCTTGCAACTTTGGCCAATCATAACAATACAGAGTGTGACACATTAGAAAATTTACAAAACCCTCTGAAGTCACAATCGAATTAATGTTAATGAAATAGTTGTTTCATTCTACTTTATTTTGGATTAATTTACATTTGTTACTATTGTGATTCAGAAATTTGAATACTTCTGAATCTCCAAATAAAGACAATTTCTTCTGAATTTCAATTTATAATTAAATGAATCACACATACAGTATCTAGTAAAGGATTAAAGCCATACAAATCTTTCCTTTATGCCCCTTGGCTGGTTGAACATACAGAGCCCCTGGTTTATAATACAGATACAGCTTAATACTGGGCAGCACAGTGGTGGTTAGTGGTTAGCAATTCCGCCTGGCAGTACTAGTGTTGTCGGTTCAAATCCCAACCATGGTGCTACCTGCCTGGAGATTGCATGTTCTCCCTGTGCCTGCATGGGTTTCCTCCAGTTTCCTCCCACACTCCAAAGACATGCTGGTTGGTTTATTGGATCCTGTCTAAATTGGCCCTAGTATCTGTATGAATGAATGTGAGTTAGGGACCTTAGATTGTACGCCCCTTGAGGGTTAGGTACTGATGTGAATGTACAATATATATACAGGTGAAACTCGAAAAATTAGAATATCATGCAAAAGTTCATTTATTTCAGTAATGCAACTTAAAAGGTGAAACTAATATATGAGATAGACTCATTACATGCAAAGCAAGATAGTTCAAGCCGTGATTTGTCATAATTGTGATGATTATGGCTTACAGCTCATGAAAACCCCAAATCCACAATCTCAGAAAATTAGAATATTACATGCAATCAATAAAACAAGGATTGTACATAGAACAATATCGGACCTCTGAAAAGTATAAGCATGCAAATGTACTCAGTACTTGGTTTGGGCCCCTTTTGCAGCAATTACTGCCTCAATGCGGCGTGGCATGGAAGCTATTAGCCTGTGGCACTGCTGAGGTGTTATGGAAGACCAGGATGCTTCAATAGCAGCCTTCAGCTCTTCTGCATTGTTCAGTCTCATGTCTCTCATCTTTCTCTTGGCAATGCCCCATAGATTCTCTATGGGGTTCAGGTCAGGCGAGTTTGCTGGCCAATCAAGCACAGTAATCCCACGGTAATTGAACCAGGTTTCGGTGCTTTTGGCAGTGTGGGCAGGTGCCAAATCCTGCTGGAAAATGAAGTCGGCATCCCCATAAAGTTAGTCTGCGGAAGGAAGTTTGAAGTGCTCCAAAATCCCCTGGTAGACGGCTGCGTTGACCCTGGACTTTAATAAAGCACAGTGGACCAACACCAGCAGATGACATGGCTCCCCAAATCAACACAGACTGTGGAAACTTCACACTGGACTTCAAGCATCTTGCAGTGTGTGCCTCTCCATTCTTCCTCCATACTCTGGGTCCTTGGTTTCCAAATAAGATGCAAAAGTTGCTCTCATCAGAAAAGAGGACTTTGGACCACTGAGCAACAGACCAGGTCTGTTTTTCTTTAGCCCAGGTAAGACGCTTCTGACATTGTTTGTTGTTCAGGAGCAGCTTGACAAGAGGAATACGACATTTGAAGCCCATGTCCAGGATCTGTCTGTGTGTGGTGGCTCTTGATGCACTGACTCCAGCCTCAGTCCACTCCTTGTGAAAGTACCCAACACTTTTGAATGGCCTTTTCCTGACAGTCCTCTCCAGGCTGCAGTCATCCCTGCTGCTTGTGCACCTTTTTCTTCCACACTTTTCCCTTCCACATAACTTTCTATTAATGTGCTTTTGATACAGCACTTTGGGAACATCCAACTTCTTTGGCAATTACCTTTTGAGGCTTTCCCTCCTTAAGGAGGGTGTCAATGATGGTTTTCTGCACAACTGTCAGGTCAGCAGTCTTTCCCATGATTGTGATTCCTACTGAACCAGACTGAGAGACCATTTAAAGGCTCAGGAACCCTTTGCAGGTGTTATATCTTAATTAGCTGATTAGAGTGGGACACTTTGAGCCTAGAATATTGCACCTTTTCACAATATTCTCATTTTCTGAGATTGTGGATTTGGGGTTTTCATGAGCTGTAAGCCATAATCATCACAATTATGACAAATCACAGCTTGTACTATCTTGCTTTGCATGTAATGAGTCTATCTCATATATTAGTTTCACCTTTTCAGTTCCTTTACTGAAATAAATTAACTTTTGCACGATATTCTAATTTTTCGAGTTTCACCTGTATGTAAAGCGCTCTGTAAATTGATGGCGCTATATAAGTACCTGAAATAAATATATAAAAAATATTATAAAGCCACCTATTATAGGACTCTTGCACACTAGTTTATATAGGGTTGTATGACTGTACAGAGTAAACTACACCTGTATTTGTGAAACCCTGTAGCTGCAAAATTCTGTCCATAGGCATGCATTATAGAGTATGATATTCATGTTTAACTACTTCCAGTCCAGCCTATAGTAATTTGATGGCCGGGCGTTGGATCATTGGATGTGATTTGTCAAACGTTCAAATTGCATGACAAATCGCATCAGTGTGCACCAGGGCTTAGTGGCAGAGCAGTTTTGAAACTAGAGAGGAAACGTTTCTTGAGCTCTCTAACTAAAGAAAAGAAGATTTTAAAGAGTGAACTTGTTGGAGGACTTTTACAATATATCTCCGTCCTATCTGATATCACATCACGAGATCAAGATACTTCAAAGTCATTTTATTGCTAATGAAGTCCTCTTACTAAAACTGATTGGAAGTTGGTTGTTTCACCATTTTTGCACACTTGAAAGAGTAAACATCACTTTTAGCTTTTTCCTTATTTTTCTTTTCTTAGTCAGACCAGTGATGACATTTCATCCGAGTTAATAAAATACATATGCCTTTCTGTCCAAGTGTTTAGCAATAATAAATAAAGCAGATCTGTTGATTTAAACCTGAGACACCTCAGGCAAAGCAAGAAGGGTCACATAGGGAAACCAAGACATTTGGGGAATTTTTAAGGTTTATTGCTATGGGGGCACCCATAGCAACTTTCAGAGCCATGTCTTGGCCATGCCCCCTCTCTCTCCTCATTGGCTGACTGGCTGTGATCGACAGCAATGGGAGCCAGTGGCGTCTGCTTGCTGTTTCAGACAGTGATTAGGCTAAGACTTGGGACAGCTGAGGCTGTCATGCACATCGCTGTATCTCAATGGGACTCAGGTAAGTATTGAGGGGGTTGGGGGCACTGCTGCACACAGAAGGTTTTTTACCTTCATACATAGAATGCATGAAGGTAAAAAACCTACGGCTAGTTCACATTAGATGCAGTGCAATGCATTTTCTTCTGCATCAAAAATGCATGTGCAGTGTTTTTCATGTATTCCAATGGCCCTAGTTCACACCAGTGGAGTCAGTTCCAGACAGTTTCAAGTGCAGAACAAAGTAGTACATGCTGTATTTTTTCTGCACAGAACTATACTGGAACAAAGTGCATCAAAACTGCACCATAACTGCAGTGTGGTATGAACTGTAAGCAAAAACGTATCCGGAATGCATCCAGAGTGTGTTTTTTTTGTGTGAATTGGCCCTAAAACAAACAAATCAATCCAGTAGCTTTCACCTTTTTTTTTTCAGACATATATACATTTTAGTGCAATTTGATGACAGTTGTCACCCCATAACAGGACATGCCTGAACAAGGACCTTTATGGCAGGTTCATAAAGGCTACATGCACACTAAGCTCCCTTGGACACCAAGCTCTCCTGGCTGCTGAAAATGCTAAGCGCAGCGAAACGTTCATAAACACGGTACTGCGTTTAGCTATGTTTACCTGTATATAGTGCATGGGCGTTTATTTATTTCATTGGCCGGATTACTTGCCATTGAAATGATTAAACGCCCTAGTGCTAAATGTGGCTAGTGCTTAGGCATGTTTACACGCATTTTGCCATGTTTTGTGTTTTTTTGTCCAAAACGTTCTTCTCCTGAACACGATTTCTTTGCATTCAGAAGAGGGATGTTTAACTGCCCCTAAATGCTGTTCTGCTTAACCATGTCATGGTGTATGCATGGACACTTCCTATCGGAGTTCTGTGGATGCACACAGAACTTTACAACCACTTTAAGCCCTTGACGCTGACATCACACCAATATGTGGCCTCACAGAACTGGGCTTTTTTCCGTTGGGAAATATTTGCATACCTGTCTTTGTGCTGGGAGTGCGCCACACAGCGCGCTCCCAGCACAAAGACTGGGGTGTCACAGAGAGCCCCAGGTCCCGTTATAACGATCGGGACTCCCGATTCCAGGTCACATGATTGCTTCGATAGCCTTTGATTGGCTATCACAGTGATCAGTCACTGTACAGCCCGCCCCCCTTGTTTTTTTTTTCTCTCTATGAACGGAGGAAAGAGATACATTCTCTCTAACTCCTGGCATAGAGGGGGGAAAAAAATGTTTGTTAAAAGAAAAAAAGATAAATAAATATAAAAAAATAAAGAAAAAATACCTAGATCAATACCTAGATCAATGTTTGATCTAGTTCAGTGCCAGGGTAAGTGTTTGGTTCAAGGTCAGGGTCAAAGGTCAAAAAGTCAGGATTTGTTTTTTAAATTGGTATTAGTGTCAGTGTCAGTTTGTTTTAGGTAAAAAAAAAAAAAAAAAACCCAAAACGCGCACTATTGTTTCTGGGCTGTACTACGGGTACAAACAACAAATAACATACACATATATGGTATCGCTCCAATCGTCAAGAGATGAAAAATGTATTTTGGGTTGTTCTTTGGTGGTAGGTTATGGTAGTAAAAAGAAACGAACAGCTAAATTAAAAAAATATATATATTTTTTTTTTTACTATTCTCGGACAGTTTTCCTTTGATTATAAAAAAAAATCAGGAGATATCCATTACCATTTACCACCAAATGAAAGCCCAATTTGTCCTGAAAAACACAAGGTATAATTCACCTGGATGTACAAAGTAGTTATGATGATATGTACGGTTTTACTAACACATGTCAACATTGCAAAATTGTGCTTAGGCTTTAAGATTTATGTGAACAGGGAGGTGCAGCGCTGTATAACCAAACAAATAATAATTACACAATAGTGAACAGTGACTGTAAATTAGTAATGCCACTATATGGTGGCTCTAGGTGAAGAGAGTGAAAAACAGTCCAGTGAAGGAGTGCTCTTAAGATCCAGGGTGATCTTCAGACGTCCAATATACAGGACCATCGGGTGATAAAATATAAAGACTGCGCACTCACCAGATACGCAATCTTTATGCGCATTTGTGTAAAATTATCACTAGACCTCCTGTATCATCATCCTGGTCTGGTCAGATCTGGTCAGCATATCCCTCATGGCCCGGTAACTGGATGGATGCAGCTGTTCCGTAGACTTGGCCGGTTCTCACCAGAACTCAAATAAATTGAAAGGGCCACATAGTGTAATATCCTCAGGTATCTTTATTGAAGGCACAGGATAGCAGAAAATCCAACTTACAAAAAATACTGACCCAGGTATGAATCAAAGATGGCCGCCGGGGCCCCTCGTGGCGCCGGCGGTAAAGCGTCCAACCTGCTGTAGCTATCCCTGACGCGTTTCGAGCGAAGGCTCGTAGTCATAGGGGTAAGCTGCACCCCTATGACTACGAGCCTTCGCTCGAAACGCGTCAGGGATAGCTACAGCAGGTTGGACGCTTTACCGCCGGCGCCACGAGGGGCCCCGGCGGCCATCTTTGATTCATACCTGGGTCAGTATTTTTTGTAAGTTGGATTTTCTGCTATCCTGTGCCTTCAATAAAGATACCTGAGGATATTACACTATGTGGCCCTTTCTATTTATTTGAGTTCTGGTGAGAACCGGCCAAGTCTACGGAACAGCTGCATCCATCCAGTTACCGGGCCATGAGGGATATGCTGACCAGATCTTACCAGACCAGGATGATGATACAGGAGGTCTAGTGATAATTTTACACAAATGCGCATAAAGATTGCGTATCTGGTGAGTGCGCAGTCTTTATATTTTATCACCCGATGGTCCTGTATATTGGACGTCTGAAGATCACCCTGGATCTTAAGAGCACTCCTTCACTGGACTGTTTTTCACTCTCTTCACCTAGAGCCACCATATAGTGGCATTACTAATTTACAGTCACTGTTCACTATTGTGTAATTATTATTTGTTTGGTTATACAGCGCTGCACCTCCCTGTTCACATATATGCTATTGAAGGTTTGATACGGTGCCTTTTGGGTGTACAGCTGCTGTTTATTATATATTATATATTATCACATAAGCGCTCACTTATCTTCTGTTTTTCTAGGCTTTAAGATTTGTTTTACCCTTAGGTAAAGATTGCATTGCAGAGTGCAGACAACACTGGATTTCTGTCAGGGTTAACAGGCAAAATATGGCAGCATGAATTTTTACGAGCCTTAAAGGTACCATAACCCCCATTAACCGGAGCAAAGGGAAGTACAGGCAGAGAGTCCCTAGCAGTCTGCAGGTAAAGAAGGATTGGAGTACTGGTTGGTATTTGGGTGGATTAATATATACATGCGATATGATCCTTATCTAGAAGTGAGAGTTCTGTGAGCACAGAGGTGGCACTACAGTGTGTGAAGCTTAGGAACACATTTGTTTGGATATTGGTGTTGGATGATAACTTTAAGGAAGAGTTTATATACTTCTTTATATATTTTTGATATCACATTATGGACTTGATGGACTGAGTAATAATATTTGGTGGACTTTATTTTCATTAAGTGCGCATGTGTTTGATCGTTTTTGTGAGGTGTGCATTACAAGTACATTTCTATTATAAAGAGTATATACATACACACATTTTTTAGCAGTGCAGCATTGCATATTGCACCATTAATAGACTTATATGGGAGGATTTGTTAAATCTCTGCATATCACCTGAGGCCAGTCACTTAACTTGGTGTATGTAAGGGTTTGCAACCACTTTAAAGCTCCAATTCCAGAAAAAAAAATCTTCCTTGCTGTGGAGTTGCCTATGCAAGGTTTAAATGTTTGTTTAGGCCTATGGGATCCCTCCAATGCTCCGGCAGTGGACTGTTCATCGGCATCCTCACATTCAGTGCAGAGCTTTCGGCCCTTCAATGGTCTTAATGACATCCAAGGACATCTGACCATGAAAGCATACAGTGGCAGTTGTTGCGGGGATCAGTCTTGCAGCATTGAGAAACCTCTGCGGCCGGAGGATCAGGTAAGTAAAACTGCTTTTCCCAGCCCCCAGATCTATACAAGCATTTAACCCTCCGATTCAAAATAAATATAATGCAAAACTGTTTTCTTTTTCCTGTTTTAGGCCCTTTTCAGATGAGATGGACCCGTCAGCGGATCTGCTTGCTCAGCAGGGGATCTCTCCGCTAATCCCCACTGGGCAAGCGGATGACTGGTCTGTGTCCACTCCGCTGCTGCTGGAGTGGTCGGATAGAAAAAGACCTCTTGTCCGTTTCCACCTGACTGTAATCAGATCCGATCCGCCAGATGGATGGGGAACGAATCCTCATATGTCTGTTTTTGGCATACAGGATCGGATCGGATGCCGACGGCACCCAACACCTGCTGGTCCATAGAGGTCTATGGATGGTCTGATCGGTTCTGCCTAAAAAACTGGCAGGCAGACCCGATTGGACCGTCAGTGTGAAGGGGTCCTTAGACCCTGGCACCTGTACATTCATACTATCTCAGGGCAACTAAATGTGTACCTTACTTATTCTAAGCCACAGGTGTCAAACTGGTGGCCCTCCACCTGTTCCCAAGCTACAAGTCCCATGAGGCATTGCAAGATTGACAGTTCAAAGCATGACTCCCAAAGGTAGAGGCATGATGGGACTTGTAGTTTCGCAACAGCTGGAGGGCCACCAGTTTGACACCCCTGATCTAAGCAGTCTTTTTTGTCTAGTTCTGAAGAGATCAATTTAGCTCAATGCATCCCTGCCTGCATCCATCCTTTCTGTCAATGCATATTAATATAAGACCTTAAGAAGCACAGGTTGCAGTAGAGTTCTACAGAACACCTATTACATATGGTTCTTTCATGTCTGCTAAGCTATCACTTGCCATTTTGGGAGATTGTGAGAAGATGTAAAAAAAAAAAAAAATTGAGTGTCAATGGAACAACATTCAGTCAACCAACTTCTTTTTCTTTGTTTGCAGGTTGGGGTTCCCATCGGCAAACCCCTAAAGGGACAGTTAGAATAACTCAGGCTTGTCGTACCTATGATGATGAAAATCGTGCTCCGGTCCTTGATATCCATCCAGAGTCGACAGTGCCATATTTTCGTCTGCGATACCCACTTCAAGCACCTAGTGCCACCTTACCAGACATACACGGTAATAGTGGGCTTCACTCTTTTGGTTTTTCAAAGGTGCATTTTAAGTGTTTATATTGTTATGTAAGAACGAAAAGTGAAAAGACAGTAGAGGGAAGGGAAACAGTAGAATAGATCAGAACCAGAGAGTTAATAAATATAAACTGCAAGTTTCCCATCTCCCCAGATGAATGTAAAGAAATCTGGTCCAACATGTCAAGAGCTCTATTAATGTCCTAGCTTCTGAAACCAATTATAAGTTGCTAATGCAGTGGTATTTGGTATCTTTCTGTCTTTCACATGCAATACCTGGGTTTCCAGGCGCTTTAGAGGATGCAGTACTGATTGCAAATTTACACATATTTGGTCTTGCACTTACAAGATAATCCAGGGGCATCCCTAGGGTTGGTGTCACCCGGTGCAGTAACACTTGGTGACACCCCCTCAGATGATCCCCGCAGAATGGATTGGATCTGTGGATTGAGCATATTGGATCAGACTCTGATCCATTATGCTCAATCCGCAGATCTGATCCGTCCTGCAGGGAACGTCGGCTTTCTTTATAACTTAGATTTTCGTGGAGTGGGTCTGGTGTCACCCCGTATAGGTTGCATGCCAACGATCCCCGCAGGATGGTTCAGATCTGCAGATTGAGCATAATGGATCGGAGTCCAACCCATTATGCTCTGCAATCTGCAGATCCAATCCATCCTGCGGGCATGCAACCTATACGGGGTGACACCGGACCCACTCCACGAAAAGGTAAGTTGTAAAGAAAGCCGACGATAGTCGGCTTGCTTTACAACTTACCTTTTCATGGAGCGGGTCCGGTGTCACCCTGTGCGGTCGGTGTCACCCTGTGCGGTCGGTGTCACCCGGTGCAGGCCGCAATCCCTGCACCTGTCTTGGGACGCCACTGAGATAATCTATACTTTTTTAGAGAGACCCCTAAAAAGAAAACTCAGAGAATCCCCTTCTGAACAAAAACAAAAAACGGTTGACTGTACTAAATCAAAATTCTGTTTACTCGCTCATATATCCCCTTTGAGGAGCTAAAATCTTGCATTAACTTGTACATGATATATAAGAAAATGGCAGACACCCTGGATGGCAAGCTGCCCAAATTTAAAAAAAATATGGGAGCTCTGGATAAGACATTGCTTACCGCTAGACGTTGACTGTGCCCTTCTCCTTATCTAAGATGAGCACAGGTCACTATTCCTTTATAATATATCATACCTACCAACATAATCCCCATCCCCACCCTTTTCATTTTTCTTTCTCTTTCTCCCTTCTTCCTCTTCCTCCTTCTCTTTCTCCCCATTCTGTTCCATTCTACCGGTTCCCTTGCTTGGCTTTCCCCTTATTCCTTCCACTTGTTTTCCCTAGCTCCTTTTTTGCTCCATGTCTGCCTTTCACTAAGGTTGTTTCTCTCTTAAATATTATTATCCATAAATTTAGTCCCTGTATGGATTACTCCTGGGATTGTCATTTCTAGTGCATATTCGGAATTCAGACCAATGACTTGCCTTGATAAGCTAAATGATACTCATGTGTGGCTTTCTAGTTACACTATAATATTCATTTGTTGCAACATAATGGTTGTATACTACTCTGTTCTAAAGTTGTCGTAACTGTTGAAAATTAAACAAACTTACTGAAACATAAAAAACATTCTTGTAAGGTAGTGAAGAGGCTTTTTGAAAAAGAGAATTACAGAAACTCTTCTGCAATAAAAACTTGCCTTCCAGCAATGTTTTTTTTTAATACAGTAGGAGTGTAGTTCCACTTTAATAACAAAGAAAAAAAGTATTATAAGAACACTTGGCACTTCATAAATGTTTAAGGAACTTTATTGGTAAATCTCAGAACTTATAACTGCTTAAAAAATAAGTAATGGGAGGTCAGTCACCCAACCAAGTTAAGAGCCATAAAAATGATATAAAATGATGATAAAAGTGCTAGCCCCCTACTACTGACTCTGGCCATGATTAAATATCAAGTCTGACACATTTTCATGATAGATAAATCTATCCAGATATTCATACAGAAGCAGTAAAATATTAATACACATTCCACAATAATTTTTTAAATATAACTATTCTAAACTGGTTAAAATAGTTTCAAAGAATCATTGTTTGCAATTTGACATACAGTACACTGGACACTTGCTGCCTGCTATAATGTCCAGAGGTCAGTTTATTGTAGTTTCCTAAAAATACCTTAGTTACTAATATACTATATGCATGTACTGTACCTTCAAAAACAAAATGAGAATAGGACATAGATGGCAGTGAGTATTGTAAAAAAAAAAAGAAAGAATTGGAAACAAGAGGTCCTTTTTTGTTATGACTATTAGGAAAGTGGCTCAATTTTATTATGTAATAGTACTTGCGTAATATGGAAAGTAGATACGTACTCTTGAAGACCTTAATAGACATTTTGCAGCAGTCTAGCCAAAACAATATGAAAGCATGTATTGTAGGTTTGATCGCATGATCCAGCATGACAATTCTTATGTTGTGCAAGTTAAAACAGAACTTCACTCTCTTAATGAACATTGACCATTTTTAATCCTCATGGTGCTACCATTAGCAAATATATATAGAAAATAATATATTTACTTTATACTTATTTTTTTAATAATCTTTGTTTTTACATTTCTTCAGTTACTTCTTGGTTTCCAAGCCAAGCTAAATTATGTCATACAACCCAGGAGGGTTTTTCTCAGCTAAACACTGCCTACATGCCTGGACTAAGTGCAGATGGATTCCAGGAAGTAAATGCTACATGAATCATCTGCCCTTACTCAATATTGTCATGGCTAGATATGCAAGGCGGTTTTTCAAAGTGATTTATCAGTAAAATAAAGCATGTTATACATTGATGGGTGATTTTCTTTGAATATTAAAAATTAATGAAATTGCATTTTTGGTTTCTGGTGCTCAAATGCAGTGTGGTTCTGCTTTAATGCATCTGCCAGTGATGATTTGCAAAGGGCAGTGACCAAGCTTTATATGTACAATTAATGGAGACTGGGTTGACTTCTATCACTTTTTATACTTGTTTATTGCTTTATGAATTGGTTTCACCTGTGTTTTAAGGTGGCAAATTAGTGACACAATTATTTGGGCTGGATCACGTATTATCCCCCATATAAGCGGGTGCCTATAGACTATTGCATATAGCTCTAGCCTGGGTGTAATCTTGCTTTTGGAGCAATCCAAAGGTACACGTTTATGCAAGGAACTTTTATTGGTTGGATCTTGCACCCCTGATCTCTCTCTCATGTTTGATCAAGCTTGGCAACCTTCATACTGGTTTTTGATTAGGAATTCACTGGTCAATGCTTTTTCATAGAACAAGTGTAAGTATGAGTACATAGGTCTAATTCTCTCTTCAGAATTTGTACCGGACTTCCATTGTAATTTCTATTTGCATATGATTTCTTGGCTGCAAGGTTTAGCAAGCGATTAAACTTTGTCAGTGTTATGACTGTGTGCTTGACTGGCTGTCTTGTTCTGATTAACACTCTCTAGAGAGAACATTGCTCAATCCTTAATCTAGTCATTATAAAGTACCAAAGTTGCATAATTCATGTTTCTATTTAGCCCCTATACATAATAAGGCCGCATTGATTACTGCTTGAAAAAGATAATGATTAGCTAAAACTAATTAGGCAGCATGCATGGTATGCAGATTTAGCTGAATGGTAAATCTAGTGCCATAATTAGTGATGTATGCTTGTCAGAGTAAACAGACATACATGCTCCTCAGAACAATATTGTTATGCTATAGCTTGCTTTGGGTTGCTACAGTTCTTTTTCCTGGATTTATATTAAATTAATCCTGTTAGAATAAATCAAGTGTTCCAAAAAGCCATAGTTATATTGATGAATAATATCAAATGAGATGCTTTTGGGGGAAAATAACACACTTGAAGACGTACACTTTGAACATCTGCTGCCTCCAAGACTGTTATATTTTTAGTAATTGCTTAAATGGAGAGAGTAATGTGTTATCCAAGAGGTTTTCTACACTTAATAGATCTAACCCTTGCTGGGGCTCTCTTCAAATAGCATCATTGCACCTCCCACTCCCATTTTGTTGACAGCCCTAATTTTAGATATTCTTGTTTTTGAGGTAGAACCTGGCAGTCTCAGATTTTCCACTTTTGTCAGCTGCTCCAGTTTCATGTATACCAATTTTTGTGGCAGGCCCAGTCTCATATTTTGTCTATCAGAATGAAAAAAATGTATAGAAGCATTAAATCACATAACAGTGTGTTGTAATTAAGAAGAATGCATATATCTATGTGGCTCTGTGATGTAATTATGCACACTTAGAAGCTAAGACACTGTTTTTTTTTACTAAAACTTCATGATGCAAAATCTGGTGCTGCATTGCATAGAAACCAATCAGCTTCCTGGTTTTATTGTCAAAGCTTAATTGAACAAACCGAAGTAAGAAGCTTATTGGCTACCATGCACAGCTACACCAGATTCTCAGTGCACCAGTTTTATTAAATCTCCCCTAAAGTGTGAGGTGAAGCAGCGGACTTTAAAGAGCTGGCAAAATTCCTCTATCATAACGAAACATAAGATGGGGATGTTGGAAGTCACCCTCCTAGAGGGTGCAATAGATCATAGGGATAATACTTGTAGATAAGGGGTCATGGGGGTATATGCGTTAAACAGGAGTAAGGGACAGTGGGGAACCTCTGTGTTTTGTTACAGATTGCATGTAGTTGCAAATCTGCAAGTAATGTAATAATGCTGTTGGAGGGGTACGATGCATAGATTGCAGAAAGAGGGAGTTGTGAACCTTCTGCATAGTGATTAAGTCATATACCTTATATCTTCATATCCCAGAAAGGGTTGTTCATTATAGTCACAAGACGAGTATAAATGGACAGCAACCTGCCTGAGTATTTCATTGAGTGCCAGGATTTTAAGGAATATTTAAGTATTGGGTTAGCAAGGAGTCCAAAGGATAGTATTTCTTGCCATTGGTGCCAACAAATATGCTTCAAAACTAACCCACAAAGGGACATTGGTGGATGGTATGAGGTTAACGGAGCTAATTGTGCTGTATGTTTAGGGCTTTCGGTTTGGAATCAAGCCAGATAAACCCCAGGACTGCTGGGGTATATGAAGGGACACAAAGACAGGAAGCACCGTGAAAGGGTAGGATAACTTATGGCGTAATGTCCTCTTCAAAGCTGCTATTCTACCTAGCCAAAATGTTCAATATTTCTTCTGGGAATCAAGATTGGACTCTGTGTGCTGAAAGAAAGAGCTATGGTTGGCTGCATAGAGTGCTTCATTGGAAGATGTAAGCTAAATCCCCAGGTAGTGGAGATGGGAGTATTCCCAGCCGAGAGGGAAACCTTTCTTCGAATTCTGGACCTGAACACTGGTGAGAGAAATATTTGAGACTTTCAACTTTGAGTTACAGTGTCTAATCTTCCTAGAAAATTACATCAACAATGGTCTATATGATATAGGGATATACTAAAAAGTAATTTGACTTATGTTATAGAAGCATCTCAATTTCTGTAGGCAACCAGGACTCCAGGCTGCTCAAGCAATTGCAGCAAATTGGGTTTTCTCATTCTTTGGATTTAGTGTCATCCCCATGTGAAGTCCCCTCTGGTGCAATTGTCTATGGTCTTGTGGAGTCCCTCTGGCACAATCTTCTTTGGCCGTATGGAGTATTTCTGGCACAGACCTTCCTTGGTGTTATGGATTCCCTCTTTCAGCTTTAGAATCAGTAACGCCATTGGTTAAATATGTCAAAAGAAACGTGCAAAGTTCACTGCAGAATAGGATGTCCCATGCCTCTTAATTATGACTGGGCTCTACAGGGAATGCAAGATTCTAATTTGGTTACTTGCACTGCTTGAATTAAAAAATAAAAAATACATAATTTACTGAGTACAGAACTGCATACATTTGTGTTTTATACAATATATCTGTCTAGAGTTCAACTTTAATTTATTAGCTTATTTTGGACAATTGTTGATGTAAAGAACAATGTAAAGTGCTATGTCATATGTTGGTTCAATAGATATTGAAAATGAGTACTTCTGCAGCTGTTTCTAGTTGTGATATTTTAATAGTGAAGAGCAAACTGGTATATACACTCCTTGAAGTCTGGAGTCGTTTGAGCACTATTGCTTGACAATAACATCAGCACATTAGACTAAGCGAGCAGTACAATATAGTTGGCAAACTCAGTATATTATTCAGATCCTTTTTATTAACATTGCTATTATTGATTGTTTTTCCATTTATTTTCAAGCAAAGGGCTTTTTACTGTACACTAATGGATAGTGGGAAAAGGACCCAAATGTATTTAACATGTGTTAACATACTGCAGATTACAGGCAGTTAAAATTTATTTTCCCGTCAGTAATAAAAAGAAAAAAAAATTTATATTCTACAGAGTATTATTCATTATTCAGAATAATTTTAATCTGAAACACATATGTTTCAGTGCAGCTATTCCAATAAGTTCTGAAACTTTAGATGATGTGAGTTCAGCAACAGCTGTGTGATTAGGGCAGATGTTTGATGTGTCCTTCCTACCTATAGATCGCACCCTTATCTCACATGTACATACTGTATGTTGTCCTAGTACAGGACTTTGCAACAGCTGAAGAGGCTGGACATTAAAATGTGCTAAATGGTTGTTCCATTACTTCAGCAATTGAATGTCATAGTGGAGAACGCAGGAAGGGGTATGGTATATGCTTCAGAAATCAATTGCATTGTGAGTGGATCAATCAATAAACTATTATTTTTTATCAAAGAATGAACAACTCGTTCTACTGGTAATTTTTGTCAGATTTTTTCAGGCTTTAGGGGGGGTGCTGGGGTGGGCTGTGCCCCACCAGATTTAAGTTGCGTTCCCCCAAAGCCCCCTCCACCTAAGACGCTGTGCCCAGCCAATGAGCCTACACACAGTGTTGGCACAGGCAGGTAAGCTCTTCCTCCACACATTACACATAACTGAGATCGCATTCCACACAGCCAGGGCCACCGATATCAGATGTGGTCAGGAGGGGGCAATTACAAAACCAATCCTCTGTGTGGCTCTCTCTGCAGCAGGTGAAAGCTTGCTTCTCCTCTTTTCTTTCCTGATGGCTTTTAGCTGATGTAGAGAGAATCACAGAGGATAACCTCTGTAATCCCCCCCTCCACTGCCCCAATCACCTTCTCTGTGCACCATCCTCTCCCCCCACACAGCTCTTCTGGCTTCCCTCCTTTCCTCTTCCACTTGCTGCTGCATGCACATAGGGGGATATTTCAGGATGAAGAGCTGGGAAAGGGGCGTGTTTACCATCCCCTTCCTTTCCTGAAGAAATACAGTGAGTGATCGGTACCGATCACTCACTGCATGATTCATAACTCAAGCATGTTTACTATGCTTCAGTTTATAAATGAACAAGTGCATCTAACTTTCTGTTCATTCACTGTCCAGTGTGACTGAGGCTGCTCAGAAAGGGACTGAGGAATATATGTTCCCAATCCCTTTCTCTGTCTCAAAATTGAGACATCAGCGGTCTGTCTAGACCCCTGATATTTCACCAAAGCCCACCTCCACCAACAGAGTTGTGAAAAAAAATTAAAAAATTGTAAAAAATTAAATAATTTTAAAAAATAATAAAAACTTAAAAATAACAAAAAAATGAGGGCTTGTTTGCACTGGTTCTCTGACCCATATGGTGTTTCTGAGCAGTTTATTTGTGTCTGAAGCTGTCTGCTACCCTTTGAGGGTGCAGCAGCAGTACAAATGCAGTCACATGTCCTAATCTGACAGGTGTGAGTGAGTGACCCCGGAATGCACACTGTCTGTTTTCGGGGCCATAGATCTGCACCCACACTCCTGTCAAATTAGGTCCTACGGCTGTGTTTGTACAACCTCTGCATCCCATAGCGTAACATAGCCTGCCTACACACAGCTCCAGCCACAAAAAAACCCTTTGATTCACACTGTACAGGCCACACCACACATGTGAATAAGCCCCAATACCTTATTCACACACACACAGAGCTTCATTTATTAACTCAATACAGTTTTATCTTTTAGATTTAGCAGGAATTTTGTAAGTAATGTTTTTGTTTGTGTCTGGTAATAATAAGTTTAGTTTATTTTTAGCTAAAATATCATTTTGATATTTTGGGGGGCCATATCAGGTAGCAAACCTCTAATCTCCACCCTGCTGATCCCTATCCCTGGCTCTGGTGACCCCTGTACACTGCCCTGCTGATCTCTGTCCTCCACCCTGCTGACTGCTGTACACTGCAATGCTCACCCCTGTTCCTTGCCCTGCTGACTCTTGTCCCATACCCTGCTAACACTTATACACTGTCCTCTGTCCTACTGTACCCGTGTACACTTCCCTACCGATTCCTGTATACTCCCCTGCTGAACTCCCATCCTTTGCCCTGCTGACCCCATGTACACTGCCCCACTGACACCCTGTACACTGCCTCTTGTCCTCTGCCCTGCTTTCCCCTGTCCTCTGCCCTGCTGACACCCTGTACACTGCCCTGCTGCCCCTGTCCTCTTCCCTGCTGGTCCTTAACACTTCCCTACAAACTAATAGCTCCTGTACACTGCCATCCAAACTGCTAACCTTGTCCTCTGTCCTGCTTGCCCCCTGTACATTGCCCTGCTGACCTCCCATCCTCTGCCCCCTGACATTTTTTACTGCAGACAAGCTAGATCCGGCCCTGGGCCAGGGAACAGTAAAACAGTTGGTGGAGCCACGGTTTTACCACTCGCCAGACTTCCCATCTAAAGAAAAATATGCAACCACTGAGGCTGTACACATGCCACTTTAGCTGTACATATGTGGCTTTGCTGCCTTGCCAAAAATGATACCTGTGTTTTGGTGGATAGTACTGTTTCTGAACTTGACCCATTCAAGTGAATGGGTCAACAAAACAACTACCGTGCAATTTCTCATGGGTCCAGGGCGGTGGTTCAGCCTTTTCAGAGTTAAAATAGGCTGTAAGTAGGTGAGATATTGCCTCCCAACCACCTGTCAACAGCCCTTTGAAAATCGATCCACTGCAGATCAATGGCAGTTATTACAACATGGGCTGTTTAATAACTGTGATGGTATATGAAGTCCTAACATGACATCAGCACCATTGTACCTGTAAACATTAGTTCATGCTTATGAGGATCATAAAGAGTCTATTAGAATATACTTATATATAATAATCGATTCTCTTTGTCCAGGTAGCACTGTCTAAGAGAACGTGACATGCCCTGTGTAAAATGCTCTTTTCAGTGCCTCATTTCAGAATATATTAGTTTCTATATTTCAATTTACAGCAACCATAAAAGAAGAAAATATGCATTACGTTATTGAAGAGCCACATGTAAGTGCTGGCAGGGTGTCATGATTACTTAGTCACAAACCCTGATCTTCCCCTCCCCGTCTCTGCCCGAGGCATGGTTGGGAAGTACCCTGCTATGCAAGGCCTGCTCCACATTATCTGAACTAACTACTTAAGTGCTGGAATAGATGATGGACCTCTTCCATACGTTCTTGTACAGAGCGGCAGAATGTGGAAACGGAGAATTAGCTTGAAACATTCAGTGGATAATGAGGAACAATTACATTTTGGCAGTGTACATCCTAGTACCTTATAAGACTGTATCTGCATGTTTGTGCAATGATGTGACTGGGACAAAATACAAAGGGCTCAATAAGTGAGTCCAAGCATGCATAAATTCTCAGAAAATGTAATTTTATTGGTTTTGGACATGTGGAGGAATGGAGTGGGCAATGCTCCTCTGTTGTAAGTACAAAGTAACAGTTAAATCTTGTGTTCTCTCTGTTCCTTTCTTGTTTCTAAAAGCATTAGAAATATAAAACTTTTTGACTTTACTCCGTTCTGAAGGTAAACATATGACAAAATGACACATATTATTAGTATAATCATACTTGATACTCCAGTTTTAATCAAGGAGTAGAAACTAAGAATTTGTATTTAACATTAGTTAGCTTTCATTGGTTGCCTTTTGACTTCCTATTTTCAGAGATTTGCATTGTAGATCTGCAAATTTGGGTCAGACATATCATTTGTTTTAAATGATTTACTGATCAAATTGTGTAAAATGTTTTTCCATTTTAAACTTTAAACATATAAAGAAATAAATTATTCTTAAAAGGCAGCACCAGCCAGAAAAGTTTATTTGTCAAAAAAATTACATTTTTTACTGCAGTATCAAAAGACAATGACAAACGTATTGAAGAATAATTAACCCCTTGGTTGAAATGTGAAAATTGCTCAGATCCATAAAGGGTAAATGACTACAATTAATCACTTCAGCTCTCACACTTGTAAGCCCCTTAAGGATTATTGCAGGGACATCAAACTCAATTTCATTGTGGGCCGCATTGGCATTATGGTTGCCCTCAATGAGCCAGTTGTATCTGTAAGACTAGATGTCCAGAGCACCCCAACCCCCCCTACATCAGATGTCAAGAGTCCCCCCACTATCAGAAGTCAAGTCTCCCACCCTCCTTTACATCACATTACACCCACAGTGCTGTTGCCATGAAGAAGCTCAGGGTGAAGCTGGGAAGTATAAAGTGCAAGTTCTGGAGGAGGACCAGAGGAGGGCTACAGAAGTGTGCTGAATACTGAAACCAGGGGAGGCAGAGATTAGGGGTCCTACAGCTGCACAGGTAGATGAAGGATCTGTAGGATGAGTTCTGTACTCCTCTCTACTGCCAATTGCTGAAATGGGGGGCAGAGACAAGCTTCTCTGTGACTGCATGGAGAATCGCAGGATCTGATGGCAGAGTTCTGTCCTCCTCTCTGCTGCTGACTGCTGAAGCAAGGTGGAGGCACAGATGAGGGGGGGGGGGGTGCCACAGCTGTAGGAGAGGTGCGGGGGCCAAATGAAATTATAAAATGGCCCAGAGCGATCCACTTTTGGACGGTGGGCCTTGTGTTTGACATAAGTAGGCTATAGCAATTTATAAATTTCTGCTATGGGCCTCATTCTTTGGAGATAACTTTGTCACAAAAATAAAGTAAGACAAATTTTAAAGAATTTTTGAGGGGGGATAAACAAGACTTTTGGTAATATCTTGAATGACCTATTTTATTTTCTATGCAATCTATAGATAAAAAGGTGCAAAATAACAAAAATTAGTTATAAAATAAGTAGGTTTACTGCATATACAAAGTGCAAGTTTATAGTTTTTCCAGATTATAATGACAATAAAATGAAAAAGATGGTATGAAGCATGACAAAGGCACCTTTGTTTTCCAGTTTTCTGCATTTTTTTAACGTGACACTGAAAATTTAGAACAAATGGGGAAAAAAAAAGTTAAAAATATGAACAGTAAAATAAAATAAAAATCATCAGAAAGATAATACAAATAGAGAGAAGGGGAGAAAGGATTGAATTAGAACTGCATAGGGTTAATGCGGGTTTAATAGAAACATATTTTGGCGGGAAATTACAAATACTGGAGCGGACCAAATTTTGAGCAGCTGAACATAGTAACCAATCAGGTTCTACCTTCAGCTCATTCAGTTGAGCTTTGAAAATGAAATAAAGATTCTAGTTGCTCCAGTCTTAGTAAACTCCCCTAGTTATTGATTTATGTATTTATTTAATTATGTAAGGTTGCCTTAACTCAGCCTTTCTCAACCAGGGTGCCTTGAGGTTTCTTCAGGGGTGCCTTGGCAAAATGTCTAAATATTGCTCAAAACTTGTATACAAGCCAGCTGGGTGCAACAAGTCTGCCTTCTAGTTACACAAAGCCACAGGTTTTCATTGTGCACCATTATGACCTTCTAGCCGCCAGAGTCCTGACAACCAATGACATCATCAGTTGAAAAGGAGGATGTCAGCTGCCTGCACAGCATCCTTGTTTGACCCCCTCCCCATCAGTGCTGGGGTCACATTAGCTCAGTGATGGAGAAAAACTGACGGAGAAGAGAAACACTGGAATACGACTCAGTACCGGTGTGCAAAAGTGGATTGGCTTTGAAGAATAAATTACCTCTAACGTTAGCTGTCCCACATGTGGATGTTGCTGCGTTATATGTTTTTTTTATATGAATAGTTTTTCACATTTTAGAGTAGGGTGCCCTTTTAAAATTATGGACAGTCTAGAGGTACCCCATTTTAGAATGGGGTGCCTCAAGACTGTCCATAATTTTAAAGGGTGCCTTGGAACTGTCCATAATTGTAAAGGGTGCCTTTACTGAAAAAAGGTTGAGAAACACTGCCTTAACTGATGTGATGATGAGCAAAGGCCATCTATTTGCTCTACATATGAATGAAACAAAGTAAACAAATGTAGCAATAGTGTTGTTTAAGAGAAAAAATATATAAGTGGAAATAGCGCCAAAAAGTGTTCTACTATAATAAATTAACACAAGCTGCTAAAGCTTATCCTTAAAATAAAGGTTACAATAATAAAACAAACAAAGGTAGCGCTATCAAATTAAATGTACAAATTAAATAGTGATAAAATTAAACAGTGAAAAATTATTTTAAGTGACCAAAAAATGTCTTTAAGGATTTTTTCTTTCCATCAACAGTGAACAATGTCCATCACCACAAAAACAAATTTGTGCAAATCCACTACCAACAGAAATGAATAAACTCATCAGAGCAAATTGCCAGTTAAATTATAAACCAGCAATTGCACTTTTTTGCTCTGGGAGCAATACTCTGCAGGCAGACTCAGTGGTGACCAGCTTTTCAAATTATTCCTCTCTCACCTTGTTGATGTAGTATTCTACAGGTCGGGGAGACCCAGATATCCAGACACTTATTTATTCTCTTTGGGAGCAATACTCTGCAGATCTATAAACTCAGCAGCGAAAACTTGTAATCCGAATTCCAAGAACTTCATGCACAGGCTTAAAAAAGAAAGAAAAAACAAAGCAAACAATCGTGTGATACCGTACGACACGTTTATTCGTAAAAACTCATCATAATCCACTCACATGGAACAGTGTCATGGCCGACACTAGCAACAAACACATTTAGTTAAAATCACAGAAAGCCGAACACGCCAGCCTCTCACAGAACGTAGTGACGTTAGTCCGAAGCTCTACCCTACGCGTTTCGTCATCCGACATCTTCACGGTGGAGCTTCGGACTAACGTTACTACATTCTGTGAGAGTCTGGCGTGTTCGGCTTTCTGTGATTTTAACGAAATGTGTTTGTTGCTAGTGTCGGCCATGAAACTGTTCCATGTGAATGGATTATTTTCGAGTTTTTATGAATAAATGTGTCGTACGGTATCACACAATCGTTTGCTTTGTTTTTCCTTTCTTTTTGAGCCTGTGCATGAAGTTCTTGGAATTCCGATTGGAAGTTTTCGCTGCTGAGTCCATCGTCCCTTTGATGCAGTGCAGTTGTCCTGTCTCCTTAGCAGAAAAACAAACCCAAAGCAGAATGTTTCCAGCACCATGTTTGACAGTTGGGATGGTGTTCTTGGGGTCATAGGCAGCATTCCTCCTCCTCCAAACACGGTGAGTTGAGTTGATGCCAAAGAGCTCGATTTTGGTCTCATCTGACCACAACACTTTCAACCAGTCCTCCTCTGCATCATTCAGATCTTCAGTGGCAAACTTCAGACAGGCCTGGCCATGTGCTTTCTTGAGCAGAGGGACCTTGCGGCACTGCAGGATTTCAATCCTTGTCAGCGTAGTGTGTTACCAATTGTTTTCTTATTGACTGTGGTCCCAGCTGCCTGTAGATCATTGACTGAGATCCTCATGTGTAGTTCTGGGATGATTCCTCGCTATTCTCATGATCATTGACACTCCACGAGGTGAGATCTTGCATGGTGCACCAGGCCTAGTGAAACTGACCGTTGTTTTGTGTTTCTTCCATTTGAGAATGATTGAACCAACTGTTGTCACCTTCTCACCAAGCTGCTTGGTGATAGTTTGGTAGCCCGGTCCAGCCTTGTCTAGATCTATAATCTTGTCCCTGACATCCTTGGAGAGCTGTTTGGTCTTTTCCATGATGGAAAGTTTGGAATCTGATTGATTGCTCCTGTGGACAGGTGTCTTTTATACAGGTAACAAAATGAGATTAGCAGCACTCCCTTTCAGAGACTGCTTCTAATCTCAGCTTGTTACCTATATGAAAGACACCTAGTTTACAGAAATCCTGCTGAATGATAGGTGATCAAATACTTATTTCCCTCATGAACATGTAATTCAGTGCATAATTTGTTAGACATGCTATCCTTTTAAAACATTTTTATTTATTTATTTATTTATTTTGGGGGGGGGGGGGCGCAAGTAGCTGGTCTTGCCTTGGGCGCAGAATAGTCTAGCACCGGTCCTGTTTACAGGTATAGAGGCAGTTGTAACCTCCTTCTACGTGGAGGAGTGCTTGGGCCTGAGCAGCCAAGTGTATAGCCAGGACAATGTAATCCAATTAGGAAGAGAACAATAACCTTGTGTATGCCATCTGGCACAGATCTTACAGAGTATTAGGAATTATTGCTCCAATGGAGCAGCACTGGAGCACAGGAAATATGGTATCAGTCATTGGATGCAAGAGTGGTTCCTTCTCAAGAATCTTTTACCTTGAGTTGGCAAAGTAACAGCGTGACCTTAATAACTAAGTATTTAGATTCCTTCATATGCCCAAACTTTTCAAAAGAATAATTATATTGGTCATATTTTGCAATCCATACCAGCTCCATTACTTCAATTTAAATTCAAGAAATCATTTACAAAAACATAATTTATTTCATCAAAGGTCCATGCTCTGCCAGTTCAGTCCGCTAGCCTTTGCTTCGAATAAAGTGGTGACGTAATCATTGGTGTGCTATGCAATTCAATAAACATTAAGCAGCCAGCCAGCTCTCACTGAATTCTTCTGCCATTTTTTGGTCAGTTCAGTCTTTTGGCAGGCGATGAGCAAAATGCTTGCATAAGATGCATTCTGACTTGAGATCATTAACAGATCATTTTCGGGAAATAAAAGAGAGCCAAAGACTTCCCAAAGGAGCAAGGAATTTCCTCTAGAGAGGCTTTTTATTGAGATCATGTTTGAAAAAAAATTAAATGTGTAATTTATGGTGTGGTTTCTTTGTGGTTGATTGTAACAAATCATAGAGATAAACTTTCTGTAAATTAGATTTAGAAGGGAAGTATCCCAGGGCAGCTACAGTGTGTAAATGATCTATTTCTCATTTGTTACTAACTAATAGGTAATATTACAGTAAATCTATATGTAATTATGTGCATGTATTGCTAGATATCATATGATATACAGTATATTGTATTAGTCAGCAAGAAAATGATTTTCTTTACTTGCTAAACAGAGGCTAGAAATTATCTGAAAAATATAATTTTTTTTTGGAAAAATACACTTAAAACCCCAAAACAATATAAAAAACTGAAACACTTTGTAGAAGCAAAAGACCAAAATGATAAAATAATGGAAGTTGCAATGATGTTTGCACTACTGTTTTTCAAATCTATATTTTCAGTAAAAAAATACATTAAATGTAATTTAGTATGTGTATACTGGCAGTAAGCCCCCATTCACACTGATGCAACTTGTCATGCGATTTAACAGTGATCGGCAATGGAACCGTTCCAATGGGTGCAACCCCAACTTTGTCGGAGCTACACTGATTTTAATAGTAGTTCCTACACTACTTTTTGTAATTTCAGGTGTGACTTGCATAGACATCTGTGCATGAAGTCGCACAGATGTCTTCCAAGTCGCACGTGAAGTTGCACGGAAATCCAACTTTGAAATTGTACTTTGAGATTTACCAAAACTATATAATAGGAAGACACACCATCGATCCATTCACTCTGCATTCAATCAGGACCTTGCACTAGATCAGGGGTGTCCAACCCATGTGGCGCATGCTGCCTGAGCCTATCTGGAGGGATGCTGGGAAAGCCAGGAAAATGCATGCATGGAGGGATGCTGGGGATGCTGTGTAAAAATAGTTGATGGGTGAAGGGTATTTTTTTTAATGAGGTCAGTGCATGATGCATATGATAATGAGCTCAGCTGGTAATTTCCTTCCTGTGTCTTACTGATTTCTCTGTCCTGAATCTACATACCAAGAAATAATGAAGCTTTCTAAGAAATACAGCAAGGGTTAAGGTAAGGCCATATTCTCAAAATCAAAGGAAGCTTTTATTTTTCTATATAGGTACATAGGACTGGAATTTAAAAAAAAAGGCGAATTTAGCCCTTAAGCCTGGGTTCACATATCTGTGGTGCGGTATATCGCATGTGATTCACACAGGAACCGTACCGCATTCCTGTGCAAATCACATGTGATTTGTGTGCGGTGCAATTGGAGCCATACATTTTGTATGGCTCTAATCGCACCACCCCAGCACCAAAAATAGGTGCAGGACCCTTTTTTGGGATCGCACTAGAATCGGATCACATGGGTATTCACAGCTATGAGATCCGATTCTGTACATCACACCGCATTTTGCGGACCGCTTTTGGGGTGTTGTTAACTTAACATACACACCCGCAGCGGTTCACATTAATGGGGTGCGATTCTAATGCGGTGCGGAATTCGCACTGAAAACGCTGCAAATTTCGCACCGCATCAGTGTGAACCAAGGCTAAGGGACAGAGGATCAAGTTTTCAGGTACATTGGGTAAGCTGTTGTCTCCAGGAGATTGGATATTGGCAAACAAAGCTATAAAGACTGCCCAGCAAACCCCCTTCCTCCCAGTCTACCTCAATTTTTTTTTTTTGCTAGTGTCCTAGGAGAATAGATAACTTCTCTCCTCTGAGAGGTAGTAAGCTAGTTTTTCTACTTTTCTACTATCACATTTCTTCAGTTGCTCCAGAGTTGTACATGTTCAGTGACGTGCTGCACCTGCTGCTGAAAGCCTGTTCTGGTATGTGTTTGATACCCTACTATCACCCATCCAAACCACTAATGGTGGGTAACAGGGCTTGTCTCTGCCTTTGTGGGAGCTGGCATCCTTCTAAGTACATTCATCCTTCTAAGTATGCTGTGTGCTGTGACACTTTACATTGTGTTGCAAGTACACCAGTAAAGTGCAGCAACATATACTTAATTTTGTTATATGCCTCCCTAGGGCTGAAACCTTACCTTTTTGGTGCCTCAATACTTTTTTGATTTGTTGCACACTTCTATAGGTATAGGTTGTGACATTCTTGTTTTGGTCCCGGAACACTTGTCATACTTGTTGCGAACACTTTGTAAGGGTTGTGTCACATTCCCAGACAATACCTCCATCTCCACAAGTGCCACAACATGTGCTGCTATGCTTGCACCCGTCCTCTGTATCTCTGCCTGAGTTTCAGCCAACTCCTTGTTACCTCCTCCTTGCTACTACTTGCCAGATACCTCCTCCTTGCTACTTCCCTACAGTGACTACGTCACAGATGGCAATAACCCTTCCTGCACCTGTATTGTTCTTGTGCATTATCCCTTGTGGGAATCCCTTGCTTGCATTTTTAGTATGTCGAATCATAAGTGCAAGGGCAGCAGTCCTGTAGGCCTTATGATCTAACAGCAGTTCTGGGGGGGGATAAGGGACTTAATCCAAGATATCACTAGCATACCATGTTCAACCAAAAAATAGGACATTTTTATTGTCACCAAAAAAATTTAATTTCAAGGCCACCAAAGATTTTTTCCTCAGTCATATGCCTGACCAGAAAAACAAGAATTGCCTTCACATGTTGGGTCACAGGTTTGGCACTGAAATTGGGAAAACCCTTTCTTCTAATGATTTCAAAGTTTCTATTAGACTGTTGTCAAAGAAAGCTTGCCTCCTGATCACTATTTTGGAACTCTGGGCAATTTAGTTATACTTTTAATGCTGAAGCTCTTGTCCGGAAGGTCATGCAGCCAGCATTCAATCAGATAGTGCCATTAGCAGTGGCATACATAAACCATCATGGAAGAACCAGAAGTTTTGCAGATCACAGAAAAGTGGATCTGATTTTGGCTTGGGCAAAACCTCACACTTCAGCCCTGTCCACGGTGCATGTCTAAGGCATGGAAAATTGGCAGGTGGACTTCCTCAGTTATCAAAGTCTGGACTCCAGGGATTGGTCTCTTCACCCCAAGGCATTTCAGATCCTCTGTCACAGGTTGGAAGACTGGACTTGGACCTCTTGGCTTCAACAACAAACTGAGCAGATTTGTCTCCAGATCCAGTTATTGGCTTAAGATATGAACCCAACAGACTCTTCCACCAAGTTCCAACTAAGCCCATTCAAGAAAATATGTCCTATTTATTCTCTTCCAGGTGTCTTTTGTTTGTAGCTCTCCCACCATGTTTGAATATCCACCTATAAGATCCTCATGATCATGCAATGCTCATGGTCTGACACAAGTGTACAGACTCTAACCTGAAATGCAAAGAGAAAATGGTTATCTAATCCATCATATAGATTCCCCATCCTGTCGGGGGCCAATAAAAAAAACAAATTCACTCTAGTAAAAATGTTTTTTTAACTGGAAGGCCAGAGGAGCATTGGGTGACATTAAGGCTTTTCCTTGCATACATGGCAAATCTGATAGTTACCCATATAATAAAAAGGGAGCTATTTAAGGCCACATTTACACATATGAATGGGCCCGACTCTAATTATATGCGAGAACCCCAGCAGGTGTTCCTGGCAATTAGCTGTCAGAGGCAGCCCCATTGAAAGCAATAGGAGGCTGCTTGATCCTGCAGCTAATCATGGCTGTTCACATATAATTGTTCATGGAGCATTCACCTGTGAGTGATTGGCCCGGGACGCTGAGTCTCCAGGTCTGATCACTCGCAGGTGAATGCTGCATGAACGATTAAATGTGAGCCAGCAGCCTCCCATTACTTTCTTCATTAAGGGCCAATCACTCACAATTGAATGCTCCATGAGCATTTGCATACGAGTGACTGTGATTAGCTGAGAGAGCCAGTGGCCTCCCATTGCTTTCAATGGGACTGCCTTCTGCAGGTAATTGCTGGGAACCCAGCTGAGGTTCTCAAATGAAATCAGTTAGTCCCATTCACAGGTGTGAATGTGATCTTAGGGTTCCTCTTCCAAACAGGAAATGAATACTATTAAGAGGGACCAGTGATCTGTGACCAATGGGAACTAAACATTTTGAGAGTTACATTAACATATTATGACATTTTACTAGTTTTTATGTAAAAAAAAACTCTGATTATTAGCAAATAAGTCAAATTCCCATTGCCATTGTTCTTAATGTGATTTAAAAACCCATGCAAACTGTTTCTATCAAAATAAAAAAAGGTGAAATGCCTTATCATGGCTTCAACTAAATGTTCATACATCAAAATAATAACTAATAAATAACTTCAAGTATAATACAACTATGAGAGCTTAAACAAGATCTGAGAACCAACAGAGAACATTATCATCATTAAATCATACAGAGTCCATATATACATTATTTTGCCTTGTGAGATTTAAGATACAAAAAAGGTTTAATTTCCAAAACAAATCAGCTTTCCTCCAATAAACTAAAGGCTAGACTTAAAGTGTTACTAAACCCACAACAGTAAAATCAGTCTATATATGCAGTAAAGTATGCTTGTTATACTCACTGTGGAACCTAAAAGGTTAATCTTCTGTATTATATTGATCCTGACCCTTCTTCCAGTGCCCCCCTCTTATCTCCCGATAAGACATATCGTGTGGAGTCACTCTGCATATACTCAGTTTAGTGTGTATTGCTAGAAAGGTTTTTTTTTTCTTGGCAGAGTGCATGTGATCAGCACAAGGCCAATCAGCACTGTCCAGACAGAGGTCAGGAGTTCTATATCCTATATCTGGTCTCCCACAGTACACAGAACATTGAAATGCAATTATTTTAGTAAATATAAATAGTGATGGCTTGAACACCCCCCGTTTGGTTCGCGTTAGAACATTCAAACATAAAGAAAGTTCTACCGCGAACTATGAACATAATGCAAGTCTATGGGACCCGAACTTAGTACTTAAACTAAGTGCTTAGTACTTAAAAGTACTTAAAAGTACTGTTTTTAAAGGTCAGTAAGAAAGAGGCGGCGCTCTCTAAGTGCAGTATGAAAACTTTTTAATGGATAAAAGGCGCAGTAATACAGGACACTCACAAAGCATAAGTAGGTTTGCGCTTGTAAATTGATAAGCATCTGCTGTAGTGAAGGAGTGTGAAGCCTCTGGATGGATGGTGGTCATTGTCATCTGGCGGTGGTGCTGGTGGTTTCCAGCATGTCCTCCTAGTTCCGGGATTCCCTTAGTTGAGGCGTCACTTCTGGTCATGTGATGGCGGGGGTTAGCTCACATTCGGAGCATGCGCGTACCCTCATCAGGCCATTTGAGGGAGCCTGATGAGGCCTGGTATGGTGGTTGTGGGGATCTGTGGGCAGGGGGACTCATTAGCATCAGAGTACCCCTTTAAGTTGTACCCTTACCCATTCACTAAAGGGTTAAAAGTGTGAAAAACTAGAGACCAAGCTTTTGAAAAAATCTTTTATTGATCAAAAAACACCACAGACTCGCCGAAATAATAAAAAAAAACCCGACGCCTGCTGGCCCATCTGCACCCGCTGAGCACTCACCGCTGTCTGACCGGCAACTGTCAGAACTGTCATCCACACTGTCATCCACCGGTGGCTCTGCTCAATTGCCGTGAGCCATGATTGGCTAAAGTCTTAGTGACTTTGGCCAATCAAGGCTCTTCTTGTGAACTCCGCTGTGATTAGCCAAAGCCTTGCACTTGACCTGTGGTCAGGTGCAATGGTTTGGCCAATTAGAATGCGCTGCCAGAGCACATTGCATTGCGGGGCGCACGGGCAAACAGTCCATCGAATGCCGAGATGTTTGTGTGTTCAGCGAACATCCAATGTTCAAGTTGAATATCATATACACCATCCCTAAATATAAATTGCTAAATACCTTTTCTCATCAGCAGTTAGAGCAGTCTTCTATCCAGCAGAGCACATGTTAAAGCTTGTAGGAGGTGTTTTTCTGCTCTAGGAGGATGCAGATCCCCTGACCAGTGCTGATGGGCCCTCTGCTGATCATATTCACTCTCCCAAGAGAAAAAAAAACTCTCTAGCAATACACACCAAACTGGACATGTGCAGAGTGTCTCCAAAGGATGTGTCTTATCAGGAGATAAGAGGGGGGCACTGAAAGAAGGGGAGGATCAGAGAAGTCAGGAACAAACCGCCTTTTTACACAATGCAGATGATTAACCCCTTAGGTTCCACAGTGAGTATATCAAGCATGTTTTACTGCATATACAGATTGATTTTACTGTTGTGGGTTTAGTAACACTTTAAAACCCATTAAGGGACACAGGAGGATAGTAATTCTTAGACATTTGCGTTATACTGCCACCATCAACAGATTTTGACACTGGCAGAAAAAAAAAACACAGCCCCTGTGTAACACCAGCTTCAATCATTATGTCTCAGTATTGTGAGCCAACAATACATAAGACCCACAGCAGGAGGGACCTATGCCTCTCTTTTTTTTTTTTTTTTTTTTTAATTTAAATATTTATTAGTTTTTCATAGTATTACAAAATTTCCATAAGAAGAGGACCAAACGTACAAATAATCAAAACATTTCTACTTTGCCCCCTTCTAATTACCTCTTTTCTTTCCCTCCCCTCCCAACCCACCTCTACCCCCCACCCCCTCCCTCCCCTCTGCAAGATCACCAATCTCTCAAGACCCACTAACTTTAATTAATTTCCTAGTTTAAAATTTTCTATATTTCTCTTTCATTCCTGATTTTTCCCATTTTTCCCATCGCGAATAGTATATTTCCAACCTATCTTCCTGCATATAGTATGATTTTTCCATTCTGCTAATCTGGTTTACCCTATTAATCCAATCCTCCTCCATCGGCACCTCTGTCTTCCGCCAAAACTTAGGTATCAACCCTTTTGCAGCACTTAGGTAATACCATACTCCTGATTCTTTATATTTCTTTACTGTTGTCTCAACATTATGCAGGAGGCACATGGTTGGGTCTAACCCTATGTCATTTCCAGTTATTATTTCTATTAATTTAACTATTGTCTTCCAGAAAACCTGAATTTTTGGACATTGCCACCATATGTGGAACACCGTGCCCTCCTCCCCACATCCTCTCCAACACATTTCTGAATTCTCCCCACTCATCTTGTGCTCAGTGCTCGGTGTAATATGCCATCGTGTCAGACATTTATAGTTGATCTCGACGTCTCTCATACTAACACTCTCGTGTACCAATCTAAATATCTTATTCTGTTGATCTTCATCTATCACCACCTCCATATCTCTTTCCCAATTTGTTATAAAAATTAACTTTGTGTCCGTGTCTAATTCTGTGAGGATCCTATAAATTTTTGTAACACCGTGTTTCCCATCCCTACGTGTTTCTAATAGCCTTTCAAACAAATTCCACTCCTTTTTTAATCTCAAAGGTTTTGGGAGATTTCCAATGAAACATTTTAATTGGTGATATTTCCACTCATCTATTCTATTAAACATATCCCCCCCCCTCTCTTTTAATTCTTTAAATGTTCTCAATTCCCCCTCTACCAATACATCTCTCAATTGGATATCTTCTTTTTTAAACCATCTCCCTGATATCTCTTCCTTTCCTGGAGGAAAAAACTCTGTGTTTGCAAGTGGCATTAATATAGAGTTGAATTCCCATTTCATGTGTTTATGTAAATTATCCCATGTCCTTAAAACATTTAAAGTGAAAGTGCTTGTGTTTTCTTTAATTCTTCTATATTGTGCTGGGACCCATATCATCTTACTCAAACTAATTCCACTCAGTTCGTTTTCTATTTTTACCCAACTTTTTCCCTTATGGTTAAATGTCCAGTCATATATTCTTGCTAAAATTACTGCTTTATAATATCTCTTGACGTCAGGTAGTCCCATTCCCCCTTTCTCTTTAGTCCTGCTCAATGTTTCGTATGATATTCTTGGTTTTTTATTCCTCCATATATATCTTGTTAACATTCTTCTCATTATCTTAAAAAACGCCTCTGGGAGTTTAATTGGGACCATTTGAAATCTATAGAGTATTTTAGGTATAATTACCATTTTAACTAGGTTTATACGTCCTAACCATGATGGATTTCCTCCTTCTAATCTTTTTAACTCATCTTTAGTCTCGTTTATCAAAGAAATATAGTTTAATCTATACAGTTGTTTATAAGAAGTAGCCAGTTTTATTCCTAGGTATTTTATATCTTTTTCTCTCCATATAAAGGGGAATTCTTTTTGTAACTTTTCTTTTTCGCTCTTTGGTATATTGATGTTTAGGATCTCTGTTTTTGTTGGGTTAATTTTTAGATTTGATAGTTCACCATACTCCTTCAGGGTCTTCATTATACTTGGTAATGTTATTCGGGGGTTGCCTACATATGCTTGGAGCCACCGTCTTGTGAAGAGAAGGGTGAGTGAGAGCTTTGGGGGGTCTATTGTGCAGTGGACTATTGAATGACAGTGGGATCCAGGGGTCAAGGAGGAGAGAGGAGGATTCCCTGGGCTTAGAAGAGAAAAGTCCCAGGTGCCCCAGGAGAGCAAAATACAAGAATAATCTGCAAACCTGTTTGGAGCACAAACCATAAAGGAGAGGTATACCCCCATCTAGAGCATATAGGAGACAAATGATATATAGAGGATATGAAGAATAAAGGTCCTAAGGGAGCAGGGCTCAAAGGGTCTCAATCAGGCACGCTAAGGAAATTTACATCATATGGTAATACTACCCCAGAAAGGCCCCAAGGAGACAGTGCTAAAGGGGAAATGGACATTAGACCCGGAAATAGTCCTAGATTGTCATTGGGTAAGAACAGCAGTAGAAGCCAACAAATAGAGGATGGCTTGGGAAAAAAAGAGCTTGATGGTGAACTACAAGTACCGAATAAGAAGGAGATGACAGAAATGTTTCAAAGTTTGGAGAAAATGATAAAACGTGAAATGACAGTTATTCGAAACGACTTAGGGCATTTGCTGTCGAGAATGGAAGAAATAGAGGAGAGAGTTAAAACCCAGGACCAAACCATAGATAGTCTAAGGAAAAAAACAACTCATTTGGAGAAAATCCAGAAAAAATTACTCTATAGGATGGAAATTCAAGAAAATAAAGAAAGAAGGTGTAATCTCAGGATGCGAGGAATTCCAGAATCTGTAAAAGGGGAAACATTATATGAACTAGTTAATAAAATCTTAAACTCCATGAGAGGCAGTCCTGAAACAGAAGTGATTGAACTAGACGGAGTGTTCAGAACAGGAAAGTTTAAACAAGAGACTGAGAGGGACAGATCGAGAGATATCGTTGTTATGTTCCAGAAATTTGGGGTCAAAAATGAGATTTGGAAGAAGATCAAGGGAAGATCATTAATTAAGTATAAAGATTGGACTATTCAAATTTTTGCGGACTTAACATCAGAAACTCTATGGAGAAGGAGATCCCTGAAACCCCTGTTGGAGCAAATGAGAAAACAGAAAGTGCAATATAGATGGGGTACCTCGGTACCTCTAATTGGCTGGAAAAATGGGGTCACAGCATATCTGAGATCCCCGGACGAACTGAGAGATTTTTGCGATAGACTGGACTTGCAAAGAGTGGAGATAGCTGGGTGGGAAGAAGAAGAAAAAGGAGATACGGTTAATGCAAGAAAGGAGGACTGGCAGCGGGTCGGGGGGAGGGTGAGGGAGGTCCTGGGGTTGGGGGGAGGGAGAATTAAGTAAAATATACGCTTTGCTTCTTCTCTCTCTTTTCTCCTCACCCCCCCCCCCTCGTATCCCCCCTGTAGAAGCGAAGGTCCCTCTGGAAGCTCCGGTTAAGGGGGGAAGTAAAGGTATTGTAGAGCCCAGTTGATAGAGAAAGGGGAGCTGGGGAGGTTGGAGGAGAGGTGAGCCGTCCATGGGCGGAGCTTACGCCCAATATTTTAAATCAACCGTGGAAACAGTTCCACAAATGATTTGTAGGCAGTTTATAAGCCTAAAAATGGGTAGGGGGAAAATAAGAGAGAGGGGGTGGGGGAGGGGGTGGGGGATAGGGGTTGGGGGGTTAATACTCTGCAAGACAGCTGGGCCTAATAGGAAGAGACGAATTAGAAGAAAGATAGACAGACTTATGAAGGATGGAAGAAATACAGTTTATAACATATAATGTGAATGGGTTGAATTGTCCTGGGAAAAGATTTAAGTTGTTTAAAGAGTTACATCACAGGGCAACGTCAGTGGTATTTTTACAGGAGACACACTTTGAGATAGAGTCAAACGTGAAACTAAAATCTAAATATTATCCAACATGGTATTACGCTGACTCTCCAATTAAAAGAGCAAAGGGGGTGGCAATAGGTTTGGCAAAGAATATGAGATTTGAGCTGGAAGAGAGAAAGACTGATCCGGAGGGCAGATTCCTATTTTTGAAAGGTAAACTACAGGGAATTGAGTGTACACTAGCCAATATTTATTGTCCCAACAAAAAACCGGAGATCTTTTTGAAGGGTCTGTTGAAAAAATTGAATGATTTTAAAAAAGGGCGTTTAATTATAGCAGGAGATTTAAATCTTTGTATGGACCCACAAAAGGATACAACCTCCCTTGTGCAGAGAGAGGGGGGTAGGTCTCTGAGAGCTTTGAAGAAGGTGATCCACGAGTACCAACTGGTGGACTCATGGAGAATAATGCATATGAAAGACAGAGACTATACCTTCTTCTCTAATGCACATGAGATATACTCGAGACTGGATTACTTTTTGATAGATCATCAATTCATTGAACTGTTGGTTAAAATAGAAATAGAGACAAGAACTTTCTCGGATCATGCCCCTGTCATAATGAAAATAGGATGGGGAAGAAGGTGGACGGGAGGCTTGGGATGGAGGTTGAATGAGGCTCTTCTCTTGGATGAGGATATTGTACAGAAGATCAGGGAAGAGATCAAAGTATATTTCAAGGAGAATGAGACAGAGGAAGTATCGACAGCTACAGTATGGGAAAGCCATAAGGTATATATAAGAGGAATCTTGATTGCGATGGGAGCAAGGAAGAAAAAAGAAAGAAGAGAGAGGGTTAGCGGACTCCTAAAGGAAATCCTGGACTTGGAGCAGATACATAAGAAGAAAATAACAATAGAAACAAGACAGAAGTTAAAGGATAAAAAAGACGAACTAGAGAGACTGATGGAAGAGGAGAGGAGAAGAGTATATAACAAAGTATTAAGTGAAAGATATAGATGGGGAGATAGACCAGGAAAATACTTAATGAGAGCCCTGAATAAAAAGAAAAACAGGAATTATATAGAAAAGATAAAAAGTCCTAAGGGGGAGCTGGTTCATTCAACTAAAGAAATTATTAAAGTATTCACGGAGTATTATAGAAAGTTATATAATATTGGCCATCAAGGTACTCCAAAAGAAACTAGAGAAGGTATTAACGAAAAAAGGATGATATATTTAAAAAATGCGGGATTACCTAAACTCAGTGAAACACAATTGAACTCCTTGGACGTGGAAATTTCCCAGGAAGAAATAGAAGCAGCATTAAGAAGTACAGGGGGGGGAAAAAGCCCTGGCCCGGATGGTTATACAGTTAAGTACTATAAAAAATTTAGTGAATCACTGCTACCGAAGCTGAAGAAGTATATGAACGACTTGGGAGGTGGGATGGAGGGGAGGAGGGAATCCCTTCAGGCCCATGTAGTTCTCATTCATAAGGAGGGAAAAGATCCTTCTCAGTGCTCTAGCTATAGACCAATTTCATTATTGAACACTGATACCAAGTTGTACGCAAAGGTTCTAGCAAACAGGCTGAAAGAACTAATGCCTGAATGGATCCATGGAGATCAGGTGGGCTTTGTCCCAGGGAGAGAGGGCAGAGACAACGGGTTGAGAACTTTAATGCTTATGCAGAAAAGTAGAAAAGGAAAAGCCCCGGTGGTGCTCCTGTCAATTGATGCCGAAAAGGCGTTTGATAGAGTGGACTGGGGCTTTATGATGGACAACTTGGAAGTGCTGGGGATCGGAGAGAGAATGCGGGAGTGGATAGGTATTTTATATAGGGAGCCCACTGCAATCATTACGGTAAATGGGGAGAGGTCGGAATACATTGAGATGTCCAACGGAACAAGACAGGGCTGCCCATTGTCCCCCCTGTTGTACGTTTTGACACTGGAACCTTTGTTGTTGTCAATAATAAGGAAGAGTGGAGCGGTAAAGGGAATCCAGATAGAAAATATAGAACATAAGGTAGCGGCCTTTGCGGACGACCTATTGTTCTATGTAGGGACCTATGCCTCTCAACGGACTTCCAGAAAAATTGTAAGTATGGAAATATTATGTTTCTTTATCGTTCATCGAGGTTTAAAAGGAGGATAATAATTCTTGTACATTTGTGATGTCCAAAAGCACTCCATCTGAGGTGTGGGCAACAGCCGTTTATTGATCCAAAAGATGTGTACCCCAGCTCAATGAAGGCTAGTTGAAAAAAGGAGAATTTGCCAAAATGTAATTTGCCAAGGAAAAATTACCCTAAGGATCAACTGGGTGTTTCAGAACAGGATAGGGAAATGAGAAAAACATCCTGATGGAATCTCGGGCCTCAAGTGACAATGTAGAGAACAATCAAAAATATAATACATGACAAATAGGTAGAACTAGAAGCTCCTAAAGAGGAGAACAAATTTGACCAAAGGTAAGGAGGTCAACTAAAAACTGAGCTTACCAAAGTCCAGGATTCCTGACCCTTGACTGCAGGAAAACAGAAAAAGAATGGACAAGGTATGGTCATGTATGTCAATATAGGATTCATAACTTCTAGGAGGCAACTCATAAGGGATCAAGCAGTACAAGTAAAAACCCTAACTTGTAAAAGTGGATAGGTAAATGTCATACTGAGGGCTGAGCAGAAGAACCAGAGGTCTTTTGGCCTTGAGATCTGTGGCTTGAGTGGGAGGTGGACTGTTACTGTGTATGAAGTTCTACTGTAAAAGTAGAAGATGGATTGGGATCCTCAGCCCTATCCCGATATCTTTTGCTTTGAGGCAGGTACACATTTCAAGTACTAGAGGCATCAGAAATAATTGTGTCACGGGCAGAACCAAAGAGGAACTTACCCTTAAATGTACTTTTTGTGTATCTTCAACATGAAAAGCACAAAGCCAAAATGCTCTACACATCTGAACAGACAAAACACCCATATGAGACACCGGTTTAGATGCTTACCAAGAGTCCATCGCAGTTGAACTGCAGGTCTCTAGCGAATTGATTCAAAAGCTCAAGGACACTAGGTTTAAACTTGGGATAGAGTGGTATTGTTTAAGAGGGCTTATCCACACTGGCATGGGTTTGCAAATCTGAGACACCACCAATAAAGGCAGACAGTTATGCCAGATAGCTAACAACTGAGACCTAAGTAGGGAATCTACCAGATAGTCAATGAAATTCCTAAAGTTAAAATCATCATCCACCTGTTTAATGGTATGCTTATTAATGTAAATGACTGAAGAGTCTACAGAGGTAAAGACCGCCTGCCATTCAATTCCCTTTCAAATGGAAAAAGTTCCTTCACAGTGTCAGGGGAACAGCATGACTCTACAGATTGTTTCCAATCCTCATAGAGGAAGGATTGACATATCGAGTGTGTAGGGAAGGTCTTAGGAGCAACATCTCTAAAAGACCCTATGCCTGGTACAACAGGCTGATACTCCATTTACAGGACAGGAGTATCAAGTACTCTTGTAACATAGAGTAGTACAGAATTTTTGAAATATAGACTGTGAAGGCTTTGAGTCTGAACCAGATATAAAGATAGGGGCACACTTGGAGGTGGAGGACTACAAAAAACAGAATGGCTTTCCATTCTGGAAGATGCCAAAGCAATCATACAACTTACTAAAGACAGAAAGCACATCAATGTGTTTTTCATCAAGGAGAAACTCACCAGCATACTCAGTGCCACCCATAAAAAAAATATCATAGGGTGGAACTCCTATGCTATTGCAATGAGACAGCACAATGACCAGCAACTAGGCCCACAGAAGGGGCAGGGCCCTGCTTACTCACAAATCCTGGCAGCTGATTCTAAGGTGATTCCTAGACATGTAAAGGTGGGTAGTGGAGTTAAAACAGAGAATGGCAGATTTACAAATAGCTGCAAAGGCAGGAGCAAGAAAGCAAGAATTTGCTTACTCTAGGGTGAAAAATGCAAGAGGAATAGCATACACACACTCCAGCAGACACCAATGTGTGGTTGAGTTGGCTGGAAATTTAAAATGGCACCAACGGTACCTACTATGAGGTAGTTTCCAGTACTTCAGCCCAACCAGCCTTGCTCCCTGTGTAAGCCCTCAAAAAAATGAGTCACCCCCAAGGCTATGTCTTGACTCTGGACCTGGAGAGCACTCTGTAACTAACAGTGCGCAAAGGTCTATAAAGCACTGCAAGTAGAATCACATTTAACCCCCACAATCTTCAGTCCAGCAGTGTTGGGGTATAGCTTCCAATGCTTTTGCTAAGGATATACCAGGTCGATAGCTGCTGTGTTGAGACTCAAGCAGCGGTTTTACAGTCCTGATTGAGGTCGCTAAAGAAAAAATTTCCACAATGTACAGAATACCTTGAATGAAGAATAAAGTATCTAATAAGAAGTTTAGTAAAAAATATAGTTAGACTTTTTCTCAGCAGTTTTGAGAAAAAGGCATTCAAACTTCACTAGCAAAAAACTGAAGCAAGACGATTGAGGTGGGGTCATACAGCGGCTGGCCTAAATTTTTTTGTTTGCTAGTATCCAAACCCTCTGAAGGTGGCAGTATAAGGGAACTGTCTAAGAATTACTCCAATGTCCCTCAATGAACAAAAACAAGAGAATGGTAGACTCACAAATTATTATTATTATTATTATTATTATACAGTATTTATATAGCGCTAAAAGGTTTGCTCAGCATTGTACATTATAGTGGGGGACAGGCCATGAGACAATACAGTAACAAAACAATACACGAGGGGGTCAAGGGCCCTGCTCTTTCGAGCTTACAATCTAGGAGGGAGGGGATAGTGGTACAGGAGGAAGTGGCTGTGGGGGATGGAGTGGTAGGAGAAGTGGAGGAGATCGGCTGTTAGGTGAGGGTGGGGTAGGCTTCCCTGAAGAGATGGGTTTTCAGGGTGCGCCTAAAGGTGAGGAGGGTAGGTGACAGTCTGATGGATTGGGGTAGTGAGTGCCAGAGGATGGGGGAAGTACAAATAGCTGTAAATGCAGGCGCAAGAAACCAAGAAGTTGTATTTTTAAGTAACTTTCATGCATACATATGTTATGTTTTGAAAGCATATCCAAGCTAATTTGAGAGTAAAGGGACAATATTTTGCATGAAAAAGCTGGCTTTTTGTCTAGTATTCGTATAGATGGAAACTGCCCGCTTTTTGTAGTAATTTTACACTGCCAACAGTCTCTCTTTTGCCTGCTTTAACAACACACGGCAGCCAACATGGAACAATTGTAGTATTGCTATTACACTATTCATGCAGAGCTCTCTTGTAGCAATGCCAGTATGTCACGGGAAGTAAAATGCAGTCTGCAAAGTGCGTAGACACGCATGGCATAATGAAATGCAATATCTGTTACAAATGAGTGTTTCTCAGTGCAAATGACTTACTGCAGAAACTTAACTTCACACAGAGATGACAATACCTTCCAGTACCAGTACAATGCCTTAATATTTTAACTCCATATGGATGGAGCTATCTTTGTTCAGGCATTATCTAGGGTCAAGATCTACTTCTTGACTTAGTCATGTAAATGTTGATGACTTTGCAGCCCTTGCTATTATCTGGCACAGATCAGCTCCCTGGTGCTATCATTAATCCGCTAGTCTGATAACTGGGAAAGGAGAGTGAGGAGGAGACTAGCATCAACCCCCCCCCCCCCCCCCCCAGCCAAAGCCACTGGACAAGAGCTCAAGAATCACTAAAGAAAAATAACTTTAGAACTGCTCTGCTTGACTGTTAATTGGTCTTCTTGCTGCACTAATGTAGTGCACCCCCAAAAGAGCCGTTGGTGAACTTGCTTTCTTTCTCTCAGTTAAACACACACAGCCAGGCACATGACATTATATTCACTCTTCCACTGGCTTGAAGGAACTTGGATGGGGTGAAGGGAGCATGGGATAACCAAAAAACTGATGAACTTAACACTTTGAGGACTCTTCTCTATTTTGCTTGAGCTGCACAGAAATGTCCCACAGAATCTCTAATGCTGATGGTGACTATGACTTCTCTTCAAAGGACCAAAAGCTACACACAATCACTATTTCCCAGCACTTGGGTTATCTACTCACATGGCCACAGAATCATCGGTTGTCTCCTTCCAAAATCCACCAGGCACGCCTCAGGAAGGGAGACTCAAACTTACAGCAGGACTGGACCCAGGAACTCTGCTGCTCTGTCCCTGGTCTCTAACTATTTAAGGACTCCCCAAGCAACTACTGGGCATACCTCCTCAGGGATTGACTAGAGTTCCATAAAAATTTGGGCTGCTTACTCTGTTCTTCCTCCAACTATAATTCTAGAATACTCTAGAATACAGAGGGGAACAATTAGAGCTGCAGCCTGTGAAACAATGAGCAGGCCTGAACAATCAATCCCTGCTCCACTGATAAGTGAGGGGCCAACTAAACTTCCCTACAAACCAACACTACTTTAGAAGGGTACTACACCAGGTAACACAAAGTGTCCTATTTTATGTCTATGCAAATTTCACCTGAGTGCCTTCAATACCTGTATTATGGTATCTCTTCTTGCTTTGCCCACTAGGTCAACATTTTGTTCTACATTCTGTAATGTAAATGAGTTAAGACATTTAAAATGGAGAGTGACTCTCTTTTCTATGTGTTGTGGCTGGAGAATGGACCTGAAAACCTAGTATGGTGAGCTTCCAGTCGTTGTGTGATGATGGGTTCTTTTGGACTGATATTTTAAAGTTGAAGCGACTTAAAATAAAAATTAACCTTATTAAAACTTTAGATATTATGGAATATGTAAAAGTAAGCCGACTTCAAATTGTTCCCCAGTGCAGTGAAATGAAGGTGCATTGCCAAGAGTTTTGTCGTTGATCCCCATGCAGACTGTTCACTCCTAACAGTATACTAGAGTTGCTTCTGAAAGTGCAACAATACAGTAAAGTGATTTTATATACACAGAATGGCTGCTCCTCAGAGCATACAAACAAAATGTCCTTGGCACATTTGTGTATACAAAATGTTGAAACGAGTGGTTTGAGCTTTTAAACGTGGTTGTGATTGCCAGAATTATTACATAGCAAAGCCTCCTTCTGTTCTTCTTCATAGGATGAATGTAATATTACCTTTGTCATATTTTATGTTCTTACTCTCTAGGGTTTTGTGTATCTCAAAATGACAGACCATGCCTTCAACTGACACCTGCACCTAACTTTGGAAATATTTATTTGTAATTCTATTAATCAGACCCTCTGTGTCTCATTCATTGTAGTTACATTAATGAAGACAGTCATTGGTCTGATCTAAGAAACAAGTGTGGTGATTGATTTTCTAAATTTATAACAGATTTTAACTAATTTAGATTGATTCTATCGTGTGAAATGTATGTAGAGTGTGTCTAAAAAGTTAAAGTGACCCTGTTGCTACCATAAAAAAAAAATCGGGTTTAAAACTTACCATTTCTGGCAGACATAGACTCTAATCTTCACCTTATTGAGGAGCTCCACCATTATCTGAAACTCTCAGAGATTGACAGAGGGTGAACTAGGAGTGGGATCTGACACTGAAGGTTATGATATTCATAGAATAAAGAATGCCAATGGAAAGGTCCGCTGCTACATGATCATTAACTAGAACAAGTCAGGGTATGGGCATGCTACTGAATAGCCACCTGTGCCAAAAGGTATCATAGTTAGCCTGTATTGCTACCATCCTTCCTTTACAGCAGCCTTTGTACCCCGGAGAAACCCTTTCAGGTCTCAGGGAACCCCAGATAATAATGATTATACCAACACTATTTACTAAGTATTATTTTATATTATGGTATGCATTATTGTGATCAATAAGTTGTCAAAAGTGTAAATTAATAAAAAAAAATAATGTGGCTTACCTATTGTATTTGACACCCAGGTCAGATGTAAGCATGTCAATATTTTACACCTAGCATTACATAAAGTTTTAAAATGGCTCTTGGTTGATGAATCTATAACCCATTACAGTTTTTTTTATTTCTTTTCCATAACTTTACTTTCAATCATTATTTAGTGCTATTACTGCACACATGCTGTCTCCAGTGTTTTACCCCCAAGTAGACCAGAATGGTATAATGCTTGTGTGCATTATAATTAAAAAATGTTTATTCCACTTTCATTATCAATCTGCTCTCTCTACCACTAAACCAAATAAAAGCCATTCTACGCTAAAATACAATACTTACTGTTGGTATGAATATTTCCCTCTTCCTCATAGTCATTGTTTCACAGTCAGTATTGCTAGCAATTCACAACCTCCATCCCTGAAAGAAAATAACCGAAGGTCTAATTTTAAACTGTTCGAAATTCTATTCTTCTGACTCAGTGTATGATTTAATATGGTTAACAGACCAGCCATCCATATTGGAAACAAAGACAGGAAGACAATATTTATAACTGTGAATCCCTACAGGCTGGACTGTGTGTTGTGCTGTCACTAACACAGGATGCCCTTACTGTACATCTGTCTTCCTTCACATCACAAAAGAACTTCAAAGGGACCATAATACAGTTTTAGTTATCAATGTCATTGTTACCAGTCTAGTTTAAAATTCACTCTGAAGACTATTGCAAAGTCTATGTTTATGTCCTCCTGAATTTCACTTCTCCAACAACCTTTTGTATCTACAGACTGATCCCCATAAGACCACAGGTAGAGACATAAACAGCAATTCTGATTATGACTTCCTGTTTGCGCCATTTCCTGCAACCTTGCATGGGCTTAAGTCTCCAATATGGCCGGTTTTTTTATTAATTGTTTATTTTACTCAAACAAGCCATATCCATTTACAGACAGTGTTCATACATTACAAGCATGAACACTGAGTCAACCAAGTTCATAGACTTCTAAATACAACTATACAACTGTAGATGCAGCACCGTCTAGCTAGTATAAAGAAATTATGTATGTAACCATCCTACCTTCACAGAGGTAAAAGCAAAGGGACAGTTTATCAACTGGGACATCTTAACAGCGAAATACACAATAGTGCATATACATTCGTAAAGAAATTTAAGTAAGTGTAGATTCCTAGATTGTAAGCTCCAAGGAGCAGGGCCCTCCTTTCCCTCTTGTATTGAACTGTATTGTTGCTGTATTGTCTCCCATTATATTGTAAAGCGCTGAGCAAACTGTTGGCGCTATATAAATCTTGTATTATAATAATAATAATAAAAGATAAAGAAAAAATCGTGCAGGCAAATCTCAGTTAAAAAGGAGTCAAGGGAAGGAGACAAAAAGAGAAGTAAGAAGAAGAGGAGGAATGAAAAGAGAATGCAAGTCTAGAGGAGGACTTGCGAGGGGGAAGGTCAGTGTGCATGGGACATGGCCCTTCAACCATCACCAAATAGGGGATTCTTAGAGTGTGAGTGAAAAAGGTTGCTGTCAAAACCCCATCTAAGTCAACTATGTGGCATGTGTATTCTCTGGCTTACATTTTAACTTTATTCAGAATAAAAGGAAAGGTTAGCTGGGGCAGTCAAAGGTGACATTTGTTGCAGCTCTCATTTAGATTAGTATAGTGAATTGAGCAGCTTGTATACTGTATATGTTTTGAGAGGGTCAGTTAATACAAACTGTTTGGCACTGGTCATAAGGAACTTACATTAGGTGCAACACTTTAGAGCATATGTGCATAGTCCCTATTATTTATTTATTTATTTCAGGTACTTATATAGCGCCGTCAATTTACGCAGCGCTTTACATATATATATTGTACATTCACATCAGTCCCTAACCCTCAAGGAGCTTACAATCTAAGATCCCTAACTTACATTCATACATACACATACTGGGGCCAATTTAGACAGGACCCAATGAACCTACCAGCATGTCTTTGGAGTGTGGGAGGAAACCGGAGTTCCCGGAGGAAACCCACGCAGGCATAGGGAGAACATGCAAACTCCAGGCAGGTGGAGCCGTGGATGGGATTCGAACCAGCGACCCTAGTACTGCCAGGCAGAAGTGCTAACCATTTAGCCACTGTGCTGCCTATGGAGGCAATATAATGAGTAGTGAGAGCAAATGCAAATATCTCATGTTGGCAAAGGTAAGTAACTCCCACTGAAATATATATTGACATTCTACAACAAAGCCTAAATGCACTGACTTGGGGTACAAACACAGTGGAGTTTGCCATTGTTGCCCATCATTCAACGATAAACAGTGAAAATTGCAATCTGATTGGAAATGGACAACATAAGCAGCTCTTATTTCCAATTTCTTAGTCAAAACATCTCCTATAAAGTTGTTATAAGCATCAGATTTGCACAGCTATACTAATCTCCATGTCACATCTAAAAATTGTCTTATCTTTTCAATTCTTTGTAAAAACTGCTTCTTCACCTCTGCCTATTACATTTTCTGTTTGAATGCAAAGGGTGTGGTTCATAATGCTGTTTACTCTGCGTTCAGGAGGCCCCCTATCTATTTTTATTGAAACTATATTATCCATCATCGTTTTGGCAATTCCTTCCTTTTTGGGAGGTACCTGTAGGCATGCTAGTGGGAAGTCCTTTGGGTGGGTTTAATAGCCAGAGAGATCAGCATGGGATGAGGGTATGGCAAGTGTGTGGTTAGGGAAGTTTTAGAGCGTTAACAGGATGATATATTAAACCCTCCATACATGGATTGAAATTTGGTAGGTTTAGCAGGAATCAGCCAAATTTTGATCCATGTATGGGCAGGCTGGTTGTACAGAAGCTGATCTATCAATGGACTTCTGTACAACCAGCCTGTTGGAAAATGTCTGCATGATCAGCACCGCTGGCTATAGTCAGCAGTGCTGATCAGTGTATTCTGACAGTGGGGAATTCTCCCTGCTATCAGAAAACAATACCCGCTGGTTGAACAAAAAAAAAATGGATGATGCATGGGCTGGTTTAGGAAGAGGAAGTACCTCACCTATGTTCTGATCACATGGTCGCAGAAGATGGTGCTTTAAAATGTAGTCTACTACAGTCAACAAAATCAGGGCCATGGAATATTGGAGAGGATGGTAGGACGAGTCTTCATTTATCTAGAGGAAAGGTTGTAAACCAGGGCTTCAATTAATTTTAGTTTTGCAAGTAGCAGGACCTCCTTCCATTAACAGATCTAAAGAAACTAAAAAGGATTTTAAATATAGTGCAACTTTTAAAGAGGAACTTCAGTGAAAGACAGAAATATAAAAAAAAAACCCTGCAGCAGCCACAGATGTTGGTGCTGACATTTAGGGAGTTTATTCTTTAAAGCAAGCTGTATTTTTAATGTAATGATTTAATAGCACACTGGTCTCCTGTGCTCTGTGGGCAGATATTTTATGTAAAGGCAGGTAAAAACCAGTGTCTTTTTTGGGGGGGATATGACAGAGAGACAGTCAGACAGGAACACACAGACACTTAGACATATACACACACTCAGAAACACACACACACCCTTATTGTCACCAGCAGTTCTGATTACTCAAAGACAGGTGTAGCAATCTCCTGTGCTGCCAGTGAACTGACCTAAAACCTGGAGCTGTCATGTGGATGGCTTTGCACTTGTCCCCAGCCGGTGCACTCCCTGCTGCCCCCTACCCTAATGATGAGTCCTGCTTCCCATACTCTGTGGCACTTGCACTGTCAGTGCTGTCAGGCCATCGGAGGATCATTCTTCCGCTCTCTCACAGACCGGACCAGGGGCGGACTGACCATTTGGAAACTTGGGCACTGCCCGAGGGCCCGGAGTCAGTAGGGAGCCCCATGAGATGCCCTTGGTACCTTTTTCATAGGCTTTTTTGAGTTTGGGCAACGACACAGGGGCCACATGATCCCCTATTGCCCGGGGGCCCCATGAGTTGTCAGTCCGCCCCTGGACCAGACATTCCTGTCCACCCTCCTCCACCCTTTCAAAGAGAGATTCATAGCCTCCTGATCCATAGTGTCCTGGCAAGGATTCGAACCATGGTCCATTTTCTTAAGGTCTTCTTGTAAAGTTTCTATATCGTGCTGTGAAGTTATTGCCCTGCTTAATTCTGTATCATCAGCAAACACTGAGATTGAGCTATTTACACCAACCTCTATATTACATATGGATAAATTAAATAGAATTGTTCCCAGGATAGAGCCCTGTGGTACCCCACTTACCACCCCAGACCAGTCTGAGTACACATTTTTTATCACCACCCTCTGGATGTGCCCCTGTAACCAGTTTTCTATCCATGTACAAACCCTATGGTACATACCTACAGACCTCAGTTTGTAAATTAGGCATTTATAGGGAACTGTATCCAATGATTTAGCAAAATCCAGATACACCACATCCACTGCCCTTTCTTTATCTAGATGGCAGCTCACTTCCTTTATAGAATGTTAACAGGTTGGTTTGGCAAGAACAACCTTGCGTAAAGCCATGCTCATTGCAACTAATGATACTAAATTAATCAGCAAAATCTTGGATATAGTCCCTTATCATCCTCTACAATAGTTTACATACTAAATTGTTAGACTGGCTGGACTGTAGTTTCCAAGTATACATCTCTGCCATTTTTTAAATTTTGGTACCACGTTGGCCCTTCTCCAATCCGTTGGCAGTATGCTGTCCATAAAAATTAAGAATAATGATCTGGCTATGACCTGAGTTCTCTGAGAACTCTCAGGTGTAAGCTATCTGGTTCTAGCGATTTATTTAAGCATTTCAAGTCTTTTTTTAACACTGGCTTCTGTAAGCCACAAGGGTACATTCTGTGATGCGCTACTAATGATATAGTCATGATTACTATACCCCTCGTTTTCCTTAGTAAAAACTGAGAAAAATAATGTATTTAGTACAGTTGTCTTCTCCTTATCAATTATAACCAACTTCCTTCATCATTCTTAATGGGGCCAATATTTTCTGTTCTCACTTTTTTTCTGTTAATATATTTAAAGATATTTTTAGATTTTATTTTAGTCTCTTCTGTATGTGTCTCTCGTGGTCTATCTTAGCCACCCTGACTGCGTTCTTACATTTCTTATTGCATTCCTTGTAGTATTGAAATGCAAACAATGAACCCTCCACCTTATATTTAAAAAAAAAACATTTTTTTTCTCTTTTATATGTATTTTCACATTAAAGTTTAGCCACCCAGGTTTAATCTTACCTCTTTTTATATTTGTTACCTATTGGAATGCACTGGTTAATATCTCTACTTAATATGTTCCTAAAGTACTCCCATTTATCAGTGTTCCTAGGATTTGGTCCCATTTAATATCCTGTATTGTATTATTTCCTTCTTACTTGTTCTGTGTCTGTAATATTGTTTTGCCAACCCACTTTCCCATTGTTTAAGTATTCTTTTTATATCCTCCTCTGATCTGTGCTCACTGCTAGCTAACTTTAATCTTAACCCGATTACTAGAGTCTCTAAGCAATATCAGGAATAGAAAGGGTCCTGTTCTACACCTTGTGCATACAACTCCAGTAATAAGTGGGCGTAAGCGTTTCTACTATGGGGTATCCCTGCAAGTGATAGAGAGTACCTGTCACCTAGTAATTAACAGTGGCTGGCTTTTGGTGGGTCCCTTCTTTAGGTGGTGCATTGTCCCTTTAAGAGTGCTAGTAGATAACAGGGACTAAAGTGCTAAATGGGAGCGTTTTATGTTTGGGTTTACAAAGGGTGCTGGGCATTTAGTTCTGCTCACTACTTCCTGGCAGGTGGCTAATCAGGTCCCAATGGCTTGGCGATCAGCAGGTTCCGGATCTTCACACAGGCAACAATGTCTTGGCTTGGAACCCACAGATGCTGTGATTCTCTCAACTCAGTCTTCAAAGGCAGTTTCAACAGGCTCAGGTGCAGGTTCATTCCCTATTCCTGATGTGGTGGAACAGGCACAGATTCAGATGTGAGGCACAGACCCTGACAGATCTGCCCTTATTGCTCCCTTCCCTGGACTGCCCCATTTGCTCTCAGTTCACCTGGGCCAACAGCAAAGCTCTCCCCCTCCAGGAGCAAGGATCTGTGAAAACTGAGGTCCAGTAGCCTGTTAGTCCTCATTGGCAAGTGTGGTGCTGCTCCCCTTTAAGAATGACAATTCCCATCATTCATGGCGCCTGTACATTGAATCCTTACTGATGTTCCCATTGGCTCCTTCCTTCCTGCTCTTTGATAGGATCCAATCCATTTGCAAGGAGGGGGGAGAGAAAAGCAAGTAGGAAATTTCACTAAGCCCATTCTTATTACACAGATCCAAAGGGGTAGGGGATGAGCGGAGGGGCACACAGTGCTGGCTCAGACACCTGCAGCCCACCCAATGTTTACATGGGACTGGTGGGGGGCAAGCAGGCAGACTCTTGGGGTTCACATATCTGTCTAGATATAGTAGCAACCCTCATTACAATCATCCACTTAATTAACAACTGGCTCTGAAGGATCTCAGATGGTAAGCAGAATATAATTTTAAACAGAATTGCTGGAGAGACTGCTGCATCCAATAAATCCAAAATTCAAAGTCCCAAAGGGACACTCCTGTTACCTGCAGCTCCTCACTGATGTTAACATGTCATCATAGTAGCATGGTCCAAGTGGTGACTTCATCTCCAGTTGGTGGGGGTATATGGGATTCAAGGGATTAGTAGTTTACAAAAGAAAAATAACAAAGTTACCAGGACATTTTATTTCTGGCAAGGTCAACGGGTATTTCCTGTTCTTGTTGAAAATGTTCTTATCCTGAAAAATGCAGACTATACCAGCCACTACATATAAGCAACAGTAAGCTGCTATATATTATTTATTTGTTCTTGGGTATAGTTATTCTTTTAAAATGATTTTGAAAATACAAGTATGGCTCATGATCACAAGAAATTACTAGCACTAGGGTTTTCAGTTCGAATCCTAACCACAGCACTACCTGCCTGGAGATTGCATGTTCTCCCTGTGCTTCCATGGGTTTCCTCCGGGTACTCGGTTTCCTCCCACTCCCCAAAGGCATGCTGGTGGGTTAACTGGCTCTTGTCTACATTGGCCCTAGTATGTGTATGTATGAATGTGATTTAGGGACCTTAGATTGAAAGCTCCTTGAGGGCAGGAACTTATGTGAATGCACAATATATGTGTAAATCACTGCGTAAAAGTAACGGCACTATACAAGAACCCCTAATAAAGAAAATAAATGAATTACTAATGATCTAAAAATTGCAAAGAAAAAGTTTTTGCAAGACAATAGGCTTGTTGGAGCGACTTTAAACAGTTTAATGAATTGATCTTTGAAATTGGTCTTTCACGTTTGATGGATTTGCTTTATAAATGTGCCCAATATCCCCACTGGCAACCATGTTTCAATGTCCCATTTCCTTAAGAGGTATGACAATTTAATTACTGGAATGGATTGTAAAAATTAAAAAATGTTTGATCTTTAAAAGATTGGATGAAATTTGAAAACCATGTTCTTTCTGTTCTTTTGTCAAGATTCGAGGCACCACCTTTGAAGAAATCTTTCTCATTCCTAAATCCTCCGTCAAAATCTGCCGCACTATTCCCCTGTGCATCTTCTGCCATCATTCACACACTCACTCTTCAATCTGAGTGTATGAGGGTTCACACTCTATCCATATTTGCATCTGTCCTCTGCATTATTGGCTTCCCACTTCTTGCGTCATTGTGGACATCTTCGCGCCCCCTCCTTAAACCACCTATGCCATTCAAAAACACTTTATTTATTCAGATTATTCATTGGACCCGACTGAGTGCTGACCATCCTCCTTGTCTATCTGATGCCGAAAAGGCTTTTGATAGGGTAAACTGGGCATATCTCCATACAGTTCTCAATAGGCTTGGGCTAGGCCCACACATGCTCCTTAGGGTTGCGGCCCACTATAACTCCCCAGAGGCACAGGTCAGGGTGGATGGGGCTCTCTTGCAGTCATATCCCATTACAAAAGGGACACGACAGGGGTGCCCCCTGTCCCTGCTCATATTCACCCTTACCCTTGAACCCCTACTTAAAAGAATCTGCTTGAACCCTAGAATTAAAGGAATTTGTATCGGCACTGTGGAGCATAAGCTCTCTGCATATGCGGATGATGTATTGTTCTACATGACTGACCCCTTGATGTCTCTCCCCAACATCATGGCTGAACTACAAGAGTTTCATCAACTCTCTAACTTCAAAATGAACTATAGTAAATCTGAAATTCTGCTGTTCTCCATCCCCGATGGTATGTGAACACAGTTGCAAGCATCGTTTTCATTCTTCTGGTGCCAGCATCCGTCTTCAGACTCATTGTTCACAACTGTACTCTTGCAATTATGCCCCGTTACCACTATCAGAGCAGACCTTACCAATTGGGACCACGCGTCATGCACCTGGATGGGTCATGTAAACATTTTGAAAATGAACATCCTGCCTAGGATTCTCTTTTACTTACAAATGGTTCCCATAGCGTTACCCTAGTCCTTCTTCTTGAGCCTCAACACTCTCTTTATACGCTTTGTCTGGAACAAGCTTCGCCCTTGTTTGGCATTCCACATTGTGAAGCGCCCTAAGCGAATGGGTGGTCTGGGAATTCCTGCCATTTGCCGCTACTATGAGGCCATGGCGTTACAGGGGATTATGGATTGGCACCATCACGTTAAGGATAAACTTTGGGTTCTTCTGGAGAAGTGCTTGGCTGGTCGTAACTTGTCCCATGCTCCATGGCTGCCCCGCTCATCCAGAGGGCTGGCTACTTCTGCCTCTCCCATCGCTGCTTATGCCCTGGCTCTTTGGGATGTGTTGAATAGACATAGCCAGTTGTTGCCTCCGGTCTCCCCTTTCTTGCCCCATTAGGGGTTTCCCCTGGTTTGAACCGGGCGAAGGTACCGGCTACATCTATAACGCCAATCCTCTACAGAGCCATGTAAGTGTTCCCTGATCAGCAACTAAATGTACTAGCATGCTGTATGTTGCCCTCCTTAAGGGACACTATCTCCTGCCTAGAGACAGGCATTATGTATACTAGACTAAAGAGATAACTCTAGTATACCTGTGGATCTCTTACCTATATGCTAAATTCTACAATAACAAGCAGCTCTCTATCTCCATAAGAACTCTTCATTTGGCATAGCTACCATCTATGAAAGGTGCTATTATATGATACAGTTGTCTACAACAAAGACTATATCTGATGCAGTTCTTTATACAGGTATGTTCTTACCCAATGATGGGTGAGATTTGAATTATGGATTATTTCCACTAACATATCAGTTGTTGGCACATTTCTGTCATAGGGTTGAGTATCAACCACCAGGTTTAAGATTTGTACACCCCTATGATTAAAGCTCATATATGCAAGTATAAACCCATTGTGATGCACAATAAGGGTTACAGCAATTGGGATCCTAGGGGCACCATACCTGAGTGTGATTACTGATCCCATAAGCCTTCCATCAGGGCTGTAATTATGCACCCTCATGGTGGAGGCTCAAGACTTTCAAGCTGAAAATTCAGCAGTAGAGCTCCAAAGTATTCAATTGTTACTTTGTTGGGCAGTGTACTGCTCTGTGAGCTACTAGTTTGATGATCCCCCATATTCAAAGCCTAATCAATAACAGATAAGCTCACTGTAGGTCCTCAGAGCTGGATAACAAGGATTAGATGTGAAATAAAGATAATTCTCAGTTATGAGTGGCAGTATGCCCTTTAAGAGTGCTATAATGTCTTCTGTACACTTGTTGGGGCCCAATTGATGTGAAGTTGCGTCAAGAGGTGGATGGTAGTTCCCTAGGGTGGTCACATCAAAGATAGTAAAGGAAAAGGAGAAGATTTAACACTTCCCTGATTGATGCAACTGTATGTAATGTTGACAACTATGTGCAAGTAGATAACTGAGGTGATGAACTATCAATGTTCACTTTTTTAGTGGATGTATGGGTCACTCTCACCCGATCAATGTGGTTCGGTGGGTTGGCATGATCTGTCTTTCTCAATGGATAGGGACAGTCCATGGACCGTCTGGTTCAGACTTGGCATACCGCTCTGTCTCCTGCTGTCAGAATGGTCTGCTTGGCAGCGTAGCAGGCTGGGCGGTCGATAAGCTCTTTCCGCTGTTTCTAGCTCTAATCTTGGCTCCACAGCCTAGTTCAGCACTTCAGTCGTCAGCACACCTCCTTCTCCTTCAATCTCCCTCTGCACTCCCTTCACTATTCCCCCAGGCTATGATATTTATATGCCCCCGTCCACACACTATCTCTCCTGGGAAATGTAGTCCCAGGCTCTCTGCTTATCATCCAAGTCATGCTGCTCAGAAATACAAGTTCCAGAGGGCTGTTCTGCCACTGTGAGTAACCCTGAATAGCAGACCACCGCCATCTAATGTCTACTTTAATGTATTGCAAGTAATCACATTTCAATTGGTTACCTATTTTTAATTCACCTAGTCTATGTACCCAACTTGGAGTTGATTTCACATTATTGTAATCCCCTGTACAGCTGCTCTCAGACTGGAAAAGGGAGGGGCAGCATTAGCATTCAATCAGATGTACTGCATGCACATATGGTGACAAGGTGCAAGAGACACAAACAATGACTATATCAGCCTTTTGCTACTCCTTCACTGTCCATTTACAGGCCAAGGACAGGAAGATGACCTAGCTGTGTTTCTTAGTAAAAAAAAGTTTGCTCACCAGGCTGCATCTGCTATATCTCAGGGCTGTGTAAATCTAGGTACTGGATGGATAGCAATATATGTATTTTGGCAGGTAAAATCGCTCTCATAAATATAGATTTTAGTGGCATAGATAGGTGTTTGTATGGAGTTCAGTTGTAACTCTCCTTAAAATAAAATGTTGTTGCAGCTGCTTCAGAAGCCTTGGCAGAGTTATAGTTTCTCCTCATTGTTTGGACAGTTTGGTCTGCAGGTAAATATGGAACAAATTATAAGCAAATCTAAAAAAAAAAAGAAGAATGTTGAATGAAATATTAACTGCATACATTTATCAAACTAAAATATTTTTTATGCAAATGGTCCTTTAAGTCATTGTAGCTGTAAAATGTGTGGCTTCTTCAGGCTATGCTCCAGCTGTAAGCTATAAGAACATATTCATTCGTTTTAACCAAGAACAAAAGCCTGCATTAAAATTCTAGTAATGTTTGCATAAGACCAGCCATAATTTAGGGATTTATGTCACTTGGCCACAGCAGACTCAGCTTTCCTTCCTGATCAGTGGACGTATTTGGTGATGGATCAACTTGAATTACATTTAATAATTCATTTTTCTAGACTTTTAGTTTGTCATTTATGTTGTATCTATTGGTCTAGTGCTTCTCGCACCAGCTGTAACATCTCTAAATGTTTAAAAAAAAGTGAATGCGCAAATGGAATCCAATAAACTTTTCTTGTATGTAAAGCTGCCAACACATCTTCACAGCCTTCCCAAACTGTATCCCGTTTAAGATCTGATGTGTGTGATATATATACAGTATATGCACAGCTGGATATATAGCTTAGTAAAAGCACAATACTATTCTCGGAGGTTACCATGCCATATACTGTACCCTATTAGTTAGTAACGGACCAATGGAACAGAAAGGTTACAGTGAAATTTGTATTTCGTATTATTTGTTAATCTTTTCAGGTGGGATTTTGTTTCTGACATATTCCTAATAATTGGTGTAGCTTAAAATGTTTCACAAAGTAAAATTCTGTTTTATATTGTTACAGACCTAAGCACTTCAGCTTACTTTGGCACTTAGAAAGCTGATGCTACACTGAAGTCAGCAGGTTCAAAGAAAATGTTATAACAAAACAGAATTGAATTTTCGCTTTTCAAGAATATATGTAAAGCTGACCATTGAACAGCATGGGAGTAGAGAAGTGAGTTAAGTAAAGGCCCCATAGTGTCAGGGCAGGGGCCGAGGAACGGACAGGCAGGCCTAACAATGTAACGCACTGGCTGACGACAACCACCACCCACAGACCGAAGTCCCTCAGGGCGCGGAGTCTAAGTCCCAGGCTGCCCTTCACCAGGGCCCCTGATGGTGGGGAAGGACTTGACGCAGCCAGGAACCAGGTCGCGGCCCCCGAGACACCTCAGCTGCGGTAATGGCCGCCGCCAATGGCGTGTAGCTGGTGGAAGAGACAAAAGAGTAGTCAGACAAGCCGGGTCAACAACAGCAGGACAAAACAGTACAGGACAGCAGACGAGAGTCACAGGTCACGAGCCGGGTTCAGCAACAGAGGGTCAGATCAAAGGAGAACACAAAGAATAGTCGAGTCACAAGCCGAATCAGATACCAGGAGAGCCACGAGAGTCAGAACAGAGTAATAGCAACACAAAGACACAAGACACAAGTGCAAAGAGCATGTGCGGGCCACAGGCTTATATGTCATCAGCCACACCCCTCTGGGGGATGGACCACAGAGACCTGAAGACATAAAAGGATTCCCACCATGCACAGCAGAATCCAAGATGGACGCCAGCACATGGAGTAACATAACCTCAGGGAAATGGTAGGACCTTGACAGTACCTCCTCCTCAAGGGCCCCTCCCCCTCCGCGGCTCAACAAAAGGTTTCTGAGGAAAGCGGGTATGAAAAGCGCGGAGGAGGGCAGGAGCATGGACATCCGCGGAAGGAACCCAGGAATGCTCCTCGGGACCATAACCGCGCCAATGAACCAGGAACTGTAATCGACCGCGCACCAATCGAGAGTCCAGAATCCGGCTCACCTCATACTCCTCGTGACCGTCAACCCGGACAGGACGGGGCCGAGGCAGAGAGGTAGTGAAGCGATTGCAGATCAGAGGTTTCAACAGGGAAACATGAAAGATATTGGAGATCCGCATCCCAGACGGAAGGGCAAGGGCATAGGCCACCGGATTCACTTTGCGGAGAATGCGGAAAGGACCGACAAAACGGGGAGCTAGTTTGGGTGTGGGCACCCGAAGATTGAGGTTGCGAGTAGACAACCACACCCGATCGCCGACCTGGTATGAAGGAGCGGGCAACCGTCTGCGATCAGCCTGGAACTTCTGGCGCTGAGCTGAGTCCCTCAAGGCCCTCTGGATCTGCCCCCATGAAGAACGCAGGGCTGAAAGATGGTTCTCCACAGCCGGAATGTCCTGTGGTGAGAACCTCTCAGGTAATACCGCGGGTTGGAACCCATAGTTGGCCATGAAGGGAGACATCCCGGAGGAGGAGTTGACCGCCGAGTTCCTGGCAAATTCTGCCCAAAGCAGGAGATCGGCCCAATCGTCCTGATGGTCTGAAATATAACACCAAAGGAATTGTTCTAAGGCCTGATTGGAACGCTCCGCAGCCCCATTGGACTGCGGGTGGTAGGCTGAAGAAAAGGAGAGACTAATACCCAACTGGGAGCAGAAGGCGCGCCAGAATCTGGACACGAACTGACTCCCGCGGTCCGAGACAATCACCTTAGGCAACCCATGCAGGCGAAAAATCTCCCTGGAAAAGACCGTGGCCAGTTCTTGTGCTGTGGGTAATTTCCTGAGTGGAATGCAATGGCACATCTTGGAAAACCGATCGACGATCATGAGGATGACCGTATGACCCCGAGACACCGGGAGGTCTACAATAAAGTCCATACCTAGATGTGACCAAGGACGCTCCCCATTGGGAATGGGTTGCAGAAGACCCAAAGGGAGATGCCGTGGAGACTTATTCTGGGCACAGATCGAACATGCCGCTACATAAGAGGCAATGTCGGCAACGGAGGGTTGGCCACCAGAATAAGCGAGAGACGACCCAACACAGCTGGTTCTTCCCCGGATGCCCAGCAGTTTTGGCGTTATGGTAGGTACGCAGCAGGCGGGTGCGCAATCCCTCAGGTACGAAACATCTACCCTCCGGCTTCCCGGGAGGAGCATCAGTTTGAGCCGCCAAAATCTGCTCCCCAAGAGGAGAGGTCAGACTGGTGCGAATGGCAGCCAGGATCAGATCTGGAGGTATAAGTGAGATTGGCTCAGAGTCTTCCCTGGACAACTCAGAGTATTGCCGTGATAACGCATCAGCCCTGACATTCTTGGAACCAGGCAAATATGAAACCACATAGTTGAAGCGTGACAAGAACAGAGCCCATCTGGCCTGGCGGGGTGTCAATCTCTTGGCCTCCGAAAGATAAGTCAGGTTCTTGTGATCGGTAAGAATGAGGACCGGAACCGCGGAACCCTCGAGCAGATGCCTCCATTCCTTGAGAGCCAGAATGATGACCAACAACTCCCGATCTCCAATCTGGTAGTTGCACTCTGCAGAGGAAAGCTTCCTGGAGTAGAACCCGCAGGGAAGTAGGGGTCCATCGGGCGACCGACGCTGAGACAGGAGAGCCCCTACTCCCGTCTCGGAAGCATCAACCTCGAGGACGAAGGGCAGCCCAGGATTGGGATGTGAAAGAATCGGAGCCGAAGCAAAGGCGGCTTTCAGAGCCTCGAAAGCTATGATGGCCTCGGATGGCCACTCGTGAGGGTTACTCCCCTTCTTGGTTAGGTCAGAGAGAGGCTTTGCCAATGTGGAGAAGTTCCTGATGAACTTCCGATAGTAGTTGGCAAAACCCAGAAAGCGCTGAATGGGCCGAAGACCATTGGGACGAGGCCACTGCAGAACCGCCGCAACCTTCTGAGGGTCCATGGAAAATCCCTCTGCGGAAATTATGTAGCCCAAAAAGGCAACTTGGGATCGATGGAACTCGCACTTCTCGAGTTTACAAAAGAGTCCGTTCTCACGCAATCATTGCAGCACCTGCTTGACATCCTGGACATGGGACTCCATGGAGGTAGAGTAAACCAAGATGTCATCCAGGTAAACCACTACGCACTGCTGCAACAAATCACGAAGGACACCGTTTATGAATTCCTGAAAAACTGCGGGCGCGTTACACAATCCGAAGGGCATCACCAGGTATTCGTAGTGCCCGGTTCTGGTGTTAATCGCGGTCTTCCACTCATCCCCCTGTCTGATCCGTACGAGGTTGTACGCCGCCCTAAGGTCGAGTTTGGTAAAGACTGTTGCTCCCTTAAGGCGGTCAAACAACTCAGAAATCAAAGGATTTGGATATGCATTGTTAATGGTAATCCAATTGAGACCCCTATAATCGATGCAGGGCCTCAATTCCCCACATTTCTTCTTTACGAAAAAAAAACCTGCTCCTGCTGGAGAAGTAGACTTACGAATGTGCCCCCGGGAAAGCGCATCCACAACGTACTCCTCCATGGCCTTATTCTCCGCAACCGAGAGAGGGTACACCCTGCCACACGGAGGAGTGGCCCCGGGTTGCAAGGATATGGCGCAGTCGTAAGGACGATGCGGCGGTAAGGTACCAGCGCGTACCTTATCAAACACGTCCCGGTACTCCCCATAGTCGGTGGGCAACGCAGAGTCCGAGGAGGCACACAATACCTTAACCGGCCCCCGGATGTACCCGGCCCCACACTGTGGAGACCATGAGAGAATCTCGGCTGTTTGCCAATTGAAGGTTGGATTGTGCCTCTGGAGCCAGGGATACCCCAAAACCACCGAATAGTGTGGGGAAGAAATCACCTGAAAACAGGCCAACTCCCTGTGAACAGCCCCAATGGCTACGTCTATCGGCAGAGACTCGTGGGTAACCTGCGGCGGTTGCAGGGGCCTGCCATCTATTGCTTCGAGAACCAATGGGGTAGCACGAGCCTGCAGGGGAATGGAGTGCTGTGCAGCAAACGAGCTGTCCAAGAACAACCCACCGGCCCCAGAGTCTACCAACGCCTAGGCCGTCACCGAGCCCTCCGTCCAAGAAAGGACCACGGTGATCAGTGGCTTATCCTTGCGGAACGCCGGGGACGAGGAAACTCCACCCAAGATCTGTCCCCGACATGATCTCAGGTGCGAGCGTTTCCCGGACGGACCGGACAAGACTGCCGAAAGTGCCCACCGAGGCCACAGTACAGGCAGCGACCCTCCCGATGCCTCGGAAAGGCGAGCAAACCCCAGCTGCATGGGTTCCCCACCAGACAAGCTATCCCCAGGAGGCGTGGGAGGAGAGGGAGGAACGGGTGGGACAGAAAACGCAGGTGCCAGTCGATTGGAAGGCCTCCGAAGGCGTTCCTTGAGTGAAGGCCTCTCCCTGAGCCTGGTGTCAATCAGGATCAGGAAAGAGATGAGCTCCTCCAACACCACAGGCAGTTCCTTAACTGCAATCTCGTCCTTCAATGTGTCAGAAAGACCATGGGAAAACGCAGCCACTAGAGCCTCAGTGTTCCAACCGACCTCTGCCGCCAGGGTACGAAACTCTATAGCGTACTCGGCCACGGTCCGTGAACCCTGACGCATGGTCATGAGCAGCTTGGCCGCCGAGGCGGAACGAGCCGGTACGTCGAATACCCTACGGAAGGCATCGACAAAACCGGAAAAATCTTGAATCACCGGGTCGTTCCTCTCCCATAAGGGATTTGCCCAGGCCAAGGCCTTGTCTGAGAGTAGTGAAATTAGGAACCCCACCTTTGACCTCTCAGACAGAAAGGCGTGGGGTATTAATTCAATATAAATACCCACCTGGTTGAGGAACCCACGACACTGACTCGGCTCACCCCCAAAGCGCTGTGGAAGAGGGGCAGAACCAGTCATACCTCTGGGCGCCGCTGATGCAGCCGTCGAGGTTGTGGACGCAATAGGCGGAGAAGCAGCGGGAGAGACCACCGGAGTGACTACCGGCCTAATAGCACCAGGAGCAAGGTGTGCAGAGCGTGCAAGCAGAGTTTGCAACGCCTGAGCGAACTGATCCAACAGGTGATCCTGTTGATCGAGTCTGGCGACTAGCATTGGGAGCGAAGGCGTGCCTGCACCGTCAGGGTTCATGGCACTTGTGTAATGTCAGGGCAGGGGCCGAGGAACGGACAGGCAGGCCTAAAAATGTAACGCACTGGCTGACGACAACCACCACCCACAGACCGAAGTCCCTCGGCGCGGAGTCTAAGTCCCAGGCTGCCCTTCACCAGGGCCCCTGATGGTGGGGATGGACTTGACGCAGCCAGGAACCAGGTCGTGGCCCCCGAGACACCTCAGCTGCGGTAATGGCCGCCGCCAATGGCGTGTAGCTGGTGGAAGAGACAAAAGAGTAGTCAGACAAGCCGGGTCAACAACAGCAGGACAAAACAGTACAGGACAGCAGACGAGAATCACAGGTCACGAGCCGGGTTCAGCAACAGAGGGTCAGATCAAAGGAGAATACAAAGAATAGTCGAGTCACAAGCCGAATCAGATACCAGGAGAGCCACGAGAGTCAGAACAGAGTAATAGCAACACAAAGACACAAGACACAAGGGAAAAGAGCATGTGCGGGCCACAGGCTTATATGTCATCAGCCACACCCCTCTGGGGGATGGACCACAGAGACCTGAAGGCATAAAATGATTCCCACCATGCACAGCAGAATCCAAGATGGACGCCAGCACATGGAGTAACATAACCTCAGGGAAAAGGTAGGACCTTGACACATAGTTGGTGTAGCTACTTTAGTTCAATTGAAAAGGCAGTTAATATTATTGTCACCACAGGTGTTTTCTACAAATGTACATTACACTTACACATTCAATGATGGAGATTGGTGTAGCACTACTCCCTTAGGAGTTGCAGATGTTTTGGGTCCCCCTATAGTCCTGTCCAGCCAGGCAATGCACATTTTCACATTAACTTGCATCCAGGAGACAGTAACCAGTCATTGAGCCGTGTTTGAAGTTTTATTAGGGGATTTGAACTGGGATAGGTTTAGGGGTGTAGGGGATGCCCAATGGAACTGTGAAAACTTCCTGGAACTATACAAGTTTTTACAGGAAAAAGTCTCTCTTCTTGGAGAGATAGCCAGTGTCTCCGGATGTAGCACCCCAGACCCTAGATTCTCCTAATGTGCCTGTCACTTTAAGGTAAGACAGTCCCGGGTAGTTCCTAATCTGGTTTACCACCAGAGTGCTCATTCCCCTATCTGGCCCAGGCAGGTGCAGGTTTACTCACTCAGTCCTTCTGCTGTGCTGCTGGTGGGTTATGACTGCTATCAGGCCTTCTAGCTCGGCCACTTCTTCCCTGCTGCACAGGTTGCCCTTTCTATGGGGGCCGGTGAAGTCCCAAGCTTTCCTCCTTCCAAGCTTCCTGCGTAGAGGTGAGCCCTTCTCCTATCTGGGACCCCTCCCAGGCTTCTCCATCCAGCCTCACTTCCTCTCTATCTTCCATCTGAACTCTCCCCCCTGCTGAGCAGACTCCTGTGGGGTATTGGCCAGGATCATCTAAGAGTACAGACCAGCCACTCCTCACCTCCACTCACTGCTTCTAGATCTTTCTCCAAAGTTCCAGAGCAGGGGGAAGTCTCTGACCGCAATTTGACCCACCTGGCTATCACACCCAGGCTGCTACTCAGCCCTCCTTACTATCAATTAGAACTAGAGCTCCCCCTAGCTAACTAAGAGGGTGCTACATTGGCAATAGTAGAGATAGCAACATCATAGGCCATACACAGAGGGTAGAAAGTAAAGGGGTTAATGCAGAGGTCACGTGACCTGGGAGGATAGAAATGAGATGAATAGGGAAGGGGGGAGGTGATACGATTCAAACAAGGATCGCAAAATCAGACCACCTCCTATCCTGAATCTGCTGCTGTTTTTGCCCTGGAACTAATGAATGATTGTTCATTCATTAGTTCTTCTTCCTCTCTTTTAACAGGAAGGGACGGGTTCTCCAAAGTAACCAAAACACTGTTTACATTTTTTATTTCTGTGATTGCAATCACAGCAATCACATGGTACAGAGCTGTTTGAATTGACTCTGTGCATTGTGTCTGTGGACCAAGCCATTAAAGCTATTAATGGGAATGTTGGAATCTCGAAGGCTATTTCTGGCAAAAAGACAATTACACCTCCCTGCCATTGTTTTACAATATGGTGAAAGGGTGGCAGAGGCTCCTTTATAATCAATTTAAAGAACTAGGCTGCAAGTTGAAGGGAAGGACCTCCAAAGTGATATTCTCTGAAATTTTACCTGTACCATGCCAACTCAGGAAAGACAGGGGAGATCAGAGAACTAAATGCATTGGTAAAGACCTGGTGTAAGAGGGAAGGATTTGGGTTTCTAGAGCACTGGGCTGAATTTTCATTTGGGTGCAAACTATATGCTAGAGATGGTTTGCACCTAAATGGAAGGGGGTCTGCTATGGTGGGGGAGAGGTTTATGGGACAGATGGAGGAGTATTTAAACTAGGATTGAGGGGGGAGGGAGAATTAGAATAAAATGGGACAGACAGATCAGACAGAGGTCAGTCTTTATAGGTGGGTGGAATGGGGAAAGATGGGAGGGGGGCTATGGCAGGTAATAAGAAGGTTCTCATGTTACAAACAACCATTGGAATTGGTACCATTTGTATGAAAATAAAAAAATATGCAAAATATTGCTGAATCTTGGCTTCATTCTTCACATGACTGGGCCATAAATATTCCTGGCTATGTTCTCCTTCAGAGAGACAGGGTAAAAAGGAAAGGTGGTGGTGTCTGTCTCTTTGCAAGAAGTGATCTCAAAGCAAGTGTGAAAGAGGACCTAGTTGATGGATAGTGTGATGAGGCTGAAGCATTATGGATGGAACTGCACATGGGAGTGTGTACTAGAAAGGTAATAACTGGAGTTTGTAATACGCCACCCAGTGTTAATGAGGAGCTGGAGACTCAGCTCCGTGCACAGATCAAAAGGGCTGCAAGGGCTGGAACAGTGATAATAATGGGAGATTTTAACTACCCGGAAATTGACTGGAGTAAAGGCACTGCAGGAACAGTTAAAGGGCAAAAATGTATAAACCTACTACAGGACAATTTTATGGTACAGTTCATAGAAGCCTCAACTAGGAATGATGCTTTGCTGGACCTGGTAATCTCAAAACATGCAGAGCTTATTACCAATGTCCAGAACATCTGGGTAGCATTGACAATAGCATAATTTCATTTATTGGTAGCTGTAAACAAGCATATACGAGGAAAATAAAAATGCTCAACTTTAAGAAAGCTAATTTGCCCAGGCTGAGAGCTACTCATCAAGACTTAGACTGGGAGGAAATATTGGCATCGATGAACACAACACAGAAATGGGAGTTCTTCAAAAAACCTGTATGTGAACACACTGCCAAATATATTCCCATGGGTAACAAGTTTAACCCCTTCATGGCTAAGGGTAAAACAATTCTTAAAGCCTAAGCACAATTTTGCAGCTTTTGACATGTGTTAGTAAAAGCATATATATCATCACAACTATTTGGTACATCCAGGTGACTTATACCTAGTTTTTTTTCAGGACAAATTGGGCTTTTGTTTGGTGGTAATTGGTAATGGATATCTCTTGATTTTTGTTTTATTATCAAGGGAAAACTAGCTCAACATAGTAAAAAAAAATCATTTTTTTTTATTTAGCTGTGTGTTTCTTGTTACTACCATAACCTACCACCAAAGAACAACCCAAAATAAATTTCCAGCTCTTGATGATCGCAGCGATACCATATTTGTGTATGTCATGTGTTGTTTATACCTGTACTACAGCCCAGAAACAATAGTGCACGTTTTGGGTTTTTTGGGTTTTTTTTAATCTAAAAAACACTGACACTAACTGACACTGATACCAATTTAAAAAAACAAACAAATTGACCTTGACCTTCGACCCTGACCTTGATCTAAACACTAACCCTGGCACTGAACTAGATCAAACCTTGATCTAGGTATATTTTCTTTATGATTTATTTTATTTTTTAATATTTATTTATTTAATCATTTTTTTCAAACAGTTGTTTTTTTCCTCTATGTAAGGAGAGAGAGAGATACAATGTATTTTTCTCTTCCATTCAGAGAGAAAAAAAAGAGGGCGGGCTTCACAGTGACTGAAGATGCGGCGCGCTCCCAGCACAGAGACGGGTACGCAAATGTGCGGCCCCACGGAAAAAAGCCCAGTTCTGTGAGGCCACATATTTGTGTGCTGTCGGTGCCAAGGGGTTAAAAGACTAAAAATCAAACCTATGTGGCTTACGGCCAAAAAATCTATAAATAATAAAAACGAGCTTTTATTAAATATAAAAATGAAGGAATGCTATTATCGTTTAAACATTACAAAGAATATAACCGAATATGCAAAAATGAAATACAGTAGGGCAAAAAAGTATTTAGTCAGCCACCAATTGTGCAAGTTCTCCCACTTAAAAAGATGAGAGAGGCCTGTAATTGGCATCATAGGTAGACCTCAACTATGAGAGACAAAATGAGAAAAAAAATCCAGACAATCACATTGGCTGATTTGGAAAGAATTTATTTGCAAATTATAGTGGAAAATAAGTATTTGGTCACCTACAAGCAAGCAAGATTTCTGGCTCTCACAGACCTGTACCTTCTTCATTAAGAGGCTCCTCTGTCCTGTACTCATTACCTGTATCAATGGCACCTGTTTGAACTTGTTATCAGTATAAAAGACACCTGTCCACAACCTCAAACAGTCACACTCCAAACTCCACAATGGTGAAGACCACAGAGCTGTCGAAGGACACCAGAAACAAAATTGTAGACCTGCACCAGGCTGGAAAGACTGAATCTGCAAAAGGCAAGCAGCTTGGTGTGAACAAATCAACTGTGGGAGCAATAATTAGAAAATGGAAGACATACAAGACCACTGATAATCTCCCTCGATCTGGGGCTCCATGCAAGATCTCACCCCGTGGGGTCAAAATGATCACAAGAACAGTGAGCAAAAATCCCAGGACCACACGGGGGGACCTAGTGAATGGCCTGCAGAAAGCTGGGACCAACGTAACAAAGGTTACCATCAGTAACACCCTACGCCGCCAGGGGCTCAGATCCTGCAGTGCCAGACGTGTCCCCCTGCTTAAGCCAGTACATGTCTGGGCCCATCTGAAGTTTGCTAGAGAGCATTTGGATGATCCAGAAGAGGATTGGGAGAATGTCATATGGTCAGATGAAACCAAAATTGAACTGTTTGGTAGAAACACAACTCGTCGTGTTTGGAGGAGAGAGAATGCTGAGTTGTATCCAAAGAACACCATACCTACTGTAAAGCATGGGGGTGGCAACATCATGCTTTGGGGCTGTTTCTCTGCAAAGGGACCAGGACGACTGATCCATGTACAGGACAGAATGAATGGGGCCATGTATTGTGAGATTTTGAGTGCAAACCTCCTTCCATCAGCAAGGGCATTGAAGATGAAACGTGGCTGGATCTTCCAACATGACAATGATCCCAAACATACCGCCCGGGCAACGAAGGAGTGGCTTCGTAAGAAGCATTTCAAGCTCCTGGAGTGGCCTAGCCAGTCTCCAGATCTCAACCCCATAGAAAACCTTTGGAGGGAGTTGAAAGTCCGTGTTGCCCAGCGACAGCCCCAAAACATCACTGCTCTAGAGGAGATCTGCATGGAGGAATGGGCCAACATACCAGCAACAGTGTGTGCCAACCTTGTGAAGACTTACAGGAAATGTTTGACCTCTGTCATTGCCAACAAAGAATATATAACAAAGTATTGAGATGAACTTTTGATATTGACCAAATACTTATTTTCCACCATAATTTGCAAATAAATTCTTTCCAAATCAGCCAATGTGATTGTCTGGATTATTTTTCTCATTTTGTCTCTCATAGTTGAGGTCTACCTATGATGCCAATTACAGGCCTCTCTCATCTTTTTAAGTGGGAGAACTTGCACAATTGGTGGCTGACTAAATACTTTTTTGCCCCACTGTAAAGACTGCAAAAATTGAACTACAGATTGCAAAAGATAGCAGGACAAACCCCAAAAAATTCTTCAAATATATTAATAGTAAAAAGGTCAGGTCCAAGCATGTAGGCCCTTTGCAAAATAATCTTGAGTGGGTGACTGGGGACAAAAAGAAGGTAAATTTATTAAATACCTTCTTCAGCTCTGTGTATACATCTTCGGCTCTTTCCATGATCGGTGATCCGCTGTGTCCGAGCTGCGTGCTCCCTGAGCCGTGAATGCGTGGTGAGAATGGGAGGACGTCATATGACGTCCTCCCAGAATAAGAGAACCACCTTGCGCCCGTCAGTGGACTATATGGCGGGCGGGAGATGGTTAAACAACAATAGTGCTAAAAATAGCACATATACAATGCCATGAAACTGTGTATACAGTGAAATTGTGTACAACATATATATATATATATATACAGTGGGGATCGAAAGTTTTGGCACCCCAGCTAAAAATTTGTATTAATGTGCATAAAGAAGCCAAGGAAAGATGGAAAAATCTCCAAAAGGCATCAAATTACAGATTAGACATTCTTATAATATGTCAACAAAAGTTAGATTTTATTTCCATCATTTACACTTTCAAAATAACAGAAAACTAAAAAATGGCATCTGCAAAAGTTTGGGCACCCTGCAGAGTTAATATCTTGTACTGCCCCCTTTGGCAAGTATCACAGCTTGTAAACGCTTTTTGTAGCCAGCCAAGAGTCTTTCAATTCTTGTTTGAGGTATCTTTGCCCATTCTTCCTTACAAAAGTCTTCCAGTTCTTTGAGATTTCTGGGCTGTCTGTCACGCACTGCTCTTTTAAGGTCTATCCATAGATTTTCAATGATGTTGAGGTCAGGAGATTGTGAAGGCCATGGCAAAACCTTCAGTTTACGCCTCTTGATGTAATCCCCTGTGGATATCGAGGTGTGTTTAGGATCATTATCCATTTGTAGAAGCCATCCTCTCTTTAACTTCAGCTTTTTCACAGATGGCATCAAGTTACCATCCAAAATTTGCTGAAATTTTATTGAATCCATTTTTCCTTCTACTCGTGAGATGTTCCCTGTGCCACTGGCTGCAACACAACCCCAAAGCATGATTGATCCAACCCCATGCTTAACTGTTGGACAGAGGTTCTTTTCATTCAATTCTGTGCCCCTTCTTCTCCAAACGTACCTTTGCTCATTCCGGCCAAAAAGTTCAATTTTAACCTCATCGGTCCACAGAACTTGTTTCCAAAATGCATCAGGCTTGTCTATATGTTCATTTGCAAAGTTCAAACGATGATTTTTGTGGTGAGGACGTAGAAGAGGTTTTCTTCTGATGACTCTTCCATGAAGACCATATTTGTACAAGTATCTCTTTATAGTGGAATAGTGTACCACAACTCCAGTGTCTGCCAGATCTTTCTGGAGGGATCGTGCAGCCAAACGTGGGTTTAGAATTGTTTTTCTCACAATCCTGCGAGCTGTTCTGTCTGATATTTTTCTTGGTCTTCCAGATCTTGCTTTAACTTCCACTGTTCCTGATGACTGCCATTTCTTAATTACATTCCGAACAGAGGATATTGACATCTGAAAACGCTTTCCTATCTTCTTATAGCCTTCTCCAGCTTTGTGAGCGCCAACTATTTTCAGTTTCAGTTTTCTAGACAACTGCTTAGAAGAACCCATGGTGCTGATTGTTGGGGCAAGGTCAGATGAGTCTGGGCATTTAAAACCTTTGAGATTGACATCACCTGGTCTTCCCAGATGGTGATTGAGAACAATCCATGACACTGGCAGGTCTCAGCTTGGCAAAGGGGGCAGTGCATGCTATAAATTCTGCAGGGTGCCCAAACTTTTGCAGATGCCATTTTTTTGTTTTCTGTTATTTTGAAAGTGTAAATGATGGAAATAAAATCTAACTTTTGTTGACATATTATAAGAATGTCTAATCTGTAATTTGATGCCTTTTGGAGATTTTTCCATCTTTCCTTGGCTTCTTTATGCACATTAATACAAATTTTTAGCTGGGGTGCCCAAACTTTCGATCCCCACTGTATATATATATATATATATATATTAAAGTCCCAATAATTGTGCAAACATATAAGAGTTCCAAAAAAAATTGGAAGTTCCAAAAAAAACCAAAAGAAACCCCCATCCTCATCCGGTGTGAATATTAAGTGATACAGTAGTAAATCTTCTTATCCATAGCAATTCTCTGTGCGTAGTGCTCCAATTAGTGCTCCCCCTTCAGTGCCCCACTCACCACAGATAATTGACCACCTGGAATGGTAGGTCAAATATCGCATGAGATGTTGCAGCTCTCTCCTGCAGGAAAGTTATAAGGGATCATGGGGCCCCTGTGTCCTCGTCCACACTCAAAAAAGCCTATGAAAGGTACCAGGAACATCTCATGGGGCCCCCTACTGACCCTGGGCCCTCGAGCAGTGCCCAAGTTCCCCAATGGCCAGTCCGCCCCTGGTCTTGACACCTCTATACTCTGATGACAGACTCCATAGTGGAAACACCTCTAGATCAATCATTTGCGACAAAACTCCTCCAGAACCTTCACAGTACTCCTCCACCACCATAAAAACATCAAAGGGAAACTTCCTTAGCATAACACCGTATTTATTAGGTAAAAAACTATTAAAATTGCACTTACATAAAAACCATGTGTATGGCACTTTAAATCCCAGCAAAAACCAATTCCTTCTCAGAGGACAAGTGTAGCGCTATCAAACCCCACTCTACATGTTTCGTCGTTTGATGTCATCAGGAGCGTCCATTTTTAACTAAGCCCCATCAGTCTCTGTGCTAAAGTGTTACTAAACCCACAACATTAAAATCAGTCTGTATATGCAGTAAAGCATGCTTGTTATACTCACTGTGGACCCTAAATGATTAATCCCGTGCATTTTGTGAAAAGGATGTTTGATCCTGTCTTCTTTGATTATCTCCTTTTTCTACTGTCCCCAATCCATTTTCTGATAGAACAGAGCCTTGGGCGCAAGCTGCACAAGCTCAGTTTGCTGTGTATTGTTAGAGAGTTTTTTTTTTTCTTGGGAGAGCGCATGACATCTACACAGGGCCAATCAACACTTTCCAGATAGAGGGTCAGGGGTCCTGCAGCTTCACAGAACAATCAGGGAAGAATGAAAACTAAGGGAAGCCAGCAGTGACTCCCTGCTGCTTCACAGCAGGCTTCCCACTGCGCATTTGTGAGCCGCCCTGCGCAGTATGAATGGAGCCACAGCCTCCTGGGACCTGTGATGTGTGCCAGAAGGTTGGGTTGCGGGCGTGGGGTGGGGGGGTTTCGGAGCAGAAGTAGGAGCAGGTTCGTGCTAAACTTAGTTTCCTGCTCCCCCCAATAAAAAACATACCTTCAAAAGTGGGAGAGGAGGCGGGAAGGTGGTGTTAAAGTATAACTTTCCTTTTAGGGTGAAGTTTCACTTTAAATTTGTATCACTGTCAGTTAGACTCAATGTCAGTATGCTTTAGGTTGGATGATTAAAAAAGCAAAAAAAAGCAAAATGTGCACTATTCTTCTGTGCCCTACTATGGGTACAAGTAAAAAATAATATACACATATTGCTACAACTGTCAAGAGCAGGAGAATTTGTTTTGGGTTGCTCTTTGGTGCTAAAATATACAGGTGAATTTTCTAATTTTCTAGTTCACCATTTGCGGCCGCTGCTGTCAATCACCCGGTCCCGGCTGGTGATTACCCTCTGGCTCCCGGTGATTACCGAGAATTGGTGTCACTGGGGATGTCAGTGACACCAAGTCAGTTCCCCCCACTGTCAGAATGTCCGCTGCAGTCCCGCTGTAAGTCGCTGATCGCCGCCGTTACTAGTAAAAAAAAAATTCCAGTATCTATACCACCATTTGTAAATGCTATTACTTTCACGTAAACCAATTAATTTACACATATTGGGATTTTTTTTTTTATCAAAGACATGTCGCAGAATACATTTTGGCCTAAATTCATGACAAAATTTTATTTTTTACATTTTTTTACTGGACATGTTTTTTTTTTTCTTAACAGTTGTGTTTATTGAAATTGGTCAAAAGTATAACAAATCAAGGTACATAAGAACAATCAAGCTTATGTTATTCCGTAGAAATAAAATACATACAATGAGATTTCAATGCTAAAAATCATACAGATTCAACTGGTCATCCTGAGTCAGGCCAGGAAAAACATAGATATTACAATGTAGATGGCCATTACCCACCAAATAAGTTAGGAAAAAATATCTAGGGGAAGAGCTGGAGCGTAAAAAGAAGAGAGCGGAGAAGATAAAAAGGGGAGGGGGGGGAAAAAGGGAAAGAGGAGGAGAAGGGAAGGGGGGATTGTGAAGAAATGCAAATCATAAACAATAGCCAATCAGACAAACAATACAAACTGGACATACCCGCAAGGTAAAAACCCATATGTTATACTGTAACCCTGTGCCTCAACCCACCCAGCCCATATTCTTTCAAACTTAGCTGGACAGTTACGACTCATATAAGTAAGTTTATACAAAGGAAGTGCACCGTTGATTGCTGATTTCCAGCCCAAGATCGTCGGCGGGGCTTCCATTTCAACAAAATTTCTCTTCTAGCATGAGAGAGAATAGAAGCTGAACAATCTATTATGCTTAGACATCTCCACGAGGTCCAGGAGACCCAACAACATTATCAGCGGATCCATGGGAATAGACAGTTTACTAACAGCATTAATAGTATCTAGCACCCGGCCCAAAAGGGATGTAGCTTTGAACATTCCCAAAACATATGGTGAAACATGCCCACCGCCACATCACAGCGAGGACATGTTGCCGATCTATCAGGATATATTGCAGCCAATCACCGCGGGGTGTAATATATGCTATGGATACATTTTAGCTGTATGAAGCGGTCCCTGGCTGAGATCATGGTAGGGAGGCACTGTAAAAGACAATCCTTCCAATCATCCTCCGACAGATATGGGAGGTCTGTGTGCCATTTATCATAAACCCACTGCATTCTAGGGGTAGATAGGGGTAGCAACATTGAATGGAGAGTGGACAACGGTTTAGGCAAGTCCTCCATTAATAACAAGTTTTCAAGTTTCCTCCCAGTTGCCCACCGGTAGTCCATGTAATGAACTGGAAGAGCGGATCAGGCAGGCCAAAGGCTCAATCACCAGGGCAAGCAAGCCCTGCAAAAGCACACAGCCCTGCCGAGTGCCCCTATAGAGAGCAAAAAGGGGGGAAAGGATTTAATTAGTACGTACTCTGTGGTGCACTGTACAGGCATCTGATCCAAGAAATGAAATTGGGGCCAAATCGGAAGCGTCACAGAGTCTCCTATAGATATTTCCACTCGACCAAATTGAAGGCCTTCTCGGCGTCCAGGGACAGCACCACACTGGGGTCATCACTGTCTCAAGCCACAGAAATGTGGGTGAACAGTCTCTGTATGTTAATATCAGTACCCTTCCCGGGCATAAAGCTGGTATACCATTGTAGAGATAACCAAGCACAGTCTCCTAGCAAGCATCTTAACGAGTACTTTCACATCAGTGTTCAACAGGGAGATCCGCCAATAGGAGGATCAGTGAATCAGGTCCTTCCCTGGCATCAAAATCACCACTATCACCGTTTGAAGCATGTCAGAGGGCAAAGTTCCCGTCTCAAGTAGTGCGTTAAAAAGTGTTTGAAAACCGGGAGCCATTTGCTCAATGTATATTTTATAGAATTCAATTGGAAAGCCATCTGGGCCCAGCATTTTGCCGGATTGGAGTGCGCCAATCGCCTGCTGGATCTCCTCCAAGGAAATCGGTGCCTCCGACTGCTCCTTCTGGACCAGGGAGAGGGACGGCAGGTCAACATGATCCAAATAATGGGAAAAATCCTGTGGTGTGAAGGCAGCTTTGAAGGAATATAAACTCGTGTAATAGTCGTCAAAACGATGGTTGATTGAGATTGGATAAAGGATCCTGGAACCGTCTTCAGCTTGTATAAGGGCAATATTGGATAGGGCAGATTGTTCCCTAGCCAACCAAGCAAGTATGCGGCCCGCTTTATCTCCCTGTTCAAAAATACACTGTTTTTGATGGAGCATCGCCTTCCTGGAGGCCTCCGTGCATAACAATAACGCTTCCCTGTTGGTTAGTTATAAGTCGTGGTGACTAACAGGATCTGGTTTCACATAATTGGAATCAGCTTCCTGCATGCTCTGGTCCACCAAATCCACTTCCTCCCACAATCTAACCTGCAGCCCCCCTATCAGGGTCTGATACTGGCCCCTAAGCGTAGCATTACAAGCCTCCCAGATAGTATTAGGTGGAGCAGTATTCTCATTAGGGTCCCAATATTGCTCCAGTGCCTTCTCTATAGGGGGTTCTACATCAGTGATCAGTGATCCGTGATCCAATACAGAGATAACCTCCAGACTTTTTCCCCTGGGGCATCAGTAATACTTAACCTAAGAAGGAGTGAAGCATGATCAGAAATCCCTCATGGAAAGATGGAAATCTCCCGAACACTTGCTAAAAGTGCAGGTGCAACATGACAAAGATAAATTCTAGACATAGTCCTGTGTGATGCTGAGTGACAGGTATAGACCCTGGTCCCAGGATTTTTCCACCTCCATACATCCGTGAACTGGTAAAGCTCCGCCCACTTGGCCAACCCCGACTCCCCACTGGCGTCAGGATATAATTTATCAACACTAGGAGCCGGAGTAAGATTAAGATCACCAGCAAGAAGAACATGAGATGTGGGATAGGAGGCCAAAAGTGGGGCTAAGGCAGCCAATGAGCGCACAGAGGCAGGAGGCAGAAAATAGAGCCGAACAATTACCATTTTGAAGCAGTTGATCATCGCATGAATCATAACGTATTTACCCTCGGGATCCAGCCTGAGATGAAGGAGAGTGAACGGCAACGATTTATGTATAAGGACACTAACCCCTCAAGCATAAGAAGAGTATGTAGCATTATAATAATGACCAACCCAAGCTCTCTTGAGGCCCAGTACCCTACGGCCTATTAGATGGGTTTCTTGCAAAATACAAATATGTGGAGTATAGGATTTGAGAAATTGGAAGACCAAGGAGCGCTTTATGGGAAAGTTGAGACCCAGACATTCCAGGAGATACATTTCAAATCAGGGGGCACCATAAAAAAAATATTTGAGAACTAATTTGTGAACACTCAGGCTGAACCCCAGGAAGAAAACATAAAACTGTAAAACAGGCATCAGAAGGACCAGTATATTAGCTTGATAGGATGCACAGACTGAAAGACAGAAAAAATCTAATGTACCTTGTGTCGCAAACGTGCGCATCAGAGATGTGGTTCAACCATTTTGACTTCAACCTCCATCTTGGCGGAGGAATTGACCCTCCTGATATATGTTATTCCCTCATTCTTGTTCCCCCCTCCCTTCCTGAGAGGCACAGTGACAGATGTATGTGTGTTAAAAGTGTCACAGGCCAGATCCCAGCAGGGAGCCACGTGGTGGCTCACTGCCCAGAGAACATGTGTAATTTCACACCTCGTGAAAAGATAACAGAGCCTTCCCAGGAGTTGAAAGGGACTCTGGGCTAATAAACTTAACTCAGCATAGGTGACAGAATTAGATGAACACTTCTCAAATCAATTTTCCCCCTATGTTTGATATCTTGGAATATGAGAGACTTACATTAAAACCAGACATCCCGTCAGATGGGCTAGGAGCAGGCGAACCATTTGATGGGTCATTCGAATTATCTCGGACCATAAGGGGAGCCGAAACATAGAACTCGCGAACCGTGCCACATATAATTTCATATTCATATCTAAATAATCCTCAGGATTATCTGCATAATAAAATACCCGCGGGTGGACTGTAGCTTGTGCAGCTGGGCAGTTATGAACCAGAATATGAATTATGAAAGATGTGGTCTCCAGTTTAGTGTTCCGCCCGACGATCCCTCCCTGCACAAGGGATTGGTTTGTTACTTCAGAACCACCCCCTGCTGGGAAACTTTAAAACAGGCTGTCATGCCTAAGGAAGGTAGATTTGAAGACATCTCCCATTTTTCCATCATAACAGCGGGAGATCAAAGCTCCATTCTGCTCTAAAAAACTTGGATCTGCTTACATCAAAGGCTTACTGGCAAGTAACTTAACCCTTTAACTTCTCTCTGTTATTTCTTTGCTGTGCTATGCTGTTTCCTGTATATGTATATATATATATATATATATATATATCTTAGTTACATCTTCTCTGTAAATATTTTATTGCACCTGTTTGACCCTTTTAGTAATAAATTTCTTTTTCTAAAAGTGTTGAATGGTTTCTATAGTTCTTAATTGCAATTTACGAATCCCTGCCTTTGAAGAGACGCTACTGTTTGTTTAAACCTCTGTATAACCAGCCTGCGGACCGTTTCATACAGACGATTATTCCATCATTATAGTGTTATAACTGATATCGCGAGATTCTTCTTTCTCTGTCCAAAAAGGAGGTGGTGGCAGTATGGAGGGTTAGTTGCGTAAATAACCCGACCCAGTAACAATCGCTCAGGTTGCAGGTACATAGATTGTGTCCATTAGCTGGAAAATCTTTGTGCGGGGTGCAGCTGGGCGTGGTATTGTTACGCACGTCACATCGCGGTTTGGATCGGCCAGTCCTTCGGTCACGAGTTTGGTGAGAAGGTCTGTCAAACGCTGCGATCGTGACATATTGGACGTCGCGATTGTGGGATTGTCGCATGTTGGTGGCGGCGATCTTGCGATCCGTGACACCTTGCAACAGAGAAAAAGGCCTACAAACTCCCGAGGAACATAAAAAACATAATCCCGCATGACCCCCTCCCCGACCCCCCCCCCCCCCAAACTGGGGGAGTCATACTTCTCTGAGCAAAAACAGACAACAGGCCATAGGGATGTCGGTGGAGCGAGTACATAGAGCAAGTCAGAAAAGCTCAAATGTCCAAGAGATGCCACTTCATAGTTAATGGGGTATATCACTCAGCCATCACCAAGGGCACTAACTTAAATGATAACTTGTGAAACGGATGATATGGGATTCCCGATCCAACATATAGACTGGGACAGAGGTAACAAAATGACATATTTTCCAGCGGTACAACAAGATCAGCGCTGTGGTCATAGGGTTTCCAACCAGGATGCTGCCTCAGGCACAGTGAAGAAGCGTGTGGCACACCATAGGTAAGGCCTTGTGCACGTAGATGGGCCTTAACAGCATCAAAGGATCGGTATTGTCATTGGGTATCTACCGAGTAGTCAGGAAACAGCATCAACTTGTGATTTTCATAGTGCAGTTCCCCCTGGGCCCTAGCCACCCATAGCGCCAGATCTCAATCACGGTAGTTAAGCAGCTTAAAAATAAAGGTGTGCGGCGGCGAACCAGGTGGACCCCTGACTGCTAGCATTCGATGGGTTCTCTCGACCACAAAGAAGCTGGAAAAGGTGGCTCAAGGCAGCAAGGAGTGAAGGAAGTTCTCAGTAAACCGAGGAGGATCGTCACCCTCTATCCCCTCAGGAAGACCCACCACACAGAGGTTGTTACACCTACTGCGGTTCTCTGCATCCTCTGCTCTAATCTCGAGGTATTTTACCTTAACCCACAGGGTATGCATCTCTGCTGAAAAGTCGTGGATAGTGTCCTCGGCATCGCTGACTAGCCGCTCGACCGCTGTCACTCAGCCCCGGAACATGTCAAGATCCCTCCGGATCAGCCCCACATCAACCTGCAGGTGTTCTATTTTCGTGGTGAGCACCGCCTGACAATTGGTAATCGCCGTCATGAGAGAATTAAAGTCCGCCGGTGCGGTAGGTGGGTTGGGCTCCTGGGAGGGGCATGCGGCCATGGTGGCATCTGCTTTAGCCCCCAAGGGCCGACTGGTTTTTGCAGCTTGTGTAGTTTTGGGTCCTTCTGCCAGCGGTCAAAGGCTTTCCTCTAGTCATCCCCAATATTCCTTCACATCGGCAGGAAAAATGTTTACTATAACAATTGGCGTGGGATACGGGTATTTGGCCCACTCAGCCCACACATATGACTAAATAAGTATAAACTAGGCTGAAGCTGAACCCATGCAGGAGGTAAGCAACTCTGTCCGTGGTATTTCAGGACACTAGCACTTTGAGGGGGAGGGGAGATATGAGCCGTGGCAGGTTTTAGAGCCTCTCGCACAGGTTCAGATGCCACAGGTGTCGCAGGTATGGACCCCAGCCAGATCCCAAGCCCAAAACAGGAGCCAAGCAGGGCACAGAGCTGCCAGGGCCCTGCAGAGTGCAGATTGCCAAATCTTCCGTGGGGGGCTGCACAGACAGCTCAAACGTTCCCCTTCCAGGCAGCAGCCACACCTCCACAGGTTCTCGGACAAGGCCGAACTACTTCACCCCTGGCATGGACGCACGGTCTCCCCTGATCGTAGGCCCCAACAGGCTTCAGGTCCCGGGAGCGGAATTTAGGGGTTGGTGGAGGGCACCACCCTCCCCCAGACAGCAGCTCACCTCTAAAGGCTCCAGGCAGCAGGGCAGCACCCGGATGGGTAAAAGGCCAAATCAGGTCCGCATGGAGGCTGTGGCAGGCCGCAAACCTCTGTCATCTCGGAGGGGGGTCAAACTGACCTGGTTCCCTCTCCAGGCAGCAGGCTAGGTCCATGGGGGTCTCCGGTGCAGACAGGATCCCGCTAGCCCTAGAATGGATGCGGATAATTGTATCAAGGTGGCAGAGCTCTCTCCTATGTGTCTGCTCCAGTTGCCATCTTGGAAGCACCCCCACCTGGACATGTTTAATAGCAAAAAGTCAAAAATATAGTTTTTTTCTCAAAATTGTCAGTCCTTTTTTTTTTTATAATAGCGCAAAAAATAACAAAAAACACACAGGCTATTTAATTTGGGTGCAGCGTTGCATGACCGCGCAATTGTCAAAGTAACGTAACACAAAAAATGACCTGGTTAGGAAGTGGGGTAAATCCTTAGGAGGGCAAGTGGTTAAAGGATAAGTTCACCTTTTAACAAACCATATTAAATGCACATTTTTTTTTTCAGGTAAAAAAATGTGCATTACTATATTTTGTTTTAGGAGCCTGGAAAGCATTGCACCCATGATCAGAAGATCGCTGGTACCATGCAGGTCTTCTGCAGATTGTCAGTGTAATCTGCCTGATAGGACACTGACAGGAAGAATCAATGAACTACTAGAACGCTCAACAGCATCATGGTAGTTCAATGAGAACTACAACCTGGCAGCCGTAAAGGTTGTCAGGACTTTGAGTCTTCCCTTTTTAAAACTGTGACAGCTAGCAGAGGAGAAGAGGGGGGCAATACAATGTCATATGTTACACCCTGAACATTAGTGTAACATGTAACATGTTACAACAGGTGAACTTAAGGTTTGTTTTACCCTTCATCATGAAGGGGTTAAAGCATGCTTGTGAGCATAGAAATAAGGACATTGCCATTACTGACTTTTTAAAAGGTTCTGGCAATTGTGGCTTTTATCCCATAAAATCAATTGCAGGATGATTGTGGCTGCACACAATTGCCTACTGATAACAGATTTAGTCAGTGCGTTCAATCAAGGAAGCTTTTTGATCTTCTCACACTCAAAATCGCATTTAAGTTAACCCCTTGATGCCTGATGATAAAAGAAATCTTAACGCCTCAACCAAGTTTTGCATCGTTGTCATGCAAAACACTGCATCCATCACAACTACAGTACTAGATTCTAAAGGATGTAATTTTTTCTTTTAAATAACAAACATTGCATACTTACCTGCTCTGCTCAATGGCTTTGCTTCCTCCCTTGGAAGGGCAAAACATTGCCTTGTTTTGTGAGCGGTTTTGTGAGCTTCTTCACTGACAAAAGATTAGTTTCAAGAGCAGGAACATACAGGGACATTTCTAATCAAATACAGTTTATTGCTAAGATTAGCTCTTTATGCACCTTTTGTAATCATTCCCACATTTCTTTAGCAGTTTCACACTTGTATATTTGTATGATTTGATCATTTTCCATGCTAAGAGAGATTGTGCTGTGAGCTTTCTTACCTTTCTCTATCCACACATCTGAATGGTGTTATAGCCTGACTTAATTTATACATTTCCACATACCTTCAAATATTAACAGCATTTTCATCTTGAATTTCCAAGATTGGTAGTTCTGGTTTGTCAGATTTGCAAATGAAAGCTTTGTTGGAGCTGTGTTACTGGCCGTTTTCTTTTATTCTGTTGCAGTCTTCTTTGTGTTGCTGTATCTTGCACTTATTTGCTGCAACCGGCTATGACTGGGCCAATAACCTGTTAGAAATTCTGTATATAGCCTTAAAGAACAGACAGTACACAGCCCACATGTGCTTTCCTGCTTCACTATAACAAGGAAACAAGAAACCATATTCATAGAAAAGACATAGAGTTTACCATAGATGCTGCTACAAACTTATAAACACTGCCATCTAACACATAAAGCCCTTATTTATGTAACTCCCTGCAGAAACATTGGGTGCAGGATGTTAAATGGACACAAGATGTGTGTTCTTCAACCCCGCTAGACAGACTCTGCCAGAGGAAAGCTTTGTGGGACTTGTAGGCTGCTAGCAGGACTTCGCTATCTATGGTGGAGATGATCAACTACATTTCCCAGAGAAGCTGGCTGATGGGCAGGGGCAGATAAATACCAAAGCCCAGGAATAGGAGGGGGAGGTGAACATTAAGTGCTGGAAAGGAAAGCTGTGTGGGACGCTGGAGGTCTGGGCTGGGACAGAACTGCAGAGAGAGAGAGTGAAGGAGGGAGGAAGAGCTGGAGACCATTGACCACTGGCAAGCTGGACTGGCAACCTAGCGAATGAGCAGACGGACCGGAGTACTGTCATCCGGAGTGATCTGTGTTGGAGTAATCCAGAGATCACATGGGCCCCATCTGCAGAGAGACTATCCAATACTTGACTGCAGCCATGGATCAGGTGAGAGAGCTCCATACCCTAAATTATCTAAGTTACAAAAGACGCTGCTAAACTCAGTTACTCTCTTCTCAACTTAGTATCCTCTATGTTACAAGTTACAAGTGTTACGACCTAGATTATTTGGTCCATCTAGCCTTGCGGCCTACTAATCATCACAACACATCCTCATCACACACAAACACATTCTCAACAAACTGAATCACAAGAGCCTACTGCAATACCTGTACCCAGCGGGTCAAGCTTCCTTGGTGCCTCATACCCAGCATACATCATTCATTAGGGAACCTTCCCATTCTACTACAAAAGTGTGTTCTGCCACTCACCCTCCCCCCTCATTTCTAAATCTCAGCCAAATTCTATGGTTAAAGAGGGACACCATCCTAATTCAGCATTACTTAAGGGAGCAGCTTCTCTTACTTCATATCCACAGAAGATTGAACAATGCAGTTTAAAAGGACATTGATCAATTCTTTTACAGAGCTCTTCCTCTTTCAGATTTGAACCCAGCCACGGGCACCTGAGGGACCAAAGTGAGCTAGTCTGTCAATCTGATTGCTACTCATTATGCACACTTGGGAGTAAACACCTCAGGGCTGAGGGTACTGTCTAAATTCTGAACTGTAGTACACATAAAAGAACTGATTTGAGTGTGCTATGTTGCAACCCTTTGTTTGAGTTTATTAAGAGTGTTAACTTTCATTCTCTTGCACATACCTTCTTGTCATCTTAATGTGCTTACTTTGACTGTGCTAACCATTTGAACACAAAAATAATCAAAGGATCATTTTGCTCTAACTTGTGTGAGTCTGTTTTATGGTTAAAGGCCAGAGGGTTATCCTGGCCAAAGGCTTAAGGTGGTGTCAGCAGGGGTTGGGCTTCCACAGCAGGCTCAGGGAGACAAGGAACCTGAAAACAACTCAGTGGCCCTCAAGGGGGTAGTGCTACATTTAGATGGTAATTCTTTTGTAGGTTACACAGACAGTCAATGATAAAAGTACCTGTTCACTTTTTGGACTGTAAATTAAAAAAATGTTTACTTTATTTTTACCATTTCTTTATTATTTAAATGGCCTAAAGATAAGCTAACTTGGAACTAACAGTGTTCGCGTTGGATACGTCATTGGCTAATATTATCCTGACCTTGAACTTGTGCAATATGCTTCACTATACATTGTGCTATCACTTAGCTGATTTATAATGTTTATTCAGCAATTTCACATACTTCAGTTTATTACCTTCTTATGTACAATGACATCTATAAACTGATTAATCAGATAACACTGTTCAGCATAAAAGATTGAAAAGTAAATGATTGCAGGCTTATCAATGTGTAGCATTTCTACAAATTAAAGTGGTGTTCCAGTGAAAAAAAAATTAAAATAAAAAACACCCACTCACCTGTCCCTCGTTCCCGCGGTGTCCCCTCCACAGCCCGTTTCACTGGCCACCCTGTGTTCCCTGCGCCGGCATCTTCAGTGTGGGCACCCGGCTGTGATAGCTTGTAATTTTACAGCCAGGTGCCCACTGCGCATGTAATGCTGTACTTTGGGAATGGTCCCGTAGTCCCAGGAGACTACGGGGAGGGAGGACAACTTCCGTTTCCAATCGCCCTAGGTGAAGTGGAGGTGGGAGCAGGTACCTGTCAATTTAGGGTACCCGCTCCCCCAAAGGTGCTACTGGGGACCAGTCCTTAAAGCAGAACTTCCCTTTTTAGGTTGGGCTCTGCTTTAAATCACAGCAAACTTTTGCAGAGATTTAAGCAGAATGTAAAATACCATTTATCTATGGCATGTATGTTTATATAGTATACGGAGGAAAATTCTGTCGGAAAGAATGAAAGTTTATTGAAGGCAAACTTGAGCTTTCAGTGAGCTCAGGGGAGCTTAAAGTGGTATTAAACCCAAAAACAAACATTTATTCTATTCTAGCTTACCAGTTCTCATATGTGATGGTTGTATTAGCTTTCTTTTCTAGGCTTTCTTTCTTTTATTTTCATCTGGTTATCCAGTCATTAAGTCTCTTGTTTTTCAAAAGAACAAGCTCTCCAGCAGAATGTATCAGTTACAGAGATGGGAAAAACCATTCAATAATACATAGGTACTTTCCATGTTGAGCTTTAATTTATTTATGTACAACTTTTATCCCAACAAGAAAAAAACCTGTTGCTGTAACTGCTGCAAGCTGGAGTTTGGCTTCAATTTGTTAGTGTATTTAAATCTTCTTGTCCATCTAACACACCGCTCCCCCAAGGACTGACAATGCTGCTGCCCAAATCTGCCACCTGAACCGATTCCTCAAGAGTGGGGGGTTGTACTACAGGAGGTGTTGCACTGGCCCTATCACCAGATGCAAACAGAGTGAAAAAGCCTAAGAAAAGAAAATTATTGCAGCCACATCTAATCACAGGAAAGCTGCAATATATTACATTTTTGGTTTTGGGTTAAATACCACTTTATTTTCTCCACAGATCCTTTTGTTTTTTGCAGGGGAAAATTCCCCCTTAGCAGTTGATCTCTCTAGCCTCTCCCTAGAAGGCCATAAAATTGTCAATCTTTGGCACTTTGACATTTCCTATGGATCACAGGAATGCTGGGCATTCCTGTCATCCAGCCACTGCAGGCTTAGCAAGAAAAGATCCTGACTTAACAGTTGGGATCCACCCAGATGCTTGGACCCACAGCTGGTGCAGCAAGCCGCTGGCAGCCTGAGCCAGCCACTCCAACCCCGTTCATAGCCCGGTGCTCCAGTGAGTGCTGGAGGGACAGAGCAGAGAGCTGGTGACTTGACAGTCAAAGTCCGCTGATCGCTCAATTCTCAGTCATGCACAGGAGTCACATCATCTTGGCACAGAGCAGTGCCATAAATGTATGCTGAGCTGTGCATGCAATGCTGGATGTACATTACTGCTGACAGGCAGGGAGAACTACCAGTGCACCACAACCAAGACAGCTACTTAGTAGTACAGTAGGAGCCCAGGCAGTGCCAGGCCAATTAATTGGTAAATGTAAGGTAGATCAGGAAAGTCTAGGGGCTCCCTGAGCCCAGAGAAATACAGAGACAATGCCATCCACACGACGGAAAAAGGATAGTGGAATCTGTATTGGTATATTTTTCCCTAGATTTCTAAATTTTTTTAGCCATCCAAAGCAGTGTTCCCGAGCTGACAGGGAGGAGAAATGTTAGTAAACAAAACAGTTCTCCCCCCCGTCGGAGATCTTCGGAAATCACCGGGCGCCGGCGAGTAATCACCAGCCGGAACCCGGTGATTGACAGCCGCGGCCGCGAATGGCGGAAATGCAAAATCACATATATATATATGTGATTTTATGCACCCATGCCACCCTGTAGCAGAATTTCTGCTATGGGGGACGGGAAGTGGTTAAAATGGTGGTACAGTACAACTGTAAATAAACTATTTTTACTTTAACAGTTACCTTAAAATGGTGGTACGGTACAGTACCACAAGTGACATATAGTGGAAGACAGTTACTAACTGGAGGAGGAAAGGTAGGTGGGAGATGGTGGGGCTGAAGGATCATCAGCAATAGGAGATGGAGGGCAAGATGAAATTTGGCCCACATATGATGTTGGCGGAGCTGAAGGAACATCAGCAATAGGAGATGGAGGGCAAGATGGAACTTGGGCCACACCTGATGTTGACAGAGATGAAGGATCATCAGCAATAGGATATGGAGGCAAGATGGAATTTTGCCCACACCTGATGTTGACACAGGTGAAGTATCATCAGCAATAGGAGATGGAGGGCAAGATGGAATTTCACTCACATCTGATGTTGATGACACAGGTTTTTTGATGGATTCAATTCTGTCTACCCTCTGGAAAAAAATGATCCAGTGATGTCTGAGTAGTAGCTCTTTTTTCTCATCACAGATGACTCTGTAGCACTGGATGGCATTCTGAATGGCTGCTGCAACCTTTGTGTATTGTTCTACATTGGGGTCCTGTGCCTCAAAAACTAACAGTGCCTCTTCAAGTAAAGAAAATCCCCTCGCCATTTCCTGGGTTGCGAATCTCTTTGGTTCTTCAGTTACATCTTCCTCTTGGCTCTCTTCGTCTTTTCACTGGACCTTTAATTCCATCAGGTCCTCATTAGTAAGCTCCTCATGTTGCACAGCAAGAAGTTCAATGAAGTCGTCCTCTTGCATATCTAGCTCCAGCTTCATGCTAAGGGTCACTAAGTTGTTGAAGACCTCTTTGGACTCCTTACTCATCTTCTCAAGTCCATGAACTTCGTGAACAAACTGCGGGCAAAGGTTCTTTCAAACCTCATTCATGGTGACAGACAAAACCTCACGCCAAGCAAAGTTGATGTTTTTTATGGCCATGTAGATGTTATAGTCCTTCCAAAATTGTCACAAGGTTGTTCCTGTTTCATCGATCACTTTCACTGGCTGACGAAAAGTGTGACGTAAATAATATTTCTTGAAAGTCGCAATAACTTGGTCCATAGGTTGGATGAGCGCCCTAGTATTTGGTGGCAGATGCACTACTTTGACGTTGGTATGAAAGTTATCTATGAATTGGGGGTGACCTGGTGCATTGTCAAGCAGCAAAAGAATGTTGAATGGGATATCTTTATCCAAACAATATTTCTCTATCTCTGGGATAAAGTGGTGGAAAAACCAGTCCTGGAAAATGGACTGTGTAACCCAGCCTTTGGGGTTAGTCTTCCACACAACAGGTAGAGAACCCTTGGCTATGTTTTTGAGGGCTCTTGGGTTCTCTTAATGGTAAACTAAGAGAGGCTTTAATTTCATATCACCGGAAGCATTGCCACCAAGCAACAGAGTAAGTCTGTCCTTTGCTGCTTTGAAGCCTGGCATCACCTTTTCCTCTTTACTGATGTAACTTCATTCTGGCATCCTCTTCCAGTACAGTCCTATCTCATCGACGTTACAATCCTGTGGGGGTAAATAAGCACCTTTGTCAACAATTTCTCTAAGTGTTGCTGGAAATTCTTGGGCAGCTATGGTATCTTCACTCTCAGCCTCACCACTTACATTTACATTGTGAAGGTTGGCTCTGTTAAACCATCCATGGCTGGCAGTAAAAGATGCACACTGTTCATCCTGTTTTTTCTTCAAGTCTTCAAACAGGCTTTTAGCTTTTTCTTGAATAAGCATTAAGCTGAGTGGGACTCGACACTGATACTGATCTTTCATCCACACACTAAGAAATTTTGCCATCTCCTCTATCACTTTACCATGCTTTTTGGATATTATTGTTGACTTCATAGGCACAGCAGACTTCACATGTTCCTTGATGTTATTCTTGTTCTTTAGAATTGTGCTAATGTTTGAATGATTCATGTTATAAGAACAAGCAATGTCTACCATCTTTTTGCCTCGGTCCAGTTTCTCAATTATTTTCACTTTTGTTTCCATGGTTATTGCTTTGCGCTTCCTAGCAGTCCCCTCCACATCACCACTGCTATTCCTCTTGCTTCCGGACATCCTGGGCTCTGTAGAGTACACTATCGCATTGCACAGTAAGCACACAGCAACACAACTGTGACAATGTGCAGCTGTGGCAATGTCCGGCAGACACGTGAGCTACTTCCGCGATTTGTTCGCAACTCGAATGTTTGCAAGTCGGGGACTTACTGTACTGGCAACAGAAATGTGAGTGCCTATGTATGTTAATGTCAGTGCCCTTACCTGGCATGAAGCCTGTCTGATCATTATGTACTAATGTAAAAATAACCAAGCACAGCCTCCCAGCAAGCACTTTAGCGAGGATTTTCACATCAGTATTCAACAGGGAGATTTCTCCAAGGGAGGGGGTAATGTCCTCCCGGCTCTGAGGGTGGTCCCTCCTACCTCGGCCAGTTGTCAGGGGATACAGCCAGGTAGAAGTCAGCAGGCAGAGTTGTCAGGAGTAATCTCCGAGGGGGAATTTCTAGGATTCTTCCACTGCCACATGTCCGTGAACTGATAAAGCCCCACCCATCTGGCCAAGTCAGACTCTCTGCTGGCTCCAGGATACAATTTATCAACACTAGGATCGGGAGTATGATTAAAGTTGCCAGCAGGAAGAATATGGGACGTGGAGTACAAAGCCAAGAGTAGGGCTAGAGCAGCCAACAAACGCATGGAGGCAGGAGGAGGAAGATAGAGGCACCTATCACCAGTTCAAAACAATTAATCATTGCATACACCAGAACATATTTAGCTTCGGGATCCAGCCAGAAGTGGAGGAGAGTAAATGGCAGTGATTTATGAATAAGGACACTAACCCCTCGGGCGTATGAAGAATAAGTAGCATTGTACTAGTGTCCAACCCAAGCTCTCTTTAAGCTAAGTACTCTACAGCCCATCAAATGGGTTTCTTGTAAGATGCATATGTGGGGACTATAGGATTTGAGAAATTAGAAGACCAAGGAACGCTTCACAGGGGAATTGAGGCCCGCATATTCCATGAAATACATTTTAAATCAGGGGACACCATTATATGGGTGTTCTAAATTAAATACACAGTCCTTCAGGCTGAAACCCGAGAAGAAAGCATAGAAATGAAAGTCATGTAACATAAAAAACAGTATACTAGCTTGATACATTACAGGATATAGTAAATGTACTTTTCAGTTTAAGAACAAAACTACAAACTCCCAGAAAACATAACCAAATCCCCACCCCGACCCCCCCACCCCCAAAACCAGGAGAGTCACATTTCCCTGAACGGAACTTGGCAACAAGCCATAGGGAGGTCCATGGAGCGAGTACACAGAGCAAGTCTGTAGAGCTCACATACATTAGAGATGCTGCCTTGTATCTTTTGTAGCAGTTCACTCAGCAAATGCCGAGGGTGCTAACTTAAATTACAAATGGAAAACTGGAGAACTAAGAACCACAACTCAGAGGAGGGCAGGGATCACATTGAGATATTCAGCAACCCTCCCACCCCAAGAATTAACAGATAATACAAATTAGGTGGATCAAGAGGGGATATTTCTCCAAGGGAGGGAGGGAGTTCCGGTAATGTCCTCCCGGCTCTGAGGATGGTCCCTCCTACCTCGGCCAGTTGTCAGGGGATACAGCCGAGTAGAAGTCAGCAGGCAGTGTTGTCAGGAGCATTCTCCGAGGAGGAATTCCCAGGATTCTTCCACTGCCACATGTCCATGAACTGATAAAGCCCCGCCCATCTGGCCAAGTCGGACTCTCTGCTGGCTCCAGGATACAATTTATCAACACTAGGGTCGGGAGTATGATTAAAGTTGCCAGCAGGATGAATATGGGACGTGGAGTACAAAGCCAAGAGTGAGACCAGAGCAGCCAAAAAACGCACGGAGGCAGGAGGAGGAAGATAGAGGCACCTATCACCAGTTCAAAACAATTAATCATTGCATACACCAGAACATATTTAGCTTTGGGATCCAGCCAGAGGTGGAGGAGAGTAAATGGAAGTGATTTATGAATAAGGACACTAACCCCTCGGGCGTATGAAGAATAAGTAGCATTGTATTAGTGTCCAACCCAAGCTCTCTTTAAGCTAAGTACTCTACAGCCCATCAAATGGGTTTCTTGTAAGATGCATATATGGGGACTATAGGATTTGAGAAATTGCAAGACCAAGGAGCGCTTCACAGGGGAGTTTAGGCCCACATGTTCCATGAAATACATTTTAATTCAGGGGACGCCATTATATGGGTGTTCTAAAATGAATATACAGCCCTTCAGGCCGAAACCAGAGAAGAAAGCATAGAAATTAAAGTCATTTTAGCATAAATAACAGTATACTAGATGATACATTACAGGAAATAGTAAATGTACCTTTCAGTTTAAGAAAAAAACTAAAAATTCCCAGAAAACATAACCAAACCCCCACCCCCAAAATCGGGAGAGTCACATTTCCCTGAACGGAACTTGGCAACAAGCCATAGGGAGGTCCATGGAGCGAGTACATAGAGCAAGTCTGTCGAGCTCACATACATTAGAGATGCTGCCTCGTGTCTTTTGGTGCAGTTCACTCAGCAAATGCCGAAGGTGCATCCTGAGCTACCTCTGTGTGTCTATGAGTGAGGCTCGACCCCGCCCCCTGATCCCTCCTCAGTGGCTGTGATTGACAATAGCAGTAGACCATGGGTCCCACTGCTGTATCCCAGCCAATGAGGAGAGAAAGACCCAGGAGAGAAGCTTCTCTAGTGCACAGCACTGGGTTCGAACAGGCTCAGGTAAGTTTTAGGGGAGGCTGAGGGGGGTGCTACACACTGAAGGTATTTTACCTTCATGCATAGAATGTAACTTTTAGAACTATTTTAATTCTTTACAACTACAACTGGGTGCATGGCAGGTGTCTTATTTGTCTCCTGCAGCATACCTCTTAACTGTCCTGGATCCTGGAATTTCAACCAAGTCCTAGAGTCCCACAGTTCTGAGCTGTAACCCAAGGCCCAATGACAGAAGTTGTTCCAACACGTGATTCCACTAACTAATTTGCAGGCAGCCAGCAGGGAGAGATGCTAGCTGTTGCAGTGCTGGTTATCAGGAGAGATTCAGTGCACCTCTCAATCAATGAGGGAGAAGTGCAGGGCCAGGACAAAGGAAAGCGCTGCGCAAGCTATATGTATCCTACTGACTGCTCTGGGTTCGTACTGCCCTCTATCTTCCACCCAAGTTTGCCCACAGTTCACTACTACAGTAGTTTACCTGGCAGCCAGTGTGATCTTTGTAAGTAACCCAAATTGCCTGTTATTAACTAACCTTGGACAGCCATGCCAAGAGCCCCATGGATGCTACACAAACAGAATGGTCCTGCCCTGAGGATCTGGTGAGCAAAGAGAAAAGCAGGGCAAAGAGGGGATCAGAGGGGGGTGAGGTTCAGAGTTTATCACAGAGAGTGGGGAGCAAAGGTGAGCCATGAGGGGTTTTGGGGTGTGGAGGTGAGCAGAAAGAGGAATCTGAGTTGTAGAGCGGTGTTTGGGGCACAGATGTAAGTAGAGAGAGTGAGGTGCAAAAGTTAGCAAAGAGGGGAACAGAGGTTAGGAGAGGGAGAGGAGTTTTGGTGCAGAGGTTAGCTAAGAGGGGAAATGATGTGCAAAGATTAGAAGATGTTTGGGAGTTGGTATGTACAGCAAGGAGTGGTTGGGGTGCAAAGGAGAGAAGAGAGGGGATAGGATGCAGACATGGGGATGGGAAGAAAAGGTGAGTGTAGAGGTAAACAGAGAGGGGGGGTTTGGGGCGCAGAAATGGTCAGGGAATGGGGGTTTGAGGAACAGAGATTGGCAGAGGGGGAGCGGTTTGGGGTACAAAGTTTAGCAGAGAAGGGGGTTTTGGTCTAAAGGCAAGTAGACAGAGGTAAACAGAGAGAGCATTTGGGGTGCAGATGTCACTGGGGGGGGTGAACAGAGGTTGGTAGCTGGGGAGGGGTTGAGGTGGTGCACTGGTCAGCAGGGGGAGAGGGGTGGGAGTGCAGCTGTGAGCAGAAAGGGGTTTGGGTTGCAACTTCCCCCCCAGAAATCCCCACTCCCAAAGGGAGTACAGGGAGAACGGCAGTGTGTACAGAGAGGGAAGTAATGTAAAAAGGGAGTAGGAGCAGTGATTGGGCCACGACCAATATTTAGCATAATTTACCCACACCCACATCGGCCTCATGCCTCTAGTTGCCATCTCCCTAATGCGTCTCTCATTCTCAGGTCCAAAAGTTGGGAGGCATGATCTAAAGTATTTTCGCCAAGTAGAAGCTGAGATAAAAAAAGGCAGCTGGAAACAGAAACAAAATTGTCCAGGTTGTTTAGGTCTGACACTTAAAGTGGAACTTTATTCAGAAAATGAAGTCCTACTAGATCACTTCATGCTGGCCACCTTTGCAGGTATGTAAAACATTAAAAATAAGTGCCTATATTGTTTAAAATCCAGTAATACAATGTCTCACCCTGCTCTACACATGCTCAGTTGCACTCTATTTTTTGGCACTGTGCCGAAAATATAGCAGCTGGTCTGCTGACAGCCTAAACATTTACTGCTGCTCAGGGGCTCAACAAAATGGCAGCCTCCAGCTAGAAGAAACAGGAGCAATGGTGGAGGCAATACAGCACACACTAATTTGGTGGAATAATTAATATTGTAGACAGTATGTTCCTTGCTAAAAAAAAATAAAAATGTTTTAATCAAGTTATCATGGTTAAAGTTCCACTTTAAGATAGTCCTCTCCCATATGAAAAGCTAAACAACCTCTTGGAATCTGCAGCAAAGGTCAGCTCCAGTCATTGAGCTGTGAACAATTTACCAGCCCCATTACTGTTGAAGGTTGTAGGTTCTGAAAAAGACCAATTGAGTTTAAAATATTGCAAAAGGCAATTGTTATTTCAAAAATGCTATTAAAGGAGCTAATGCTTAAAATTTACTTTTTTTCTGATGTTCAAAAGCTGGTATTTTTGTATATTTTACAGCATGCTAGCTAAAAGTCCATATGTTTTATGTTATATAAGTATGTATATATAATCTATTTTCCCTGAGTGATTTCTGCTCCACTGGGAACTCCCTAAGACAGCATGCTGTCTTTTTTATCAGGTTGAGGTAATAAAGATAAGAAAGGGATTCCTTATGAACTGATGTTCCTAAAGGTCAGGCCATCTTGGCATAAGTAAGGGTTGCTATAAATAAAGATTATCTTAAGACACTTTCTGACTTTGCTCTAGTTTCCACTCTTAAAGGACAATCTAAGGATCTCCTTCTCTTATAGCACAATGGTTGGCTTCAGTCAGTTTTTTTCATTGCTGATTGTTTCCATTATTGGGAATCCAATGTTACTGGACCAAAAAGTGAGTGGGAATTCTAAATATTATGGTTGATATTCAAAAAGAAGTAGATGGTAAATCTTCCAATGACACATGTTGTGACAGCTACCAAAGGTAGTTTTTTTTTCTTATTCCATGGAGATTTCCGCTCATTTCCTGTAGTGCCTGGGACATGAAGCAAATTAAAAATTTCTTTGAATCAGCCAAAACAGTTTTTGACCTGAAACATGAATTTGTATTGAATTAAAGAAAAATCATGGGAGATTACAACATACACAATACAGATATCAATAAGATTTCGAATAACAATGAAGGAAAATCTCCCAGGTACATACATTGCAGCAGTTAGTTGTACATTGGATAACAAGCAGGTAAATAACAAATCTAGAGTCTTATTTCCTAGAGGAATAGTAATGTAAGTGGGTGTGTACCTCGAAGGGCTGGAGAGCACCACAAAACAAGCATAATTAATAAACAAAAGACTATGGGGTTGATCCATAAAAGGAAAATATACCGTGCACTGTGCACGTGCAGTTGCTCTAGTGCTTAGTAAATAAAGTAAAGCTTCACTTTGCAAAGAACACATGCTAGGAAAAGAAAAAACAGCTTTTTTTCTTGCACATGATTGGATGATAGAAATCAGCAGAGCTTCTGCTCATTTACTAAGATCTGGAGCAACTGCACTTGCAGTGCACAGTATATTTGACTTTAGTAAATCAACCCAGAAATTGCATACATCACAGACCCAAGGTCTTATCGCCAATCACATCTCAGACTAGGAAATATAAAATAAACATCATTAATAAATTAGAAGACCCAGTAAAGACGAATGTGTAAAGAAGGTTTAAAGGAGATGTACCACCAAAGCTTGTTTGGCTGTACTTCTCTTGTGGATCACAGGAGTGAAGTTCGTTTTGCAGTCCTGTAACCCATTTGCAGCTGTCAGTGGGCTCAAGTCCACTGTCGGCTGATGTCACTCAGCCAGTCCAGGCTGGGGAAAGATCGTGACCATATGGTCAGGATTCACCCAAGAGCCTGGAATGAGCTGCTTTTAATAGAGGCACATCATATACACGTTGTGGAAGATTGTAACCAGCAATCCCATATTTTGTTATATTTAGGTGGGCATTCCCTTTGAATATAGATAGGTTGCATATGGAGTAATGTGCTATTAATTTCACTTATCCAAGAGCTGAGAGTAGGAGGTATCGTGCTCATCAATTGTCTAGCCATAAGCTTTTTAAAATAAAAAGGGTCTCAGTGAAAAAGATTATCTAGATCAGGGGTGGGATATAAGCCCAACAAACATGGTTTAGGGTGTAGCATAAATGGAGAGCCAATGTTGTCATATAGAAATGTATAATTGCGTAAGGCGATCTGGCAATTTAGGTGAGACAGCCTTGCAAGTGTCCAGGACTCACTCCAGTCTTCATCATGCGTGTCCCCCACTTCAGCTTTCCAGCGTGATTTTAGCCCGAAGGCTAAGGTAGTGGCAGCAGGAAGAGGTAGCATACTATAGCATACTTTTGGTACAGACTATTTGATAAACCCCATAGTCATCTGGGGATCTGGTGACCTGAACACCCAAATACTTTAAAATATCAAATATTTTAAAATCTGATTTCTGAACTGGTTGACATTTAAGCCATGGGTGGCCCTGTAAGTGCTAACCGGCTTGACAAAAGGTGATTTAAAGTTCGACTTCGTTAAGTATAAAATGATTGACTGAGCAGGGACTGTGTCCTATCGGATATGGTCACTGTTTGGGACCGCGGCTGCCTGATTGCAATTTCTGGCATTGAAGATTCCTCCATCCACATTATCATTGATGAGAGAATCACTTGATTTTCTCTCGTTCAGTTCTAAGGCTGAATGACAAAAGAAGATGTACATGGTGGGATTACCAGTGGACATTATCAAAAACTTAAAAAATGGGTGGATTTGGCTTGCTAGTCCTTTCCTTATATCATCAATCAGCACTGCTTACCCACTTTTTAGACTGAGTCCACATGGAAGATCAAAAGACCAAGGTAGTCCTGGAGAGGGATATCATCCCTATCCCTCTAAAAACATTGCCCTGGCTTGAACCAAATCACAGACCCAGAGCTAGCTCCCTCCTATCCTCTCCTTTACTTAAATGCTGGGATCATCAACTATTCATCCCAGACTTCTCCACAAAATCTAGACCTCCTACTCACATATTTCAATCCAAGGTTTCCTCTCAGCTTAACCTCTACCAATACTTAAAGTGGGAATACACGATTAGAAAAACATCCGACGACCGAGAGGCATTCGTTCATTGGTTGAAATCGTGGCCCACATTAACCAATCTTAAAAAATCGTTCTTGTGGAAGTGATGCAGTGTGCATGTGACCTTCCGGCCAGAACGAGCTGTTTACACAACAATTAACAGCAATGAGTATAATATAGTTTATTACATTATCTATATACATAAATAGTGATACATAAAATATAATATGCATAATTCTGGTTTCAATATCTCATTAGGCCTATCTACTTTTAACATTTGGATTTTTCATTCGTGTTCACAAAGAATCCTTGGATATAAACATCCGAGTCCTCTTCTGTTTCCGCTCATGCTTGATAGATTTATTTTGTGCAACCGTCATACCACCGCATAGAAAATCGGTCGTTCGTATGCGAAATGACAAACTTTTTCACTGTTGTTCAACTGGATTTTTTTCGTTCACAATATCGTTATCGGTTAAAACATCCTGCTCATCAACGAAGAGAAAATCTTTCAATCAGTGGTTCCACTAAATTTTTTGTACGATTTTCTTATCATGTGTACAGGGCATTATGCTTTGAATGCTCTCCAGATGCAACACGTTTTTAAACAACATACCTTTTCCTAACTATGAAAGATTGTTATCAAGCCAGTCAATTGCCAGTTTTCATTAGATCCCTGAAATCTAAAGCTTATCTCCACTGTCTCTTCACATAGGTGTCCGTTTATGACACAGAGAATAGCTGCGATTCAACAGATCACAGCTATTCTCTGGTCATTCACAGTTTATGACACTCAGGAGATCATGTCAGCCCTTCTCTGGAGAATCAGAGCTGGAGAATCAGAGGGACCGAAAACTAAGCAGAGATAATTTACCTCTGCTTAGTAAACTGATCTTTTACTGTAATCTCACGAGATTATAGTAAAATGAGCCGTTTTCCAGAGTTTGTAGACCGTTCTCCAGCGTTTGGAGACCGTTCTCCCTTCGTTTGGAGAACTGCTTCATAAACTGCATTCACAGGAGAACTGTGTTCTCCGAGAATGCCGGAGAACTGAGCAGCGATCTATTACCACTGGTTCATAAACGGACACCATAGTTCATCAACTCTGCCGTGCTGACGGAGGGTTTACCAGGATGCTCACCTTCATATATGTGCTCTTGAGAGGGATGCCCTTCAGAGGGAGAGTCCCATTTATAACAGAATGTGAGAGAGACATCTGCAAGAGTTTCCCATAGGAAGAATGGTCCTAGGCATTCATGTTGTCTCACACTTTCTCCAAATCAAATCCTTTTCTGGTAAAAAAAGAAAACAAGCTATAAAATATCCTCTGTTGGTATACAATAGTTGTCGTTTTACCCCAAGATGCCCACCACTTACATTGTTTGTCATGAAAGAGAATGCACTATTAAATTGGAGGTAGGTGAGAATGCACGGTTACATTGGTGGTCAGTGGGAACAAGGCCACCTTTACAGACATCTAAAAAAGGTGATTTGTGTCAGTGATTAATTGTTGGAGACACAGAAGGGTTACTATATTAAAGGCATATAGACTGTGCACTTTGCAAGTGCAGTTGCACTCTATAAGCTCAGTTGCTCTAGAACTTAATAAATGAGAAAAAGCTCTGCTAACTTCCATCATCCAATCATGAAAATGCAGGGTTTTTTTCCTTGCATGTGATTAGGTATTCTTTGCAAAGTGAAGCTTTACCTCATTTACTAAGCTCTGGAGCAACCACACTTGCGGAGTGCAACTGCATTTGGAAAGTGCACAGTCTATTTGACTTTACTAAATCAACCCCACAGACATGCACAATGAAAACCTCTGATGTTAAAGGGGGGAGATGGAGACCCTAATGTGTGGGGGAGTGAGGAGAATGTGAAAATGGTGCTTCTGATGTGATAGAGGACCCTATTTTAAACTGGGGTGCTTCAAGAGTTTGCATATTCTCAAGGTTTGCCATGAGAATGAAAAAAGCTTGAGAAACACTGATCTAGATTGCATTGGTCTGGCACAAAATGTGAAAAGGTATCCTGATAAGTTTTTAAAGGTGAATAAATCGATTTTATGAATTTGCTTTCAAAACTCATTTCTAATTTCCAAAAAAGCAAATTATAAAATATGACCAGTTGATGTGTTTAGTACCAAGAACAGATAAAATATATAAAGTAACTTAAAGGTTAAGATGATTATTTCTCTGTCAAAGATGTCCACAGCAAAAACACAAACATACTGTATACATACAATTTCAATAGGAAATAATATTTCATAGGTTGCTTTGTAGTCCCAAATGCCATGAACTAATGTGTTGCAGGAGAGAAGAAAAGCTGCTACTATTCAGCAAGATACAATACGAGAATACTTTTCTGGTTTTATTTCTAGATGTAATTATTTGATAGAAGCACATTCTTACCCAACAACCCATTATCTACATACAGCAATGTACCAAGTAAGTTGTACACAAATGCTAAATGCTGTTATCACTCTGTACAACTCATGATCAAATGCTCTCTCAAAGTTAACCTCTGCTTTGACCAGACAGGAAAAAATCAGCAGGTTAACTTTAGTGGTGGTGCCACCAGCTACTTAAGCTCACCATCCCTTCACTCTAGTTGACTGGAGGAATCCTTGTGTACTGTGTGCTCCAAGTCGAGGACTCTCTTCCACCCCTATGTGATAGCTCTGGGTGTCTGAGCAGCAAATTACCAAGTGCCAGCTGTGTCACATGGGAGAAAAACTAGTTAGCCACCTGATCCATATACCTAGAAGTACCACATATTTTACCCTATTCTAAACTTGCAAATAAAGTGGATGAAGATTGAAGAGAATATATGGTGGAGCTCCTGGGATGGGTAAAGCTTCCTCTGTCTCTTAATTGTTCTCCTGCATTGTCACCCTTCCACATACTCCATAAATAGAGACTAAAAGTCCTCACATTGTACTAGCATGTTTCTCTATTATCACCATCAGGAAAGCCACCCTGCGAAAGATGAGCAGCAGTTGCAGGAGCGAATGCGTGTAGACACAATGGTGTCCGTTTATGACACAGAGAATAGCTGCAGTTCAGGGGATTGCAGCTATTCTCTGGTCATTCACAGTTTATGACACTCAGGAGATCAGTGGAGAATATGTTCAGCCCTTCACTGGAGATCTGTGTTCTCCCTCCAGATTCTCCAGCCCAGAGCTGGAGAATCGGAGGGACCACAAACTAGGCAGCGATAATTTACCTCTGCTTAGTAAACTGATCTTTTACTGTAATCTCACGAGATTATAGTAAAATGAGCCATTTTCCAGCATTTGTAGACCATCCTCCAGTGTTTGGAGACCGTTCTCCCTTCGTTTGGAGAACTGCTTCATAAAAGGCATTCACAGGAGAACTGTGTTCTCCGAGAATGCCGGAGAACTGAGCAGCAAGCTATTACTGCTGGTTCATAAACGGACACCAAAGTAGCTGCAAGAAATCAGCAGCTCTAATATGCAACAATAGAGGAAAAAAAGTGTACTGTATTTTATTTTAAAACTAGAAAAGCTACAATTTCTGGGGAAATTGTGTGAAGTGTTCTTGCCTCCACCAGTAGTCTAGGGCTTGAAAATGAGGGAGTGATGGCAGTTTAGAAATCATGTCCTGATTTTTCAGCTCACACTCTAGCTTTTGTCACTCTGCTGCCTGCTCACACACCTGGGTTTCTATGGCAACTCACTCTACAGCAAGGGCAAAGAAAAACAAACTGCTCCAACTTGCTCACTTCACTGGCGGTTTCCATCTTCAAACGGTTGTAGTTTAAAAATTATAAATCCTATACTGAAGAGCTTTATATTGTGAGAATCACAAGACCCAGATCTACATTTTGATGCATAGTATGTCTCTGAAATATTAAAAATGAAGGCACAGTCGCAGTTTAGAAATTGCCCTTCAAATTTGAGGAAGCTAGAGTGGAGTTTCAATGAATGTCAATGGGCGGCGTGAGTTGCAAACAAATGGTCATATTGTGAAAACTATCAGGACTTAGCCGTAGACATTTTTAGTGGCAGCAGGGATAGCTGAACGTTTTGATATAAGATTTGTGTAGGTGGGCTTGAAAATGAGGGAGTGATGGCAATTTAGAAATCATGTCCTGATTTTTCAGCTCACACTCTAGCTTTTGTCAGCTCCCACTCTAGTTTTGAACATTCCGCCATTCATTCCTGTGGGACCAATTTCACCACAAAAACGCTGATATTTCGTGAACCATTTGGTGAAACGTTCCACAAAGTAATAGCACACCAATCGGGAACAATCCGCACGTTTCGGTATATATTACTGTCTATGTAGTATAAAAACTGTGGGAGGAGTTAGAGTGGTAAACTTGGCTATAATAATAAGAATATATATGTGAGATAACAGTAAGTGGTCTTGCCATGCAAGAACACTTAATGAAACCACAGTATTTTAGCAAACCAAATACCTTCCAGTTGGGGTTTACAGGACTTTAAGTGCATTTTGGGTTTTTTATATGAGTTTTTGTGCATTGTGAAGCTCATATTCTATCTTTGGTGCATTTTGGCATGCATTTTAAAGCAGATATATACCTAAAAAATTAAATACATGCACACAACGCATTCCTTAATATGAAATATTTTTATCTGTTAAAAAAAAACTGTGGGGTTGATTTACTTAGGCTGTATTCACACCTGAGTGATTTTCTGCTTGAAGCTTGTAGCTCTAATACGCTCAAGCCAAATCCCATTCATTTCAAGGGTCCATGCTTCTGTCACCTGAACCAAAATGCCATGAGCTTCTTTTTGGCAGATTATAAGCATTTTTAGCCTTACAGACTTCAATAGAAGCGCCTAAAAACCTGTGACTTGAGCATTTTGTTGCTCGTTTTTTCGGCTCAAGCAGCAGCTCTCCACCCCTAATTTCCTCCCCCTCTCTTCCCTCTAGTGATTTAACAAGAACACCTGAAGCTGTAAAACGCCTTTAATACGCTTCTAAAACACTTGTAATACACTTCTAAAAATGCTTGTAATACACTTCTAAAAACGCTCAAAACTCTCAAATAAAAATGCCAGTAAATCGCTACGCTCAGGTGTGAATGCAAAAACTGGAGAGTGCAAAATCTTGTGCAGCTGTGTATGGTAACCAATCAGTTCCTAACTTCAACTTGCTCAATTAGGCTTTGGCAAAATTACTTGGAAGCCGGTTGGTTTCTATGCAGATCTCCACCAGATTTTATACTTTCCAGTTTTAGTAAATCAACCCCTGTATTTTTTATTTAGATAGCAGTCACGTGACCACTTTTTCATTGCCCCTTTTTGAGCTAACTGAAGTGATGAACAGCAAAAGTCTTTGTAAGAAATTCACTTTCTCATCCCGAAGTTCAATTCTCGTATCATATGAAAATGTAGAGCCATGCTGAATTTTGTTGTGCTTACGCATGCACTTTAAAAGACAATGAACAGGGTAGTCCCATTTAAGCAGTAAAGATGGCTAGGCATAAATACTGTATATGATAGTGTTCTCTGAATTCTGTAGCTCTTCACCCAGTATGTGGTGTATAGGCCTTGTAAAAAAAATGGTGCAAGCAAAGAGGAGTTTGACAAAAGTGAGAACATTTGTCACACTTATGGGGTAGCCACATATTTCTCAGTGGTGTATACATTATATAATGCCCAATATATATGTGCACTTGCATGTTTGAAGATGATCCGCATTTCTAGTCCCTTTTTTCTACACACCTATTTTTTCCTAGGCAACATGTTGTCCTAGAAATTAAGTTGGCAGCACTTCACACGCAATCTAGGACATGCCTTCCGCATGAAATAAAAGATGACAAGCTCAGGAGATATCTCTGGTGCTCTGCTGTGTGTCACCTGCACAAGCCATCCACACCTCATCTCATAAACATCATTGACAAGCAAAGAGGTATCTGTGAGCGGAGCTGGTGCGTAACGTCAAATATCACTGTGTGTTTGGAGAAGCAGTAAAACAACTGAGCAACCTGGAAAAAGCTGATAGATGAAAGGGACTGTTTTATAAATACATTACACAAGTATAGTTATAAGTCTACATATTTAATAAGATGCTTTCTAATAAACTGAGGTGTGTGCACACATTGGCTTATTTACTAAGGTGGCAAAAACGTACTGACTAATACCATTCAATCAGATTTCAGGTTTCATGCGTTCTGGCGGAGAGATTGAGCTTAAAGGCAAGCATCTTCTTCTGCGCTCTAAAAAAAAATAGTGCTCTGTGAATCCTATGTCCTAGTTATATGTAAAAACTGTTTTTTTTTCCATAAGGAAAGCTTAAAGTGGTTGTAAATGCTTAAGGGGTTTTTACCTTCATGCATTCTAAGAAAAAAAAAGCCTTTAGAATCACTTTGGTGATTGAGTGGTTAAAAGCTCATAAACTTTATTAAACAAAATCCACCCAAACCATCATAGTTTCCCTCTGAAATTCCTTTTTTCTTGATACCAAAAATGTAAACATTTATGAATATAGTAGTTTTCTTATGGCTGTCTGCATTGTTACCTCTCAACCGTTCTTTCTGTCCTGGTAGGGCAGGTCAGAGAAGATTGCTGGAGATGGGACTGCTGGTCTACTGGGATATAATAGGTTGCCCCACAGTGTCAGATTTATAAGGGGGTAAAAATGGCCCCACTCTATGCAAAAATTATTATTAATATATAAGATTTATGTAGCGGCAACAGTTTTCTCAGCGCTTTACAATATAACGGAAGACAATACAGCAACAATACAGTTCAATACAAGAGGGTTATGAGGGCCCTGCTCCTTGGAGCTTACAATCTAAGAGGGAGGGGCTAGTGGTACAAAAGGTAATAACTGTGGGGGAGGGACTGGTAGGAGGAAAAGGAGACTCCATTATTAGCTGAGGGCAGGATAGGGCAAAAATGATATAAAACAGTATTTAAAAAATTATATAAAATAAATAATAATATAAAATGTATAATAGAAAATTACTCTATTTTAATAAATGTATCTTGGGAAGTAATATTTTGCTGGCCATCATCTGTAAACATTTTTACTCTAGACTGGTATATTGTATTGTTTTTAAAAACAAATTTTGGCGGCTCAAGCGCGAAACACACATAGATTGCAATGACTGCGAGTGTGTGCACACGCATGACCTCAGAATGACGTTGTGTCATGCATTTTAAAAATGCATGACTATCATTGATAATGTAAACCAACGCAGTGTGTAAGGGGCCCCCCTGAACCTGAAGTGCCCCAGACTCCCCAAAGTCTAAATCCGGTCCTACTGCCCCATATACATTATGGTAGGGTATTCAAAATTGAAAAGTGGTGCCAAAGATGAGGCAGTGTGGTGTGTCCGTCATACACTTGTCTTTGTAAAGAATGTGTGTACGAAACTGTATATAGTGTTGTAGTGTGAACCTGACAAGATAGCTTCTAATACCAGATAGTTAGGCTTGGAGTTATCTTTTTGAGTGCTGGTATAAGCATTTACATTTCCATATCTTCAATACTCATCCTAAAGCTTGCTTCTGTACCTCATTGCATTTTAAGCTGTTATTCATAGGGATATGGATAGCACCAAATGTGACCCGGTACAACTCAAAAACTCAGTATAATTGCCATTTACCTATGTGCCAACTGTTACTCTAAATGCCAAATAGAAAAATTAAAATCTGTCCAAACCCGAAGCATCACAAGGGCTGCCAATTGATGATGTCAAGGCAGAGACAGACAAAGACCATGTTAATCTCTACCATAGCTGTGTTCATGAACTAGCAGCCAGATAAGTATTAAAGAGGTACGTATTACAGTGGTCTTATTAGCAGTTTCAATTTAACGACAGCAGGGAAAAGGATGTGGGATAGGAATATGATTAGACCTGTAATAGACTTTAGGTCCACTTTAACTAGCTTTGCTCTGGCTTCATCCTCTCTACAGAAGCTCTCATTCTGGCTGTCATTTCTTTAAGAAAAGGTAATGTTTCTGTAAATCTCCCAAATTTGTCAAGTACCTCTAGTGTTACATGTAGCACTGTTTGATGAACTCTGTTCTGTGCTTCTAGATTGTCTCTAGCAATGCTCAAACCTGACACATAGCTATTGAAATGTGGGCAGTGTAATTCTAGCTTTATAGATTGCACTCCACTGCTCGATAAAAGTAAAATTTAAATGCAGCAACATGGTAAATTAGTGTTCCAAAAGTGTCAAAAATACCACTACCACTTTTACTATTGTTTTACTGATATATATCGTAAATTGGAGTCCTGTGCTGGATGTTCAACAATATGTGAAGAAAGAAAATTTCCTAACATAGTTTAAAAGTAATAATGGGCAGGGATGAAAGTCCAAATAACAGCGTCTCCTATCACTCTGCTTTTCCTGTTCCCATTGCAAGTCCTTGGGAAATCCTCTATCTACTGTTATTCTAAGAGATAAAAATCAGCATTAACATGTTTTGCTTATTTTTTTTACTTCTAAAGAATTTCAAGCCAAACTACTAAATAAAACTTGGCTAATATTTTATTTTGTTATATGTCTCTCTCTGCAGCTACTGATTATCTGCCAGCTTGTTTTCTCCAGTATGCTTCTGGGTTTTATCCTGTATTCACATGTCGCTTAACTATTTTGAGACCATATATTACTTCACAGACCTAAGTTTGGTACAGGTTAGAACTCTTGTATTCTGAAATTACATGATGCTGAAGCATATGCTGAAGATTGGCAGAGGAAACAAATCTAAGAAGTTAATGAAAGGGAATTCATATATTTTTCATCTGCATGGTAGAAAGCCATTAAGGTGTTTTACCACCTTTTCCTTTATTCTGGCTCTCCACCTGACCACCCTTTTTATCTCTATTCTATAAGATGATTGCCTACTGGATACTATGTTATATCTGAATATAATGGTATTACCCAAAGAGATAACTAGGTACAGCAAGTTACTGCCCCATACCACTTTTAAACTTTGGCCTTCATTTTTTTTACCAGATTACTTGCTAGTAGGCTGAATGCTGTACTCCCCTTTTTCACGTGTGTCTTAAAATGTATAGACTAAAACAACACCAGTAGCATAACAGATGCCATAAAAAAGCAGAGGCACTTTATTAATTTTGGCCACTGAAAAAGGTGTTTTATTACTTAGGTTGGCCATTTATTTATGGTTCTTTCAATCAGTTGGCAACCATAAAACTTTTGCACTCCTCTTCCAAAACATTCACCATACAAAATAGCATCAGTTGGGGTTGTCTCTTATCCACACTCCTGTCTACCCTTAGTATAGCGCCCCTAGCAGCATCTATAATATGTAACTTAAAAAGAAATAAAAAATAAGCAATTCCCAGTTTTTTTATGTGGATAAAATACTTCTGATTTTTATGATGCCAGTGGCTTTTCTCTACAATCTCCATAAAGAAATTAGGAATTATGGCCAATTTTAGGGATATAAATTAAATTCTATGGAAACTGAAGCCTACTCCTTCAATGTCAACGCTAATTCCTGTATCCTGATTTACCCATATACCTTGAAACAGAGTCCCTAAAATACTTGAGAACAAAAATGACCCCCACAACTTTATCTCACTCTATAAGGATATCTCCCCTACTCTCCCAAAATGTAAGACCTATCACCTCTCATTTCTAGAATGGAAAACTGCCATAAAAAAGTACAGCTGGTGCTTTATCTATTTGAGACATTCCCAATTACAATTGGGAAACTCCAAGCCAACTTTCTGATCTTTATTTGGGGATGCAAACAGTGTAGATTACTAGAAAATGTCCTGTGCACAATCAAATCACAGAACGGACTGGGAGTCCCAAATTAAAAATATTCCCTAGCTTCACAATGTCAGTTTTTGGCTTGATCCACCTTTTGGATCTATAATATGCAGACATATGTGAAACTGAAAAATGTAATTGCCTTTTTCTAGCCATGGAGCACCTTGCTTATGAATCCCAGCTTCTATCTCCCATGCAATCTGTATTTGGAGACTTACTAGAAGCAAATACAACCTTACTATCCAAAATTCAACAAATATTCCTCTTCTCCCCTCTTATCACTGACAGCATAACCTCATGCATGGTTCATCCCTGAAAAGCATGTGCCCTATTTAAATTAGGCCAATTAGACAATCCTTTAACTAGAAGCATATTAACCTTCTCCACCCTTCAGCAAAGCATGGAATCCAAAATAAAACTTTTTACAGCTACCTCCAGAATCACTAGTATGCCAGTTCATGGACAAAAAAATCTTACTTTTAGTGAACCTTTACCATTAAAAAGCATTTGGTTAGATTGGACCTTTTGGAAAAAAAAGTCTTATGGATATATTGAACACTTATTGACCCAAATCCTTGGGTGAAAATTACAGCTCCCTGGAAAATCATATGGACTCAGGCACATAAAAGCGACATTTGTACCAATTAAAATAAAAATGCATACAAAAATTCACATGCATTGGTACTACTTGCACAAAACCTTACATTCTTTCTACAATTCATAAGCAGTTTAAGCTGGAAGTAAAGATTTGATGGAAATAAACTGATGGAGCTCAGTCCTCAAATAGCTTGTTCATATTCTTAAAATTCAGTGTTTTGTACACTTTGACAGTTCGTGAACCACCAAGATGTCAGAGGCAATGTCTAAATACCAGCATTACTAAAAAAAGTTATTCTTTGTAGGTCACCCTTCTGAGATTTTTCAGATTTGACCGCTATCTAGATCTACACCCTTTTTATTTGTTCCTCCTAATGCAGCTATGCTGTTTCTCTCGCTCTCTAAACCTTTTATATACACAGGTTCTTAAAACCTATGCTTAGCCTGATGCAACAGGTTTACTTTAATGCCCTTTCTGCATTAGCACACATTCATCTTTCCTTCACTGATCCCTTGCTCCATTTAGTTGCCAGAAGTGAAGAACATAGCCGGTACTTCAGTACTGAAAAGTGTAACAAATACACTGCCTATCCCTGCCAAGCTCCCACACTTAGGGCTTCATTACACCTGTGTTGCTCTTTGAAGAGAGCCATGGTGGATCACTTTTCAATGCAACGTGTTCACACACATCTGGCTGCCTTTGCAGCATAAGGGGGGGGGGAGTTGGGGGTGGCAAAACCACTGCTGATCATCCTATTTTTATTATTTTTATTACCCCCCCCCTCCAGCCACAAGTGTAAACTGAGACTTATTTCCGTGCTATTTCGTACTTGATACAAACTTCCATAAGTATAAAACGATTCAATATCATAGCTCCACACTTTGTAATCTTAGAATTGTTCTAGTCAGCTGAGGACTGTCCCACAGCCATGTGAAAGAGCAGAACTAGTCACTATAGCTGTTACAATGGCTCTGCATTTTCACATAGTCATGGAAATAGAGTCTTCAGCTAACTAGAGCCACTCTGAGTTTACGTGGGGTGACCAAAAAAAGGTGAGTATGTCCTGCAATAACAAGAAAACATTCGTTCTTCCTGCATGGCAAAGCACTGATTTGTTTTAAAGTGGTTCTAAAGGCTTAGCTTTGTTTTTCATTAAGATAATAAACACATCATATTTACCTGCACTGTACAATGGTTTTGCACAGAGCAGCCCTGATTGAACTCTACTTGAGTTCCCCACCGGTACTTCTGGCCCCTTCCCTTTGCTGAGTGCCCCCAGAGCAAGCTGCTTGCTCTAGGTGCACTCACGCTTGCTCGCTCCTGAGCCGCCTCTGTCTGCCTGTGATTGACAGCAGTGGGAGCCAATGCTCCCGCCGCTGTGTCTCAGCCAATGAGGAGAGAGTCCTGAGAGAGGAGCTGCTCTTGTGCACATTGCTGGATTGAGATAAGTATTGGGGGGCTCCCGGGGAAGCTACAGTCAGTAAAATAGACGACCTGATTGTCAACTCTGACCCCAGCCACACACATCATAACTGGATGAGATGAAGTGTCCTAAGCAAAATTACAGTACACAACTAGAAAGTAATTAAACTGTGGTTCCAGATGCTACATTGTATGCATTGCATGGGATGTGGGTGCTTATTCACTGTATTGCTTTCCCAGGCAGAGAAAATGGTTTAATGGCAGGGTAGAATAATTACCCAACAGTAGCATTGTATGCTTTTCTACTATTAGCGCCTGTGTGAATCCAGTCTTAACCCTTCACCCCTAGGCTTAACATGAGGACTCTGTCCTGCCAAAAATTTGGCCTACATTTTTAAATACATGCAGTCTATAGCATTCATCATTTCTGAACTGTCTGGCAAACATATTTAGAGATTTCCTATACTCTTTAACGTCCCCTGGACTACCATCCCAGACTCTAACTTGCTAGTTTGTACCACCTCCGCTAAGCCAGCAGTTGCAAATACAATTGACAAAATGCATTGATTCAAGGGAGAATGCAAGTGAATCCTTCTTTCCACTGTTTTGTAGATTAGTCAGCTGACTTCCTGTATGTCTGTCCTTACTGAACTAATGGTAAAAAAGCAAGACAAACAGAGAACCTTGAAGAAATTTCAATTCGCTGGTTTTATTTTTGTTGAAATATCCTAATGCTTTATTTTATTGCTTTCTTGTGCTTCTGAGGTAGCACAGTGGCTAAATGGTTAGCACTTCCACCTGGCAGTACTAGGGCCGTTGGTTAAAATCCCAATCACAGCACCACCTGCCTGGAGTTTGCATGTTCTCCCTGTGCCTGCGTGGGTTTCCTCCGGGTGCTCCAGTTTCCTTCCACACTCTAAAGACATGCTGGTAGGTTTATTGGATCCTGTCTAAACTGGCCCTAGTATGTGTATATATGAATGTAAGTTAGGGACCTTAGATTGTACACCCCTTGAGGGTTAGGGACTGATGTGAATGTACAATATATATACTGTATGTAAAGTGCTGCATAAATTGACAGCACTATATAAGTACCTGAAATAAATAAAAAAAAAAAAAATTGATGCCTTGTGCAGTTTTATCATACTCCTATTGTCTAAAATAATGTCATCTTTTTTTGCTCATTTTATGCAGTTATAGTAGTTTCTCAAGATTAGGCAAGACTCTAGTTGTTATAAAGTATGTGAATCTGGCCTTGTTGTTTTTTTATGGCTGGCTGAGAAAACAGCATCAGTTATGTGTATGGTGGGTGTTGGGTGGGCAGAATTCTGTGTACAATAACCCAAAATAATAAGTGAACAATCTGCTCATAGGAAATGCTGTGCTATGTTATCACATGCAGGCATCAGATGGCAGCTTTAAAAGGTCACATCTTAGCTATAAAAAATGAGATGAAGTGTAAAAAATGTACAATAAAGGGCACAACTGACCTAAAGTGTATGTATACCCCAACAACGAGCTTCTCTTATTTGTTCCCTTTTGGTCTGCTAAATATAAAATTGTTGTTGTATCTATTCAATAAGTGCAAAAATACATCTTGATTTTGCCAGGAATCTTGTGAGCTGATAACTTGCTGTGCTCCCTTACTGATAAAAAGGAGAGGTTATGAATATGTAGAGGGGGGAGGAGATGAGGAGGGCATCCTTAGTAATGCATCCGAAATGAAACAGGCAGGCTGACAACATGTGCTGTGGAATTCAGAGCCAAAAATACTGTGTTGTCATGTCAAAGATGAAGACTGAAATACACTATAATTCTGGCCCATCAAGTTATTTTGCTGTACTTGCAGCAAGTTTAACCCCTTCACGCCTAAGGGTAAAACAAATCTTAATGCCTAAGTACAACGTTTGCAACGCTGACATATGATAGTAAAACCGCACATATCTTCACAACTACTTTGTACATCCAGGTGAATTATATCTTGTTTTTTTTCAGAATAAATTGGGCTTTCACTTGGTGGTAAATAGTAATGGATATCTCCTGTTTTTGTGTTATTATCAAAGGAAAACATTTTTTTTAATTTAACTGTGTTTCTAGTTACTACCATAACCTACCACCAAAGAGCAACCCAAAAGAAATTTTCCAGCTCTTGTCAATCGCAGCAATACCATATATGTGAATGTTGTTTGTACCCGTAGTATAGCCCAGAAACAATAGTGCACATTTTGTTTTGTTAGGTTTTTTTTTTTCTTTTTACCTAAAACACACTGACACTATTACCAATGAAAAAAAAATCTTGACATTTTGACCTTGACCTTTGACCCTGACCTTGACCCAAACACTTACCCTGGCACTGAACTAGATCAAACCTTGATCTAGGTATTTTTTCTTTATTTTTTTACAAACATTTTTTTCCCCTCTAGCCTGGAGTTAAGGAGATACAATGTATCTCTCTCCTCCATTCATAGACAAGGGGGTTGGGCTGTACAGTGACTGATCACTGTGATAGCCAATCAGAGGCTATCACAGTGATCCTAGGACCCGGGGCTCTCAGTGACACCCCGGTCTTTGTGCTTGGAGCATGCTGTGCAGCGCGCTCCCAGCACGAAGACAGGTACGCAAATATGTGGCCCCGTGGAAAAAAAGCCCAGTTCTGTGAGGCCGCATATTTGTGTGACATTGGTGTCAAGGGGTTAAATAGATAAAATGTGGAAATGTGCATTTATTGCAGATTTTTTTTTTGCCTTAACATGCACCTTAAGGGGCATCTGTAGGAAATGATATGCTTTGTAATAAGAGTTTAGAGAATTGCAAAACACAAAAGAACAGAGAGGGTGCACAAGCCTAGCGCATTGCCTCAGCGGTACTTTTAAAAGTAGGGATGGTCTGGTCCCCTGGACTGGTCCCTTTGAGGGATGGATGATACCAAGGCTGACACATTTCGAAAAGGTGATCCCCACTTCCTCAGAGCCAATTAAGAATGTTACACAACTCATGCATTTATAGGAAAGATACAAAGGTCACATGATATCCAATATCAGCCCATCATTCACATAAGTGATTCAATAAGTGTGCAAAAACTAACCAACATAACAAAAAATGCAAATGTACAATGAGCAAACAACCACACTGCATCAATAGACAACAGCAGAAGAGCAACTGACAACAATTGGACCACCATGATTACATATAGAAAAATACAAATGCAAATTAATAAAATATATATGAAACTATAATATATATGTAGTCCCAGATAGGGAGTATTTACCATGCCCAACAAGCTGTTTGTATAGCACCACAAAAAAGAGTACTCAGGTGGCTCAAGTGGAATCTGTATAGTGAACCTGTGTTTTAGGAACATACCCTTTTTCATTAGAAGTTGTCCTGGGGTACAAAATAGGTCCTAATGGATAGAAAAGGGAAAGGAAGGTTTCACACAGGCTGATCAAAAGATGAATAGTGGCCACGTATCCAAAATGGATGGCAATGCCATGGAGCGCACACTGTCCGAAGGTCAGACATGTTACATCGGACTGCGTTCCTGCCGCCATTGGTGAACATCACTTCCGGTGTTCAGAAAACCGGAACCGGTTTGTCACTGGATGTGATTAGTGGCAGTGCGTTCCAACTGTTCACAGGGCATATGGGCATCTCCCCACCCTAGGTAGCAAAAGAACACAGGGTGCCCAAAAACATAACAGAATGTAAGAACAACCCTTTTTTAAATGTTCTTTCTTTTAAATAATGTAATATAGGTGTTTGAGATATTTTGGAAAGCTGATATTTTTCCCCTGTTCTATGTCTTAGTTGCCCTCTCAGCAGACTATTCCTTTCAAAATATTCCCATAATGTTATTATTATTTTATAGGATTTATATAGCGCCAACAGTTTGTGAAGCACTTTACAATATAAGGGAGACAGTACACTTACAATACATTCACAGAATGAATATGAGGGCCCTGCTTGTGGAGCTTACAATCTAAAGATGTGCACATTTAACATATTTTGTGCATGGTTTTTACCTGTACAAATCTCCCTTGTGTAGATATCCAAAAACACTGAATCTGCTGCTGAATGTGATGTCAGCAGCCTCAGAGCTGTCAGTCAAATGACACTCTAGTATGTTCCTCCCCAACAGCTACATAAAAAATTATGTAGGAGGCTAAGGGGAGGGGTGGAACAGCTTGGCCAGCACAGAGAGTAATTAGCCACTCCCTGAAGAAAAGAGGCCATTACATGCTGTGCTAGGGTATTGACAAATTAGATTTTCTGACATGTTCAAAGGCACATTACAAGTGAATTTAAAAAATATGCAAGCATGTAAAATATTTGATTTTTCTGTGCTTCTCTCTGCAATTGTTTAACTTGGTTACTGGGTCTCTTTAAAACCCTAGCCAAAATTTATGGACAGTTAAAATCTTTTTTGGGATTTTATTGATTACCAATACACAGCAGTAAAAATGTGACAGATTCTAATCCTTCCATACTCTATAAAAAAGGATTTTTTAAAGGTATATGGGTCTTCCATTGGAGAGATCACTTGTCTCCTGACCACTGTTCATTTTGATGAAAGAATTGTATCTTTCTGAAATTAGCTGCCCAAACGGGCAGTTTGATAGATTTGGTTAGAAATAGCTAAATACATTTGCATTTACAATACATTTACAAATACAAATACAATATACAATACAATAAAATACAATGCAAATACATTTGGTTAAAAATAGCCGGATTGGTCCTGGTGGAAAATCAAGTTGAATTTAACTATATACAGTAGATGTTTTTCTTTAGTGCGTTGAATGATTGCTTCCAAGCATAAGATTGCTTGAAACCTTTAAATCTATAAATAACCCTTTCTGTATTTCCATGGTAACAGCCAAACAGTATGATTATGAAAATAGAAAAACAAAAAATTCCTTATACATTGAAAGGACCAAGCACAGCTTTTATCTTGTCTATGCCCAGTCTTTTCTTAACGTGTATTATTACATTATGAGTGGGTTTTTTTTCTTTTGTTTCTTAAAGTGAACCTTTCCTCTTTCCCTGTAGAGCAAAGCAAATCACTTTGCAGCATATATTCATCTTCCCTTGCTTCCTTGACACTCAATTCAGCCACAATGAACAGGAAAAGGTTTGAACTGACCGATGTATGTGTGCAGCAGTCAGTGTAGTATCAATGCAGAAATCAATGATGTGCTCTTTCCAAGTAACAGATGCCAAGTAGAGGATCAGCTGTGACATTTATCTTATTTTTAATTGCTGACACCTGGATTTCCTCTTGAACAACTGAGAACCCAGATGTATGGTGTATAGGGATGAATGCGTCTCAGTCCAGCGACTGTGCAAGAAACACATGTAGCGCTCACCCCCAGATGAGAAGATGAGAGCCAAGATGTATGGTGTATGGGTATGAATGTGACTTAGTCCAGCGACTGTGCAAGAAACACATGTAGCGCTCACCCCCAGATGAGAAGATGAGAGCCCAGATGTATGGTGTATGGGTATGAATGTGACTTAGTCCAGCGACTGTGCAAGAAACACATGTAGCGCTCACCTCCAGATGAGAAGATGAGAGCCCACTTGTATGGTGTATGGGGATGAATGCGACTCAGTTCAGCGACTGTGCAAGAAACACATGTAGCACTCACCCCCAGATGAGAAGATGAGAACCCAGATGTATGGTGTATGGGGATGAATGCGACTCAGTCCAGTGACTGTGCAAGAAACACATGTAGCACTCACCCCCAGATGAGAAAATGAGAACCCAGATGTAAGGTGTATGGGGATGAATGCGACTCAGTCCAGCAACTGTGCAAGAAACACATGTAGCACTCACCGCCAGATGAGAAAATGAGAACCCGATGTATGGTGCATGGGGATGAATGTGACTTAGTCCAGCGACTGTGCAAGAAACACATGTAGCGCTCACCCCCAGATGGACCATTGAGAAGATGCTCAGGTCTCGCACACTAGTACAGGGACTGCCAGTCACACACAATGGGTTTATTTACTAAAGTTGGTTCACTCAAAATCTGCTGCAGCTGTGCATGGTAGCCAGTCAGCTTCTAACCTCAGCTTGTTCAATTAAGCTTTAGCAATAAAACCTGTAAGCTGATTGGTTTCTATGCAGAAGTGCATGAGATTCTGAGTGAAGCAGCTTTAGTAAATAAACCCCACATGAACACCAACAATAATGGCTCCATCTAGTGGAAATCTTTTTACTATTTATTGCTGAAGAACTTGAACAGGAAAGGGGTTCAGGGATCAGGATAATCCAAACAATAGCATAAACATCAGGTAGACAGCATCTTACTAATCTTCTATAAGCAGCCTTTCCCGGAGGTAACGGGATGGCCAGTATATCTAGTAATCTATAATAGCAATCCCAGCCCATATAGCATCCTCTGGCACTTAGTTCCCTTCTAGCACTTGAACACCCAAGAGTCCACAGTAAGGTCTCTACACACAATGTCCCAGGAGCTGTCTGCCACCCAGCGTCCACAGGTAGTTCCTCAGTGATGGAGAAAAAAGATCCTTCTCCAGACAAAGATTTCAGGACAGTGCCCTCTAGCAAAAATCCATTAACAATCTTCTCCAAGCTCTCAGCCGAGCTTCTGCTGTGGCCCATACAGCAAATTTTGTCTCAGTAGGTATCTCCCAGGAGCAGCAGCTCCAGGAGAACTGGAACCCTCCCTGGAGAGAAAAGAACCCTTTGGAAAGGCCTCCCAAACATTTATCACCTCACTAGCCACCTTCTGGACACCTCCTTCCAGGGACTGGCTGGGGCATGAAAAATATTGATACTGGACATTTGACTCTCCCTGCCCTACAGTATATTTTGGAAGCTTATTCAAGAAACAGGTGGGAGAAATCAAACACCCAGTTTAGGAAACCTTGACCAGACAAAAATAATAGATTGCTTCTCCACTGACTGCAGTGAAGCCAAAAACTAAATTTAGGCTAGCAGCCCAACTAGAGGAGGGTACTACACACATATGCTTTGAATCTACAATCTCTGTCTCTAAGTGGTGAACGCCAAACAGAGGATCAAACCCATTGGCTATGACATTAATTTTATTTATAATTACTAAAACCTAGATTACCATTTAAAGAACTGAACATCCAGGTGTGTGGTGAATAGAGACAGTTGCAACTGAGTCCAGAAAGGTGCAAGAAACACATATGCTTTACAACTACAACGTAAAACGTTGAACAACTCAGTGGTCAAATGCGCATTGAACAGAAAAAAGGGAACAATAACGCATATATGGTGGGATTGTCCTAAAATACAAGAAATAATACAAGAAATAATCCAGTATATTCAGGAGATACTTGGAATCACTTTATGAAAGGACCCGTGGGTATATTTAGTTTACATATTCGAGTCATCAAGTAAAGAATATAAAAACAGGTTACTATACCATCTAATTAGTGCAGCTAAGGGCCTTATTCCCAAGTTCTGGCAAGCACCAGAGCCCCCAAAAGCAAAAGACTGGCTAAAGAGAGTTGAATATATAAACAGGATGGAGGAGCTATACCACATGGAGGAGGATAAAATGGAAAAATTTAGGAAAATGTGGAGTAGATGGTTGGACTTTAAAATATCTAAAAGATACCTGGAAATGATGGGAGTATAAGGAGGAAAGTTTAGAAAGTGTACGATAAAGTATCTGTGGGAGGGTAAGTGAAGGAAAGAAAGAGAGGAAGTAGGAGGGAAGGGACATAAAATAAGGGAGGAATTAGAAGGAAGGAAGTGGGATATGGACATTAGTACTTGGAAGGGGAGGTTGGAAGGCTGGGGGGGGGGTAGGGAATGGGATAAAATTTAATTGGAATTTATGTATATGTGAATTGTATAAGATTGATTTTAAAATGGAAAAACATAATAAACAATATAATAAAAAAAAAAATGCATTGAACAAGTCTAAAAATTGGTTCCTTGCCATGCTCCCACTAACAAGCGTGTGAAAGTGTGTACTTCCTCTGTTCATATGTCATAGTTGCTTATTATATTTTTTGTCTTCTTTGTAGATTTCCCCTCCCTTCCTGCTAGGAGAACTGTCCAGCCATGGGCAGGTTACAGGCTGTACAACACACTGTGTTGGATGCTCTTCTATATGCAAAGCAGTGTGAATTAAACTTTGGAAGTCTTATTCATTTGTTAGCAATCAAGGATCCCCCGTAGGTCAAACAAACATGTGTTCAGTTTTGAAATGTAAAATGTTTCCCTATGTCACTTCAAACTGATCTACAGGATTGTATCCAATGTGTTCTGGGAAGCATCTTTTATATTTTTCATGTGCTGTACAGTTTACTGAACTGATTAGCCTGCCCACGCCTAACTAACTGAGAGTACACCTATTGGAAGGCACTTACCTCATTTTTCCAAGATTGTGATTCACCATTAATGACACTGTAGGTCAAGAATCGTAAGAAATAATAATGTGTTACCATGACAGTTAGTTACTTTAGCAGACTTTGTGGAGTACAAAATGCAGGAAGCAATGCATCTTCAAAATAGTATAAAAACATTTATTTTCAAAAGCTGATTCTGTTTTTTGGGTAAATTAGTTTTATCACAGGCAGCACTGATAAAAATATAGCAGAAATATTGAATTTGATGATTCTTCAGGGCTCTTTAGCTCTGGTACAGAATGAAGTTTGGAGTAGTGATTATCAGGACAGGTGAGTATAAAGGCTCTACTTTTGTAGGCCATGCTTTTTAACAGAGTCACGTTAACTGCAGAATGTGGTTAGGATGTAAATTGCTAAGGAAGTGACTGTAAAGCCTGGTACGCACGATACGTTTTTTTTTGTTCAGCCCAGTGGGTTGAATGAAAAAAATAATGAGGAGCTCGCCAGGAGGAGGTCGCTATACTAACTATGTGATTTTAGTACAGCTATCTCCACACTGAGTTTTTGTGTTCTAACAGGGGGACTGCCATAACTTACCATTTAGAGCTCACAGCCATTGACTGAGAGTGCTGGACAGATGCCGATCGGCTGCTGGTTTTCCAGCAAGATTGTTTGATAGAAGCCAGCTGAGAGATCAACTTCTGTCAATCAAAAACCCATACACACATACATGGTATCTACTGTACAGGCTGATTTCGCCCAGTATTTGCTCCATGTGTACAACAGAGTTTTATGTAGAACTTCTAAAAACAAGCCAGACAATTTAGCTCATTGGTCCAACAAAAGCTGTTTCAGTTTTTGGTAGATGCTGGAGAGTTAATTCTAACCATTTCAATCATTGAGGACACTTGGTGACAGAATTTATGTATTATTGAGTTTACAGCCCTGGGAACTAGGTCCAACAATCCTTGATGGATTTTTAATTAATTTTCTGCTATGAAAAATGCAACAGGTGGAGTGGGCACCTAAAATTCTAAGGCACTCAGAAACAAAGCCAAGAGCTCAGGCTTAATCACTTGAATATCGGGCACTTATATCCCCTTCCTGCCGAGGCCAATTTTCAGCTTTCAGTGCTGACGCACTTTGAATGGCAATTGCGCGGTCATACAACACTGTACCCATATGAAATTTTTATAATTTTCAAACACACAAATAGAGCTTTCTTTTGGTGTTATTTAATCACCACTGGGTTTATTTTTTGCTGAATCAAACAAAAAACACCTGAAACTTTTGAAAACAAAATGCACTTTTCTTAGTTTCTGTTATAGAATTGTGCAAATAAATACAATTTCTTAATAAATTTAGTTCAAAATGTATTCTGCTACATTTCTTTGGTGAACATAATAATAATAATTGAATTTGTATTTTTTTTTTCAAATGTTTCTATTTTTTTTTTATTATTATTATTAAATTTTTTCTTTTTTTTACTATTTTATTTTTCAGCACAGTGTGACCAAAGCAATACAATGTTACCATAGTAACATTGAACTACTCTGGGAAAGTGATCAGGATTTTTTATTTTTTTTAACACATTATGATTGCTAATACCAATGTATTTCATTGATATTTGCAATCATTGTTACTGAATGAAACTGATTAATTCAGTCTTTTTTTGTGATTAGCTGTGATTGGGCAAAGCTGATCACATGATACAGATGGGCTGTGATTGGCCCTGTCTGTATCATGTGGCTGCCTTGACGAGTCACAGCTAACAGCATAATTGTATACAATGGAAGGCATGACAGGAAGCCATCCATTGTATACAATTGACATGTGATCTGCTGTGATTGGTCACAGTGGTCATATGACACTGGCAACTGGCCGGTGTAGTGATATGTCATCGGCTGTGTCCCGTGGACACAGCTGGTGACAGATCGCGCTGCTGCGCAGTCCCGTAGTCGCATGAGCAATCAGTGGTGCTTAATCATTCAGTTTCTCAGCCCTCAGAGCCAGCGGCGGAACAGATGCAGAATTGGATAGATGCAACATCTACCTAGGTAAGTATGATTTAAAAAATAAAAAAAAAACAATATTTTTCTTTTAACACTGCATTGTCTGGTCCTTTATGACACTGAATGGTTGAGTCAATAAACCTTGTACCACACTTTACTAAATCAGTTAACATACCTCATAAATTCTGAGTTGGGAAAGAAGGATCCCTTTTTAGCATCCACATTTTTAAGCAAATGGCTTGCCTTTACCATAGCTCAGTCACAATTCACAGGTGTGCATGGTAGCCAGTCAGTTTCTACCTTCAGCTTGTTCAATTAAGCTTTGACAAAAAAAAAAAATTGGAAGCTGATTAGTTTCTATGCAGAGCTGCACCAGATTTTGCATTCTCCAGTTTTAGTAAATCAACCCGATCATGTTGTCAATTTCAGATCTATTAGCCCTCATGCCCACTGGACGTTTTGATAACGCTGGTAACGTTAGATGTGTAAAGTCACGTTAAAAACGTGAGCTTTTCAGCTTTTTTTTAGCATTTAGCTGTGTTTTGCTGTGATTAGCGGCGTTTTTTCCGCCATTGCGGTTTTTAGCTTTTTTTTTACCAAAAATAATTTTTTGGGGGGTCAAAAAACACAGGTTTGCGGCATTTTGCCTTGTTTTTCAGCATTAGAGCATTTTACAGCTAAAAAACTCCTCTAGAAACCCACTTAGTCCTGGGTTATTTTTCTAGCCAAAAAACCTTGATTACAGTCTGTGTGCATGTACACATAGGATAACATGCTGGGGGGTTTACTAGCTGTAGAAAAAAATGTCAAAAGCCAAAAACAGCCGCTGTAAAAACATTAAGTGTGCATGAGTACTTAAACTTATATTTACTCTCTATTTTTGGAGATAGATGTTTTTCAACAACAAATTGCAACAAGCTCTGAAATGGCTTCAGTCATCATTATTACTAACCTGATGTTTATGTGAACCGTTCATATATACCTTATTGCTTGTATCCAAATAACAACACTTGCTTGGTAGCATGGTGGCTGAGTTGTTACTATACTTACCACCACTAGGGTCCTTGGTTCATATAACCCCTTTATCAATATCTGCATGGGGTTTGTACATTCTTGCCATGTGTGTTCGTGTTTTATCCCACAACCTGGAAACTTTCTGGTAGGTACATTGATATGAGCCCAAACTGGCTGCAAGGTGTAATGGAGTGTGATGAAGGTTTTTTTTTACTGTAAGCTCCTTATGTAGGCAGGGAATTATGTGAATGGCTCTATGTTCTCTTTAGAGTGCTTCATGATAGGCTGACACTATATAAAAACAATATTAAAAATAAATATGTAGAACAGGATGACTACTCATGATGTTGTGTGCCTTTTTATTTGGCTGTTATCCTTTATGATTTCCTTAACTTATTTTGGAGGAAGTTCTTCAAGCATTGATGAAACATGTCATTGGCTGCTGATTATTAACAATATGAAATCAAAAGACACGAAAAGAGGACAAAGAAGCAGGAAACAGCTTGGATTCCTCACCAGTCAAGGCCAGTTCATTGGTCTTTTCTTAGGGTGTTCACTTCAAGTATATCTTGCTTCCTCTTATTTCAGGTACTTAGAATTTACGCAGCGCTTTACATATATATTGTACATTCACAACAGTCCCTAACCCTCAAGGGGCGTACAATCTAAAGTGTCTAACTCACATTCATACATATACTACGGCCAATTTATACAGGAGCTAATTAACCTACCAGCATGTCTTTGCAGTGTGGGAGGAAACCGGAGAACCTGGAGGAAACCCACGCAGGTACAGGGAGACCATGCAAACTCCAGGCAGGTGGTGCCGTGATTGGGATTTGAACCGACGACACTAGTACTACCAGGCAGAAGTGCTAACCACTTAGCCACTGTGCTGCCCTCTTGTTGCAAAGCATTGGTGCCTTTCCTAACCTAGACCTGAAGCATCCGACATTTACCATGAAAAATTCATCACAGGAAGTGTTGCACTTGCTGCATTTCAAAATAAAAGAAAACACGACGCTGAAAGAGCATGTGGGTGGCAAACTGTGTTCTATGCATAATTATGCTGTTGTGCAGAAAGCGGCTTCCCATGCAAACGATGACAGTTAACCTACTCAGTGCTTGCAAACCATAGAACACTCTGTTCTAATACAACAAACTACTCTAACCTTTTTGTTTGAGTTCTACAACATTTTATTCCTGTTCTCTCATTTCCTAGTCAGATTTTGCATATTTCAATTTAAAAAAAGACCTTATTCTGTTATGCAGGTTGTTCATAGAACATTCACTTAAAGGGTCAGTCCATCCAAAGCTAACATTTCAGTTTCTGGTAGGTGTTGGACTGGTAAACTATGTGGCAGTTTTTCTTCATCTAACTTTATTGATTAAAGATCATCAGATTTAACCACTGCAAGTCCGGGCACTTTCACCCCCTTCCAGTCCAGGCTTGTGCTGGTCAGTGGAACTTTGCCCCCTTGTGCTGGTGGTTAGTGGAACTTTGCCCCCTTGTGCTGGTGGTCATTGGAACTTTGCCTCCTTGTGCTGGTGGTCAGTGGAACTTTGGCCCCTTGTGCTGGTGGTCAGTGGAACTTTGCCCCCTTGTGCTGGTGGTCAGTGGAACTTTGTCTCCTTGTGCTGGTGGTCAGTGGAACTTTGCCCTCTTGTGCTGGTGGTCAGTGGAACTTTGTCCCCTTGTGCTGGCGGTCAGTGGAAGCTCTGTTATTGTGTTTTTCTTTTAAGACAAAAGATGTTAATGTATGGATTGCTTTTTGCCAAACTAAAACCTCCGTATTCAAGTTTAATTGCAGTGTTGGCACGCTGTGGGTGGGTTTTGGGTTGCAGTTTGGACATTCTGTCTCTAAAAGGTTCGCCATCACTGGGTTAGGGTGTTGGTTTCTAATGTTTTAAAAAAGGGTTGAACTTGGCTGGGTATTGGGGAAATTAGGATACTCTAATACCTTGCTATGACAAACTTATAGACACTGAACTTGCTTCTTGAAATTCTAAACTCTTGCAACTCTGAACACTGTCCCTATGTAGCAGAGAGTGGACAAGTTCTGCAATGCAGTATTGAGAAGGTTGAGCCTTCCTTGGCAAACAGTCCAAGCAACAGTCCCTTCACAACTAATTGAATAACTAAGTCCTTCAGGACAAAACTCCTTATTAAACACACAGATGACTCTCTAGCACTCAAGAGTGGTGAAGACACTCAGTCTCTAGGATTTCTCCCCACCTGTACTCACAGAATACCTCTAGATACATGTTGGCCTCCTACCAGTACCCTGCAGTAAGCTTCTCCCAGTGGTACCTGACTAGATCCACATATGACAGCCCCCATAGCCAGCCTTTAGTGATAGACAGTGGCTCCAGACCCTCCAGCCTACCAGCTTGGGCCTCCACTTGGCAAGCAAATGACAGAATGTCCAGAAAAGGCAACAAGCCCAACTAGGTGATGATCTCTCCCTCTGGAAGGAGACAAGGCTGCTCTCTGCTCTAGGGTATTTATGCATTCTCCTAGAATCCTCTGGCCGAGGCTTTCCAGGGATTGGCTGGGGCTACATAAATATCTAGCTGCTGATTAATATGCTTCTACTTCTATTATCCAGAGCTCCTCCAAGCGAACAAGGAGAAGCAAACAATCCTTCAGCCTGTGGGACACAGATCCGACCAAAATAATGGAACCCAGCTCCACTGGTTACAGTGGGCCAAAACTAAATTTACCTACACTAACACTAGGCTATAAAACCCAAACAGAATTCCAGCCTCACTGGGTACAGTAAGCCAAACTAAATTTGCCTAACAGAACAGATTAAGTCCATTGATTAAATTTACCTATTCTAGGACCTGACTAGGAGGGTGCCACATAGCATTTATAGTAATCTAGTTTAAAAGTATTTCTGACATATTTCATTGATAATATTACATTATTAATTAATTGATCAATGAATTGATTAATATTACATCTTCAGTATCTGTCAAAGTATTGGAGCTGTTTTTGTCAAAGGCAGCTTGTGGTTATTCTGATCATTTATAAGTGCTGAATAGTATGTTTAGGTAAACTTTTCGACAAAATACAGGTGAAACTCTAAAAATTAGAATATCGTTCAAAAGTTAATTTATTTCAGTAATGCAACTTAAAAGGTGAAACTAATATATGAGATAGACTCATTACATGCAAAGCAAGATAGTTCAAGCCGTGATTTGTCATAATTGTGATGATTATGGCTTACAGCTCATGAAAACCCCAAATCCACAATCTCAGAAAATTAGAATATTATGAAAAGGTGCAATATTCTAGGCTCAAAGTGTCCCACTCTAATCAGCTAATTAAGCCATAACACCTGCAAAGGGTTCCTGAGTATTTAAATGGTCTCTCAGTCTGGTTCAGTAGGAATCACAATCATGGGAAAGACTGCTGACCTGACCGTTGTGCAGAAAACCATCATTGACACCGGACGTTTGACTTTGTTTTAAAAAAAAAAATCGATCAGACCAACCAAATTGACTCATCCAGTCTTCACCCTGGATTGCAGATTGGATCGTGAAGGACCTGGACTTTGGTGAAGAGGCCTACGGGTTCCGCGACTTGTTCCTAAAAGGTTTACGTTTTTTTGGGGTTTTTTTTTTTTTTTGCAAGGAAAAATTTACAGGTAACGGTGCAAACTGGATTGCACCGTTACCTGTAAATTAGGAGGGAAAGCCTCAAAAGGTAATTGCAAAAGAAGTTGGATGTTCCCAAAGTGCTGTATAAAAGCACATTAATAGAAAGTTATGTGGAAGGGAAAAGTGTGGAAGAAAAAGGTGCTCAAGCAGCAGGGATGACCGCAGATTGTAGAGGATTGTCAGGAAAAGGCCATTCAAAAGTGTTGGGGACAAGGAGTGGACTGAGGCTGGAGTCAGTGCATCAAGAGCCACCACACACAGACGGATCCTGGACATGGGCTTCAAATGTCGTATTCCTCTTGTCAAGCCGCTCCTGAACAACAAACAACATCAGAAGTGTCTTACCTGGGCTAAAGAAAAACAGACCTGGTCTGTTGCTCAGTGGTCCAAAGTCCTCTTTTCTGATGAGAGCAACTTTTGCATCTCATTTGGAAACCAAGGACCCAGAGTATGGAGGAAGAATGGAGAGGCACACACTGCAAGATGCTTGAGGTCCAGTGTGAAGTTTCCAGTCTGTGTTGATTTGGGGAGCCATGTCATCTGCTGGTGTTGGTCCACTGTGCTTCATTAAGTCCATGGTCAACACAGCCATCTACCAGGAGATTTTGGAGCACTTCATGCTTCCTTCCGCAGACGAGCCTTATGGGGATGCTGACTTCATTTTCCAGCAGGACTTGGCACCTGCCCACACTGCCAAAAGCACCAAAACCTGGTTCAATGACCGTGGGATTACTGTGCTTTATTGGCCAGCAAACTCGCCTGACCTGAACCCCATAGAGAATCTACAGGTGAAACTCGAAAAATTAGAATATCATGCAAAAGTTCATTTATTTCAGTAATGCAACTTAAAAGATGAAACTAATATATGAGATAGACTCATTACATGCAAAGCAAGATAGTTCAAGCCGTGATTTGTCATAATTGTGATGATTATGGCTTACAGCTCATGAAAACCCCAAATCCACAATCTCAGAAAATTAGAATATTACATGCAATCAATAAAACAAGGATTGTACATAGAACAATATCGGACCTCTGAAAAGTATAAGCATGCATATGTACTCAGTACTTGGTTTGGGCCCCTTTTGCAGCAATGACTGTCTCAATGTGGCGTGGCATGGAAGCTATCAGCCTGTGGCACTGCTGAGGTGTTATGGAAGACCAGGAAGCTTCAATAGCAGCCTTCAGCTCTTCTGCATTGTTCAGTCTCATGTCTCTCATCTTTATCTTGGCAATGCCCCATAGATTCTCTATTGTGTTCAGGTCAGGCGAGTTTGCTGGCCAATCAAGCACAGTAATCCCAAATTTAGATTTACCAAAAAACATATAATAGGAGGTCAAACCTAACAACACTTTCAATTGTATCCAATTAGGCAGGCCCTTACACTACACAGTTGAAGGTAAATCTAAAGGAAATTGGGCAGAAATTGGACAGAAAATTGTATAGTGTATGGCCAGCCTTAGACCTGAACCCACACACCTGTCAAATTAGGACCTGTGGCTGTGTTTGAACAGCCCCTGCGTCCCTGTAGCGTAACATAGATTGCCTGACCACCACTGCAGCCACATACTGATTCACACTGTACAGGCCACAATGCACACACAGAGCTTTATTTATTTTATCTTTTAGATTTAGCAGGAATTTTGTAAGTTATGTTTGTGTCTCCTAATGATTTTAGTGTGCGTTTAGAGAAAATATTATTTTGATTTATTGAGGGTGGCCTTTCAGGTAGGCTTTATGATTTCTTACAGCGGCCCTGCTTGTCACTTATGTGGAATATATTGAAGGGATACCAATATGGTTTAGGAATTATTTTTCACTGTTTTTTTATTATTTTGTGCATTTTATGATATTCATTTTTTGATTGATTAGGAGTGATTTATTTATATATTCATTTAGGGAAAGCACTGTATTTTGTACGAGACTTTCTTTTATAGGCTTAAAAATAAAATAATTCAGCAATTGTTAATGGAGTCAGGAAACACTGTCATAAAGTCAATTTGGTTATATTTTCATTCAGCATGAAAAGCTGAACTCCAGCTGTACATTAATTCTTCACAGTTGTACCGATTCTTCTCCTGTACTAAAATTGCTTCCTCTGATTTCATTGCACACTGTGAACTTCGCAGTATGCATTAGAAACTGCAGCATGTAAACTAGAACCCACCTTGTTTCCAGGCTACAGAACATTCAGAATCATCTATCTCCTTTCTCCCCAGTCTTATTGTCCCTGACCTACCTGTTCTATTTATTGGATTTCAATTCTTTCAATCAGAGAGGAGCAGAATCACATGTGGGTGTTACCTAGAGCAGTATGCCTAGAAATGCAGGCTGACTAGGAATGCTTAGGAATCTAGACTTACACATTTTGATATTTGCATGACTCCTAAGAGCCAGCCCATTGCTTGCTGTGTTTTCAGGAAGATATCCTGATGTTATGCATTCTGATGGCCCCTCCCACCAGCCATTATCTGCCTGCATTGCCTAAAGAAGCACAGAGACCCAATGGGATCTAACATTAGCTGTGCGATAAAAACAGAAAATATCCATTAAAAATGGCATGTTGAACATCGTCATATATTCTTAGGAGGGCAAGCAGTTAATGGCAAGAGTGGAATGAGATAGATGCAGACATGGACAATTCTCTATATGGTTCTATCTTGTGCTTACCATAGTTCCCTGATTACCTCTATTTTCCCTTTTCTTTTTCTTTTCTCTACTTTCTTTACTCCTGCTAGATTTGGACAGTCATGTAGTTGACTTGTCCCAATTCATCCCTTCCATGTAAACACTCTAGAGGACTCTCTACACCCCCCCCCCCCCATGGTTCCATGCTGCTGACCCTAATCCAAGGAACCTTTAGCTCCGTATCCTCATTTTTACTTAGTTTACCCCTCCCTAACCTCTCCCTTGGTTATTTTTTTAACTGATTTTGTGGAATAATTCAGAATTTGAATTCTGCTAGATGGTCCTATCCAATGGACGACTACCCTTTTTTGAATCGATAAAATAGCAAGTTGTCTGTATGCTATAAATTTTTTGACTGACCGACAATTGTCAAAGCTATTATATGCTACCTAGATTGTAAACTCCACGGAGCAGGGCCCTCCTAACCCTCTTGTATTGAACTGTATTGTTGCTGTATTGTCTCCCTTTATATTGTAAAGCGCTGAGCAAACTGTTGGTGCTATATAAATCCTGTATAATAATAATAATATTTCTCTGCAAAAAGACAATGTAAAATACTCCTCCATGACTGATAATATGTTTTTTTTATTCTTTCCTGTCTCTCAGTTTTATGTAATCTCATTGCACTATATAAATATATGTCAAAAAAGACAAAAAAGAATTGGGATTTTATTGGTGCTGACATTCAACGGACATGTAAATATAACATCATTAGCTTTTATTACAAAAATACAATTAAAAGATTTTTAGGGGTGCTAAAATCCCCCACACAACACAAATTATGAAAATTTAAAATAAAAATAAACCATCATTAGCCGCACAGCTCCCCCCAGAAAAGCACCACCCATCCTCACGTTTTATCATGTGGTATACAAATTAGTGCCTTAAGCAACAAAGTATATATATATATCTCAGGAAGGGGGGGGGGTGCAGATTGTCTTTTATTTTTATTTGAAATCTATAATGATAATCTATGATCAACATGTATAAATACATCAATGGTTCGTATAGTGAACTCGGTGTAGAGTTATTCACCTTGAGGTCATCACAGAGAACAAGGGAGCACTCTTTACGCCTGGAGGAAAAGAAATTTAATCTCCAAAAACGGAAAGGTTTCTTCACAGTGAGAGCTGTGAAAATGTGGAATAGACTTCCTCAAGAGTTGGTTCTAGCTAGCTCAGTGGATTGCTTTAAAAAAGGCCTGGATTCTTTCTTAGATACACAGAATATAACTGGATACTAACATTTATAGCTAAAGTTGATCCAGGGAATATCCGGATGCCTCTCGGGGTAACAGGAAATCATTTTTTCCCCTGCAGGAGCAAATTGGATCATGATTTACTGAGTTTTTTTGACTTCCTGTAGATCAACTGTGGGTATAGGATTATAACTTTTTTTTTTTAATAGTTGAACTGGATGGACTTTTGTCTATTTTTCAGCCAGACTAACTATGTAACTATGTCTGAAATAATAATAATATAATAAATTATAAGTGAAATGGTATCTTGATAAGGAGAGAAAGGAGGAACCAAGAAGGCAAATTTGGTTAAACTTTAATGTAATTTCTCATGATCTCTTGAGCTAGATCAAACAAAACACCTGCAGATCTCAGTGTCTAGCTACTAATTGTGTCCTCTCTTTTTAAGAATCACATTTTTCTGTATGTGCTTCCTGTAGTATGAAGGATTGGCTGGAGAAAGGAGTGAAATTGAGAATTTGAGGCCTTGTCAGGATTAGGTGATCCCATCATATTTTATCAGTGACAGCGGTTTGACCTGGTGAATCAAGCAGTGTTAGCCTGAATAACAAAAGCCCTGGGGAAATAGTCCTCTGTATATATTTCAAATTTACATCGTAACTTTTATATGAAACTTTACAAAATTGTCTTCTTAAATATATTGATTTAATTTTGCACAGTAGTGGTTCAGGCATTCAGAGGTTCACTTCTATGAACACAAGACTACATTTCAACCCATTACCTTTACTACATATAATGGTGTTCATTAAGAAATATTTCTTCCATCAGCTGAGAATGTCACCTCTTTTCCACAGACATGTACATCCAATATATATAAATCATGTTGGAAATGTCATGCGTGTGCTTATATGTGTCCACAGATGTCAAAGGTGAACCGACATTTGACTGCAGTAATGATGTGACATTTGTAGCCTGCCATTGATTTTAGATATAGAAGCTCCAACACATGATTTACGACAGAGGAGGAAGTGTCTGTAATGTATACTAGAAGAGTATGCAGCCAGCTGTTGTAAGGAAGTAGTGCTCTAGTATTTCAGTTCAGTAACTATAATTAACTGTTCAATGTTATATGTATTTTGTTTTGCAAAGGTATTTTGGCTGTTTGCCACTTACTTTAGGTTGATATGTATTACTAACTAGAAGGTGATTGTAGCTGTATTGGAGCACTTGCTGTGTTGTAACAAGAAGGCATATCCTTTTCAGAAAGGGAATGCTTATCTGCATATTGTATAATATTGTGTATGTTTACTGGCAGTGTCAACTTCCAAAAGAATAATACATCATACATGCCTGTGTGTAATGTACGTGTGTGTATATGTGTATATATACACACGTACATTACACACAGGCATGTATGATGTATTGTACGTGTGTGTATATGTGTATATATACACTCAACGGCCACTTTATTAGGTACACCTTGCTAGTACCAGGTTGAACCTCCTTTTGCCTTCAGAACTGCCTTTATTCTTTGATTCAATTCAATAAGTTGTTGAAAATATTCCTCAGAGATTTTGGTCCATATTGACATGATAGCATCATGTAGTTGCTGCAGATCTCCCGGCTGAACATTCATGATGCGAATTCCTCGTTCCACCACATCCCAAAGGTGCTCTATTGGATTGAGATCTAGTGACTGTGGAGGGCATTGGAGTAAAGTGAACTCATTGTCATGTTTGAGATGATTTGAGCTTTGTGACAAGGTGCATTATCCTGCTGGAAGGAGCCATTGGAAGATGGGTACACTGTAGTCATAAAGGGATGGACTTGGTCAGCAACAATACTCAGGTAGGCTGTGGAATTTAAACAATGCTCAATTAGTACTAAGGGGCCCAAAGTGTGCCAAGATAATATCCCCCACACCGTTACACCACCACCACCAGCCTGAACCGTTGATACAAGGCAGGATGGATCCAAGCTTTCATGTTGTTCCCGCCAAATTCTGACCCTACCATCTGAATGTCACAGCTGAAATTCAGACTCATCAGACCAGAAACATTTTTTAATCTTCTATTGTCCAATTTTGGTGAGCCTGTGCAAACTGTAGCCTCCATTTCCTGTTCTTAGCTGACAGGAATGGCACCCGCTGTGGTCTTCTGCTGCTGTAGCCAATCTGCTTCAAGGTTCGAAGTGTTGTGCATTCAGTGATGGAACTCTGCATACCTTGGTTGTAACAAGTGGTTATTGAGTTACTGTTGCCTTTCTATCATCTCAAACCAGTCTGCCCATTCTCCTCTGACCTCTGACATCAACAAGTATTTTCATCTAAACAACTGCTGCTCACTGGATATTTTCTCATTTTCAGACCATTCTCTGTCAACCCTAGAGATATTTGTGCGTGAAAATCCCAGTAGATCTGCAGTTTTTAAAATACTCAGACCAGCCCATCTGGCACCAACAACCATGCCATGTTCAAAGTCACTTAAATCCCCTTTCTTCCTCATTCTGATGCTCGTTTTGGACTTCAGCAAGTTGTCTTCACCATGTCTAGATACCTAAATGCATTATGTTTAGAGATGAGCGAATCGAACCAGGCGAAGTGGAATTCGTTTCGAATTTCAGGAAAAATTCGATTCGCGGCGAATCCGAATATTAGCATACTTCGGGTGCGCGAATCGGATTTTTCCCGATCAGCCGGCAAAAGTGTCCCTGCAGAGAGCTCCGATATTTCTGACAGTTCTCTGACAGTTCATTTACATGTACAGCGGTTGAAACATTGTATCAATTTGTTTCCATTTAGGATACAGATGTTTTTATTCGGAAACAGATACAATGTTTCAACCGCTGTAAATGTGAAGGAACTGTCAGAGAACTGTCAGAAATAGCGGAGCTCTCTGCAGATACACTTTTTGCTGTACTGGAATACTTCTTCTTTTCATTCTTCTTTTCATTCTTCTTTTCATTCTTTTCATTCTTCTTCTCATTCTTCTTTTCATTCTTCTTCTTCTTTTCATTCTTCTTTTCATTCTTCTCATTCTTCTTTTCTTCTTCATGAAGAGAAGAATGAGAAGAAGAATGAGAAGAAGAATGAAAAGCAGAATGAAAAGAAGAATGAAAAGAAGAATGAGAAGAATGAAAAGAAGAATGAAAAGAAGAAGAAGAATGAAAAGAAGACTGAGAAGAAGAATGAGAAGAATGAAAAGAAGAAGAAGAAGAATGAAAAGAAGAAGAAGAAGAATGAAAAGAAGAATGAAAAGAAGAAGAAGAATGAAAAGAAGAATGAGAAGAAGAATGAAAAGAGGAATGAAAAGAAGAATGAGAAGAATGAAAAGAAGAAGAAGAATGAAAAGAAGAATGAGAAGAAGAATGAAAAGAAGAATGAGAAGAAGAATGAGAAGAATGAAAAGAAGAATGAGAAGAATGAAAAGAAGAATGAAAAGAAGAAGAATGAAAAGAAGAAGAAGAATGAAAAGAAGAATGAAAAGAAGAATGAGAAGAAGAATGAAAAGAAGAAGAAGAATGAAAAGAAGAAGAAGAATGAGAAGAAGAATGAGAAGAAGAATGAGAAGAAGAATGAAAAGAAGAATGAAAAGAAGAATGAAAAGAAGAAGAAGAATGAAAAGAAGAATGAGAAGAAGAATGAGAAGAATGAAAAGAAGAATGAGAAGAATGAAAAGAAGAATGAAAAGAAGAATGAAAAGAAGAAGAAGAAGAATGAAAAGAATAATAAGAATGAAAAGAAGAATGAAAAGAAGAAGAAGAATCTTTTCATTCTTCTCATTCTTCTTTTCATTCTTCTTTTCATTCTTCTTCTTCTTCTTTTCATTCTTCTTCTTCTTTTCATTCTTCTTTTCATTCTTCTTCTTCTTCTTTTCATTCTTCTTCTTCTTTTCATTCTTCTTTTCATTCTTCTTCTTCTTCTTTTCATTCTTCTCATTCTTCTTTTCATTCTTCTTCTTTTCATTCTTCTTCTTCTTTTCATTCTTCTTCTTTTTCTTTTCATTCTTCTTCTTCTTCTTTTCATTCTTCTTCTTCTTCTTTTCATTCTTCTTTTCATTCTTCTTCTTCTTCTTTTCATTCTTCTTCTTCTTTTCATTCTTCTTCTTCTTCTTTTCATTCTTCTTCTTCTTCTTTTCATTCTTCTTTTCCTTCTTCTTTTCATTCTTCTCATTCTTCTTTTCATTCTTCTTCTCATTCTTCTTTTCATTCTTCTTCTTCTTCTTTTCATTCTTCTTTTCATTCTTCTCATTCTTCTTTTCTTCTTCAGAATGAGAAGAAGAATGAAAAGAAGAATGAAAAGAAGAATGAGAAGATTGAAAAGAAGAAGAAGAAGAATGAAAAGAAGAATGAGAAGAAGAATGAAAAGAAGAATGAGAAGAAGAATGAGAAGAATGAAAAGAAGAATGAGAAGAATGAAAAGAAGAATGAAAAGAAGAAGAAGAAGAATGAAAAGAAGAAGAAGAAGAATGAAAAGAAGAATGAAAAGAAGAAGAAGAAGAATGAAAAGAAGAAGAAGAAGAATGAAAAGAAGAAGAATGAAAAGAAGAATGAGAAGAAGAATGAAAAGAAGAATGAGAAGAATGAAAAGAAGAATGAGAATGAAAAGAAGAATGAGAAGAATGAAAAGAAGAATGAGAAGAAGAAGAAGAAGAATGAAAAGAAGAAGAAGAATGAAAAGAAGAATGAAAAGAAGAAGAAGAAGAAGAATCTTTTCATTCTTCTTCTTCTTCTTTTCATTCTTCTTCTTCTTTTCATTCTTCTTTTCATTCTTCTTCTTTTCATTCTTCTTCTTCTTCTGAGGATGAGGACGAAGAAGAAGAAGAAGTAGGATGAAAATAAGAAGAATTCCAAGCCGGCAAAAAGTGTATCTGCAGAGCTCCGCTAAGTGTATCTGCAGAGCGCTGTCAGAAATAGCGGAGCTCTGCAGATACACTTAGCGGAGCTCAGCAGATACACTTTTTGCCGGCTTGGAATTCTTCTTATTTTCATCCTACTTCTTCTTCTTCTTCATCCTCATCCTCATCCTTAGAAGAAGAAGAAGAGGATGAGGATGAGGATGAAGAAGAAGAATAAGAAGAAGTAGGATGAAAATAAGAGAATTCCAAGCCGGCAAAAAGTGTATCTGCAGAGCTCCGCTAAGTGTATCTGCAGAGCTCCGCTAAGAAATAGCGGAGCTCTGCAGATACACTTTTTGCCGGCTTGGAATTCTCCTTCTTCTCATCCTTCTTCTTCTTCTCATACTTCTTCTTCTTCTTCTTCTCATCCTTCTCCTACTTCTCATCCTTCTTCTTCTTCTTCTCATCCTTCTTCTTCTTCTCATCCTTCTCCTTCTTCTCATCCTTCTTCTTCTTCTCATCCTTCTTCTTCTTCTCATCCTTCTTCTTCTTCTCATCCTTCTCCTTCTTCTCATCCTTCTTCTTCTTCTCATCCTTCTTCTTCTTCTCATCCTTCTCCTTCTTCTCATCCTTCTTCTTCTTCTCATCCTTCTTCTTCTTCTCATCCTTCTTCTTCTCATCCTTCTCCTTCTTCTCATCCTTCTCCTTCTTCTCATCCTTCTTCTTCTCATCCTTCTCCTTCTTCTCATCCTTCTTCTTCTTCTCATCCTTCTTCTTCTTCTCATCCTTCTTCTTCTTCTCATCCTTCTCCTTCTTCTCATCCTTCTTCTTCTTCTCATCCTTCTTCTTCTTCTCATCCTTCTCCTTCTTCTCATCCTTCTTCTTCTTCTCATCCTTCTTCTTCTTCTCATCCTTCTCCTTCTTCTCATCCTTCTCCTTCTTCTCATCCTTCTTCTTCTCATCCTTCTCCTTTTTCTCATCCTTCTTCTCATCCTTCTCCTTCTTCTCATCCTTCTCCTTCTTCTCATCCTTCTCCTTCTTCTCATCCTTCTCCTTCTCCTTCTTCTCATCCTTCTCCTGCTTCTCATCCTTCTCCTTCTCCTTCTTCTCATCCTTCTCCTTCTTCTCATCCTTCTCCTTCTCCTTCTTCTCATCCTTCTCCTTCTTCTCATCCTTCTCCTTCTCCTTCTTCTCATCCTTCTCCTTCTTCTCATCCTTCTCCTTCTTCTCATCCTTCTCCTTCTCCTTCTTCTCATCCTTCTCCTTCTCCTTCTTCTTCTTCTCATCCTTCTTCTTCTTCTCATCCTTCTCCTTCTTCTCATCCTTCTTCTTCTTCTCATCCTTCTTCTTCTCATCCTTCTCCTTCTTCTCATCCTTCTTCTCATCCTTCTCCTTCTTCTCATCCTTCTTCTCATCCTTCTCCTTCTTCTCATCCTTCTCCTTCTTCTCATCCTTCTCCTTCTCCTTCTTCTCATCCTTCTCCTTCTCCTTCTTCTCAACCTTCTCCTTCTCCTTCTTCTCATCCTTCTCCTTCTCCTTCTTCTCATCCTTCTCCTTCTTCTCATCCTTCTCCTTCTTCTCATCCTTCTCCTTCTTCTCATCCTTCTCCTTCTCCTTCTCCTTCTCCTTCCTCATCTCCAAGGGCATTTAAATTAAAGGTACAGTGTTCTGCACTAATATAAAAGCTCTCTGAAGCCTAGAAACCCTTTTTATAAGTTAAATTCGTAGTGAATAAATTCGCATCGAATCAAATTTCTTCCTCAAATTCGGCGAATCAGCCGAATCGAATTTTTGAATAATTCGCTCATCTCTAATTATGTTGCTGCCATGTGATTGGTTGAATAGCAACTTGTGTTACAAAGCAATTGAACAGGTGTACCTAATAAAGAGGCCGGAGTATATACACACTCGTGGCCAAAAATATTCGCAACCCCTAATTTCTGTCAGATAATGTACCAATCTGCCCAGAAAATGGTTGCAATTACAAATGTTTAGACATTATTATGTTTATTTCTTTTGTTAAGTGTTCTTGCGTGGCAAGACCACTTACTGTTATCTCACATATAAATTCTTATTATTATAGCCAAATTTACCACCCTAACTCCTGCCACAGTTTTTACACTACATAGACAGTAATATACCGAAACGTGCGGATTGTTCCCGATTGATGTGCTATTACTTTGTGGAACGTTTCGCCGAATGGTTCACGAAATATCGGCGTTTTTGTGGTGAAATTGGTCCCAAAGGAATGAATGGCGGAATGTTCAAAACTAGAGTGGGAGCTAACAAAAGCTAGAGACTGTAATTTGTAATTAAATTCAACTTTAGCGATTAACAGATCTCAATGTTCTTATCTCCATTGTGTGAAACATTGTCAGCAAGTTTACAGCCCATGGCACTGTAGCTGATATCCCTAGATATGGTGGACGAAAGAGAAAAACGTCATCAAAGATTGCAATGAAGGATTGTTCGAAAAATGGATAAAGAACTTCGGTCAACTTCCAGACAAATTCAAACTGACCTTCAGGCACAGGGTACAACTGTGTCAGCTCGCCCTATACTTCACCATCTGAATAAAAAGGGACGCTATGGTAGGAGATCCAGGAGGACCCCACTGCTGACACAGAAGTATAAAAAAAAAACAGATCAGACTTTGCCAAAACTTACCCGAGGAAGCCAAAATCCTTTTGGGAGAATGTGACGAAACAAAATTACAGCTTTTTGGTAAAGTCCATCATTCTACTGTTTTCAGAAAAAGAAATGAGGCCTTTAAAGAAAAGAATACAGACCCTACAGTCAAACATGGTGAAGGTTCATTGATGTGTTGGGGTTGCTTTGCAGCTTCAGGTACTGAATGTCTTCACTGTGTGCATGGCTTTATGAAATCTGAAGACTACCAAAGAATTCTGGGGTGCAATGTAGGGTACAGTGTCAGAAAGTTGGGGGAGTTGTGGGTCTTACAGCAGGACAATGACCCAAAGCACACGTCAAAAAGCACTCAGAAATGGTTTCAGACAAAGCGCTGGAGAGTACTGAACTGGCCAGCAATGAGTCCAGATCTAAATCCTATAGAGCACCTGTGGAAAGAAAACAGCAGTTGGAAAAGGAACCCTTCCAATCTGAGAGACCTGGGGCAGTTGGCAAAAGAGGAGTGGTCCAAAATTCCAATAGAGAGGAGCAAGAAACTCATTGATGATTACAGGAAGCAATTGTCCCAGCACTTTTTTAAAAACCGTGCTGGGAGTCTCTGGGGTTCCAATGACATGCAATGCTGCATCCCCTTTGGATGTCAGTGCCATATGAGTTCTCTATAGCAGGCCACAATTCGTGTTTGGCCTGACTGCTATACAGCTGCTTTAAAAAAAAATACAATTATGCCCCTGATAAAGGGGGAGTTCCTCTGACTCCCAAAATGCATTGGTTGTCTTTTAGCACAATACCAATAATTTGGACTCCTTTATCTTTTGGTCAGACACTCCTTCTACTGCTGGCAGGGGCAGGGCTGGCATTAACTCAGTGTGTCCCCTCCTGATGCTGGTATTCTACCCATGGGATTGCTTCTAAAGCAACTACACTTCCAATTAATCCAAGTGGTCCTGGGCCTAACCCATTCCACTAACACTGGCAGTGGTCAAAGATGGGAATTACTTCAGGCATATCCATGCCCTCATCCTACATTAATATGATCTTCTGAGAAAAACAGCACTGAATTGACCATATGGAGGCTCTCCTGACAATACATGAGCTACAAAAGAATACGTACCAAATGTGCAATCGTGACAATACACAGGCAACAATGGGACAGTTTTAACATAGGAGGGCAACCAAGAGGCAATCTTGACAACAAGCAACAAACTGGTAAGCTTGACAATAAGCAAGTATCCAGTGGGCATTCATGGCAATACGGGACAATGACAATAACATCCACAAAGGTTACAATAAGAATGTGAACATTGAGAATGAATAACAGTATTGACAGTAACTCAGTAATGGTGAGAATAACTGGAGCTCAATCTGCCTCCCCCCATTACCTCTACAGCCTACTAGAGATGAAGCCGGAGTGAACTTCTGGCAGTCCAGATACCCAGCAGGAAAATAGATTAGCTAAGTTCCCAGGCATGCCCAAAGCAAGAATATAATTAGCTGAACTGATAGGAGAAATCCTTGTAACAGAGATGCTGAGAATGTCACAGTTTCCTTACCATCTCTTCCTAAATATCTTGAGGGCTGTGCGGAATCGTGACAGTAGATGTGCCTATGCGGGGCAAGGGCCTGCCAAATTGGGTACAGATCAGGGGCGAACTGACCATTTGGAAACTCGGGCACTGCCCGAGGGCCCGGGGTCAGTAGGGGGCCCCATGAGATGCCCCTGGTACCGTTTTCATAGGCTTTTTTGAGTTTGGGCAAGGACACAGGGGCCCCATGATCCCCTATTGCCTGGGGGCCCCATGAGTTGTCAGTTCACCCCTGGTACAGATTGATTGAATGGATTAGTCAGGTCATCATACATTTTGGTAAACCTATTATTGATTGTATAAAGATTGTGTGATCTGATTTTCAGTGTATGGTGAGCTTTAGGCTGACCACTAATTCCTTTGTTAGGTTTGCCAGGGAGACTCATTTGAATGTTCAGGGCAGTTGTTAGCATGCTCAATATATTTGCTCACAGCAAGGTGATACAAATACATAGCACTTTCAATATTGTGATCTAGTATTATAAGAGAAGATAGTAAATAACATTTCATTAGTAATTAGGCAACCTTCCTCTATAAATGGTCAGCCATGGCTCATATGTTTATAACACCATTCTGTAACTCAGACATATATGTTCTCTAATGGATCCAGTGCTTCCCAGTAGGCAATACATAAGTCCTCTGTTCAAAGAAAAAAACAAAGAGTGCTCCAGTTTAAATTAAAGTGGTTGTAAACCTGTACATATACCCAGTGAAGTGGCTGGACTCAGGTGATACACAGAGATGAAACAAATCCTCTTACATACAGTAAGTTGTACCTGTCTATCAGCAGCATTCTGTCCCCTACATCTATTCAAAGTACAGATTTTACATAGGATCTCTCCGCTCTGAAAAGCAGAGGGTGGGGAACTGAAGTTACACTTAGCAAGGAGAGTTTTGAGAGGTGATTGGAGGGAAGGGACATGCCCCCCTTCACACAGCTCACAGGAACAGAGCTAAGACTGTCAATCTGATGGAGTAACTTCCCCTGTCACCATTTTTCTATTGGTGTCAGGAAAACTTGTCAGAAGTGACTCATGTAGATAGCAGAGGAATGAGGCAACAGACAGAAATGACACTTAGTGCTCTTAATTTAGATAAGCACACATTATAGAGTTACATGCTTTGTTCATATTTCATGTCTGAGGTTTACAAACACTTTAAATCCTTGGGTTAACAAGGAGACCCGAAGCCGCAACTTCTTCAGTTATCTGTAGCTATAATTAATTCCCTGGAAAATAAACAAGATGAAGATTGTTATCTGTAGTTTCTATGGAGAAATGGGGTAGATAGACTTCTCCTTTATTCATATTTTAAGATGTTTTTCAAGTCATGACCATTTTGCACATAAATGCATTTTATCTGTAAACTATTTCTATATCATCATCAATGATGTGGTTAGCGTAAAAGCTTCAGTGTTTGGTTTTTAATTTATTGGCCAGGTTTTATTGGCCAGGATCAAACTGTCTGAAATCCATATCTCCTTTGATGTCCCACACAGTCACTCAAAATCAAACCTTCTATTCTTCTATTTCCAAAGCAGCTTTTATGCTTCTCTTGGCTGTAGCTATTTAGACACTTGGATGAATAAGACCCAGCATGCTGGCATCTATGTTATGTCACTTATCTTGCTCTATGGGATGAGAAATGTGACAACCAAAAGCTCTAAAAAGGAGAAAGCAAAACCTGTTTTTTAAGATGTTAAGCATTTGTTTGTGCCCTCTCATGCGCAAAAATCTCTTCTCCAAGGCAAACATTACTTATCAGAGAATCTTGACTCTATGTGAGTCCTAGGCATCCTTATCACTCACAATACATGAAATATGGCACTCTGTGAACTACAAGTAGAAAGGACTAACAATTTAGGCTGGAAACATAACTTTGTGTTTTATCCTGATGCATTTTACATTAAAATCACAACGCAGGTGAAAATGCACATTAGCACACGGAAATGTGGTATGAAGTAACTGCTTATAAACATTAAAGTGTTACTAAAGCCAGAATCATTCACTATGTCTGGCTTCCCACAGTACACAGAACATGGAAATGCATTTATTTTAGTAAATATAAACTGTTAAATACCTTTTCTCATCAGCAGTTAGAGTAGTCTTGTGACTTCTATCAGTGTCCAGGAAAGCACTGGTTAAAGCTTGTAGGAGGAGTTTTCATTCTCCCCTGATTGTTCTATGCTCAGGACCCCTGACCTCTGAACATTGTGCACATGCATTGTGCACACACATGCTTTACATTTATTGTCACCTAACTGCCCTGCTGTGTTGTGCTGAACAGTGTGGCTGGAGAATGAGGGGCCGTGCTTTATGTTGAAGTGGGCAAGTACACATTCAACATGTACAGGTCTAGTGTACCCACCCACATTCAATGCAATTCCCAGAGGTTGATGGCAACTGTAGTTTCCTTTTTCTATAGACAGAGGAGAGGATATGATGTAATCTCTGCTGTTACACCTCCTCCTTAGCAGAGCACATGCTGTTATCTTTCGAATTACAGTTCTTCTTTAAAGGTGTTGTAGAAACAGTCACTTCAAAGCCAAAAAAAAAAAGAATCCCTAAATATCTTAAAGACCAACATTTCCCACCTTGCACTGCAGGGGTTAAGTGCTTGTTTAGGTCTAGGGTACTGGAAAAAGCAGTGTTACCAACCCAATTCTCCATTCCTGCAAGTTCCATTGGTGCTGCTAGACTGGTCTCTGCATCCTGGTGTTTCTTAACCCATTTTTCATTCATGGCACCCGTTTGAGAATTTGCAAAATGTTGAGACACCCCAGTCTAAAATTGAGTCCCCTATCACATCAGAAGCCCCCCTCTCAGAGTCCTCATTTCCCCCTTTTACATTAGAGTCCTTGTCCAGCGCCCTCGCCCTACCCTTTCATATCAGAGATCAGAGTCCTCACTCTGGAAATGGAATTTGTATTAAAACCAAAGTTCAAACTTCACAAACAGCTCTGTGGGAAGACATTTGGCTGGGAGCACTTACAGATGAAAGAGCAATGTATGATGGAGCAGATTTCAGATGTTCAGACAAGCATCTGTATAATCATCTAAAGTGCTACGTGCTTATGCAATTTACAAACTAATATTGCCATATCTCTTAATTCACATACTACACAAAAGTGACCAAAAAATGTATACAATATGTCAGTGGTGCATATACAAAATTGCTAATTCATATGAAAAATATGTAAAATATATATATCAATTCCCCTTTCTGTAAGCAAATAAATGAATAAATAGTCTGTGCAAATAAGCATATGAAAAGCGATCCCATAGTGCAATGAATCTCCTTTATTCTTAAATGGTATCTTCTTGGGCCTGCACGAATCACCCAAAATGAAGTGCAATCCATCACCAAAAAAGCTGCACTCACCAGAAACCAATGCTGGTAAGATTATAAACCAGCATGTAGCGCCTTCTCCCCTTGGTAGTCAAATCCTGCAGATGCCAACGTTCATTATCAAGGTCTCAGTCAATCCAAAGGAACAAGCTGTGTATCTCGAGAAGAAAGGAAGATCTCACATGGCATAAAACCTTTTAAAAATATGTATCCTTTGTTAAAAACTCACTTAAATAAATGTGTGTCCCACCGACACAAGTATAACAGCATATTAATATAAGAGGCCAATCCGCCCGACTGGAATCCCACATTCGTGGCTTCAGAGCTTCTGTGTGCGTGGGGACGTCACATGTAAGCCTGCCCTACATGTTTCATCATTGGAAGTCTTTCAGGGGTAGTGATGTGTGCATGACCAACCACGCCTCTTATGCAAAAGATCGCTAAATCGCAATCTAGTTTCCTAATTTAAAAATCTTTAAAAACATCATATAAACAACTATTCAAAAAGTTGATCCCTCTACTCTTATTTTAAACCTTACTTGACTATTATTATTCCGGGGCTAGATGAACACTCAACTTATTTAAAAAACACCAAAATGGTGGACTATTTAAAGGGTCATTGCCTTACCTATATTAAAGCGGTACTCTGCAAAAAACATTACTAAATCAATGGTGATTTATTTGTCACAATAGTTGCTAAATAAATTGATTTCTATCATATATGACTATCCTTTAACTGACAGGGCAGATGCTCATAATTCTCCTAAAAAGAAACCAAATACAAACAACTGACCAAAATCCTTTTTTTTCCTACATCATTTAGAGGAAACATCAATTACTGCCTGAACACTGTATTCTTACTCTATCAGTGTATAGAGACAGCCCTATATTAAAATTTACCAAAAAAACAATATAAATCTATACCTATATTTACTGTAACCCTTTAGGCTGTTGAGTGTCCATCTGGAAAATCCACTTAGTTTCGCTTTTGGAGACCTCTCTTTCCATATCTTTTTCTCTCCAATGGAGGACGATCCTGTCGATCCCATAAAAAGTTAAAAGGCTTGGATCTTTATTATGTTTGATTTTAAAATGTTTAGATACACTATGATTTTCAAAGCCTTTTTTAATGTTATTGTGTTCTCCTATTCTCACTTTTAATTCCCTAGTAGCCCTGCCAATATAGTGCATTTGGCATGGACATTCTAGGACATAAACTACATGGGATGAGTCACCCAAAATTAACTGTCTGATGTCATACTCTATACCCGTTGTCTTTGATGAAAAACTCTTTCTCTTTTTCTTACCCCCTCTGGTCTTGGTGCACGCTTTACATTTGCCACAGCCAAAAAGCATTTTAGGTTGTTTTGGAGGCTCTATTACATTATGTACTATTTTGTTCCTTAAAGAACAATTCTTCCTTTAAACAAATTTGGGCTTTTCAGGAAGACATTTTTTGATAGATTCATCTTTTAATAATATGGGCCAATGCTTGCCAATAATATTTTCTATTTATTTATAATTTCCATTAAAATCTGTAATGAAACTCACTGGTATGTCATTACTCGTCTTCTTGTTTTTTTTTATTAAACATGAAATTGCTGTCTTTCTCAAATACCTTATTTTTTTCTTCTTCTACAAATTTTTTTTATATCCCTTTTCCACAAATCTATCAATAGATCTGTCTGTTCAAAAAAATAAGAGTCCTCGTCACAGTTTCTCCTGATTCTTGTAAACTGGCTCTTTGGAGTATTGTATATCCACCTTGGCTGATGACAACTGAAAGTGGGGATGTAGCTATTACAATCAATGTCTATAAAATAGTTTTTGTAAACATTTTACATCTTTTTTATGTAATATCAGGTCTGAGAAATGTATTTCAGTAATACTCATTTCCCCTGTGAATTTTAAACCATATATGTTCAAATTTATATTATCCAAAAAATTGTTTAAATTTTCCTTTGGCCCCTCCCATACTATCAAGATGTCATCTATGTATCTTTTGTATAGCGATATTTCCAACCATTTCCCAAAATATTCTCTTCCTCCCACTTGGCCATCAGGGGCTACACTGGGTGTAGATTTGGCTCTCATGGCAACTCCTTTGAGTTCTTATTATGCCAAAATACACTGCTCCAAAAAATTAAAGGAACACTTTTTAATCATAGTATAGCATCAAGTCAATCTAACTCCTGGGATATTGATCTGGTCAGTTAAGTAGCAATTAAGTAGCTTCAGCTGTTTGGTGTTAATGAAATTAACAACAGGTGCACTAGATGGGCAACAATGAGATGACCCCAAAAACAGGAATAGTTTTAGCGGTGGAGGCCACTGACATTTTTTTCCCTACTCTGACAACTCATGGGGCCCCCAGGCAATAGGGTATCATGGGGCCCCTGTGTCCTTGCCCAAACTCAAAAAAGCATATCATAGGGCCCCCTACTGACCCCGGTCCCTCGGGCAGTACCTGAGTTTCCAAATGGTCAGTCCACCCCTGGTCAGTGTCAATACTGGTAGCATGAGGTGATGCATGGACCCTACAGAGGTTGCACAGGTAGTCCAACTCCTCCAGGATGGCACATCAATACGTGCCATTGCCAGGAGGTTTGCTGTGTCTGCCAGCAAAGTCTCAAGAGCACAGAGGAGATTCCAGGAGACAGGCAGTTACTCTAGGAGAGCTGGACAGGGCCATAGAAGGTCTTTAATCGATCAGCAGGACCGGTATCTGCTCCTTTGTGCAAGGAGGAACAGGATGAACATTGCCAGAGCCCTACAAAATGACCTCCAGCAGGTCACTGGTGTGAATGTCTCTGACCAAACAATCAGAAATCAGACTTCATCTTGGTGGCCTCGGGGCCTGGTGTCCTCTAATGCGCCCTGTGCTCACTGCCCATCACCATAGAGCTTGATTGGCATTTGCCATTGTACACCAGAACTGGCAGGTCCACCACTGGCACCCTGTGCTTTTCACAGATGAGAGCAGGTTTACCCTGAACACATGTGACAGATGTGGAAGGGTCTGGAGAAGCCCTGGAGAATGGTATGCTGCCTGTAACATTGTTCAGCGTGACTGTTTTGGTGGTGGGTCAGTGATGGTCTGGGGAGGCATATCCATGGAGGGACGCACAGACCTCTACAGGCTAGATAATGGCACCCTGACTGCCATTAAGTATCAGGATAAAATCCTTGGACCCAGACCCTAAGCTGGTGCAGTGGGTCCTGGGTTCCTCCTGGTGCATGACAATGCCTGACCTCATGTGGTGAGAGTATGCAGGCAGTTCCTGGAGGATGAAGGAATTGATACCATTGAATGTCCCCCTTGCTCGCCTGACCTAAATTCAATAGAACGCCTATGGGATATCATGTTTTGGTCCATCCAACACCACCAGGTTGCACCTCAGACTTTCCAGGAGCTCAGTGATGCCCTGGTCCAGATCTGGGAGGAAATACCCCAGGACACCATCGTCGTCTCATTAGGAGCATGCCCCGACGTTGTCAGACATGCATACATGCACATGGGGGCCATACAAACTACCATTTTGAGTCGCTGCAATGAAATTTCAGCAAAATTGACTAGCCTGCTGCATAATTTTTTTCTCTTTGATTTTCCCGGTGTCTTTGAATTCAGTCCTCTGTAGGTTGATAATTTTCATTTCCATCAAACGATCGGACATCCTTATGTTCCTAACACATTTCCCTGTCCATATCAGCAAGAATTTTGATCTGTTTTTCCATAAGGTTTTTCATATGAATTAGCAATTTTGTATATGTACCATTGACATATTGTATACATTTTTTGGTCACTTTTGTATACTATGTGAATTAAGAGATATGGCAAAATTAGTTTCCTAGGTAGTATCTTACCAACCATTCCATATCTGCCATCCCTCTCTGCCAATCCCTCTACTGACTTCCCATTGCCCAAGAAATAAAATTAAAAACATTGACAATAACATATACTGTAAAGCCATTTATAACTCTGCTCCAAATTACATCACCAATCTTGTCTCCAAATATCACCCAAACCGTCCTCTCCGCTCTTCTCATGACCTCCTGCTCTCTAGCTCCCTTGTCTCCTCCTCCAATGCTCATCTCTGGGACTTCTCTAGAGCCTCCCCCATCCTCTGGAACTCTCTACCCAAATCTATCTGACTATCACCTACTCTGCCCACTTTAAGGCGATTGTCTGAAATCCTCTTCAGGGAAGCCTACAGTGCCTTCAGCTAATAACCAAATCTTCTATTTCTCCTATCAGTTCATCCCTCACAGTTATTACCTTTTGAACCACCAGCCCCTCCCTCTTAGATTGTAAGCTCCAAGGAGCAGGGCCCTCCTAACCTTCGTGCATTGAACTGTATCGTTGCTGTATTGTCTCCCTTATATTGTAAAGCGCTGAGCAAACTGTTGGCGCTATATAAATCCTGTATAATAATAATAGGTGGAGAGCAGCAGTGTTTGTTCGTCTGACTGTATTTATTTTTGTACATATACATAAGGCACATATTAGGTGTGATTGACTGTTTTTCCCTATGCTCCGGCAGTTGCTGGTCCTCTGATGTCATGAAGTAGAGTGTAGGGTTCATAGCCCTGTACTAGATGTGAGGACTCTGAGGTACAGTCCACCATTGAAGCATATTGGAGTAGAGGAGAGCAATGGCTGCCAGGGAAGCAGAGGGTGGGGTGAGTAAAACTACTCTTCCTGGTATTCTAGACTTAAATTAATATTTAACTCTTGCAGTAAGGGGGCAACCCCACTGCAAGGCAGGATTTTGCCTTTCTCCAGAGGTAGGCTTTAACCATATCTTAGGCATATCAAAAATACAATAAAAAAACACCATACCTTACTCTATTAAAAAAAATGTAAAAAAAGTTTTGGCTTTAGGGTTGATTCACATCTGTGCGGTGAATTTTAGCAGTGTTTTAGACTCTTTACCATTGCCGTTAATTAATGGTCCACACCTAAGGTCATTTTCATACCTGTGTGTTTTACATTCACTTTAGGTGCAGTGTGTTAAAAAAAATCCCGCTATCTTCAAATAGAGCTCAATGTTAATGCACCTAAAATGCAAAACATCTAAAGTGCGCCACACTGATGTGAACTGGATGTAAAACGCTCATCAAACGCACAGATATGATTTATTTCAACAAATATCTTTGTTATTCATTTTAGATTATGATCTGTCTAGAGTACAGCTTCAATTTACTAGAAAAGTCACACCTGTACACTGGGAATCTGGTAAAGTGAAATACCTGTTTGAAGTCTGCTTTGCACTGTTACTGACAAGGAAGTTTCTGTTCATATTTTTAACTTCTGACAGTACTTACATGCTTTACATAATGTTTGTGGTGAATCACTTGTCTGAAGTAATTGCATGTAGGTTTGTTTTATTTACATGTAAATACCTGGAGATGAAGCTCCCTAAATAACACTGCCTTTATTATTTATTGAATAAAACCCCTCACCAAAACTAAACAGGCAAAACACCTCTCCACTAGAAGAACGTTAGGCTATTGGCCAAAAAATTGGAGCCAGCCTATAGCCATTTGCTTAGAGCCAGTCCCATGAATGTAACATCTGGGATAATTTGTAGTGCATTTGAAAAACATATTGTTTTAGGGCAAGGCCATGTCACTGATAAAGCAGTTTAGATCAGGTTTTGGAGAAATGATGTAGGTGTAGCCTGGCTTCATATTTAGGGTTGCCATCTCATCCCTTTAAAACCGAAAAACACATATTAATTACACAAGTTCCATGGCTGTTTAAGGTGGTAATTAAACTCACTTAGTGCCTTGTGTGCATTAACATAGCCTCAGAACCTGTGTAATTAATATGTGTTTGGTTTTAAAGGGATGAGGTGGCAACCCTATTCATATTAGAGTCAGGATTAGAGGTCAGGACCCACCCTTCCAAGGGGTTTGTGATTTTAACTAGTTGCCGACCGCAGGTAGCCAAATGACAGCTGTCCAGTTCTGGGAGGCTGTCATATGACGTCCTCCCAGAATGTGCTCTCCTGCGCGCTCCCAGGGGCACGCACCCGGTGATCTCTGTGATCGCTGTGTCCTACGAACACAGCTGATCACGTGATGTGGTAAAAGGCCAATCACAGCGGCCTTTTACCACATGATCAGCCGTGTCCAATGACACGCTGAACACTGAGAAATTGCCGGTTCTCGGCTGCACTTTCCTCACACTGTCAGCGCTTGAGGAAATTACTGCCGAGAACCGGCAGTTGTCAGAATCGGCTCTGATCATTAGGGCCCTGATGATCGGTACCCAGCAGTGCCACCCACCTGTGCCCACCAGTGCCCATTAGTGCCACCCAACTGTGCCCATCAGTGGCCACCAGTGCCACCCACCAGTGCCAATCAGTGCAGTCCAGCAGTGCCGCCAGTCAGTGCCGGCCAGCAGTGCCGCCAGTCAGTACCCAGCAGTGCCGCCGGTCAGTGCCGCCTATCAGTGCTGACAATCAGTACACATCATCGGCGCCAGCTCATCAGTGCCGCCTATCAGTGCCACCTATCCGTGCCACCTATCTGTGCCGCCTCATTAGGGCTGCCTATCATTGCCCATCAGTGCCACCTATTTTATTTTTATTATTATACAGTATTTATATCAGTGCCTATCAATGCCCATCAGTGCTGCCTATCAGTGCAGCCTCATCAACGCACATCAGTGAAGGAGAAAATTTATCTGTTTGCAAAATTTTATAATAGAAACAAAGAAACTTTTTTTTTTCAAATTTTTTGCTCTTTTCTTGTTTGTAACGCAAAAAATAAAACACCCAGCGGCAAGTAAATAACACCAAAAGAAAGCTCTATTTGTGAGAAAAAAATGATAAACATTTTATATGAGTACAATGTTGAATGACCGCGCAATTGTCATTCAAAGTGCGACAGCGCTGAAAGCTGAGAATTGGCCTGGTATGGAAGGGGGTATAAGTGCCTGGTAGGCAAGTGGTTAAGGGAGCAGAGAGGTGTATCTCTGCACCATGCTGGACAGGACAGTCTAAGACATGAGCCTGTGAAGGAAGGAGCAGTGGGGAGCTATTGAAAAGACAAAGTCAAGCTGACAGGTACAGCGTTCTGTGCACGAGCACTGAGACTGTGTGGTAGATGGTCTGGAGGACCAAGGCATGGGGCCTGACAAATAGAGATGTGAAGAGAGCCATGAGGCTGATTATTGTTTATGTTGTTTGATGATGAAAATCCCTGAGTTGGAAGCTGTTTAATAAGAACTTTTGCTTTCTTTTAAAGAAAAGTAGGCAGGAAAAACCCTGCAATCTACATCTGGTGTGGAGTAAACCCAATGTTTTTGCACTACCAATGAAGTACAAAACCCCCAACTTGTCACAATATAAAAACATTTCCCAGTATTCTTTATTAGGGATGATCTCAGGAGTGTTCAGGTCCTAGTCTGAACCCACTCAAGTGATCCCACCAGAAAGCTCTCATTCGTAGGTGATGGATATAAAAGTCTATGGTGGGGCAGGGAATGGCTTAGCCACCTAAGGCTGACCAACTACAGTGACAGCTTCCTGGTGGGATCTCCCAGGTGGGTTTGGGCTTGAATCCAAACATGCCTGGGATCATCCCTACACTTTATCCAGCTGTTGTGGGGGGTAAGGACAGTTTTGCTCACATTGGAAGCATTGTAACTTCTTATCAGAGGTATCACCTAAGGTACAGAGATGATATTCTCACAGTTTCTGAAACAGCCACAATCTGAGTTATGTACAATATCACCTCCTAGTAGTCCTGAAATCGCAGGCCATCCAATCAGACATTGATTACTTTGTGCTCTGTTTTGTCTGACCAAACAGTCTTTAGTTCATCTCTTTAGTTAACAGGAGATAAAACTATAATTCTACCACTTTACAAAACTGTGGTTCAGCCACATCTTGAGTATGCTGCCCACTTCTGGTCACCAGTCCTCAGGAAGGATGTGCTGGAACTGAAAAGTCCAGAGAAAGGCAACAAAGCTAATAGGGGACTAGAGAACCTCAGTTATGAAGAATGTCTACAAGTATTAAACTTATTCTCCCTAGAGAAGTGGCACTTAAGAGGAGATATGATAGCGATATAGCGATATACAAATATCTCAATGGTAATTCTAGCATATGGAGAAAACTATTCAGTCTTAGGTCCCTTAAGAGGACCGTGGCCACTCAATGAATTTGGGAGAGAAGTGGGTTAACCTTATTCTGTGTAAGGGGTTCTTTACTGTCAGAGTGGTAAGGATGTGGGACTTCTTTCCACAGTTGGTGGTGTCAGCAAGGGAGTGTTGATAATTTTTTAAAAATTATTAGATGGGCATCCTAATTGTTGCAATATACAGAAATATGAGAAAGGGTATTGACATAAACCCACACACACAAATCACACAGGTTTCACTGGATGGACTGGTTTCTTTATTCAACCTTACCAACTATGTAACCATGTATAAGAATTGCAGGCAACAGGATTTAGCTTCATCCTCCTCAAAGGCACAACAAAGAAAGACTTAACAGCCATTAAATTGAATCGATAAGTGCACATGTGTGGGCAATTCACTAGACATTACAAACCTTTTCCAGCTAGCCATGATAAAAACCTAATTGTAAATGGCTCTCAAAATTCTGATTAAGAACAATCAGACAGTTTCTACACATAACTTTAAATGTCTGCTCTGCTAGGTACCTGTATTCTCCTGGAGCCAATTTAGGAAGATTATATAGAGCAAAGGTATCAAACTCAATTTCATTGCAGGCCTCATCAGCATTACAGTTGCCCTCAAAGGGCCAGCTGTATCTATATGACTATATAAATGTATCTACTCTTTATCATATTAAATAATTGCCCCTGCATTCGATTATTACTGGTTTTAATAATAACTTAAGAGTTAAGCTGTTAAGAGCAGGTGCAAAAGAGGGTCAAAACAACGCTGGTGTCATCATCAAGAAACTTTATTGGAGGCGGCTTTTCACAGAACATGGTTCTGCCATGGTGTATTGTGAGCAGTCTCCAACAAAGTTTTTAGAACAAGCATGCAGCAAATGGTGGTCACAGAAAGTCAAAATTACCAATTTTTGTATATGTTTTGAATCAGCTACCAAGGAAGTATTGAAGCCAAAGCAATAGCATTACAGCCAGGCAACTAGAATTTTCAAAAGGAGAATCAACAGTAGTGGCCTTTATATTTTCCTCATGATGGGTCTGCTTTAAAATTAATTTAAAGCGAAGTGTCACTGAGCAAATCTCTCCCAGCTTATGTTACATAATTTAATAAGGTAGTGCAATGATAATGTGAAAGGTTTATTAACATTGTCAAACTGAACCTCTGTTTTATTTTAACCACATGCTTACTGCGCTATAGCCGAATGACAGCTACAGCACGGTTTCCAGTTCTGGGAGGGTGTCATATGACGTCCTCCTAGAACACGCCCCCAGCGGCGCTAACCCGGCAATCTCCTTGATCGCTGTGTCCTATGGACACAGCTGATCACATGATGAGGTAAAAGGCCAATCACAGCAGGCTTTTACCACGTGATCAGCTGTGTCCAATGACACAGCAGATCACCGAGTAAATACACTTGCTGGTTATTGGCAGCACTTTCCTCACACTGTTACAGCGTGAGGAAAGTACTGCCGATAACCGGCAGCTGTCCCCGAGCAGATCGGCACTGATTATCAGGGCACTGATGATCAGTGCCCTGCAGTGCCAGCCACCAGTGCCCAGCAGTACCCCCCATCAGTGCTGCCCAGCAGTTGCACTGATCAGTGCCACCAGTGAGTGCTGTCAGTCAGTCAGTGCCTCCTATCAGTGCCCAACATTGCTGCATTTCAGTTCAGCATCATCAGTGCCTCCTCATCAATGCCCAGCAGTACTGCCTCATTAGTGCCACCTCATCAGTGCTGTCTATCTGTGCCACCTCATCTGTGGCCATCAGTGATGCCTATCAGTGCAGCCTCATCAACACACATCAGTGAAAGAGCAAAATTACCTGTTTGCAAAATTTTATAATAGAAACAAAGAAAAACTTATTCTATTTCAGATTTTTTTGCTCTTTTTTTGTTTATAGTACAAAAAATAAAACACCCAGTTGCGATTAAATACCACCAAAAGAAATCTCTATTTGAGGGGAAAAAATAATAAAAATTTCATATGGGTACAGTGTTGCATGACATCGCAATTTTCATTCAAAGTGCGACAGCGCTGAAAGCTGAAAATTGGCCTGGGCACGAAGGGGGTAAAAGTGGTTAACTGATATCTAGTTACTTAGATTTGCTATGTTTTTTTCACATGAAAATATAACTGTTGAAAAAATGGAAAATCGTAAAATTATTTTCAGAAGAATTTTGCATTCGAAGCATGAGTTGTTACAGTTATTCCCCTTTAAGTGTGTAGTTCGTCCACTGTAGCAGTTCTTTGTCACTGATGTTTAAGAGGTGAGGTGTGGATGGCTTGTGCAGGTGACACACAGCAGAGCACCAGAGCTATCTGCTGAGCTTGTCATCTTTTATTTCATGGGGAAAGCATGTCCTAGATAGCGTGTGAAGCACTGCCAACTATGATTTCCAGGACAACATGGTGGCCAAGATTACATGGAACAGGGAATGTTTGCAAACATTCCAGATCAGTCCACCATTCAAATGTATTTTCCTAGAAATTTTGAACACCGATATCCATTTTCAAGGTATTCCTCCTTTTACTTACCATTTTGTGATTTGCTGTATTTAGTGCCCAACTCAGGGGTGCAGAAAACATTAAGCTTGCAGTGGACCCCAACCACACTGCAAGGGTAAATGCCCATTTTTACAGATGCTGGAAAGGAATAAGATAAAATGCTTACTTTATTCCTTGTTACTGCAGCCTTCCTCCTCTCTGTACAACTTCCCCCCAAAGTCACTGCTCTTCTTTGCCCTACCAGTCACAGAAATTCTATTTAACCATGTGCAAAGCGGGATCATAGCTTGCTACTGGGGGAACAAGCAATAAGCAATAAGCAAGCAGATTACTGCTTACTTATTACTCCTTAGACAAAACTAAGCATTTAAACCCTTGAAGCATGTGTGTGGTGTGTGTGTGGGTGCTAAGGGTAAATTTCAAAACTAAGAGTTCAACTTTGGGCTTATTTCTAATAGTGCAGTCTTAAACTGTTATAGTTGTTCAGGTTTAAATATTAAAAATGTAGATTTGGCCTCATGTTCAGTGCAGGTCACAGTTGGGGTCACCTACCGCACACATAAAATGTGGAAATTAGCGTGTATTGTAATGGATTTGAAAGAACTGCAACTGTCAGACTCGAAGTGACCTGTAACCCCCTGTGACTCCATAAATAAAGCTAATTAAGTAGCAAACGGTGAAATATTTTATCTGTAAGCCTGAATATTAAACAAAATGTAGGATCAAAACATAGCTCCCAACTGTCCCTGATTTAGAGGGACTGTCCCTCCTTTAAAACCAAATCTCTTCTTCCCTCTGTCCTTGTTACTTGTCCCTCTTTTTGATATGATGTATAGACCTTTATAAAGAAATGTAATATTTAGTTACTAAAAGTGTTATACTACAGTTAACCATATATCCCACCTTTAAATTATTGCATTTGTTTATTTGAAATTCTGGTATAACGATAAAGTAGTGGCAAAAAAAAATTATTTGTGGGTTTAACCAATCATTTTTGCATATCAATTCTTCATGGTCCCCGTAACTTGCTGCATTACATGAGTGTGTCCTTTGCCTACATACCTTATACTAAGATGTCCCTCATTCTCATCTCAGAAAGTTGAGAGGTACTGTATATGCCCAAAATTTTAGAAATACAGGGGCATAATGTGGGTAATATTAACTTAACTTTGCAAATGCCTGGCAGTGCATAGGGTACAACAGTAACAAAAGAGAAATGCAACATTACAACCAAAAAATAAAGGGAATCATCAAAACAGGTTGTTTTTTTTTCACTGACTAAACTTAATTTTTTAGCTCAGTTTTAGGCCCCATCAAAATTAGAAAAATGAGTAAAGACAACTGTCCATTGAAAATAGTTCCAAGGAATAACTTATGGCTGTTTTCAAGGAAGTTCACTAGACAGAAATTCTGCAGCTGCTAGAGAAAATCTTTTGCAAACTTTAACTTTTAGCAGCTCACTGCTAACAGTGCTGTAAAACACCACTCATCAAAGTTTATATCTCTTCAACAGAACTGGACTGAAGTAGGCCTAGGAAATCTGCACAGTCTACAAAAAAAATAAAATCAAAAAGCAATCTATCCAGTAAAGAAGCTTTATAATACATAGCAGTGGGCACTGTGGAACAGGCTAATATAAAAGGTGAATCAGAAAGATTTAGATTTGCTGAAACCTATGCTAGGAGTTGCCAATACTAAAAATTGCTTGGTTTTTCTGAATCACTTGTGGGTAGGTGCCTCTGCATCTCCGTGGATGCGGCGGCAGTACAGACACAGAGTCCAGTTGTAGATAAACTAGGACTTGTATTGCAGAAAATACCAACTACAAACAACCCCAGTGGGAAAGCACCACTAAGAGTAACACTTACAGTTCAGTCAGAGAGCCAGCAAGTAAAGGTGCACCAACAGCGTCGGTCTTCAGAGGGCAGAATGCGGCCTGGCTGGTCCAATCCCAAAAGGGAGTACAGTACAGGATTGTGAGTCCCTAGCTTATCCCAACTTGTCAGGAACTATCACTTTCCCTTATAGGTGGGTGCTCTTTACCTATCCTAACCACTTTGCAAAATAAGTGCCAAAACCTAGGGGCAGAGACTCCAAAAGATGGCCACCAGAGGTCAACTGTGGAGAGGACATCTATCCTTGCCATCAGGGACTCCTTACAGAATGTAATAGCTACCAGGAGGTCTGCACTGGTGGGATTGTCAGGTTCCAGAGGAGCTGGAGGAATCTGTGTACTTGCCAACATGACTGCAGCAGACTGTCTTGTGGGCAAGAAGGCTGTCATTGAAACTAGGCGGGAGGGGCCCAAGGACGAGTGGGTGTTTTGCTGCTTGCTGGAAGCAATCTACAGTGCCGGAAAAAAGCAGAGGTGTTGCAGGGGATAGGAGCGCCGGAACGGAGCTGGTCTGCAAGAGGCGAATTGCCCATAGGATGATGGTTCAAGATGACTGGTACGGAGCTCCGGTGGTGTGTGGCTTGTCTCCTTCACATCCCAGCCACACCCCTCTGAGGTCACCTGAATGCAGCATAGCCACCTGGAATGCTACCTCCAGGAACTAGGAAACCATAGAAAACTGAGCTTCTCCTGACTTCCTCTCCAGGCTGTGATACTTTTCCATTTGTGTGCTACCTACAGCAGAGAAAGCAGACTGCACCTGTCTACACACTGACTCGGAACAAGCATGCAGCTAGTAAAGTTAGAACTATTTAATTACATTCTTGTTGTGGGTAAGGAATTTGGAAACTATTGATAATATAGCATTTTTATGACAGGCCATCGGCATTTTCTGAAAGAAAGATCTACAATATAAGCCTACCAGGGGCATAAATAAGGAGGGAATATGGGGGTCCAAACTACCTCAAAGTGTCTGTCTGTGGCACAGCAGTTTTCTCAGCCATACCACAGTTACCACACCCGTGTTCACTCTGCCACACGGAACATGCTGCCTGATTACTCTCCTCTAGGTGCCTAAGACAGAACCCAGGAAAAAAAATATCTAGGGCCCTGCAGTCTACATATTTGTACCTAAACAGCAGTCAGTAAACATACAATTCCTACTGCTTGATAAGACCATATGCCAAAACAATACACCCATGCAATTGGTAGCGATGGGGGAAAGGTTATCATACTCCTAGGGCACAAGACAGTAAATTAAATAAAACAGTTTACTATACACAGAAGGGACCTACGTTTTTTTCATTTTTTTTCATAATGGAAGTTTTCCATGAAAATGTGTGGCTTGTGTTGTAATCAAGGGCAGAATGAAGCTGATCTTATAGCCTGTGGTGCTTCTTTGATGTGCAAGATGACTGCTTGTTAATGACTGAAAATATCTTCAGGTTTCGTAATACTATCATTTGCACTGTTCTCTTTACGGAATGACATTTGGCTTCCCTTTGGATTTTACTGCTGAACTCTCTTTTTAAAGAGAATACACTGTAGTACTGAAATCGTTCTGTTTCTTCTCCTGCACGTGGACAGGTCTCCAGGGAAAAGCATTAAGGTAGTGCCTCACTAGACTACATATGTTATCATATGTATCAATACTTCCTTACTCTTAGATCTGGTTACCTAGTTTTCATAATTAGATAACAAGAAAGTCCTGTTTCACGGGATTGCATGTAAAGTAAATATACCCAGCAGTTATAGAACCATCTAGAATATGATAATGTTTAGTGTGTCATTCTCTAGTAAATAAGACCTATTAACCCTTCATGGTCTGGAATGAAAAACAAAGGACCTAATGTACCAGAGGGGTATAAGGAGTAAAATACTACGTGCACAGTGTCACGTTCCTAGCAACGAATCACTATCCTAGCTTTACTGGTATGTCTTCAGTAATGTGAATTCTATTGGCACAGAGCTTCTTGCCTAATGCACGGTTTAGCCTAGGTTGACACTACAGCGGTGCGGTAAATCCCATGTGATTCGCACAGGAACCGCACTGCATTCCTGTACAAAGCACATGAGATTTGTATGCGGTGCGATTAGAGCCATACATTTTGTATGGCTCTAATCACACTACACCCACACCAAAAACACACAGAACCCTTTTTTAGCTGCATTAGAATCGGATCACATAGGTATTCACACCTATGCGATCCAATTCTGCATATCGCACCGTGTTTTGCGGACCAATGTCGGGGGTGTTGTTAACTTAACATACACACCCGCATCGGTTCATATGAAAGGGGTGCGATTGTGATGCGGTGCAGAATTCGCACTGAAAACGCTGCAAATTCCGCACCGCATCAGTGTGAACCAGGGCTGATTGAATTGCTGGCTTTACTTTATAAGACCCCAATGAACACTTGATACCCAGTGCCTAAAACTCTGGCATTTAGGTGTGGACAGGAGAAAAAGGTGCATTGCCCAGCCCTGCTGCTGACAGCCTGGTAAATTCTGAGAGTCTGACAGGTGCTGCAGCTGGACAGGGCACTGAGGGCTACTAACAGTTAGGTCAATATGAGCCGGGGCAGACTGACCATTTGGAAACTCAGGCACTGTCCGTGGGCCCGGGGTCAGTAAGGGGCCCCATGAGATGCCCCTGGTACCTTTTTCATATGCTTTTTTGAGTTTGGGCAAGGACACAGGGGCCCCACGATCCCCTATTGCCCGGGGGCCCCATGAGTTGTCAGTCCGCCCCTGATATGAGCCCAGGGATAAATGCCTGAAATGCAAGCCTGAAGCTCCATTTTGTAAGACTATGACCTGGTGCTCATGTCTGGTTGTTTCCACATACAGAAATCCTCCTGCCTGCAACAAGGCTGTCACAGTATATTAGTAATGAATAGGCAGGCGCTAGGTTCAAACAAGGTAAATAGCATAAGGTGTAAAGTAGCACCCTATACTCCCCATATATTGATTAAATTATGAATTATGTGCATGAATAGCAATAATTAAATATCAATCAGTACATATACCAAACATAAATAAATATAAAGTGACTATATATTCCCAATTTTATGAAGCACCCTTATGCTTCCACCAAGTGCTGCATGAATTCAAATCATGACAGTCCTTCTTTGACTTCAAAATTTGGTGACATAGAAATCCATAAATCCACACAAATGGCAAACAAATGGATCACTTACCAGACCTATATGACCCCCATTACAGTGGTCATATATCGCATTCTGTGTCACAGTATAGCTGCTGGATTTTTTTATGTTATTTATTATTATGGAGTATCCAGTAGAGGGGCAGTGACAGCTGTGGTGGGTGCAGATCTGGTAACCCCACCAGGAAGGATTTTGCCACCAGTCACTGAGAGAGTTTAAAGATAACCTATGCTGCAAGAAATATGAAGGTTGCCGTTGTTGACCTGTCCTTCTGAAAATGCCATTCTGATTTCATGAATGCTTTCTAAGTCACTGGCCTAAAACAGGCATGCAGATCATGAGGCCTGGCTTTTCTTAGACTTCAGACTGCTGCAGGTATGTGACTCAGAAAGCACTGAACCCATATCCAAGGAGCTAGAATTATCAGAAGGGAGTCCTCAATGGCAGACTAGATATTTCTCTTAGCATGGATTTTCTTTAAAGAGTATTTTCAGATTTGCAGTCAAACTAGGATAACACCTACATCAGGAGCAGGGGCGGGCTGACAACTCATGGGGCCCCCGGGCAATAGGGGATCATGGGGCCCCTGTGTCCTTGCCCAAACTCAAAAAAGCCTATGAAAAAGGTACCAGGGGCATCTCATGGGGCCCCCTACTGACCCTGGGCCCTCGGGCAGAGCCCGAGTTTCCTGTTCAGGAGTGCTCAATCTTTTGAAGAGCGTGGGCCACTTAAGTGATTTGGTAACCGGTTGCAGGCCACAATGAAACAAAATGGTTCAGAATTTCTGATTTTTTATTTTGAATGACATGATGAAAATTTTAAACAAACCACAGTTTAATCACAAAAATCATTTTTTTATTACCAGATCCAATTAATCCTACTCTCATGCTCAAGTGTGACCATGCGAAAAAGCTCCGAACCAGTGTTTCAGCCTTCACTATATCAGGGTCTTTGCAGCCATCCCTTGAATTGCCAGAACAAGGACTGTGGACAATCTAAGAAAAAAACATCAAGGAAACAAACTAGCACATACTCTAGCCTGAGTCTCATTGCGATGTGAATGACAGCCTCGGCTGCCTTGGATCTCTGCCTCCTCATTGGTTGAGACAGCAAGCAGGAGATATTGGCTCCCACTGCTGTCAATCTCAGCCAGTCAGCCAATGAGGAAAGGGATGGGGCCAAGCCGTGGCTCCGTGTGTGAATGGACACACAGAGCAGGGGATGCACCCATAGTAAGCTGCTTGCTATGGGGGCATCCGACAGAAAGGAGGAGCAGGAGAGCCTGCGGGGGGGAATCAAGAAGAGGAGGATCCAGGCTGCTCTGTGCAAAACCACTGCACACAGCAAGTAAGTTATTATTATTATTATTATACAGGATTTATATAGCGCCAACAGTTTGCTCAGCGCTTTACAACATATGTAAGTTGTTTGTTATTGTACAAAAAAAATAATTAACCTTTGGAATCACTTTAAGCAAAGATAAAATGACACATTATGCACTCACATGCTCTTGGAATGACACCAAGCTCATGACACAACTGTGAGAATCCACATTCAGAACCCCTGTATGGATGCCATTAGATATAATCCACTAAACTAAAGGCTCCTATTCCCATGTCATGTGTTAAGAAAGAAAGGGAAGAACAGGGAACTAGCTGCAATAGCTGCTTGTATATGACAGCTGCGGGGATTATGGAGGATTGGCAATCGTTAGAGCGGCCTGCACCCAAAGGAGGATGTGCATGGTGATTGCCTTAGGTTTGAGGTCGCGGACCACATCAGATGGCTCCGCAGGCCACAGGTTGAGCATGCCTGACCTACTTTATAATTGTTAATGTTCTCATTCACATAGCATAACTTAAAAATATATACAAATCTTGGCTGGACTCTATACCCCTCCCTGCCCTTACACCCTCTCAGATTGTCACTCTTAATGCCCCCTGTACTTTAGAAGAAATAACATGTGCGATAGGCGCGCTCAAGCTCTCTACTGCGCCGGGTCCTGACGGATTTACCGCTAGCTATTATAAACATTTTGCCTCTACATTGGCTCCATACTTGATAACTTTATTTAATGATGTTTTGCAGGGGGGTAAGTTCCCTGGGGAGATGTTATTGGCTAACATGTCTCTAATACCCAAGCCACAGAAGGACCACTGTTTGCCACAAAACTATAGACCAATCTCAGTCATGAATAATGATCTAAAGATATTTAGCCGTATTTTGGCGGACCGGTTGGCCCCTATCATCTCCTCTTTGGTCTCTCCAGACCAGTCGGGTTTTATTCCCGACAGATTTATTACTGATAACATTCGTCTCACTCTAAATGTTATTCAAGACGCCAATTTACATTCCAAAGAGGTTCTGTTGATGAGTTTGGATATAAACAAGGCCTTTGATAGTGTTCTTTGGCCCTACTTGTTCTCCTTGCTACAGAAAATGGGCTTTAGTGAGGGGTTTTTGGCAGGCATACATGCCCTGTATGACTCTCCTAAAACGAGAATTAGGCTTCCTGGCTGTAACTCTGACTTCTTTACATTGGGTAGAGGTACCCGCCAGGGTTGTCCTCTTTCACCCCTTTTATTTGCGCTGGTGTTGGAACCTTTGGCATTGGCGATTAAATCACATTCGGATATTTCTGGCTATTCATTATTAGTTTCACATTTTAAATTGAGCATGTATGCTGATGATGTTATGCTTTTTATTACTAACCCGTTGACTTCTTTACCTAACTTGTGTGCTGTATTGAACGATTTTGCCAAAGTGTCAGGTCTCACCGTTAATTTTACCAAATCTGTGGTCATGCCTGTTAATGTTCCTGACTCCCTAAGTGCATCTCTCCGTAGTTCTTTCCCATTTCGCTGGGTCAAGGACAGGATATCCTATCTGGGGATTAACCTCACTCCCAGATACTCGGATATATTTGCGGCTAATTGTCCACCATGTGTATCGCGTCTCTCTACTCTACTGAAGATCTGGCACGGTTATCATATCTCCTTTCTGGTTAGAGTCACGGCGGTTAAAATGAATATTTTGCCCAAATTGCTTTATCTTTTTAGAGCACTTCCAGTTCCGGTCTCAAAAACCTTTTTGGATCATTTTCAGCGGACTATTAATAATTTTATTTGGGGAAATAAGCATCCACGTTTTGCCTCATCCATTTTGTAACGCTCACAACGGTCGGGAGGTCTCGGTCTTCCTAACTTTTGGCTATATTATCTCTCGGCTCGCTTTGCGCAATTGTCACAATGGGCTACTATTAACTCTCAAATCCCGTGGATCAAGTTTGAGTCTCAGTCGATACGCCCTTTTTATTTACCGGGAATTTTATGGTCTAACATCTCCCCCCGATCGACTGTTTTTCATAACTCCATAGTGACTCACTCACTGACGCTTTGGTCCAAACGCAAATCTAAATTGGGTTTAGTCTCTTCTATTCCCCCAGGTGTGTCATTTTTTGGGGATCCTACTTTTGTTGTAGCCTTTTCTTCCCCTCATATGTTTCGTTGGTGGTATGATCGATCTTTTATCAGATTGTCTGATTTCCAAAGAGGAGGATCTTATATTACCTTTGATATGCTGCGCGTGTTGTTTGATGTTCCTCTTCGCGAGTACCTTCGTTATAGACAGATTAGGCACTTTTTTAAAGCGCACTTTGGCCTTGCCCCATCCTCTCCGATTTCCTTTTTTGAACGTGTCAGCCGTGACTCTCCCAGGGGTAGGGGTCTTATCTCAAATCTTTATCACCAATTTTTGATCTGTCTTTTTCATGCTCCCCCTTTGTACAGACGAAAATGGGAGGAGGATTGTGGCGTCACTTTTTCGGATGAGGATTGGGATTCCATGGTGGATAATATATGCAAGAGCTCTAGATCTCTTTCGGTTCGTGAGACGGCCCTTAAAGTTCTAACCAGATGGTATTATACCCCGTCAAGACTACATGTACTGTTTCCACAAACGTCCCCTCTATGTTTTCGGGGCTGTGACTGCACGGGTACTTTGGTTCATATATTTTGGGATTGCCCGACCATATCTTTGATCTGGCGTAGGATTTCTGAGGTCGCTACCTTATTGTCGGGCGCCCCGATACGATTGTCCATGCAGACCTGTTTGTTGGGGGCCCATATCCCAGGGGTCTCTGATGCCAATCTGAGATTGATACACACATTATGCATTGTCACTTTATGGTCTATTGCCCTACATTGGAGGTCCAATGTTGTACCCTTAGACTCCGTTTTACACAGAATTGACACTGTAATGCTTATGGAACGCATTCATTATACCCTACTGGATAAGATGCACTTATACGATAAAAAATGGGAGTCATGGAGAGATTGCAGACACTTATTACATGCTTAATAACATCCCCAGTAAAAGTTGGCTGGCATGTACTATTGACAGGTGTATCACCTAACCTATTTTGTCGTTTACGTACTTCATGCACTTGTAACTTCCTCTCTTTTTTCTTATCTTCTTTGTTATGTTAATATACCTTTATGTATTGTACTTTTCAAAAGTGCCTTGTTTTTGCTGACAATATCACTTTTAAAGTGTGCTGTTGTTCTACTGTCTACTCTTGTACAATAAAATCGTTTGTAAACAAAAAAAAAATATATACAAATATTTTATATATATAAATAGTATAATAGTATATATACAATATATACTATTTAAAAATTGCTGCCTACCATATTAGATGTTCTTTTATGATAACTACGGTACTGGAAAATCTTACTTTGTTCTATTTTTTTATAAGAGAGCTGGGGAGCTGGGTTTGCCATAATAATCCTGTCTGTACTGTTGGCAGATGACATTATCAGTTGTAAACTAGATTTGAATGCTGCCTATCTTAACAAATGGGTAAGATTTTGAAGCTGGCCTTCATTGTATGTTAATGAGGGAAAACATAGTCTGTCCTTGGGAAATTTAAATTGTTGAGAAATGCTTGCAATTAGCCATGAGGCCTTCTCCTGTGAAACATGTGTAAGTACCCCTAAGCTACCAGAGGTCACCATGGCTTGCTAGTGACCTTTTACCCAGAAGAAAGAAATACTAGCACTTGTTATGTTATTTAAGTCGGCTGCCAGGCAAGGATCCAGCAGCGTTCAGTTTTGAATTTTAGGAGGGGAAGAGTATCATGCAAGCCTTCCGAACAGCTCTCTATGCACACTTTGCCACAGAACAAGGGCCGAAGATACGCATAGCTCATGAACATTTGCAAGGCCTTGCTGTCTTTTAGCTCTAGATGGGTCACAAGGTATAGTCCTGAACCACAGTAGCAGTAACAGTAACCTGGCCACCCAAAGGGATGTATCTTGGACCCTATAGACACTTTATCCATGAGGGCCCTCTGTCACCTGGTCACCACCACTCCCAACACTCCTGCCTTGAGCCAGTTGCATTCCCTCTGTCCATCCTCTATTTTGTATAGTAGGCTGTTCTGCAATCTAATATTGCCCACTTACACTGTGAGACACAGAACCAGGCAGGAGAGTGCTTTAATTAATTTTACTTGATTTCCAAATTATGATGTTAACAGTCCAAATAATAATAGGGAACAACACACAGTACTTAATATCTGTCCTGGCTGCTACACCCTGTGTTCTGCATGAACAAGAGGGGGTTGCTGTAGTACACCAACAATCCCTGTTTCCGAGACTAAAACACCTCAATATAGAACTCCTGTACTCAAGGGCAATCCAAATAATCGAAGAATGTCAATTGTGGGGGTGCCTGCAAAGGGAAAGAACATAGTGGAGGTACACGTAAATGCTTGCTTCAAAAACCTCTTGGTATTCTCACTTACAACTGACCCCCCCACACCTATTTTTATGACTTCACCACAATCGGAGGAATAAGACCGCACCCACAAGTAGAAAAGTATAACGGCATAAGCAACAATGCTAACTTAACCCCCTCTTACATATCTAAGGGTATTTTCTGTAGGTAAGTGTGAATGGGAAAAATATATAGTAGGGTTTTCTTAAATTTTATGGCAAAATCAGAAATACAGTATGCTTTAAAGGTAATATCTTGAAAGATATTACAAATTCCAGGTAATACAGCTGTGCGTTCAATAAAAAAAAGGAATTGGTAGTAACTACAGATTTAAAACAAATCATAAAATAATAAATGTAATAAAAACAATAAAAAAGCTAGCCAGCCAAATTTCAATCAGTGTACGACCAGTTTAAGATTAAGAAGAGAGATGACCGCTTCTCAGTGGTGTTTCTCCTGCAAGTTTTAATCATCAGGATGGGAGTTGGTTGTGACCAGGCTATATTTAAATGCAGTAGAGAAAAACTAGGTTGCCAACCAGGCTGTTCTGTCTGGTAGTTATGTCTAGATTACAAGTGACTGCACAGAATTACAAATTCATTTTACAAATAAAAGAGTTTCTATTTATGCATTTGCCTGGGTATTTAGTTTTTTCCCCGGCATTCAAATTTAAACATCATGATTTAAAACACAAAATTCAAAACACTAACAATAACGTATAAAGCCATTTATAACTCTGCCCCAAATTACATCACCGATCTTGTCTCTAAATATCACCCAATCCGTACTCTCCGCTCTTCGCAAGACCTCCTACTCTCTAGCTCCCTTGTCTCCTCCTCCCTGCTCGTCTCCAGGACTTCTCCAGAGCTTCCTCATCCTCTGGAACTCTCTACCCCAATTTATCAGACTATCGCCTACTCTGCTCACTTATAGGCGATCACTGAAAACCTATCTCTTCAGGGAAGCCTATTCTGCCTTCAGCTAATAATGGAATATTCTACTCTTCCAACCAGTCCACCCCCAGAGTTACTATCTTTTGTACCACTAGCCCCTCCCTCCTAGATTGTAAGCTCCAAGGAGCAGGGCCCTCAAATCCCTCTTGTATTGAACTGTATTGTCTCCCATTATATTGTAAAGCGCTGAGCAAACTGTTGGTGCTATATAAATCCTGTATAATAATAAAATAATAATAATGATTTCATACTTTAACCTTCAACATCTCTTCCATAAAATAAGGAACTGGATTCCAGACAATCTCATAATGGCAGATTGTATAACCCTCTAAATATGCATTCTTCTCTATTATTTTTATTTGGACCTTTAATAATATTACATCAGTAATGCAAATGGGGATATGAGCCTCTGCAGAAAGACCTTTAGCAAATTCTAATATGTGGTGTTCTGTTAAATCCTGAAGGACAGTAAGGAGTTAGATATTCAAGTTCAGACATCTCCCTGATTATTTTCCGGTATTAATCTGAGCTGGGTTAATTGGTAATTAGAGAAAACATTTTCCAGTATAAGAATGTAATGTGGAGGAAGAATTAATCTGTTTTCACTGAGAACACTGATATATTTTCTACCGATTTACATGTATTTGTATATCTTTTTTATTTAATCATTACAGGTGGAATGGACTGTTCTAGTACCACTTTGAACAAGAAAGAACATTTATTTAACCCAAAAGTTTGCTATCTCATAGGCTGTTACCCAACAGTCCATACTGATTCTCATCTCTAAAGTAATCCTTACTTTTAATTAAAGTTTATTTCCACTTTTGCAACCAAATTAGGCTAACAGCTTCTCTATATTTGTTACATGTTCCCATTTACATAGCATATCTTTAAAAATTGCTGCTTACCTTTTACTTGCTTAGAAATCATACAAAGCTTTCCCATTCTGTGTAAAGTAAGGAGGGGCTGTGTGGTTATCATCTTTACCCCTTTCTACACTGTGCTGGTAGATCTCATTATCAGTAGTAAACTAGATGTGTGCAGTATTAACTCCAAAATCAAAAATATAATATATTGCAGCTTACCAATCATTAGATGTGGTGACTACATTGTTATCTTGTTTTAGGCTTTTTTTCTTTTGTTTTCACCAGGTGATCTGGCCAGTAACACACCTCTTGTATTAGAGTGCCCCCACTCTGATTGAAGACGCAACAGAGAGACCTTTGGGCAGCAGCATTGTTATTCTGGGGGGAGGGGAGTCTTAGATGTACTAGCAGATTTAGATACACTAACAAATTGAAGCTGAACCCCAGCTAATACTTTATAAGCAGTTGCAGTAACAGTTTTCATATATTTAGGATAAAGGTTTTACATACATTACACAAAAATTGGTATGAATTGGTATTGCAAACACCACATCCCTGGCGGACTTCAGAAAGCAGAAATAAGGACAGAAAAATGTGGGACTTTTTGGGTGCTCTTGACTTCAGGAATAGACAGCCACAAACTGTAGTATTAAAACTTAATACAGTATGTTTCATTCAATGTATTGTATTAAAAACATACTAAGCATCAAAAAACACATGCAAACAAAAGAAGACCCAATTGTAACAGCAAAACACCTTATGTATCCCGTTCACCACACTGATACATAGATGGTGAACTAATTATATATATCTTAAATACAGTACATACAGTAGTGACAATTGTAATTCTGATGTTACAGAAAAGTGGGACGTCAAAGGATACTGCGTCTCAACGTGTTTGGTAGGTTACCTTTCTTCAGAAGACTCTAAAGGGGAGATGGTTTTGTCTACATGATATAGCTAACTCTGCGTAAGATAGGGGAGAAGCACATGCCCAGGGCCGTGACACATTTGCGATACACCAACCTGTGTATCACATCTTGAACACTGAGAAACAAAAATCTTGTGCCCCAAGTAACTCCACAAAATAGAGGTAGCCAGCGTATACAAATGCTATTTTTATTCAGCAGTGGTAGTAGGAGAATGCAGAGATATGAGCTAACCAATCTGTTGCTTCTCCTTTTACTGTGTTACTCACAGTTCTGATAAATCATACTTGTAAATACAGCTCCCTTCATGGAATTCATATGAGTATTTAGCTGTTTGTCTGGAGTCTATCTTTAAATCACTGATCTACAATAGGCATGCAAATAAGGACTTCTGACTTTTCTGTTTTACATACTTGTTCCTGGCCAATTACTCAGAAAGTATTAAATTGGCCCTGAACTCAAAAAGCAAAGATTTGCTATGTTATAGCACACATTGTGCTCATTGTGTCTAAGCAGTACTCTGCAAAATGTAAATTCCTTTTGAAAAATAGCAGTGCACTGAAGAGGTGTCTCATGAAATCGGTGTGCAAGATCGAAAGTGGACCCTAGGCAGTGATGAAGAAAAAATGTGGCGTGCTATGCATGCCGTGGCGAACAGCAGGTGTATTTTAAAGTGCGCCTAAAATGGGTGTGGCTTAAAAAGGGTTTGGTTAATAGTGTCTGACATAACGTGCATAATGTGCAGAATGTGATGATGTTAAATAGGGAATGTACAGTGTGGAGTGTATGGCGGTGGGTAGTATGTGCAGGATGGTGTCAGTAGAGCAGTGGATGATGTCAGTAGTTCTTTATTTTTATTATAATAATTTTTTTATGATTTTATTATTTTTTTACAATTTAATGTTTTATTTATTTTATCATTTTTTTAAAAATGCTTTTGGGTGGCCAGTGGATGGTGTCAGTAGAGCAATGGAGTGGGTGTCAGAATTTTTTTTATTGTTATTTAATTTTTTTTTTACAATTTATTTTTGTATTAATTTTTCACAATGATTTTGTGGGGGCAATGCACAGTTTCAGTAGGGAATGAAGAGGGAGCACAAGTATATATTGGGCTGTCATTAGATTGGGATGAATAAACAGAACCTGTACCCCTTTATATCACACATCTCTATCACAGTCCCCTATCAGATGTCCTCACATGGGACCAACTACTGCTATAGGCTAATGACAAAAAACTAAACTTCTTTGGCTGCACTCATGAATGCTATTGCTGGAGGACAAAATAGGAAAGAGGAGGAGAGGAGGGAGAGAGATTTGGGGGAAGGAAATAAATGGAGGAAGAAAGGAAGGGGATGGAGGAAGGAAGGAAGGAAGGGAATGGAGGAAGGGAAGGAAGGGGATGGAGGAAGGAAGGAAGGAAGGAAGGAAGGAAGGAAGGAAGGAAGGAAGGGAGGGAGGGAAAGAGGGAAAGAATGGATGGAGGAAGGGAGGCAAATCTGTCAATGGTTGAACTGGATGGACTTTTGTGTTTTTTCAGCCAGACTAACTATGTAACTATGCAAGGGAGGAAGAGAAGGAAGGATGTAAGGAAGGAAGGAATGGATGGAGGAAGGAAGAAAGGACTGAAGAAAAGGGAGGGAGGGAATGGATTATTATTATACAGTATTTATAAAGCGCTGATAGTTCGCTCATCGCTGTACATTACAAAGGGGGACAGAACATGTGACAGAACAATAACAATACAATGCAAAACATGAGGGGATTGAGGGCCCTGCTATTTCGAGCTTACAATCTAGGAGGGAGGGGATAGTGGCACAGGAGGAGATAGCTGTGGGGGATGGAGTGGTAGGAAGAGTGGAGGAGGTCGGCAAGTTAGCAGGGGGTGGGGTAGGCTTCCCTGAAGAGATGGGCTTTCAGGGTGCGCCTAAAGGAGAGGAGAGTAGGTGATAATCTGATTGGTTGAGGCAGGGAGTTACAGAGGATGGGTGACACCCTGGAGAAGTCCTGGAGGCGGGCATGGGAGGAGGAGACCAGGGAACTAGAGAGAAGGAGGTCTTGTGAGGAGCGGAGTGTGCGTGCTTGGATATTAGGTCAGTGATGTAGTTCGGGGCAGTGTGGTGGACGGCTTTGTACGTCAGTGTTAGGATTTTGAATTTGATCCGTTGCGCAATTGGAAGCCAGTGGAGGGATTGGCAGAGGGGGGTGGCAGAGATGGAGCGGTTGGAAAGGTGAATGAGTCTGTTTGCCGTATTCAGGATCGACTGAAGCGGGGATACCCAGCGGCGAGGTAGGCCAGTAAGGAGGGAGTTGCAGTAATCGAGTCGTGATATGATGAGGGAGTGGATGAGCTGTTTAGTGGTTTCTGGAGTTAGGAACGTGCGTATTTTGGCGATGTTGCGGAGGTGGAGTCTGCACGAGCTTGTTAAAGATTGGACTTGGGGCTGGAAGGATAGGTTGGAGTCCAGAATGACACCAAGTACTCTGGCCTGCGGGGCGGGTTTGATGGTGGCGTTGTTGGACATGATGGAGAAGTCAATGGGGGATGGTGGCTGGGGGGAAGACAAGAAACTCGGTCTTGGGAGAGGTTCAGTTTAAGGAAGTGGAGCGACATCCAGTCAGATATGTCGCTCAGTAGGTGTGTGATTCGGGCAGAGACTGAGGGGGTGAGGTGGGGGGTTGAGAGATAGATTTGTGTGTTGTCGGCATATAGGTGGTAGTTGAAGCCGTGAGAGTGTATGAGTTGGCCAAGGGAGGAGGTGTAGATGGAGAAGAGAAGGGGCCCGAGGACGGAGCCTTGAGGGACCCCAACAGAGAGGGGGAGTGAGGGGGAGGTGGTAGCATTATAGGTAACGCTGAAAGAGCGTTGTGACAGGTAGGATGAGAGCCAGGAGAGAGCAGAATCTCTGAGGCCGAGGGAGTGTAGTTTTTTGAGGAGGAGGGGGTGGTCGACTGTGTCGAATGCCGCAGAGAGGTCAAGGAGTAGGAGCACTGAGAGTTGGAGAGTTTGAGTAAGGCAGTTTCGGTGGAGTGTAGGGGACGGAACCCGGACTGTAGGGGGTCGAGGAGGTTGTTGTTGTTGAGGTGAGATGGAGGAAGGAAGGAAGGAACTGAAAGGAAAGGAGGGAGGGGAAGGATTAAGGAAGAAAGGAAGGAAGAAAGGAGGAGAGGGAGGAAAGAAGAAAGAGAGAGGATGAAAGAAGGAAGGAAAAATTGAAGGCATAAAAGGGAGGGAATGGATGGAGGAAGGAAGGAAGGAGAGGAGAAAGGGAGGGAAGAAGGGAGGGGAGGAAATGGATGGAGGAAGAAAGGAAGGAAGGAAAGGAAGGAAAAAAAGGAAGGAAGAAAATGAAGGGAGGGGAGGGAGGAAGAAAATGGAGAGAGGGGAGGGGAGAGAGGAAAATGGAAAGGGAGGGAGTGGAGGGAGGAAAATGGAAAGAGAGGGAGGAGAAAGGAAAGCAGATGGATGGAGGAAGGAAAGAGGGAAGGAAGAGAAGCAAGGAATGGGAGGGAGTGGATGGAGGAAGGAAGAAAGGAAAGAAGGAAGGGGAGGAAGGAAAGAGAGAAGGAGGAAAGGAGAGGAATGAATGAAAGGGAGGAAGGAAGGGGAGGAATAAAGGGAAGGGAGGAAGGTCAGACTTACATGGCTGGCCCCTGGCTCACTGGCTCAGTCAGAAGCATTGCAGAGCTGTTGGTTGCTCTGTATACAATTTTCCGCCCACACATCCTCTTCTGCATGGCACAGACTGGAGTGTGGGTGGGTACAGGGGGAGGCAGAGCTGATCCAGCCTCTATTTCTCCAATTAGTGTGGAGGATTGAGGGAGGGGCTGGGCACTTAGCAGCACACAGGGGGGCCCACAAAGAGAAATGGACGGTAGGGGATGATCAGTGCAGCGGTGGGGGCAGTGACAAGCACCAATCTCCCTGTATGACTTTCAATGAAGCATCTGGAAGCCGCAGGAGGGAGAGGAGGAGAATCAGCTTCCAGCTGCTTCATTGAAAGCCATACAGGGAGATTGATGCTTGTCACTGCCCCGAATGATCATCCCTGACTCCTGATACATCTCAACCATAGGTGCAGGGTGTTCACAGCACAGTGGCCCCCCAGTGAACACCCTGCACCCATGAATGATACACCACTGGTGCACCTCCTGGTATGTCAGTGTGCCTAGGCACTCCCATTCTGCATAGCTGTATACCTGCATACCTGCAGTTTAAGATCATCTTAGGCACTGCTGCTTCTGACTGCTAGTCTCAGGAGATTAGATGATTTCACTGCTTTAAAGAGGCTCATACATAGCATGGAGAAGAGCCCTGCCTCTATCAAGATGGCCACCTCAGCTCAGAGACACTGTGCAGAACAAAGCATGGTTGGTCAGTAATGGGGAAAAGATCAGCTTCGGGGAGACCACATGCAATACTGGTGGCAGTGGTGTAACTAGAACCTTCAGAACCCCGATGCAGGAAACCATGAAGTGCCCCCCGACCCCTGGCCTGGAGCCTGGTGGTGGACCTTTGTTATCCTAGTAGTTCTACCACTTTTAATAGAATAGTTTTTTGTGAGCCACCCGGAGTTAACTTACTCTATTATTAATGTTAATAGTGTGCTTAAGTGAATATTTATTAAATATTAGATCGCTAGGCAAAGCAGCCAGTGAAGAAAGCACAATTGAGAAGGCTGAGCTGAGGAGACAGGAGGGAGAGGTTCAAGCTGCGAACACAGACTCATCACATTAACTAAATTGAATAACAACACCATCTCAAATTCAAAGAAAATAATTGACATTCCCATTTTTTATTAATGTTTTATTAATTTTTTATTAATTTTATTCACATAGAATTGACATTCCAATTTTTCATTAATTTTTTATTAATATTTGTTATAATCACATATAATTTTTTAATTCACATTTATAAATGAATTTATGTTAATTGTATATTTAAGCACCATAGAAGTAAGTAATGATTGGATTATAGGTGGTATATTAAGAAATTCACACAATCAAAAAAGGTCAATCACAAAGGTTGATAATATTGGAGCGCGGTACAGTACAAGAATTCATAGTTCTACCACTTGTGTCAGTAGTTTTTTTACAGTATTATTTATTACAATGTTTTTAGGAGCCCCGTTGGGGGGCTTTGATGAAATATCAGTTGTCTAAACAGATTTCTGATGTTCCACCTTTGAGACAGAGAGAAGAGATTGAGGACACAGTAATTGATTAAGACAAGGAAGGGGCTGGTAATGACACATTTACCCACCCCTTCCTCGCTCTCCATTCTGACAGATCCCACGCAGGAGAGAGAGGGGATGGGGGGAAGCAGCACAGCAGAGCTTCGGGGGACAGGGGGGGCAAGAGAGAACACAGAGGGGACAGGAAAGAGCTTAGGGGGACAGGAGAAATAAACTGGATAGGAAGAGTGGCAGGGTGGCTGCATACAGAGGAACCGATCTCTCTACTTTCCTCCTGCAGCCACTGAATGCCTTTGGGAAGGAGAGGAGAAGAAGCGGACAACCAGCGGCTGCAGATAGAAAGTGGAGAGATTGGTTGCTCTGTATGCAGCCTCCCCATCGCTCCTTCTATCCGGGTGTACAGGGGGGCCACACGGGCCCCCTGGAGCATGGAGCCGGGTTGCAATTGCAACCCCTGTAGGTACGCTCCTGACTGATGGCTAGTCCTTTACCCTCTGCCTCAGTAGGTCAGTGGGTCAGTATAATAATAGCCAGACAAATAGCATCTTCAGAAGCAGGTCAACAATGGCAGCACCCAAGTTTCTTTAAGAAAAGATTCATATTAAGGGATTATGCCTGGTTCACACCTGGATCACACAGGAATCTGGTCTGCATTTCTGTTCTATTACTGTGTGATTCAGTATGGTGCGGTTTTCAGCCCATTCATTTGACTGGATCTGGACTAATTTTCACTGGATCATATAAAAAATATTGCATGCACTACTTTTAAAAACTGCTTTTAAAAACTCAGATCTGTCTCGAAAGCAATAGAAGTAGTACTGCGGCCCACAGCAACCATCAGGATGGGATAGAGAGAAGCATGCCTGTGCCTGGATAACCACAGTACTATAGTGTTATGGCATCCAATGTAAAATTGAAAAGTGAAAATTGTGACTAAGGCCTCTGTAGGAGTCTGAAACACGTCAGTATGTACTGGAATTGATTCTTCTTTTAAATGATGGATGAAATATAATTGCATTTTTATATTTTTTGAGAAGCTGTAGTTGCAGGTTTCACTTTTACATTTTTTAGTCACTTTAGTTTGACTTTTTTGATCTGTACACTTGTTTCAGGTCAGTATTTCAGAAAGTATTTATGCCCAAGACAGCAATGTCTTTGCTTTTTTATTACTATTATTATTATTTTGTGTTTTTTTTTTTTTTTACAAAAGTCAAACAGCCACTGTTAGTATTGAGCTAATTTATCTTAGATTGTAAGCACCAAGGAGCAGGGCCCTCCTAACCCTCTTGTATTGAACTGTATTGCTGCTGTAGTCTCCCTTTATATTGTAAAGTGCTGAGCAAACTGTTGGCGCTATATAAATCCTGTATAATAATAATAATAATTTTTATATTTAAGTAGAAGTCTGGTCAAAATCTGATTAGGCTTAAACCTGTTCCCACCTCTGTTCTACGCCCTATACTATCCTGTAAAAGAAAGATGTGTATACTTACCTAATATAGTCAGTCTGGTTATGTGATCTGCTTCTGGCACCGACTTCAGCGGCAGAGAGAGGGTGACGACTGCAGAGCCTGGGCAGTGACGTCACCCACTTTAGGGCATCCTTTGTCCACTGTCCCTCTTCTACACTAAGCCGACCAAAGTGCCCTTAGATTAGGTAAGTATACAGTGAAGGAAATAAGTATTTGATCCCGTGCTGGTTTTGAATGTTTGCCCACTCACAAAGCAATGGTCAGTCTAAAAATGGAATGGTAGGTGTATTGTAACACTGAGAGACAGAATAGCAGCAAACAATTCAAATGCATGTCTAACAAATTATGCACTGATTTGCATGTTCATGAGGGAAATAAGTATTTGATCCCCTATCATTCAACAGGATTTCTGGATACCAGGTGTCTTTCATGAAGGTATCAAACTGAGATTAGAAGCAGTCTCTTAAAGGGAGTGCTGCTAATCTCATTTTGTTACCTGTATAAAAGACACCTGTCCACAGGAGCAATCAAACAATCAGATTCCAAACTCTGCACCATGGCAAAGACCAAAGAGCTGTCCAAAGATGTCAGGGACAAGACTGTAGACCTACACAAGGCTGGACTGGGACTACACAAGCAGCTTGGTGAGAAGGTGACAACAGTTGGTGCAATCATTTGCAAATGGAAGAAACACAAAACAACTGTCAGTCTCTCTAGGTCTGGTGCACCATGCAAGATCTTTTCTCGTGGAGTGTCAATGATCATGAGAACAGTGAGGAATCATCCCAGAACTACACGTGAGGATCTTATCAATGATCTCCAGGCAGCTGGGACCACAGTCACCAAGAAAACAATTGGTAACACACTACACCAACAAGGATTGAAATCCTGCAGTGCCCGCAAGGTTCCTTTGCTCAAGAAAGCACATGTCCAGGCCCATCTGAAGTTTGCCACTGAACATCTGAATGATGCAGAGGAGGACTGGTTGAAAGTGTTGTGGTCAGATGAGACCAAAATCAAGCCCTTTGGCATCAACTCAATTTGCCGTGTTTGGAGGAGGAGGAATGCTGCCTATGACCCCAAGAACACCATCCCAACTGTCAAACATGGTGGTGGAAACATTCTGCTTTGGGGGTGTTTTTCTGCTAAGGGCACAGGACAACTGAACCGCATCAAAGGGACGATGGACGGGGCAATGTACCATCAAATCTTAGGTGAGAACCTTCTTCCCTCAGCCAGGGCATTGAAATGGGTTGCGGATGGGTGTTCCAGCATGACAATGACCCAAAACACACGGCCAAGGCAACAAAGGAGTGGCTCAAGAAGAAGCACATTAAGGTCCTGGAGTGGCCTACTACAGGAAACATCTGACCTCTGTGATTGCCAACAAGGGATTTTCCACCAAGTACTAAGTCATGTTTTGTGAAGGGGATCAAATACTTATTTCCCTCATGAACGTGCAAATCAGTGCATAATTTGTTCGACATGCATTTCGTTTGAATTTTTTGTTGCTATTCTGTGCTATTCAGTGTTACAATACACCTACCATTCGATTTTTATACTGATCATTTCTTTGTGAGTGGGCAAACATTCAAAATCAGCAGGAGATCAAATACTTATTTCCTTCACTGTAGACATCTTTCCTATATAATAGGGGTGGCAGACATTTTATGCTTAGTTAGCTTTTGACCAGACCTCTACTTTAATCATTTTACTGTTTATGAATGAAGCTGTATGCTGTACAGATACTAGCACCTGTATTTAACATTGCAAAGAAGGAAACATGAGAGCCTGGCCTTTTACTCTACATGCACATTGCCCCCAAAGTTTATCAGTTGCCAAGCACAGTAGGATGCAAAGAAACACACTAACTTGAAATGTAATTGTATTTGAAGGAAAATCTGTCTGAAATGCTGTAAAATAAAGGCATGACTAATTTAATCAAAACATACTTCTTGAATAGTATAATGTAAATTGAGTTTTTGATTGGTTTTTCCAAACATACTCCAAGGTTAAGATCGCTCCCGGAAATCTGTTCTACTTCGCTTCTATATTTTTTTGTCCATGCTTTTTTTATTTTTGATATTTTGACATTGCCAGTTGGACTGTTGCCTGGCAACCTATGAAACCAGTGTCTGGTATAGAGATGATTTTGCTCCCCGTACGTTTTGTTCAGGGAGTTTGCTGAATTCTTGTATTCTGCTGGTTTGGAATATCTACTCATATAACTTGCCGCAAAAAGACTGGGCTTTATGAACATTAGGTAAAGCTAGACAAATGTTTGATAAGTTCCTATAAAATAAGGTCAATACAGTTTTGCTGATTCACACATATGCAGTGCAGGTTGAAGCTCAGGTTTCACAGCTAATTGACAGTAGTTTTTCAGCAGTTCAGGTCAGGTTTACATCAGGATGAGGATAGGATTAGATCAGGTTCAGGTCAACAATCCTGTTCAGAACTGATGACATGTGTGGATAAAAATGGTTCCCACAGAAGTCAATCAGCATCTGAACCGGACCGCACTGCTCAGAAATTGGAAAGGACTCTTTTTCAATCCGCACTGATTCCACACTGCCAATGCACCTTACATATGTGAACAGGCACCATCCATAGGAAGCAATGTTATTTTACATGTCAGGCGGATTGGTTCAAGACGCATCCAATCCGCATATACAGTATATGAACCGGCACTAATGCATATGTTTATTTCTTTACAATGTTGTTGTATTTTCCTATTTTTAAAAGTTAAGAAGAATGGATAATTGGCCGAATGATCAGACAGAGAGTAAAGCCCTGTACACGCAATGAGAATATCGAAAGAAAGATAGTCCGTGTTTGTTTGCATGCTAGTCTCATATCGAAAATGAACAGGTTACTAAAGTTACAAAAATTCTTGTACAACAGAATAAACATTTGAAAGTGATGTCATTTATTGCAGGGCTCAAAATTTCAAGTCCTGAGCTACTAACTCAGTTGCCCCACCCAACCCCTACCTTGTGCTGTCCCTAATTCCACCCCTAAACACGTCCTTATAAATTGTATCAAATGACACTGTTACATGTTTAATGCAGAACAAAGTTACAAAAATAAATATTAACAACAACTTTAACCATAGTAACATAAAGCAATTTAAACATAAAAGGAAAATAGGTGTCCCCATCAGAGTCCCCCTTTATATCAGGTGTCCCCATCAGAGTCCAACTTTATATAAGGTGTCCCACTTTACATTAAGTGTCCTATCAGAGCCCCCCTTTCATCAGGTGTCCCCACCAGAGTCCTCCTTTACATCAGGTGTCCCATCAGAGTCCCCCTTTACATCAGGTGTCCCCATCAGAGTCCAACCTTAAATCAGGTGTCCCACTTTACATCAAGTGTCCCATCAGATCCCCCCTTTCATCAGGTGTCCCCATCAGATCCCCCCTTTCATCAGGTGTCCCCATCAGAGTCCTCCTTTACATCAGGTGTCCCATCAGTGTCCCCCTTTACATCAGTTGTCCCCATCAGAGTCCATATTTATGTCAGGTGTCCCACTTTACATCAATTGTCCCATCAGAGCCCCCCTTTCATCAGGTGTCTCCATCAGAGTCCTCCTTTACATTAGGCGTCCCATCAGAGTCTCCCTTTACATCAGGTGTCCCCATCAGAGTCCACCTTTATATCAGGTGGACCACTTTACATCAATTGTCCCATCAGAGCCCCCCTTTCATCAGGTGTCTCCATCAGAGTCCTCCTTTACATCAGGCATCCCATCAGAGTCTCCCTTTACATCAGGTGTCCCTATCAGAGTCATCAGACCTCCATTAGATCAGAATCCCCTTATATAAATGAAACCCCTTAGAGACCAACAGTTAGTCTTAAGGGGGGGTCGCTGATATAAAGAGACTTTGATCTAATGGTGGGTCTGAAAGGCGAGTGCTGATATAAGGTGACTCTGATATAATGAGGGTCTATAATGGGGGGTGCTGACAGCTGATCTAATGGTGAGTCAACAATTATTATATCTGCAGTCAGCATCCCCCATTAAAGACCCCCCATTATATCAGAGTCACCTTATATCAGTGCCCCTGTCCTCCCACCGCCTCAGAGACCTTCATTAAAGAGGGACCCGCCCCATCCCCCTTATATCAGTGCCCCCCCCCACTCTTTATTGGACTATTGGATGACTCTGAATAATTCCTTACCGTCAGGATGGACAGGGATTCTGGTGGAGCCACTGCAGGCAGGAGAGCATTCAGCCTTGTTTGGGAGTCGGAGTTAGGGGTTGAAGCTGGGAGGTGGAGTGGCTCTAGGGCAGACAATCCCATATGTGGACAGCAGGCAGGCGCCATCTCGGGGGAGAAGGCAGAGAGCACACAGGACAGACAGGCTCAGCTGACAGGAATCACTTTGACACTACGATACCCCCACTGAATTCTCTCACTGGCTGGCTGCATCCCGAGGACAGATTTCAGGTGAACAGAAACCTGGGTCAATCCCGTACTGTTGGCAACCCTAGCTGCGGCACCTGGGACACACTTGCCCCCACGTTATTTCTACTTGCCAAATGCGAGCAGTTGAGTGGAAATTTTAAGCCCTAAAGTATTGTATTGTATTTGTATTGTATATTCACAGGAAAACTGTACTGCTTAAAGAAAATCATACAATCTGGTATCATACGAGAAACATTTTTGTGCTTGTCCCTTCTAATAATTTTGGACGAAAGCTGTGTACTAATGATCAGATTATTGTATGATCACGTCGAAAGTGTGATTTTTCATATGATTTTCTGATCATTTGTACTAGGCTTAACTCTAAGTTGCAGATTTCTAAACAGGTGCTAAGTTAGAAGCAAACATGCAAAACAGGGTCAAGATGGCAAAGTTCACTCCAAAATAATATAAAATAGATTAGGGAAGCTGCACAATATGCACTCATCCAAGCAATGTCTTTGTGACTCAGTTAGGGTAACATGCATTGCATAGTCTCTTCTAAGACTTTATAGCAGCCAAGAGTCTATCTGAGAATCATTAGTTCAATAAAAAGAATTTAAAAAAAAAACTGCTACTTGCACTTATCCTCATAAACCTCAACCCTTTCCGTGAAGACCAGAGTAGCTTTGATAACACAGGTGAAAAACTGGAAGAATCCAAGACCCAAGGTGTCAGAAATCCTGCAGCGGTAGCCTATAGCACTCCACAGACCGGAATCCCCCAAGGCCCGGAATCTAAGCTCCGACCTGCTTGTTCACCAGAGCCCCTGATGGTGGGGATGGACTTGGAGCAGGCCGAGACCAGGTCGCGGCCCCTGGGTTCACCCAGCTGTGGTAGAGGCACCGTTGAAGATGTATAGCGGGTAAGAGTCTGATGTGAGGAGGTAACTGAAGCAGCGTCGGGCAGGCCGGGTCGGTAACAGTGGTGGCGGTGTAGTACAGAATCAGCAGGCAGAGGGATAAACAGGTCACAAGCCGGGTTCGTCAACAGGAGGTCAGAAAGTATGGGGTTAAGCAGGAGAATGGTCAGACAAAGCCAGGGATCAGAGCAGGAGATTGTACAGCAAATCAGGATCAGGCAGGGTCGGCAACAAACAGTCTACTCACAGGAACACAGATAAGACCATACAGCACTTGAGCATTGCAAGAGCCGGGTTTAAATAGCCCGCCCGACTCCTGACAGGCGCTCCTGGGTCCTAGTGCTTGCCCAGCGCCATCATTTGTGACAGGCGCGCCTGGGTCCTAGTGCCCGCCTGCCTGTAAGTTTTGTCAGGATTCTACGCATGTGCAGATTCGATCGCTGCGGCGATCTTCCCATTCCCTGACACAAGGACAAGGGGCCAGCCCTCGGAACTAGAGTACTCTGGTAGCAATTAGGGAGGTGCTCCCAACAGATATTCTGGAGGTCTTCTGGAGAAGCTGAGCACAAAGTAAATTTTAGAAAATTATTTTTTTTCAGTTAACAGAAAGTATGAGCCAGCTGAATTTACTGCATTCATATTACACCCTGTTCCAAATTATTATGCAAATGATATTTTTCTCATTTACCTAAATAATTGATGTAAATAACAGTCAGCATAATTCTCATGTTATCAACTATTAAGAACACAATTCAAATTTGATTGAACAAGCCTCCTAAGGATAACAGTATTTTTTTAAAACATAAAAAACTTACAATGCACTGTTCCAAATTATTACGCACAGTAAGTTTCAAAACACTTTATAGGTTGTAAAGAACTGAAAATTGTCATTTATTGTGTTTGCAGCATATTTACTGAAATCAAAAGCTATTTCAATCAAACTTTTAACAACATTTTAACTTTTTAAACATTTTAACAGGTCACGTTACATTTTAACATAGGACCCCTTATTTGATAGCAGCTTTACAAGTCTTGTATCCATTGAACTTGTGAGTTTTTGGACAGTTTCTGCTTGATATTGTTTGCAAGATGTCAGAATAGCCTCCCAGAGCTGCTGTTTGGATGTAAACTGCTTCCCACCCTCATAGATCTTTTGCTTGAGGATGCTCCAAAGGTTCTCAATAGGATTGAGGTCAGGGGAGGATGGAGGCCACACCATGACTTTCTCTCCTTTTATCCCCATAGCAGCCATTGATGCAGAGGTATTCTTTGTAGCATGAGATGGTGCATTGTCATGCATGAAGATGATTTTATTACGGAAAGCATAGTTCTTCCTTCTGTATCAGGGAAGAAAGTGGTCAGTCATAAACTCCACATACTTTGCAGAGGTCATCTTTACACCTTCGGGGACCCTAAAGGGGCCGACCAGCTCTGTTCCCATGATTCCGGCCCAAAACATGACTCCACCACTGCCTTGCTGCCGTCGCAGCCTTGTTGGAACAGGGTGGCCGTCCACTACTCCATCCATCTGGACCATCTAGGGTTGCACGGCACTCATCAGTGAACAGGACTGTTTGAAAATTAGTCTTCATGTATTTTTCTGCCCAATGCAGCCGTTTCTGCTTGTGAGCATTGGTTAGTGGTGGCCAAATAGAAGGTTTATGCACAGTTGCAAGACTCTGGAGGACTCTACACCTTGATGTCCATGGGACTCCAGAGGCACCAACAGCTTCAAATATCTGTTTGCTGCTATGTAATGGTATTTTAGCAGCTGCTCTCTTGATCCGATGCATGGATCTGGCAGAAATCTTCCTCAATGTGCCTTTATCTGCACAAACCCATCTGTGCTCTGAATCAGCCACAAATCTCTTAATAGTGCGATGATCACGCTTAAGTTTTTGTGAAATATCTAATGTTTTCATACCTCGTCCAAGTCATTGAACTATTTCACTCTTTTCCGCAGCAGAGATCCTTTTTCTTCCTCATGTTGCTTGAAAATGGTGCTCTGCTTAATAATGTGGAACACCCTCCTTTAGTAATTTTTCCTTCAATTGGGCTCACCAGCCAATCTAATTATCACAGGTGTCCAAGATTGTTTTCAGTGATCAAAAGAGCCCTGAGACACAATACCATCCATGAGTTAAACTGAAAAACAAAATATTTAATCTTTGTGACACTTAAATAGAATTTGCATAATAATTTGGAACAGGGTGTATATTATTGATTTTTCTCTGGTATATTATATTCAATTCACAAAATTCCGTCTGCATACTTGTTCTGGGTCAGTTATTCAAAGTACTGAATCAAGGCGGTCAGTATGGCATACTTAGTTGCTATATGGGACTAGGAATGCCATCTTTCTATCGTTTTTGGATGTGATGTTTGATTGTGCTAAACTTTTAGATATGTGGTGATCTGTGTTGACATTTTTCCAGCAGAAGAAAGCAACTGCTATGGTCTTCATCAGATATGTGTTGATGTAGCCTTTTCTGGCACTTTTTGTTCACAAGTAAAAATCTGTATTTTTTACTAGAAAATTACTTAGAACTCTCAAACATTATATATATTTTTAAACAGAGACCCTAGAGAATAAAATGGCGATCATTGCAATTTTTTATGTCAAATGGTATTTGCTCAGCAATTTTTCAAACGCAATTATTTGGGGAAAAAATACACTTTAATGAGTTTTAATACAAAAATACACAATATACTGTATAACACAATTTTGTGGTAAGATATAAAAAATGATGTTACACCAAGTAAACAGATACCTAACAAGTCACGCTTTAAAACTGTGCACGTTCGTGGAATGGCGACTAACTATGATACTTAAAAATTTCCATAGGCAACGCTTTAAAAATGTTTACAGGCTACCTGTTTAGAGTTACAGAGGAGGTCTAGTGCTAGAATTATTGCTCTCTCTTTAGCATTCATGGCGATACCTCACATGTGTGGTGCAAACACTGTTTACATATGCGTGTACACAGGGCTTTTTTTCTCAGTGAATAGGTGAAGATACCCCCCTTCCAAGTTACCCCTTGCTCCTCATTCCTTCCCACCTCTGATCATCATCCCTTAGTTCCACCCTCTACCCACCTCACAGTTCCGCCCCTTTGAGAGAATACAGAGCCAAGTAGCATTTTGTAGTGCTAAGTACTTTGGATGGAATATCTTAATGATAGCAAGGAAAGAAGTAAAATAGATCCCCTGCAAAAAGGAACAATATACCACCCCAGCAACAAAATATCCCCCAGCAGCCAGCACCAAAACACCCCACTCTAAAAAGTAGATCTTTTCCAGTAGCCCCCAGCAACACAAGACCCCTCACCAGCAAAAATAGATTCCCCTCCCAGTGACAATAGATCCCCCAGCAGCCAGCATCAATAGACGCTCCAGCACACCCCAGAACCCCTTGGTGTTACATACTTTCAGTGTTGGAGGTGTCAGAACTGCTTTCCCTAGCACTCCCACTGAAAAAAAGCACTGCGTGCTCGACTTACGTATGCATTCACTTTTGTGCGTGAGCACGGAGGGATAGGGACACTAATTTTTTTTTTTATTTCTTTCTTTATTTTTTACACTGTCCCTTTAATTTTTTTAAGCACTTCTATTCCTATTACAAGGAATGTAAACATCCCTTGTAATATAAATTAGAGATGACAGGTTCTCTTTATTTGATTATTATTATTTATATTTTTTTGCTAAACAATGATAATACATTTGATTTTTATTTCAGAGTAAGGTGTTATTACTGTTTTTACACCAATTCATTTTTGTTCACAATATATTAACCTTACTTTAGTTCAGTTTGATCCAAAAAAAGTTACCACGGTATCCTACCAGCCCATCAACATTTTAATGTTTTCCCAGAGGTGCTTGTGGTCAGTTAGGACCCTAGAAATACCACTGTGATGGGACCATTTTTCCTTTTGTTGAGATGCATTGACAGACTATTCATTTTCAACAGGCTGCCTAATGAAGCATGTCTAAACCCAGAAAAATGTGTGTATTGCTGTACACTGTGCTATAGTGAGGATGAGCCCTAAATCATCTTCAGAGGAGGGTGATGAGCTTGAGGAGCTTGCTCAGAAATGAGGAGCAGCCAGTCAGCTATGCTGCTATTCTATTGTACTTAGAAGGAATATGCTGATAGGAGAAGAGAGTTGAGTGATGGAAAGATGAGATAATCAGTCTGCTGCTTTTCATCTTACTGTCCAATTACAAGCTTGGGGAACGATAAGAACTGTACTGTGCGCATAACTGAGGGGCAGCAGAGAAGCATCAAGTCTCCTGCTCTACCAGGGAGGGTTTTGCTGTGTGGCAGAGCTGTGTAAATTTCAAGATGGAATGGACAGACACACAGCTACCATATACAGTGTGTGTTTCAACTTCATATAATGCCTGCTGTTCAGCTTTAATTTTGGGTGCTATGGTGCTATAGATGAAATGACCCTAATCTGTTGCCCAGAAAACTACTATGCCAATTTCATTTAGCTAAAAACGAAAGTAGTTTCTTAAAGGTCAAGCTGCATGAAATCATCTAAAAATGCATATGCGAACAATGTCTTTATTGTTTTCTGTAGAGGCTGCAGTGCCTGCTGCCCACCATGTGGTACTAGCAGTATTTCTAGGAAAAGCAAGGGTTTCATTGACATAAGAGGAAGAGTCTGGTTTGGAAGACACTATGCCCTGTCTGATGTGGAATGCAAAGTATAGGTGCCTATAGTGCCCATAAACATTAAACACCTCTTATCCAGTAGTTGCTATTCCAGCAGGGTCAGACTCAAATACTCCAACTGTGTAGAGGCAACTACATTTAGGGCACTGCCATCAGAGGGAAAGCCTATCCGTCATGCTGAAGCATCTAATACAGTTGCAAGAAAAAGTATGTGAACCCCTTGGGATTACATGGAGTTTTGCATGAATTGGGCATAAAATGTGCTCTGAACGTCATCTAAGTCACAACAATAGAAGAACACAGTCTGCTGAACATAATACTACACAAATATTAGATGTTGCCATGATTTAATTGCACATAACATGTAAACATTCACAGTGCAGGGAGGAAAAAGTATGTGAACCTTTGGACTTAATAACTGGTTGACCCTCCTTTGGCAGCAATAACCTCAACCAAACGTTTCCTGTAGTTGCAGATCAGACCTGCACAACGATCTGGAGTAATTTTGGACCACTCCTCTTCACAAAACTGTTTCAGTGTAGCAATATTCTTGGGATGTCTGGTGTGAATCGCTCTCTTAAGGTCATGCCACAGCATTTCAATCGGGTTGAGGTCAGGACTCTGACTGGGCCACTCCAGAAGGCGTATTCTGTGCTGTCTCAGCCATTGTTTTGTTGAATTACTTGTATGCTTTGGGTCATTGTCCTGTTGCATCACCCATCCTCTGCGGAGCTTCAGTTGGCGGACAGATGGTCATACGTTTTCCTGCAAAATGTCTTGGTAAAGGTCCAGGCCCTGAGGCAGCAAAGCAGCCCCAAACCATGATGCTCCCACCGCCATGTTTTACAGTGGGGATGAGGTTTTGATGTTGGTGTGCTGTGCCTTTTTTTCTCCACACATAGAGTTGTGTGTTCTTCCCAAACAACTCAATCTTGGTTTCATCTGTCCACAATATATTTTGCCAGTAGTGCTGTGGAACATCCAGGTGATCTTTTGCAAACTTCAAACGTTCTGCAATATTCTTTTTGGACAGCAATGGCTTCCTCCGTGGTGTCCTCCCATGTACTCCATTCTTGTTTAATGTTTTCCTTATTGTAGATGTGTCAACAAAAATGTTAGCATGTGCCAGAGATTTCTGTAGGTCTTTAGCTGACACTCTGGGATTCTTCTTTACCTCATGCAGCATTCTGCGCTGTGCTCTTGCAGTCATTTTTACAGGACGACCGCGCCTAGGGAGAGTAGCAACAGTGCTAAACTTTCTCCATTTGTAGACAGTCTGTCTTACCGTGGACACATGAACATCAAGGCTTTTGGAGATACTTTTGTAACCCTTTCCAGCTTCATGCTGTTGGAAATACAACAGCATGTACTATATACAGTATTCTGTGGTAATATCACTTGACCAGTAGATGGCACTGTACGCTAAAGGTTACTAGTTGTGTATGTGTAAAACTTGCTGGTTCTTTCTTCTCTATCATCTCTTCAGGAAGTAATGGGAAGTAATGTCTGCTGTAATATATGTCTGCTGCGAAATGTGCTCTATATGTTTGTAACTTAAGCCACACAAGTAAAGCCTGAATTCTGCTATCACTACCAGTGTCTTCTATAACACATAACCAACAGGTTATGGGCCCAGCTCCAGACACTGAAAAAAAGGAAAACTACAAGCAAGTAAGTGCTGCATTTACAATCCTACCAATTCACTGAAAGATGGCAAGTGCTTCAGATATGAAGTTTACAATAGCAAAGCTCAACAACACCAACTACCAGCTGTGGAAGTTTAAGCTTGAAATGCTGTTATCCAAAGATGACTTGTGGCAGGTACTAGATACACACAGACCCAATGACAACCCGGAAGAATGGGACAGAAAAAACAGGCAAGCAAAAGCAGTCATAAGCCTGTTAGTGGAGGACAATCAGCTCATTCATATAAGGAAAGAAAGCACAGCTAAAGGTATGTGGACTGCACTACAAAGACTGCATGAACGTGCAAACCTAAACAGTAAACTATATCTGCTACGCAAACTGTACAAGATGAGGCTGGAAAAAGGGCAGGAAATGGGTGAACATGTAAATGCTATGCTAGAAATTGTGGACCAGCTGGGTGCAATAGGTGAAGAAATAAAAGGCAACCATGTTGTGGCGCTACTTCTGTGCAGCCTTCCAGAATCATACAGTGCCCTTATAAACGCTCTGGAAACTAGACCGGAAACTGAACTGACGCTAGAATATGTTAAGGGAAAATTAATTGATGAATACAGCAGAAGAAATGAAAATTTGCATAGTGAAGAGAACGAGAGACCAGAGGCAGCTCTGAAGGTGCATGAAGGCATAAGACAAAGCAAAAAAACCAGGGTATGTTTTCGCTGCAAAAAGGCCGGTCACCTGAAAAAGAACTGTTCAATCTGGAAAGCTGAGCAGCGAAAGCGGGAGCTAACCACAAGAGAAAGTGTCAGGAATCTAGGAATGACCAGAAAGGTGTGGACTGGCACAGGGAAATGCAGGTCTCAGGTACAATATAATACAGGTTATTAGCCACCCAGATATATATCTATATAAACGCACAGTGAGCAAACCAACCTTCCACTAATCTTTAGGAGGTGCAGGAACACAGGCGTAGTCAGGGCTGGAGAGGTGGAACGGTCAGGCCGGCCGTAGGGTTCTGTAATGACCGTTTGGTGGTACCTCTAGCGGTCCTCAGGGCAGGATTCCCCAGGGCGCAGAGTCTAAGCCCCAGTCTGCCTTTTCACCAGAGCCCCTGATGGTGGGGATGGACTTGGCGTACCCCTGCTAGTGGTAGAGGGATCCGCCAGAGGTATGTGCAGGTACGGCTGGATCCGTGCAGGATGGATGGATGGCAGAGTAGTTAGCGTGGTCAGACAAGCCGGGTCGGTAACGGTGGAGGCAGATCAGTACAGAGCAGCAGGCAAAGAGTAAACGGGTCACAAGCCAAGGTACAGCAACAGGAGGTCAAACAGCATAGGAGTAGGCAGAAGAATAGTCAGGGATGAGCCAGTAGTCAGAACAGGAGACGGTCAACAGAGATCAGGATCAAGCCGGGTCAGCAACGAAGCAGGAACACAGGATACAGGTACAGGTACAGGTACAGGTACAGGTACAGAGGCTCATGGGAAACCATACACCAAGGCCCAGAGCACAGACCTGGTCATGCCTTATATACACCTTTCTGTAATCAGCCCCAGGTTTGGCTGATTGTGAGCTTCTGGCTGCTAAGAGCACCCGCTGGTCAGCTCTGGTACTGCAGCCCACACGGCAGGTGAGTTCCACCACCAGTGCTGAGAGCACCCGCTGGTCAGCTCCGGTACTGCAGCCCACACGGCAGGCGAGTCCCACCACCAGTGCCGAGAGCACCCGCTGGTCAGCTCTGGTACTGCAGCCCACACGGCAGGGGAGTCCCACCACCAGTGCTGAGTCCATTCCTGACAGAAAGAGCTAAAGCAGTCATGAAAGAAAATGAAAGTACATCATGGAGTGGTACTTTTAAAGTGACTCAGATTAGTACCTCACACGGATGGTACATTGATTCAGGGGCAACAAGTCACATGACAAGCGACGAGACATTCTTCACAGAAATTGATTTTAGTGTAAAAGATAAAGTCTTCCTAGCAAATGGGAAAAGTATTACAGCAGAAGGTAAAGGTCAGGGATTTCTGAACTGCAAAACGCCATCAGGGGGCAAGCAGAGCATCCTTGTAAAGAATGTTCTATATGTTCCAAGCCTCCTATCAGTTAAAACCCTTGCAAGCAATGGACTCACTGTCCAGTTCAGAGGTAATGAATGCACAATTCAAAATGGAAAGCAAATTTTAGCAAGAGGAAGATTAAATGAACATCTGTACAAAATCATCACTGAAAGTGAGAAGGCTAATGCAGCAACTCATAACCCACATGACAAGTGCATCCACCTGTGGCATAGAAGACTGGGGCATCGAAACCCAGAAGCTATAAAGGACTTTGCAAAGAGAGGTCTATCAGAAGACATGAAAATATTGCCTTGCCACACACTCAGCAAGTGCACGTGTTGCATCAAAGCAAAGGCCACCCGAACCTCTCTTCCACAGACCAGTCAGAGTAAAACCATTAAACCCATGGAACTGATACACAGTGATGTGTGCGGACCAATGAAAACCATCACACCTGGCGGGAACAGATATTTACTGACTTTCATCGACGATTATTCCAGGTACACAATAACGTATCTAATGAAGCACAAAAGTGAGACATTAGAAAAATTTCAAGAGTTTGTAGCTATGACAAGCAACAAGTTTCAAAGGAAACCTGGAATAATACGCACTGACAATGGAGGGGAATATATGAATAAAGAGATGGAATCATACCTAAAGAAACAAGGTATTATACACCAAACAACCGTACCATACACATGCAAGTCAACAATTCTTGATCGTAGGTCTTCTGAGAGCTCTTTTCTACAAGGCATGGTTCACATCAGACAGTGCTTCTTGAAAAAGGTAAACCCAAAACAGGTGTGTGTTTTTTAAGGGCAGGACAGCTGTCAGCAACACATCCAATATCATCACACTGACTGGAGTCAAGGTTGGCTCACTCCTGGCTCCAATTAGCTCTGGGAGAAGTCATTAAGCTAGGGCCTCACATACTTTTTCCTCCCTGCACTGTGAATGTTTACATGTTATGTGCAATTAAACCATGGCAAGATCTAATGTTTGTGTAGTATTATGTTCAGCAGACTATGTTCTTCTATTGTTGTGACTTAGATGACGTTCAGAGCACATTTCATGCCCAATTCATGCAAAACTCCACATAATCCCAAGGGGTTCACATACTTTTTCTTGCAACTGTACATTAAAAAAGGGTAGGAATATAGTATAGCTAAAGGCATTTTTTTTTCTTATTTTGGACAGAGTCAGGGGCGGACTGACCATTTGGAAACTCGGGCACTGCCCGAGGGCCCGGGGTCAGTAGGGAGCCCCATGAGATGCCCTGGTACCTTTTTCATATGCTTTTTTGAGTTTGGGCAAGGACATAGGGGCCCCATGATCCCCTATTGCCCGGGGGCCCCATGAGTTGTCAGTCTGCCCCTGGACAAAGTGGAGAAGGATCAAAACCCCTGTCACTTTTTTTTTTGCTGTCTATGCCCCAGTTAAGGAGATTCACCCACTCTATTTTGATGTTGACCATTACTACTGAAAGTGAAAGTACAATTGGGTTGTCCCCAGGGCTGGCGCTACCACTAGGTGAACCAGACAGCTGCCCAGGGCACACTGCCACCTAGGGCGCAGCCACAGCTGCTGGGAGGGAGGAGGTGGGGAAACATCCGGCAAAAGTGACAAGCTAGCAGGAGAATGATGTGACAAGCCAACCGGCTACAGTGGCATGGATTGATGAAAGAGTTGTTTGTTTCAGAAATGACAGTTGGTGGGAGAGGGATGTGACAAGCTGGCTGGCTGCAGTAGCAAGGCTGGATGACAGGTCTGTTTGTGACAGAAGTGGCAGCTGGGGGGAGAAGGATGCAAGGAGCTGGCCGGCCGGCCACATTGGCAGGGATGGATGACAGGGCTGTTATTGACAGGAGCAAGAGTGATGTTGGCTGTGAGAGCAGGAGTACTACTGGCAGGGGTGTAGAGGAACACTGAAACAGTGCTGCAGGAGCGCAGATGATGCAGCAGCGATGTTGGCTGTAGGAACGAGCTAGCACTAGGACACTTGGCAGTAGAGAGGAAATCGTGCTAGCTGGTGGATGGAAAGGAGATGGTATGTATGTGTGTGGGGGGACATTAGAAGCTGAGATAATGAGCAGACAGAAAGATGTCTGAGTGTCGGCTATGCTAGCTGAGGCAGCATTGAGAAGTGAAATTGGCGCCACTGGGTTTAAACGTGACAGGTGGGTGGGGCTAAAGAGGTTGACAGATATGGGCGTGGGCTAAGTCCCTGTTTGGAGGATATGGCAAGGATAATAGGGATATATGAAAGGGGTATGTGACCTGATGGGAGAGAGATTGAACTGTATTGCAAGAGAAATATTTTTGGGGGGAGGGGGTACAAATAGCTGATTATGCCTAGGGCGCAAAATAGTCTAGCACTGGCCCTGGTTGTCCCCAAAACAGAAATAGTGGAGATATCTTCTGATGCGGACACCAGTTCTGATGTCACCCTGGGATTCCTTCACTTTGGAGGGATTTGCTCCTCTTCCCTTCTTGATTTGGTTATGAGACAGGACGTGAAGGGAAATTTCCCCAATGGGACACAGATGGCAAAAATAAACCTTACGGGGGTTATAGCCCTCCCATACACTATCCGAAATTTAAAAAGAAAAGTTTTACATTTACAGTAGTTCTGCTTTAAGGGTTTACATTATGTTAAATAAAAGAGACAACAGCAGAAGGTTTGCCTTCAGGTTTGATCAGAGACGGATTAGGAGTATCATGGGTCTGGTGCTAAAGATTTTGGTGGGCCTTTTTATGCAAATAAATAAAATGAAAATGCAACAATGTTTTGTTAAAACTAATGAAATATTAAAACAAATTAAATTAAATAGAGAGGGGAATGGAGAGAAAGAAAGAGATGGGGGGGAGGGAGGGTTATGAGATAGATGATAGGTGTGATGGTGAATGATGGAGTGTGATGGGGCAGCACAGTGGCTAAATGGATAGCACTTCTGCTTAGCAGCACTAGGGTTGCTGGTTTGAATCCCAACCATGGCACCACTTGCCTGGAGTTTGCATGTTCTCCTTGCAACTGCATTGGTTTCCTCTGGCTACTCTGGTTTCCTCCTACACTCCAAAGACATGCTGGTAGGTTAATTGGCTCCTGTCTAAATTAGTCCTGTTATGTGTATGTATGAATTAGAGTTAGGGACCTAAGGTTGTACTCCCATTGAGCGTTAGGGACTGATGTGAATGTACAATATATGTGCGTAAAGCGGAACTATATAAGCACCTGTAATACATAAAATTCTGTGCTGGCACATGACCACCTTGACCAAGCTGTATTGCTCTGATCCATCTCAGCATCCCAAAGGAGAAGAAGGACCGTGGATTTCAAATCCCCAGACCTCTGCGTGGGCAGTGAAAGCTAATCATCCATGGAGTTAAGTGCAGCAGGGACCAGAGGGAGAGGGTGTGATGTTTAGTTCATTTTCATTTTTTGTGAAAAGGTGAATGCACACTTGGAGGCCCCTAGATGACCTAAATTTTGCCTGATTTCTGCTGATTCATCTGAAATTCAAGCTGTGGGTGGTCCTGCAAGCAATGCCTGGCTCGACAAAAAATTACTTACCAGGCTGGAAAATAATGGACCTTTCCTATGCAGTCTCTGGTTGGCATTATCAGCGGCTACGGCTTCCTTAATACAATGGAGATTAAGCAATGTAGATGGGGGAATTTAATGGCTTTGTCTCTGGTAGGTTGAGCGGCTGAAATTCAAATGGTCCAAGGCCAGCTTTACATTAGGCACAGTAGGCATGTGTCTATAGTCACCAGAGGCAGCTTTCCTCTCTGTAATATTTTTCTACCATCATTAGGACACCTCATAGTAGGGCTGTGGATAAGGGGGTACTACCAGTCCTCCTGTGAGGGACCCTGGCCAGCAGGGGGACTCAAGCAGCTGGGTGAATCATATGTGGGCAGGGAGGGTGATCGGCAAGGTGTGTGTGGGGGGCAATACCTGGAACAGATCCCCTGTATGGCTCTTTCTGCAGCAGCTGAAAGCTGGCTTCTTCTCCTCTCCCTCCCACTGGCCTTCAGCTGCTGCAGAAAGAGCCATGCATGGGATCGGTTCCAGTGATTCCCCCCAACACACACACCCCCGTCACCCTCCCTGTGCACCATAGGCAGTGCTGTGGGCTTCTCACACTCCTTCCCTGGACACTGGGGGTATGTTCTGGCAACTATGTCATATTTACCAGCCCCTTTCTTTTCTAAATGAACACAATGAGGGATCGGCACCGATCACTCACTGTATTCATTAATAACTTGAAGCACAGTAAACTTTTGTTTTTTGGGGGTTTTTTTTGGGGGGGGGGGTTCAAGTTGGCTGTACGGGGCACTGTGGTTTCTAACACCAGCCCTGTCTCATAGCAATGTATTTATTATGATCACAATATTATAGGACCAGGAACAGAGGTGGACTGACAAATCATGGGGCCCCTGGGCAATAGGGGATCATAGGGCCCCTGTGTCCTTGCCCAAAGTCAAAAAAGTCTATGAAAAAGGTACCAGGGGCATCTCATGGGGCCCCCTAATAACCCGGGGCCCTCGGGCAGTGCCTGAGTTTCCAAATGGTCAGTCCGCCCCTGACCAGGAATACATGAAATGTTCTGTATAAAAGAAGTGACCAGAGATCCCCTGAGCAGATGATCTGACATTCATATCTGATTTGTTGTGGTAGTGAAGAATGTGACATACAATAAAGGGTTGGTGGATCAGTGTGTGTACAGAGACATCCTCTTCTAATAAGAAGGTCTTAGGTATACTGTACACATTACAGTGAGGCAGGGAAGGGCCCGGCTGGGACTGTGTCACGTATTGGTCGCCCGATCTCTACCCCCCGCCGAGCCCCATTAATTCAGGATGAGAGGGACAGAGGCTGCGGGGGGCGTGTCTTGGCTGTCAGTGCGGCCACGCCCCCTTGGTGATGGAGCGGCTGTGGCTGGAGATGTAGTCACTCGGCTCCGGCTGTAGCTGTGTACGGAGACGGCCGGCGGAGGAGTCTATAGAGCGGGGGGGACCGGCACCCACACCCGGATCTCTGTGCAGCGTACACATTACCGGAAGAGAGGGATTAAATGGACCTTCAGTGGCCCGGACTGGGCTCAGTGATCTCTTGCCGCTGCTACAAGCGCTGCGCCTACCGCGATGGGGAACACGGTACACAAAACCCTGCCAGGTGAGCCAGCCATCGGCATCCTGGGATCTGTCTTCGGTGATCTACACACAGGAGGGGGACCCATGACATGTCCTTCCAGCCTGTCTGTCATATGTATTGGCTCCTCTGACTAGGTGGATCATTGCCTGTGAATGGGATCATTGATCGGATCAGAGGGATCTCCTCCACCCAATAGGATAGAGCCGAGTTTGGATGTGTATTTTTAAAAAGAGAAATGATCACTTATGCTGTTCTGATGTCTAATAGATCTACATGGAGGAGGGCAGGGATTGCTCTGATCTGTAATACAATGTATGGAGGTGACCTGCCTGGCCTGTATAGAACAGTCATGTATGGGGGTGAACAGTGATCACTGATCTCCTGCCTGGCACTGTATATAGAATATATGGAGGTGGCTAGTGATCACCGATCTCCTGCCTGGCACTGTATAGCAATGTATGGAGGTGGGTAGTTCCTGTCTGGCTCTGTATATACTATGTAGCAAATGTATGGTGGTGACTTGTGATCACCGATCTTCTGTCTGGCTCTGTATAGCAATGTATGGAGGAGGGTAGTGACCCTCGATCTCCTGTCTCGCTCTGTATATATTATGTAGCAATGTATGGAGATGCAGTGATCACCGATCTCCTCTCTGTCTCTGTTTACTATGTAACAATGTATGGAGGTGACTAGTGATCACCGATCTCCTTCCTGGCTCTGTATATAGAATGTAGCAATGTATGGGGGTGCAGCGATCACTGATCTTCTGTCTGGCTCTGTATAGCAATGTATGGAGGAGGGTAGTGATCACCGATCTCCTGTCTGGCTCTGTGTATACCATGTAACAATGTATGGAGGAGGGTAGTGATATCCTGTCTGGCTCTGTATAGCAATGTATGGAGGAGGGTAGTGATCCTCGATTTCCTGTCTGGCTCTGTATATACAATGTAGCAATATATGGATGTGATCACCGATCTCCTTCCTGTTTCTGTATATAGAATGTAGCAATGGGGGTGCAGCGATCTCCAGTCTGTCTGTAGAATCGAGCAGCAGCGATGTGTGGAGGTGACAGAATGTAATGTGTGTGGGCGGGGCCGCTGTGGAGCTATAGGTGAGGTCTGTGTTGAGGCTTTTGAATCTCAACGGCCGTGTGGCTCAGCAGTGCTGTGCTGGTTACCAAGTAGCTGTCACATTTCCAGGACACAGTAGGGATGTCCAGAGTCCAGGCAGGTGCCTCTTTAGATGTGAGAGTGGTGGGTGATGGCAGAATGGCTCCATTGATGGTGCTCTCTCTCCAGTCCCTGGTGTAGGAGGGAGGACACAGGGACTTGTATGAAGTCCTGCAATCCGTGTCTACACAAGGCAGCCTTGTATTTCCCTTCTCAAGTCTGTTTTCTGCTGTTGGTTGGGACTGATGTGGCTGTAAGGTCACCCACAATCGGCAATCCCCCTAGACACAGGGACATAACCTCTACCAGATCATTCCTATTGTGGGGGGATTGTGCGGAATCTGATTCATGCGTGGAAGAATTTCTCCGCTTTAAAGTGCTTTCAGTTGTTGGTGGTGTGGACTGAACTTTAGTGGTCAGCTGGGAGGATTCATTTCCATTGATCCTGACCTTATTTCCTGATCTACATTGAAGCATCTAGCCTGTGGGTCAGCAGCTGAATGTTCCTTCTGAAATAAAGTAGAAATTCAACAAGAAGTTTGGGACCCACTTAGAATGCTGGTATTTGGTGTGCAGAACTGGGGACCCAAGCACAACACATGTTGACAGGTGCTCTTTAAGTTAACCCTATGATGACTAGTGTAAGACCAGTGCTCTTTAAGTGTCCCCTATGATAAATAGTGTACAATATGTGCTCTTTAAGTGTCCCTTATGATAAATAGTGTATAATAGGTGATATTTGTGTCCCCTATGATAGTGTACAATAGGTGATCTGTAAGTGTCTCCTATGATAAATAGTGTACAATAGGTGATCATTGTGTTCCTTATGAAAAATAGTGTACAATAGGTGATCTTTGTGTCCCCTATGAAAAATAGTGTACAATAGGTGATCTTTAAGTTAACCTGATGCTGAATAGTGTAAGAACGTGCTCTTTAATTTATGCCCATGATGATTAGTGCAAGACAGGTGCTCTTTAAGTTTAAGCGACCTGAGAAAGGAGCGCACATGTGCGCCATTTTGAAATCCTGTTTGTGCAGTGACGCCATCTGTCTGAGCCTCCCTGCACCTCTCTGCTACCCCTCGAGACCACCTGAGTGACAGGTACACACCAGGAGCACCGTATAGGACTGCCAGTATACCGGACCCCTCTGTAACCATGACATACCTTTTAACCTCCTACTCTTGTGAGTGCATTTTAACCATTAAACATACCTGCTTTTTAAACCATCTACAGTCAGAGTGGCACCGCTGTCTCTCTTCACTCTTTAAGTTTCCCCTATGATGAGTAGTGTAAGACAGGTGCTCTTTAAGTTTCCCCTATGATGAGTAGTGTAAGACAGGTGCTCTTTAAGTTTCCCCTATGATGAGTAGTGTAAGACAGGTGCTCTTTAAGTTTCCCCTATGATGAGTAGTGTAAGACAGATGCTCTTTAAGTTTCCCCTATGATGAGTAGTGTAAGACAGGTGCTCTTTAAGTTTCCCCTATGATGAGTAGTGTAAGACAGATGCTCTTTAAGTTAACTCTATGATGAATAGAGTAAGGCTCCATTCACACCTATGCAGTTTGCGTTTTGTCCATTTTGCAGTGCTTTTCACAGTTCATTTAGCGTTTTTCTTATGTGTTTTATGCGTTTTTGATATGTTTTTACCACATTTTGCATTTTGTTCAACATTTTTTTTTTTAAAGTGGAATTTGTTTTTTTTGCTGGGCAGAATAAAAATACAAAACACTGCAAAAACGCACTACCATGCATTTTAGGAGATTCTCCATTCAACTCTAATGTAGAAAACATGCTTTTAAAAAAGTCCCTGACCCTTTCCAAAAATTCAGCAGCCCATACATGTGAACATGTTCCATAGGAAACCATATTAAATGGACTGTAGTGCATTTCTGCAAAAAAGCCTTAAAAAACGTATTGGTGTGAACAGAGCCTTAGACAGGTGCTCTTTAAGTTAAAACTATGATGAGTAGTGTAAGACAGGTGCAGTTTAAGTTTACCCTATGATGAGTAGTGTAAGACAGGTGCTCTTTAAGTTAATCCTGTGATGAGCAGTGTAAGGCTTGGCCATACATCATACAATTTTCCTGTACAAGTTTCCTTTAGATTTGCCAAAACCATATAATATGAGGTGTATGCAATCACAGGCCCTTGTGCTACATAGCTGAAGATAAATCTAAAGTAAATTGAACAGGAAATTTGTATAATGTATGGGCAGCTTAAGACAGGTGCTCTTTAAGTTAACCCTAGGATAGTTAGTTTTGGACGGGTGCTGTTTAAGGTAACCTGAGGATATTTAGTTTAGGACCGGTGCTCTTTAAGTTAACCCTGTGATGACTATGTAGGACAGGTTGGCTGATCTGGAGAAAGCACCATATCAGATCTACATCCTAGCAACTCTGATCTTTGCTAAATGGCTGAGGGGAGTGATATTGATACTAGTCTTCAGTGTTTGGATTTAAGAGACTTTGGTTTCACAGAGAGATGTTCCCATCCAGTACTGCATCTCTGAGTAATAGTATAGTAAAGCTGGTAAACGTTCCCATATCCAGAGGTTACCATTATCCTGCCAGACTGATACACATGATTGTCCCCTGTTGATATTTGAGAGGATATCCCCCGGAACTTTTAGTCCTCATGCACACTGGCCGTTTTTACAGCGGCTGTTTTTGGCTTTTGGCATTTTTTTCTACAGCCGGTAAACTCCCCAGCATGTCATCCTATGTGTCCATGCACACATAGACTGTAATCAGCGTTTTTTGGCTAGAAAAAAACCTAGGGCTAGTGGGTTGCTAGAGGAGTTTTTTAGCTGTAAAAATGCTCTAACGCTGAAAAACTCGGCAAATCGTCAGTTTGGACTTTTTTACCCTCCCCCCCCCCCCCCAAAACAAAATACATTTATTTGTAAAAAAAATGCAGAAAAATGCTAAACAAAACGCAGCTAAACGCTAATACGAAATGCTAAAAATGGTAAAAAACTCACGTTTTTAATATGACTTTACACAGCTAACGTTACCAGCGTTATTAGAACACGCAGTGTGCATGGAGCCTTAACGTCATTGGTGCTTTCTAGCGGCCAAGAAATCCATTTCATTCTCTACCCAATCCCATTTCTATGAATATTCATTCCCAGTCTATAGGTAACAATCTCCCTTAGCTGCAGTATTCATTGGATGTATTGAAGTCATGCCATGAACCATGTAGCACTTGGCCCCCTGGCTCTGCTTTCTCCATATACCGTGATATGACTCCACACTCAGTAGCCTGTGCTGGAACTTCCACTCCGGCTCATTTTGGTCACCTTTTGTTCTTTTTATTCCATCTTCTGCTTTGACTATGTTATTATCTCCTAACTGCACAGCTAGGCTGCTGGTTATACTGTGGTAAATGCTTTCCTGATCGTGGTTGTGATACCGCGGTGGGTTTCCCCTTGAAATAAAGAAGGCTATAATTCATAGATGCGAATGTGTAACCAGGGATTAGAAAGATTAGCAGTTTCACATAACCAGATCATGGTAGGTTGCCATTAACCCTTTCTTCACCTGATGTCTGGGATGACGCTATTGTGTGCTATCATTTAGGACATGTGTTTTAATGTGTTTTCTTGATGTGCTTGAGCTGTTTTTCAGGGAGATCAGAGTGGCTCAACGCTACAAAACTATTGATGATGGACTGAAAATAGGATGCCGTGTATTGCAGTTACAAGATAATACGGCAATTTAGAAGAATGATAAATAGTTGTATTTATTAGTCACAAATAATAGTGGAATTATTAATGTTATTTTGTAGGACTATCTTTAGTTCTGATTTACTTTTGTTTTGGTTTTTTTTGTTTTTTTGTTTTTTTTTGTATGTGAAGGTGGTAGACTTCTGCAGGAACTAGCTATTATTCCTTAACAAGGATTAGCTATGTGCCCGTATAACTTGAGAGGGGACAGATGCCACAGAGACACGGCTGCCGTTGTCCCACACTTGCTGCACACATGCTACAAAGGAACAAAAAACAGCTGAGATGCCAAGATTGAATCGGAGAAGGGACATCCAAGAATTGAGCCTGTTGTGGGCGAAATTAGACCCTCACTAATGACTTGTCCGTTTAACCCTCTCCTTTACCAATTTAAACCTCAACCGCACCATGGGCCCATGAAGATTGCTTTATTTATGGCACTGCTTCTTAGTTTCATACCACTTAGTTCCATTGATCAACAGTATGGATGATCATGTTTTAGATGCACATGAACTTTTGTACACAGTAAAAAAAAATAAAAAAGTATATTTTAATCTTTTCCTTGCTTAGATATAAATGCCTGTAAGCATAACGGTTACTTTATCTGTAAAGTATCTGTTGATATGTTGCTTGTTAAAACGTCAAGATTGCATACAGACCAGAACTAACCGGCAATTTATATAAAGTGTGTGTTTTTCCATGTGGGCTGTTTATGTTGGTAGAGTCAAGCTGCACATGTATTTTTGTTACAAAAATGTGTATTTCTGCATGAAAGAATCAGACATTTTCTTTGAAAAGCCCAAAGCAGACGGACAATGAGGGCCCCTGGCAGATGGTTTGTGTGTAGGGAAATTGTGAGCTTGTCAGCTGGCCTTCCAGATAAATCTTAGAGGCTGTGCCCCTGCCATTGAAAGCCCTTGTGCTTTAACTCCATTCATTTCATGGCTTTGGAATAAATGAGGTCTCTCTGGCAGGTAGATGTTCGCTCAACTTACCTGAACTATTTAGCGACGACTATTTCACAGTATGCACTTTGGAGGTTCATGTGTTTACAAAGGATTTTAAGGCCTCATGCACACAGGATGTTTTTACTGCCGCTTTTAGGGGTGTTTTTTTCCCGTTTCAAAACACCCCTCTGCCCCCCCCCCCCCCAGATGCAATATGTTATGCGATCTCATGACAATTCATATCTATGTACCTATGAAACTGTTCAAATCCGACTTTGTGATGCAGCACTGATTTTTTTTGGTGATTGGCAAATGCATATGCGACTTGCATAGACATCTGCGCACAGATGTCAGGCAAGCCAAACATGAAATCGCATTGACCAGCTGCTTTGAAATTGTGCTATTTCAAGTGAAGTAGCAAAATTTCAAAGCCACATTCATTGTGAGCCAGGGCTTAATCTTAGCCTATGTGTTCATGCACAGACAGACTTTTAGCAGCCTTTAGTGGCAGGAAAGTTTAGAGGCAAAAAAAAAAAGAAAATCCCACTGCCAGTGCATCCAGGAGCAGTAGAGTTTTGTCAGAAAAAATGCTTGATGCTTGTAAATGCGTCTAAGGCTAGATTCACACCTATGCAGTTTGCATTTGATCCGTTTCTGCAGTGCTTTTTGCGGTGTTTTTTTTAGCACATGCATTTTTAACACGTTTTTTATGCGTTTTGCAGGTTTCTTTCAACTTCTTGTTGCTGGGCAGAAAAAAAACATGTCAAAAATGCATCAAAAACGCCCAAAAAGCTGTTCTGCGGTGTTTCCAGTGGAGTCTATAGAACTGAAAATGCAATGTTTTGTGTTTAAAAAAGTTGCTACCCATTCCAAAAAACACACAGGATGAAACAAGGAGATGTGAACCTGACCCATAGGAAACCATGTTAAATGGACTGCTGTGCGTTTCTGCAAAACACAGCAGAAAATGCATAGGTGTGAACCTAGACTAAATGCGCGGTAATGCTTGAGTGTTAATTCATTTCAATGGGAAGAATAAATTATTATTCTGGCCAATGTAATTAAATAATTTTTACAAGCGTCAGGGGTTTTTTTCTGTAAAATCGCAGCTGCCAGGAGGAAAAGCTTCTAGGAGAGTTTTCTGTATGGCCTTAATCTGGGACATTATTCAAACAGGGTTGCTACAAAGTTACACTTTTTTTAGGAAGTTTCCTTTGGATTTTTCTTCAAGTAGACCCATCCTTAAAACCCATACTTTGCATGAATCGGTAATGTCAGAAGTAGCAAATCATACTACTAACGTGTTTATAAAAGCACCCCCTTTTTGCAATTAATAAAAATGCTTCCTAACCCCCCCCTTAGGCCACATGGTCTCTCATTACCATTCATTGCTGCAAAGCGTTTATTGTTTTTAATCAGCAGTGAGAAAAAAGAATCAATAGGTCTGACTCCATGTATATAGCTAATTATAGACTATACATAGGGACAAGGTTTTTAATGCATTAACACAAATTGAAAGACTTGTTTCCATTGCAAGGATGTCTTTCACATCTAAGAAACCTTACAAAGACTCTCATTCATCTTTCCGTAAAAGTCATAGGATGTTATTTCTACAATAAAGGATGCTGTTTCTCTTAAAGAACAAGTCTCAGACAGAATAATAGAAAAAAAAAATGTGCTTCAAATATTAAAAGCAAAACCATGAGGAAAAATGCCTTGTTATTTGTCGTAATTTTGGCTGTGAGCTCCACCCCTGTATGAAGCCCTATTTGTTGGCATTCCTTTTGGAAAGATTCAGGAGACCCCTCTATGTCCACCCAAAGTCATTCTCACTCACCCATGCCCTGTTGTCTGTTTTCTCCTGCTCCCCACCCTCTTCTGTCTTTTTCTCTCAGCACTTCTGTACAGACATCTCCTCTCCTGCAGTCAGTTCTCTTCCACCACCTCCCATTGCCAGTCTCTTTTTCTCCCGGAAATTTTCTACAAACATCTCTTCTCCTGTAGTCAATTCTCTTCCCTTGATTCCAGCTGCTAGTCTACTTCTCCGATTCTGCTGTCATTCTTTCCTGGCAAGACTGGGCCAAAGGATGCTGTGCAGGCCCTTGGCCTCCTCCTTATCAACCGATGACTTCATTGGTTGTTAGGACGTCAGCGGCTGAAAGGTTGTAATGGTGTACAATAAAAACCTGTGGCTTTGTGTAACTAAAAGGCAGGCTTGATACACTGGCTGACTTGTATACAATTTTTGAGAAATTTTAGGACATTTTCCAAGGCCTGACAAAGGCTGCTCTAAAGAATATACCGTACCTTTTCAATCATTGCAGGCCACCCCTTGCAACAGTAGTGACACCCCTGTCACTCAGAATAATTTGGGGAAAATTAAAAACAGGAGCAGCTAGAATCTGGAACAGTGGTGCATGGCAACCAATCCACTTATAACTTTGCAGGCGTACCTCGGTTAACGTAATTTTCGGTTTACGAATGAAAATCCATTGAAAATAATGGCTTGGTTTACAAATTTTTTTTGCAATACGAATGGATTAATTGATTTTCAATGCATTTACAATTTTTTTTTTAATCATGTCCCTGTACAGTATTTATGCCTTTAAAGTGCACATTATAAAGAGTTTTGAACAGATAAGACTTTTTTTTACTTCTGAGCGCCGAAACGGATTAATTGGTTTTCAATGCATTTCCGAAATAATTTTTAATCATGTCCCTGTACAGTATTTATGCCTTTAAAGTGCACTTTAGCAAGAGTTTTGAACAGATAAAAGACTTTTTTTTTTTTTTACTTTTTTTCTGACCTCTGGAATGGATTAATTGGTTTTCAATGCATTCCTATGGGAAACAGCGTTTCGGTTTACGAATTTTTCACTATATGAAAAGTCCTGCAGAACGAATTAAATTCGTAAACCGAGGTACGCCTGTAGTTTGTTCTGCTAAGCTTTGAAAAATAAAAAAAGATGAAAGCTGAATGGCTGCCATGCAGAACTAAACTAGATTCAGGCTGCTCCAACTTTGATAAATTTATTCTGAGCAGAATAATTAGACAGCAGTGGGGGAGAGGAGGGACCACACTAGTTCTGCATCCACAGCATAAATTTAAAACAGGACAAAGTGCTAAATGCACTTTGCGTCATGGGGAACTGGAAAAACCTGTGATAAGTATGGTGAGACTTTTTTAAGTGCTTACTGATTGTGTTATTTTGTGGCATACCTTAGTAATATCATAGCACAGAAAACCGTAACATAGCAAACATTATATTTTAAATAAATAAAGTTTGCATGATTTCTGTGTGCTTTTTATGATGCATATTCATTCGGGTTATCTAAAACTTAACACCCCCCTCCCTTTCAATCCTCTGTCCAATGAAAATGCCTTGGTCGCCAATAAGGGCACAGGACATAGGACAGAAGAGAAGGTGCAGGTGTTTCCCAGCCAATCAGATTCAGTTTGTCATTTGTATAATGTTGTTGCTTGTTCTACATCATTATATGAGGTATTAATAACGCCTAAAAGTGGTATTCTTTTTTATTTTTTATTCTCCATGAGAAGCATCAATTGTGGCAGTTTTATCTATTTCTAAGGATATTTTTCTCCATGCATTTTAATTATATTCTAAAAAGGGTGAAAAGAATGCCTTAATTTTTAAGTATAACATGGCCAAATATTTATAAAATTCCAGCCCAAATGTTATTCAAAAATTTCAGAATCTAACAGGCTAAACATGCTATGATTTAAAAAAAACAAACAAGAAAATGTAGTGTTATCAGTAATGTTACTGTTTTTTAAGTAGGCCACTTTTCCCAGTCAGTTGCTTTTGTAGTACTTATGTGGGTTGCCCAGCTGCTTGCAATCTATTTGTGGCTGTTTCATGTATTCAAAGCTGGTTTTATAGAGCAGAACTTTAAAAATGCCATGTGTCCAGCGTTCTTGGAGTCATTTACTTGGGCTTTTCATGTCTGCATAACAGGACAGTGTTTACATGTTGGCTTCCCTTTCAGGATTTTATGATCTGCCACACGCTTCTGCCAAGAGACATTAATTAAATTAATCTGTGCCCTGAAAGCCTTTGCAGTATGCATGGTAGAATATTTATGCATTTGCAAAAAATGGTGATGAATGAAAGTGGGGAATACATACCATGACCTGTGCTCACTGTGACCTGCTATGACGTAGACGGAGCCACTTGTTTTTCCATCGTACATGTGTAAATTTATACCAGTGCAGAATTTAGCTTTGCAGTCCCAGTCCAGGGTGCCGAGAAATGTACCCATGTAGTGGGATCACCCCAGCTGCACTGCATTGTTTTATTGCTTGCCTGTCTGGGGGGGGAGGAATATTTACAAATACTTGTCTTGTTCCTTGCTCACTCACCGCTCTGCGCAACTGGTCCCCCAAAGCTGCCTAACTTTGCTGCCTGGGCAGTCACTGCGCTCTGATGGTAACATGTACAATGCAGGATCAGCAGTCCTGCTTAGTACCAGAAGACAGAGCCTTCTCACATTCCAGCAGCATTGGATAGCAATGGGGAGAGAACCAGCTGTCAGGGGAGGTAAGTATTTGTATTAAACCCATGTAGTGCAGGGGGACCGGGGGAGCTTGGTCAATGGGCAAACACCAACTTGTTGTTGGGCTTTAAAGTTAATTACTGCTGGTTAAGAATATGTAAATATTTGAATGTCTATAGGCTGGTTACACTTCTAGTCACCCAGAATGGTGCACACATGATGTTTTTGCAGTGCATCCAAAACCAGTACATTAGCAGGAGTATTAAGAAGGCTGCTCACTTTTTCCCACTATTAAGACTTTTCCACATGAGTGGACCGATCGGATCCGCCTATCAGTTCTTCAGGCAGTCTCAACATTCTCCTCTATGGAACAGCCGGTGTAAATGGACACACATACATCCAACCCGATCTGCTAAAAGCAGATGGGTGGGGATCCGTTCCCCTTCCATCTAGCGGATTGGATGGCAGTCAGGTGTAAATGGACAGTTGGTCCGTTTACAAAAGACTGCCCAGAGAGGAGAGAGGACTGTGTCTGTGACTGCTCTGCATAAGCAGAGTGGACACGGACTAGACATCTGCCTGCCCAGCGGGACAGCGGACAGATCCCCCGCTGAGCAAGCGAACCCCTGGGAAACGTCTGTCCACGTGGAAGGGGCTTTAGTGTTTCAAAATAGAGTTATCAGCTTTCTTCTGTAAACTACAAATCAATGCACCTCTATGTAATGAAGAGGAGGAGAGGGTGTCTGTTGTCCAAGTCAGGAGAGCAGCCTAGGGTGACAACACTGTCCCTCCATAGATACAGTGTAGTGAATGAATGTTGTCACCCTAGAACAGGAAGTGTTTATCTGTAGCTTTCTTCTATAGTCTTTCAAAACTATTTTAAACAGCATGTGGAGCTTCAGGAGGCGGGGTGGGGATCTAATGTCACACACAGCATAATACAGAGAGTAGGAAAAGCTGAGTGTAATCTGAGACCTGAGTGGAGGGGATGAACACGCCTCCCCTGTACACAGTTTCATAGGCTGAATCCTAGGTGCGGGGAGGGGTGCATCACCTTGATTACCTGATGTCATGCAGATAGCAGAGGGAGGACAGAAATGTTAGAAATCACACCTGGTGCTTTGGATTGGGTACACGCTTTGTTTTATGGTTTAGACACACTTTCAGTTTTTAAATCAAGAAGAAAAAAATCTCTGAGCCTGATCTCTCTGAATCATATTCCAGCTCAGGCCCTACCAGTTTCACCTGGCATTCCTATCTGTTTATTTAGTATTATTACAGGTACTTATATAACGCCATCAATTTACACAGTGTATATTCACATACATACTGTATGTTCACATCAGTCCCTAACCCTCAAGGAGTTTACAATCTAAGGTCCTTAACTCACATTCATACATACATATGTTGTGCCCAATTTACACAGGATCCAAAAAACCTACCAACATGTCTTTGAAGTGTCGGAGGAAACCCACGCAAGCACAAGGAGCAGACTCCAGGCAGGTGGTGTCCTGGATGGGATTCGAACCAACAACCCTAGTGCTGTTAGGTGGAAGTACTAGACTCTTTCTCAACCAGGGTGCCTTGAGGTTTCTTCAGGGGTGCCTTGGAAAATTGTCTAAAAATTGTCCAAAACTTGTATACAAGCCAGCGGGGGCAACAAGCCTGCCTTTTAGCTACACAAAGCCACAGGTTTCCATTGTGCACCACTATGACCTTCTAGCCACCGACATCCTGACTACCAATGTCATCATCAGTTGATAAGGAGGATGTCAGCTGCCTGCACAGCATCCTAGTTTGACCCTCCCGTGCCCCTCTCCATCAGTGCTGGGGTCACATTAGCTCAGTGATGGAGAAAAACTGAGGAAGAAGAGAAACACTGAAATACTAGTCAGTACCAGCGTGCAAACGTGTATTTGCTTTGGAAGAATAAATCACTTCTAATGTTATGTGTCCTACATGTGTGGATGTTTCTGCGTTATATAAAACTATTCAAATAGTTTTTCACATTTTAGAATGGGCTGCCCTTTTAAAGTTATGGACAGTCTTGAGGCACCCATGTTTAGAATGGGGTGCCTCAAGACTGTCCATAATTTTAAAGGATGCCTCTGGACTACCCATAATTTTAAAGGGTGCCTTGGGATTGTCCATAATTTTAAAGGGTGCCTTGAATGAAAAAAGGTTGAGAAACCCTGGTCTAGACTGCAGATGCGGCAGTGGTTTACACTTCTCGGCCTTTTGGCTAAGATCAAGTGTAGTATCTGTTCTTATCAGTGTCCAGTGGGGGTGCTCCCGGCCATTCTAGCTTTGCAGGGATGGCTGTTGTATAGTACCCCCACTGGTATGATGGGGGTCTGGAAAGCTAGTACTGGGGGACAGAAACTGGGGAGCGCCACACGTTAAGCTGGGGCCCTGGGAGTAATTCCCCTGAGAAAACTGGAAGGACCCAGTACCTCCTGATTTGGACGGATCTACCCTGGTCTGGCCAGGGGCTGGGAAGGCAGAAAGTCCGCAAACACGGTGCCCCCTGAGTAGTCGCCTCAGGGGTGCTCTGAGTAGCACTTGGGTGTGGGACCCCACGTTGTGAATGAGCACATGGTCACCGAGTTTAAAACACTTTTTGCACTGCGCCTCTAGGACCGGGCCTTTTGGCCAAGTCCTGGGCAATTTTTTTGCTACAGGCCTCAGGGCTGGTCAGTGCACAATTTGGGCACAACCACCTTTTTATTATTTTTATAGATTATTTAATTATTTATTTATTTTTACACTCCCATGTTTGTCACCTTTTACTTATGTGTGTGTTTTTTTTCACAGGATGGAGGGTGTGGGTCCTCGGGCCTGCCCTGAAGTCTAGGGGGAGGATGTGTGGCCTTTTGGTTCCTTCCTCCCCTGATCCCTAGGGGGTTTTCTCTTCGGGAGAGCCCCCTGACCAAGTACTGGATGTCCGGCTTCGGCTGGACATAAGGAACGGTGGTCCACCAGGCCTTTTGGCCAGGAGGACCAAATGGGAACCTTGTCCCCGTCAGGACAAAGCACACCCCTAAGTGCACTTTTTGTGTGGTGTTTTTGCACTTGCACTTTTTTGTGAAACACTTACGGGTTTTTCGTTGTAGTTTGCACGTTTGCGGACTTAAAAAAAAAAAGTGGTTTAGATGGAGGCAGGAAGTGAATTCCTTCAAATATCCAGGCTAAGGATTAGAAGACTTGCAGTGTGTATTATGTACTAAAAGTATAAAGTGAAAAATACTGAAGGCTCTTAGCAGGAATGCATTTGACTGATGAGAATATTTGCAAATGATTTCTGAAAATAGAAATAAATGACTGTAGCCTGGAACAAGCGTGCATGATCTGTCATTCTACAGCCTTTAATGTAAAGTTAACTCTGGTTGCTGTGCGCAGCAACCTTACTTTTTTACTCTGCTCTCCTTCCACTGCTCACGTGAAAGATCTATCAGATATTTTCTCCGATTGAAGCACTGAATATTCAGATCTGGGTTTTAGAATAAAGGATAATGGAGCAGTTCCCTCTAAGAATAATTTGGGTTCAAGTACTCTGGAATTCCTCTGTTCTTTGTTGTGCAAAACCTTCGATAAAAATGGAGAAGTGTTCAGACTGACGCAAGCATCTTTGTTACATGCCATGAAAATTCCTCTGGTTCTTTTAAGTGTGCTTGTGATTTGTGTGTGCGAATTCTGAAGATAATCTAACCTAACCCCAAAAGGCTTTGGTCTCAATCTCCTTCCTCCTGTCCCACATATCCTACATACAGATGTGTTCTTTTATGATGTACACTCAACCCCCCAATGTTCATTTTCCTGAGGTTTGTAAACTTTTTCCCGATCCTTTAAACTACGTATGTAGTAAAGGAAGCTCTTACCCACTGTTTTTTTTTCCTTTAAATTTGCCTCATGAAAATGTTACTGGAATAGTATATAAACATATTCTTGTTAAAGCAACCCTTTGCTTTGCCAGTGCTTACAGAGACTGCTGCCAAATATGAAATATTCAGTTTATAAATAATGCAATGGTTTATAATCCGTAGAGGAAAAACTCTGCTCTAGTCTGTCCCTTAAAACCCAGTTATTCTCATTCTGGATGCCACCATCCCCCTACTGTACAGCATAGAGAAGGTGAAGTAAAATTGTTTGCCACAACCAGTATATTAAAGGTACTTCTACTTTTCCTGCTCTCTGCCTACAGTATATCAGTAGCCAAGAGTGGTTACAGATGTAGATGAGAACAAAAAGTCATCATTTGCATATCAGGAACAGTGTTTGCATAGGTTGCACATGATGAAGAAAGAAAAGGTACTTCTTGAACAGCTGACGGTGTATTATAGAGGTGTTTAGAAAATGAAAAATTCACTTTTTTTGCTTATTTTTATGACAATATTAGTATGTTTAGCCATACACATAGATTGTGTTCAAATTGTGGCAGATGACGGTTTAAAAGATCTGACCATACACACAGCTAAAGATGTCCTTAAGAATTTCTCAGGTGACCATCTCATGCCTGTATTATCAGCAGACAGCCCTTTCTCAAAGAGGAAAGAGTAACCAGAGGGGTATGAAAACATAGCCTTAATACTATTGTTTCCCCTCTATAACCAGAGGTCTGCGCTCTGGTGCGGCCTGCAAACTCAAACCAGGGAAGCGCATGCCTGGGGCCGGCAACCCATTGATCGTGATCTTGGCTTGCCAAACTACCATCCCAGAGCATCAGAGTGCTTTGAGCTGGTGCCAGGCAGTGGAGGAAGCAGGCGGCCACAGAATGGGCATAAGTCGCATAAGCCGTTGCTTCCTCTGTAGCGTCAGCTTCTGTCCCAGGTGGTGTGATATCAAGTGCGCTTCGCCTTGGACCTTTCTATTGGCCTGGAGAGCAAAGCCAGCAGAAGCTGGAAGAGGAAAAGAAAGTCAGTGTATCAAACAACACATACTCTGCACTTTTGCAATGGGGATATTAGCACCTATAAAAGGGTTAACAACTATTCGGCTGCTGTCACACTGATCCACGGGTGCAGCGCAGTGCACCTGCGGCTTTCCTGTGGATTAGCTGCACTGAGCCATAGACTTCTATTATATCCTTTAGGTTTAGTGCGTTTTCTGAGAGCGCACCAAAACTCCTGAATGCATAGTTGAAATGAGTTTTTACCACACACCCCTAACCACTGGTGTAGCGTCAGGGATCCCACCCCATGCTTCAGGGGGCCTGTGTGGCCTCCCTGTCACATTTTGTTTTACACTTGGATAGGTCGGGTGGCTGGGGGAAACATATAGGAACCAATCCTCTCCATATTCTTCCTGCAACAGCTGAAAGCCAGCTTCTCCTCTTCTCCCTCCTGCTAGCATTCAGTGGCTTCAGGGGGAAAGTCTTCATTATGCTTTTCAAAATGAAAATAATTCGAAATTCTGAACCATTTCATTTCATTGTGGCCCCCGACCGGTTCTCTAATCACTTAAGTGGCCCTTGCTCTTCAAAAGGTTGAGCACCCCTGGTTTAATCGCTTAATAGATGTGTTTGTCATGCAACCATATTCACCTTTACATAAACTACTGGGTCTTGATTAAATGACCGCAAAATAGATCGGTGTTTGGTATAGTCTCAAAAGGATTTGCATGACATAGCTAGTGAAGTCTATCTGAAGAACTGGATTTTGTTTTGTGGGATAGGGTTGTGTTGACTGTTCAAAGAGCAATTTTTTTATACTTAATGATAATGCTCCAGATTCTGGTGCTGGCCATACACATTAGATTTTTATCATTATTTTATTTGTATTTTTTTGGTCAAAATATTTGTGCCTTCTCTGTGTCATTACTAAACACCTGATACAGGCAGAGCTGTAGTCCTGCCTGCTTTGATGATTTGCCTTTTATATAGTTTCCAAGACAAACATATTTTAGAGCTTATGTTTCTTTGTATTGCTTTATTGATCACTCAATGATTATTTTAGCAAAGATGGTTTTTAGGACATTATACTGCAAATTTACAAAACTTATTTTAATCTATTGTTGACTGAAAGATAATCGCGTAAGACAGTCTTTCTCATCCTTTTTATCTTAGGGGAACCCTTGAAATTACTTTCTTCTCTGGGAAATCCTTGCTAAAAAAAATTGAGGGTTAGTGGGAAATATGCACCTTACATTGGTGATCAGGGGAAGAATGCCTCTTTTTGGATTGATAAAAAAGATGATTATTTTTATGCTAGTGGCTCTTCTAAGTGGCACTGGCACCGAACCTTTTTAGGCCAGGTTTTTCAGAAAGTATTATAAAAACTGCAGTTGACCATGTTTTGATAAATTCTGTATAATGCATGTGTAATATTGGGGGCTGCATGTTTATTAAACGGAATTTAAGTACATTTTTCTGTTTCAAAAATTTTCATTGATTTATCATAGAAAGTGCAAGGGGCACTCAGTCTGATTACCACTCAAGCAAGTAGGAATAAGCTAAAGTTGTTCTAATGGCTGAAGGTATTTTACCTTCATACATTCTATGCATGAAGGTAAAAAACCTTATATGTTCTGCTCTCCCCACAGTCCCCCCCCCCCCCCCCCCCTTATACTTACCCAAGCCCGATCTCAATCCAGTGATGTACATGAGAGCAGCAGCTCTCCTGGGTCTTGTTGACTCAGACACAGCCAGTGAGAAGGGAGCTGGGGCAGGGCCGAGCCACGCTCTTTGTGTGTTACAGACACACAGAGGCGGCTCAGGAGCGAGCATGCAGTGTGTCCCCAGAGCAAGCAGCTAAGTAGCAGGTAAGTATGACATGTTTGTTTTTTAAAAAAAAAAAAAAACTTCTACACCCTTTAGTATCACTTTAACATTGGCTTCTATTGAATACTAGAGATTAGCCATATGTGGTCTGATTTGCTTATTTATTTATTTCAGGTACTTATATAGCACCGTTAATTTACGTAGCGCTTTACACATATATTTGCAGAGTCACAAACAGTAAGTCACAAACAGTAATGTGACAGGTTCTGGAATGGGAAGATGTGGCTGATTTTTCACAGTGGAGTGGTACATCTGACATATAAAAATAACCAGCCACATCAGATTTCACTAATATCTTCTGATCAAATGTAAAACTTTTTTACTTTGATCAAAATAAAATATTTTTAATAACTAAATTTGCCAGTTTTTATTTGTTGTACCCATTTTTTTTAGCCAACATTAAAAACCTCTTGAGCATAAGATGACCACAGATAGAGGAGACAATATCTGTAACCTCCATCTTATCTTATTACTTGTATATACAGAGTACATGAAGCCCTTCACATAACTTCCTGCCCTGAATAAAACTTACAGTCCACTGTTCTGCAATACTCATATCAGCACACATACACTATATGGCCAGAAGTATGTGGGTACCCCGACCATACGCACAAAGCCAGCTCCAAAAAGATGGGTTTTACGCGTTTTGGATTAACTTGAGTGGCCTGTATAAAGCCCTAATGTCAACCTAACTGAACACTTTTGGGCTGAGCTAGAACACTACTTTCCACCCAGGTCTTTCGTCCAACATCTGTACCGGACCTCACAAATGTTCTTTTGACCGAATGACTACAGTGTTCCTAAACTCCAAACTATTATGGAGAACTTCCATGAAAAGTCAAGGCTGTTATAGATGCACAAAGTGTGAGGCAACTCCATATTTATGGCAATGGTCTTGGAATGGGATGTCCTGTAAACTCATATAGGTGTGATTGTCATATGTTCACACACCTGACCATAAAAGGGACATACTGGGTCAGGTCATGCATGGTAGGTAACCTGTATCAACAGACACAGGAAATACAAACTTCATGCAAATCTCTTATTATTGAAAATCAAGACGCAGGGCTGCAAGTAAAGTGCACACTCATAGCCACCATGCTACCAATATTGCACAGCCAGGAGAAATACCTTTGATCTGCTAGTTCCTCAGTGCCAGTGATTCACCACCTGTTGTATAGCCCAAAGAAAACTTAGTTCTCCAGCACAGAATTCAGTATTCTTTGTATAATACCTAGCTGAGCTTTTTTGGTGTAATGCAGTCAGGACAGCTGCCTGCACTGTTTCATGTATTTTCAGCTACTAAATAGGAAAGTAATAGTGTAGCTGAGGTTTATTTAAACTGGTTGTAAACCCTTACATATACCCAGTGAAGTGACTGGCCTCAGGGAATACACAGAGATGAAATCAATTCTTTTACATAAGCTGTACCTGTTTATCTGCAGCCATCTTTCCCCTACATCTATTCAAAGTACAGAATTTATACAGCATCTCTCAGCTCTGAAAAGCAGGGTGCAGGGAGTTGAAGTTACATTAGTGAGGAGAGCTCTGAGAGCTGATTGGAGAGAAGGGACACATCCCCTCCACACAGCTCACAGGAGCTGAGGCTGTCAATCAGCTGGAGCTCCCTCCCCTGTCACCATTTTTCTCTTGGTGTCATGAAAACTCATCAGAAGTGACTCCTGCTGATAGCAGAGGAACAAGCAAACACAAACGACACATAGTGCTATGGATTGAGACAAGCACACACTAAAGAGGGATATGCTTTGTTCATTTTTCATGTTTGAGGTTTACAGCCACTTTAAGACTATCTTTGATATCCATTCACACAAAACCATGTCTCTACATATATTCACGTTTGTCACATAAACTGGGTCATGTAATTGCCTATGTATGAAACTGTGTTTTATGATACTGTGTGCCAACGTGGAACAGCCATATACTCTGTGATGAGGTTCATCTTCATCATATATCTGGAATAGCTTTATCTGAGTAATTTGGTCAGAGGCATTTTATAATCAATTTGCTCTCAGATCAAGCTTATATTAACTGGAATGAATGACCATGGTGGATAGGGTGCGCCAGGTTATTTCATAAACAGTACACCTATTTGTTAATGCGTGGGAGTTCTTTAAATTCCTGTTGTTTTTTCTGATGTGTCAATGAGAATGTTAAAGTTCACCTACACCCACATTAAGTGCAAATAATAAAACCTTAATTGTACGGACAATGGAGCATTATATACTATGAGTTTTGAAACAGACGTAATAAAAACAGATTGTCCATTATTTAATCAATGATATCCTAAATTTATGGACTAGATTTTGCATAATGAGATGTCAGAGAGAAGTAACCAAAAAACAAAATCTTGAACTTTTTAAATAAAATTCAGAGTCTTTAGATAAAGGCTGTATTTATAAAATGCAATGTTATTCCCATTCCCAGCAATGTTTTCTGTTGCAGATTGTGCTGGTCACTCAGCAGCACATTACAGTTTGTATATAGTATTCTTTCTATCCAGTAGCCAAGTCTGAAGATTGAAAGACAAAAGATACAGAAGAGCCTTTGCCAAGGGACTCATCATAAAATGCCTTTGCTGAAGTATTACTTTGTAAACATCCCAAAGTTAATTAGCAGAAATTCTTTCCTCTTCCCAAGGCAGGAGATGGCATGGATCACTTGACTGCCAAAGAGCAAATCAATTTGAAATGAAGCTGTACATTTAATTGGAAAAGATGTTTGGGCATCCTGTGGTTATTCGCTAGAAAATAATAGGCCCGACCTAGTGCATTGAACAACCACTTATAGGGCTATTTGGCTGTCAATATTTGTTTTCCTACATGTTGGACTTACATTGACTTGGCACATGGCAAAGATGTCTTAGAAGAAAGTCTTAATCTGTTTTTTATTTTTGCTGTATTATTTTGCAGTACAAACATTGCTGGTTAATACACCGAAACAAAAAAGACCTGCCCTTTTTATTTCTGTACGCCTCACAGAACAGTGGCCAGGAGGCAAGATTCAAGTCTCTTTGTGGTATGTTTCATAAAGAAACCATGGTTGTTGTTAATGCAGGGTGGTACACTTAATAAAATTGGCGCCAGAAATGACCATTCAAGTGCACTAATACATGTTTCTGGAAGCATAGACACTCTCCAGCCTGCCATGCCAGAACTAGTTTTGTCTTATCAGGGTGATGAATTAGGAAAACACTGAGCGAGTCCAGCAGTTCTTTTACACTGTGGAATTCTAAGAGCGCGTAATGCTCAGCACAATGGATAGAGCTACATTAAGAAGTCAGACGAGTTGCAGCCTGGCTTTCTTTGTAACATTTCTGTTTCTTTTTGTGGCAAGCTTTCAGAAAGTTACTTATTGATGGAGCCTTACTGAAAATAAAGGACATTTTACATTTTTTGGACAGGCGAATGGCTGAGTAACCCTTTACTGGGAGCACCATTATGTTACACGGATGTGCAAAGTTTGGAGGGGGTTCTCAGTGGAGGTAGTGCACAGCAGTCGTCCTAATCTATGTTGGATGGCTGTGTTGGGAAATATGCTATACACTTTTACACAGAAAATAGAAGCCTGAGGGAAAGTTACTGGTTGGCCTGTACAGTGAACATACATTAGTACCAGTAAAGTAATGTTGAAGCAGTGTAAGCTGGTGGAACATATGGAATCTTTAATAAGATGTGGGGTACTTTGGTAGTACAAAGTTTGAAGATTTGGTCAAACTTTTTAAAAATTCTCATATCTCTGAAATTTTAAATTTCCAAACCGGAAGTCAATAAAATCTGACCTAGGCTCAAAAAGAGTTTATATTACAGAACAGCAAATGATGCAAAATTGTGCAAAATGGTTTGAAAAACTCATGGTAGCCCTGCCAGGCAGGTGGACACAAAACATCCTGAGTCACTTCCTTTAAAAATTTTAACCAGGAATACTAAGAGGGGAGAGACCTAAAAGTGTTCCGGCAATAACAGAAGAAAATGTAAGGCAAAAAGAGCCTTTGAAGCTGTGCTTGGTCCCTTTCTCAAAAACTATTTGGAAATCCAAACTGCCAAAAGTAACACTGTCGAAGCTGTGATATTCTGCCAAAATTTAACATTGGGGAACAACTCCAAGCAACCAAAGTTTAGAAAGCACTTATAGTTTTGTTGTTGGGTTGTTTGGTTTTTTTTTTTTGTTAAAGCACTGTATACCAATAATTTTTTCAAGCAGGAAACCACTTAGGAAATTAAAATCTATGCTTTTAGTGCTTCACAAGGATGGTAGTGTTGCCACAACAACAGCACACTTGTCTTTTCTAGGAAAGTAGTTTGTTTTTATCAGCTGAAATCAAGGGCGGACTGACAACTCATGGGGCCCCCGGGCAATAGGGGATCATGGGGCCCCTGTGTCCATGCCCAAACTCAAAAAAGCCTATGAAAAAGGTACCAGGGGCATCTCATGGTGCCTCCTACTGACCCCGGGCCCTCGGGCAGTGCCCGTGTTTTCAAATGTCAGTCCGCCCCTGGCTGAAATAGTATATTGTTACTGTTTGTGACTTGTGCTAACAGTGAGCTACTAATATGACAATCTGAAATATGCTAAATTGAATGCCTTTTTTTTTTTTTTTTTATACATAGAAGAATGGTAAGCAAAAATTATAAAATGGTTTGCTCACAATAGTCATAGAAATAGGAGGAAATTTTGCAATTGTTGTTGTAAACATTGAATATAATAGAAGGTCAATGTAGAAGCAGAATTAAAATAGATTTAAAAAAAAAATAGAAGCAATTGTTTTTCCATGTATAGAATCTCTTATGTGTTATTTAGAAAGTAAAGGAGAACAACCAGATGGTAAAGGCCAAGCCAACCTTTTGGGCGTATGCTGGTCAACTAAATCTCGTACTGGCTTCTTTTTGTTTCCTGGGAAGTGACTGGAGTATCTGGGTAATAGTAGTAAACTGGGATTGTGATTTGTTTAAAATAACTATACAGATAAAAACTTGCACATAGTGATCTGACATCTTAGTCTCTGATAACAACCCCAAGGTGTGTGAAGCAGGTAGTTGGATCAAGCTGATGGCATCGATCTAAAACACAATTTTACATTTTTGTTAAACTGACCAAGTGAGAGAGGTCTTTCAGTTGGCTAATTGGGGTGATAAGGTTTTGCTGTTACATTAATGTGCTCTCCTTGTTGTATATTACGCAAATTCAGCTTCCTTTGCTTGGGTGTTGAGTGTTCTGTCAGTGTTCCTTCTATTTTGTACACCAGTCTGATGGAGCAATTTTGGGCAGTAGATAAATAGCATAAAGAGGTGAAGACCAAAAGTTGTATTTTGGGGGAATATAAGGCTTGCAGTGATATAGTCTGTTGTGTGTTTTGTGCATTCTTCTGTTTCCCTTTGAGTAGATCTGTGGTGGCATATCAGTTTAGGTAGGACAGACCTAATGAATTTGGTAAGCTTTGAAGCACTTTTGAGGGTATCCCTGCCCAGCTTCTGTTGCGGTGTGCCTACCCACCAGGTCTGCACTCTAAAGTGCCCACTTGGTTGTTGATTTAATAGGGTCCTTTGTTCTGGCTAAATTCTCGCCTATGTAGCTCACTAATACTTTCCTGCTGTACAACAGGAATAAAAGGCTGTTATTGCTGCTTAGAAGGTACTTAAAGTGTTTTCTGTACCACATATATATATATGGTATATACAGAATAGGTAAAAAAAAAAATGCACTCGTGGCCAATTAGAGAACTCAACTGCTATTGACATCTGAACTCCACACTCAAAGTAATCCCTAAGCAGCTTGATGAACAATAACCCTGTGATAAAATGTACTCTTTAGAAGATTACTATGCCTACAAATACAAAAACTGGAACCCTTGTGTGGCCATTCCTGTTTTTTTATTTCAACACTTGGGTTAATTGCACTTATTTGACATTTTGTCTTCTTAGTTTAACATTTGCTCAGTCGTGACACACAACAGATGAGCAAGAAGATAAATCATCAGTGCCCTCTCATCTGTGCCAGCATGCTTTCCAATGCTGCCAGTTAACTTCATTTGGACTCAAGTTCAATCTACGTAAAATAAGCATTGAAGCGACATAGCCTACCTCCATGTAGGAGTGTTGTGTGCACAGTCTGTAGAGGTGGAGAAGCAGCTTCTGAATACCAGATAGATGTTACTTGTAAATCAGTATGAGGTGGGAGAGGCCTTCCTGTTTTTAGACTTGGCACCAAACAAATTTTCCAAAACTCCTGTTCGGATAAAAGGGAAAAAAAGCCGTCAACATCCTGAACAGTATTTTATTAATTATTTTTTTATTATCCCTCATCTGAATCGAATTAGTGAAGTAGCACAAAGGTAGATGTATCTTCTGCTTCAGCTGCAGAGAACCAATTTTTGACCTTGATAAACACTGAAAGTTACAGTTCAATGAAAATTACTTTTTCACTGACTGTTCAAGAGGAGCATCCCATAGACTAATACACCGTGTTCCAAATTATTATGCAAATGATATTTTTCTCATTTACCTAAATAATTGATGTAAATAACAGTCAGCATAATTCTCATGTTATCAACTATTAAGAGTACAATTCAAATTTGATTGAACAAACCTCCTAATAACAGTATTTTTGGTAAACATAAAAAACTTACAATGCACTGTTCCAAATTATTACGCACAGTAAGTTTCAAAACACTTTATAGGTTGTAAAGAACTGAAAATTGTCATTTGTTGTGTTTGCAGCATATTTACTGAAATCAAAAGCTATTTCAATCAAACTTTTAACAACATTTTAACTTTTTAAACATTTTAACAAGTCACGTTACATTGTAACATAGGACCCCTTATTTGATAGCAGCTTCACAAGTCTTGCATTCATTGAACTTGTGAGATTTTGGACAGTTTCTGCTTGATATTGTTTGCAAGATGTCAGAATAGCCTCCCAGAGCTGCTGTTTGGATGTAAACTTCCTCCCACCCTCATAGATCTTTTGCTTGAGGATGCTCCAATGGTTCTCAATAGGATTGAGGTCAGGGGAGGATGGAGGCCACACCATGACTTTCTCTCCTTTTATCCCCATAGCAGCCATTGATGCAGAGGTATTCTTTGCGGCATGAGATGGTGCATTGTCATGCATGAAGATGATTTTATTACGGAAAGCATAGTTCTTCCTTCTGTACCAGGGAAGAAAGTGGTCAGTCATAAACTCCACATACTTTGCAGAGACCATCTTTACACCTTTGGGGACCCTAAAGGGGCCGACCAGCTCTGTTCCCATGATTCCGGCCCAAAACATGACTCCACCACCGCCTTCCTGACGTCGCAGCCTTGTTGGAACAGGGTGGCCATCCACCAACCATCCACTACTCCATCCATCTGAACCATCCAGGGTTGCACGGCACTTATCAGTGAACAGGACTGTTTGAAAATTAGTCTTCATGTATTTTTCTGCCCAATGCAGCCGTTTCTGCTTGTGAGCATTGGTTAGTGGTGGCCGAATATAGGTTTATGCACAGTTGCAAGACTCTGGAGGACTCTACACCTTTATCCGTGGGACTCCAGAGGCACCAACAGCTTCAAATATCTGTTTGCTGCTATGTAATGGTATTTTAGCAGCTGCTCTCTTGATCCGATGCATGGATCTGGCAGAAATCTTCCTTAATTTGCCTTTATCTGCACTAACCCGTCTGTGCTCTGAATCAGCCACAAATCTCTTAATAGTGCGATGATCATGCTTATGTTTTTGTGAAATATCTAATGTTTTCATATCTCGTCCAAGGCATTGAACTATTTCACTCTTTTTGGCAGCAGAGAGATCCTTTTTCTTCCCCATATTGCTTGAAAATGGTGCTCTGCTTAATAATGTGGAACACCCTCCTTTAGTAGTTTTTCCTTCAATTGGGCTCACCTGCCAATCTAATTATCACAGGTGTCCGAGATTGTTTTCAGTGATCAAAAGAGCCCTGACATACAATGCCATCTATGAGTAAAACTGAAAAACAAAATATTTAATCTTTGTGTCACTTAAATAGAATTTACATAATAATTTGAAACGCGGTGTAGATGTCTTACTGAGAACAAAGAATGAAGACACATCTGGTCATCCTCCCTAACATATATGATGTCCACCCCGACCATCTTCCCAACTCGACTGCTGCATACTGTAGTGCATGCTCAGTATTTTATTTCCTTTCACCCCATTGAAATGGGAATAGTTGTACCAAGATTTTTAGTTTCTAAGTAGGAAATTCTCATTTTTTGCCTTTTATTTAACATTAGCTCTGTTTTCAACTGTACATCCATTGTGGTATTTGTGGTCGCATAAGGTCCTGCACAGAGCTGAGCATTGAATGAAGCTATACAAAACTAACTTGGATAGTTTGAAATATTTTTTTTCATGTTTTTACCACATTGCTTCAAATATGTACAGTCAAAACACAAGACGATTGTGTGGGTGCCTAGGAAGATTGGATGCAAACAAATCAGATGCCTATCCTCCCTTTGATGGGTCTGGCCATTGAAAAATAGATTGTTTGAGGTATTCATCATTTGGAAATTATTCCTTTTTTTAAAACCCATAAACATCAGGTGACAGTGACCTCATCCAACCTTTTTAGAGGCACGTTCAGCTTCCTAGGAGGAAATGGTATTTTGGCCAGGTTAAAAAACCTTCTTTGGTTGGTATCCCCCTCTTTAATAATAAGTCAGTGGTGTCCCCCAGCACCACCAGCCAGACCAATATATGACAGATTCCAGAGGACAGTCATAGCCTGGCATACAGGCCAGCCACACCATTTTGTTACTGGGCACAGTAAATTGTCCTTTTAGTTAGTTAAAACCACAACAGTAAAATCAGTCTATTTATGCAGTAAAGCATGCTTACTATACTCACTATGGAACCTATGAGGTTAATCCTCCGCATTGTTTAAAAAGGCTGTTTGATCTTAACTGATACTCCCCTTCTTCTACCGTCCCCAATCCATCTGCTAATAGTACAGAGCCCTAGGAGACACCCTGCACATGCTCAGTTTGATGTGTTTTGCTAGAGAGTTTTTTTTTTCTTTGGTGGGATGCATGTGATCAGCACAGGGCCAATCAAAACTGTCCAGACAGAGGGTCATGGGTTAAGCAGCCTCATAGGACAGTCAGAGGAGAATGAAAACTCCTCTTACGAGATTAAGCATTGCTCAGCTAGACACATAGAAGTCACAAGACTGCTGTAACTGCTGATGAGGAAAGGTATTTAGCAGTTTATATTTACTAAAATAATTGCATTTCCATGTTATGTGTACTGTGGGAGACCAGATAGAGTGAATGCAGGGTCCTGGGTTTAGTAAAACTTTAATGTAGCATATCATAATGCTGTTATTTTTATGATTATCTCAAAATACAATTTATAAAACAGTAACTGTCCCAAACCAACTTTTAAATGCAGATAATGTATTTGTTTATGAATTCTGAAATATTTTCTCTGTTCCACCTTGGGAATACTGATGCTGTGTAAACTAGTCATGGGGATTAGATCATAAAAATAATCCCCTGCTACTGCTTTTTTTTTTTTTTTTTTTTTTTTTTTTTTTTTTGCAGTCTAAATATCAGAATGTAATGCAGAAAGTTAGGTTTTTCAGTGAGCTTCTCTAATCCACTTGTAATTTGAAGAACCCGATCTTGTTACCAAATAAGCATTTCAGAGGTCAGATATTTGTTCAAAATGCATGCAAGGGGATTTTAATACTGAGCTGTTTTACTCGTTTTTGCAAAGTGACAGGTGACTCATGTTTATATGTTACTGCAGATCTAGATGCTGAAGGTCTTTGCACATGGCAAACACATGAGACCTATTATGATACTCAGTGATGCCCAACATTTTGATATATTGGTTTTTGCTAATTGAACATTCATTTAATGTCAACAATATTATACCTTCTGAACTCTAATTATCCACTTGAGCTCCGGAAGAGTTTATCCCTTTCATAACCAGGCCATTGTTTGCTGTTTAGCATTGTGCTACTCTAGCTGGTAACTACGTAGTCATACAGTGCTATATCCAAACAAAATTTATATAATTTGTTTTCACACAAACGGAGCTTTCTCTTGGTGGTATTTAATCACAACTGGGTTTTTTTTTTATTTACTGCAATATAAATGAAAAAAGACTGAAAGTTTTGGGGAAACAACTGTTGTTTCTTTTTACTTTCTGCAATAAAACATATTCAATAAAATGTAAAAAGTCAAATCTCTTAATAAAGTTTGGATAAGATGTATTCTGCTACATGTCTTTGATGACAAAAAAATCCCAATAAGTATATATTGATTGGTTTGTGTGAAAGTTATCGCCTACAAACTATGGTATATATACTGGAATTATTTTTTATACTGCTAATGGCGGTGATCAGCGACTTACAATAGGGACTGCGATAGTGCGGTGGGAAATCTGACACTAACTGTCGCTGGGGGGAAATGGCTAACTGCCACTGACATCACCAGTGATCAGTGATAATAATATATGCTGTCACTGTACTAATGACACTGGCTTGATTGTTGATTGTCAACACAGCTCAGGGCAACTGATCAGCAGGTCCCGGCTGTGAATCATTGGCTGAGAGCAATAGAAGGTACTTTTTTTAGTTTAAAATACATACACGAATAGAAGTATCTTTTTTTTTTTTTTTTTTTTAACCGAGAGTTTAGTGTCACTTTAAATACCGGATTAATGTTTCCCCACTGGTTATCCTTTTGTTTACTGTTGTGAATTGGATTACTTCTATAGTTTCTTCCTTGCCTTTGGGCCTATAGGTTGAGTTTCAAAAGCAGGAAGCAGTCTATCTCCACCGTCATTGTAATTATTATTATTATTATTATAATACAGGATTTATTTATATAGTGCCAACAGTTTACTCAGGGCTTTACAACATTGAGGGGGCAGTACAGTTACAATAGAATTCAGTATAAAGGGGATTAGGGGGCCCTGCTCCTTAGAGACTACAATGTAAAATTATACATAGAGATAATTGCAGGCTGCTATGTATGATCCAGGGCATGAGTGGGTCTTCCATGTTACTATACTGCCATTCACTGTTGTGCATGGGCTCCCAATGATATGCAGAAGTAAGAACTGAAAATGGAACCTTGAGATGCATACAGGGAACCCATCTTCACTGCTCCTTACTTTGTTTTTCATCTAAATATTGCTATAGTGCACCAGCCCAATGCATCTTCATTATTTTCTTAATCTGGTGCTCTGAGAACCCCTGCATGTGATGCATGAAAGCTATTCCCAGTTACACCCACTGCAGGCTCTTTGCTGTCTTTCCAATATATAGTGCCTTACTGAAAAACTAAATAGTCTATATTGATAAGTGGTTCAGAGCCTGCTTGAGAAGATTGAATGTGATTGGTGATACAACAGGCATGGAAATAAGGAACTTATAGAGAGAGCACACTCCCACTGTATTATAGAGAGGTAAATTGTGTCAACTGCCTGGCAATTGCAGTGTTTCCTTAATATTTCAGTCATTGGTTTTAGATTGTGTAAATGAACAGGAATCGAAAATTTAATGTTGTCCATGACAAGCAATGAGAGGACACCCATCATTTTGTGTTCTAGTGAACTGGAAGAGAACATTGTTTGACCTTGCTTCTACCGCTCAGTTCCTTCACTAATATAAAAAAATACATTTGTAATGCCAAATAATATCTTATATTTAATACATTAATTCTAAACCTTTAAGATGCGTTCAGATAGTATGCTTTGGAAACACATTAAATTATGCTCTTGATTACATCTGTTTTAGGTTGATAGCCGTTTCTCATTGCACAATGCAAACACAGAGAACCATTGTTTATTTCATTGCATATCTGGATCCCATTTTTCTGTAACACTTGTCTTTCAGGCAGGGCCAGATTTATAGCTTAAGAGACCGTAGATACAGAACATCAAGGCCTTAAAATGTAGGTGTACCTACAATCCCATTTTCAGTTTCAACAGTGCTGAGGTGTAGTGTGTATTAAAAACATCTATAAATATCTACTGTAGTATAAAATGTTTTAACAGATGCCTGGAGTCCATGGCTACTACACAACTACTTCTCTTGGATCACACAAATGATGGAACGGTTTGTAGTAGCCGAGCACAGGTGGTCAGCTTCTAAAATAATTTTTATGCTCAGGTGTTTATAAAAGTTCCTTTCAACCATTGTTATGGAAGGGACTGTCATATAAGGTTGTAACTGTGGACTACCTGTGTTGCTTGTACTTGGAAAGCACATCTATGCAGGCCACAGCTTTCCTGGAACTGGGAAGCATAGACACCAGGATCGTGGAAAGCACAGAATACAGGATTTACAGGAATGGCAGACGTATAATGCAGCACTGGGGTTCTGGTCTTACAGGCAGACAGGGCACAGAAAACTAATAAGATGCATATATCACTGGGATGCTGGGCTTAAGGTTAGACTGGAGTACAGGAATGGGATGCGAAATGTACAGTATAACAGGGGTAAGAGTATGTAGAAGATACATGGACGTGCACAGAGGTTCCTGGAGTACAGGAGTGGGATGCAAAATGTACAGAAAAACAGGGGTAAGGGTATGTAGAAGATACATGGAAGTGCACAGAGGTTCCTGGAGTACAGGAGTGGGATGCGAAATGTACAGTATAACAGGGGTAAGAGTATGTAGAAGATACATGGACATGCACAGAGGTTCCTGGAGTACAGGAGTGGGATGCGAAATGTACAGAAAAACAGGGGTAAGGGTATGTAGAAGATACATGGAAGTGCACAGAGGTTCCTGGAGTACAGCAGTGGAATGTGAAATGTACAGGAAAACGGGTACGGGTATGTAGAAGATACATGGAAGTGCACAGAGGTTCCTGGAGTACAGGAGTGGGATGTGAAATGTATAGGAAAATGGGTAAGGGTATGTAGAAGATACATGGAATTGCACAGAGGTTCCTTGAGTACAGGACTGGGATGCGAAATGTACAGGAAAACAGGGGTAAGGGTATGTAGAAGATACATGGACGTGCACAGAGGTCCCGGGGAATACAGGTACATGGGATAAAGTTGGAGTAGTGAAGATTCCAGGACAGAAAGGATACCTATTGGTAGTGGCAGAGAAGAAACCAACCTGCTCACACATACAGGAAAGGTGAGGGCCCTTGAAAGGACTAAGGTGCAGAGTCTAAGGAACCGCTTGGTCTACTCCAGAGCTCCTGAAGGAAAGAACCTGCAGCTTTGGATCTGCAGTTCCTAGGTTGAGGTTCTCTGACTTACCTGAGTAGGCAGTTACTGGGACCTAGGGGTGGACTCGGGCGTGTTCGGACAAGAGCGTGAACCTGTTTCAGCTATCCTGTCAGGAGGCTGTGACTACAGACAGCAATCATATGCAGGCGAGGCATTCCCCGCCATGCAGCTGTGTGTATACAAGGGTGCGACTGTGGGGCAGAGCATGCCTGTGCCGCTTTTCTTGCTGGGAAAGCTCAAAGAATAGCAGACAGGCAATCACAGAGGATCACAGAGTGGCAGGTAGGCTGAAAGCTGGCAAAAGTACACAAGGACACTGAAATGCTTAAGACCACTACGGGTTCAAGGACACTGGGGGTACTAACGTCACATTAGAAAGCACTAGGGGACATTGCAAACAGACACTAAGAACAACGGGAATCCAGCTACAGGATCACTAGAATATCAGGATCACTAGGAGTCTCTCAGAACGTAGAACATCTTGGGGTTATGATGATTATTCTCAGGAAGCCATGGATACTAGGAAACGTATCCACTAGGAAACATGGGGGGCACTGGGAATCTTTTCCACTAGGAAACACTGGGCACACTAGGAAACCTCTTGGAAATATAAAATCACGGGGGACCTGGCGTTAGGAACATTAGCTGTTGCTAATGTCTGAGGGAATAAGCCAAGCTTAAACACAAAGATGGATGACCTGGGTGTGTAGCTAACTGGATCAACAGCAGCTGGTTAACCAGTTTTTGAAGTCATGTGGGGTAACAGGTATTAGCAGAACCTTACAAGTTAAAGGATTAGTTCACCCTTACCAAAAAACTGCCTATACATAGAAAGGGTGTAGATAAAACCAAACTGGACAGCTCAGACTAAAGTTGAATAATGCCCTTGCTATAGGTGTAGGCCATTTACGTACCTCATGAAGCCTGACTGAAATACTCCCAGGACATTGCTAAGTGAGGCCTACATGTTACTGCTCACCTCCTCCATCACAGGAGTGAGCACACAGACACTGAGCTCACAGCTACTACATCAGGGGAAAGATGGAGCATGTGCGGGGTCTGAATCAGAGAAAAATCTCACTCCTGTGATGGTGGGGGTGAGCAGTAATGACTAGGCCTCACTTACCAACATCCTAGCAACATCCTGGGAGTATTCCAGCCAGAATTCATGCGATACGTAAATGGCCTACACCTATAGCAAGGACATTATTCATCTTTAGTCAGAGTTGCAGTTTGTTTTTAACCACAGACGCCCCTTCTTTGTTGAAGGTGAACTATCCCTTTAAAGTCTTTGAACTACATGTACCAGTATGCCTGCTGGTCTTTGGAAATAGAGGCAACAGAATTGCAGCAAAAGTCAAAACTATTCCATTTCTGCACTTCATAAACTCAGAAAGCAAGGTTTTAATTGCAAACCTGGAAGGTGTCATTACTGAATTTCAAAATATAGCCAAGACAAAACTTTGTTAACTTGGCAGGGTCAGCTGAAGACTATCACCTGTCCTCGGTCACGAGTAACTTGAGTACCTGCCTTCCGATCCTGATTGATTCTCAGTGACTATCATTCAAAAGCCAGAGATTGAAGCACAGGTTAGTTTTCCTGGCACTGGTGGAAGTGCAGATTTTAAAGCATAAGCCAAAAGAGGTGAGAAAATTGGAGGAATGAAAAGGATCGGATGCCTCGGACTATAAAGCTCCAGAGCTCAGGCCTAGTGTGCCTAATGACAAATCTACTACTGCTTCTGGGTTTATGAATCAGTCTTGTGAAACACCATGAAGAAACCTTAATGATACTCTTGGTGCACCTAATCGTAGTCAGCCGGGAGAAGCATTGCATTGTTTTCCTTTTACTAGTGTTTGAAAATCCTGTCATTTGTCTTTGATTTTCAGTTAAATGCAACGTATGCATCTGCTGTTTCAAAATGACTATGTGCCAAAGCATGTTGCTAAGAGACATTAGTGATACACATCACTGCTTTTCGCTGGACACATTCCAATGCATATGGTAATAAGACGGATCAGATTTCTTTTTCAGGTAGCCCATTGTCGAAGTTTTCAAATTAAAGATGGCTTGCTTTTTTCAGTTCATGTGATCAGTCCAGATTTTCTGGATTCCTGAAAGGCAGATTTTTCAGAGGGGCGAAGTAATACAGTTGTTAGAGCAACGGTTGCTGGAACTGATTGACTCACACAAATACTAGTGACATACCTGGAAAGGTCCTTTAGGCCATGTGCTAGAAATTAGTTTTTGATTCCAAGAGCTATGGCACAACATCAAGAGAGGTAAGGGTGCCGTGGTAACAGAGCTCATTAGGTTTCCTTAAAAAAAACAAAAGAAAGCTATACCACATTTTTATTTTAGAGCTGAATGGTAAAAAAATGGACAAGCCCCCATAACTTGGCTGTGCTTTCTTGCCTAGCGTGGTCAGTTTTTAATAGCAGATCAGGGGGACTGGCAGGAACACCAGGGATTTCACATAAAGGAAGCAATACACAGAGTGCAGGATACTTTTTCATACAAGTACATGTATCAGGAATATGCTCTATGCTGATGACACACAAATCTATCTTTCTACTCCTCACCTCACCCCTTCAGTCTCCTCGCACATTACTAACCTACTAAGTGACATATCAGCATGGATGTCACTCCACTTTCTCAAACTCAATCTTTTCAAAACTGAGCTCATACTATTCCCTCCAGCCCGTGCCGCCTCCCCTGACTTCTCTAACAAGATCAATAACACAATCATCATTCCCTCCCCTCATGCCAGGGTACTAGGTGTAATCCTAGACTCCCATCTGTCCTTTCAGCCCCAAATCACTGTCCAAATCTTGTAGACTTCACCTTCGCAACATCTCCAAGATACGCCCGTTCCTAACCACGGAAACCACTAAGCAACTTATTCACTCCCTGGTTATCTCTCTCCTTGACTATTGTAACTCCCTCCTCATTGGCCTACCTCATCGCAGGCTATCCCCTCTTCAGCCTATCATGAATGCTGCTGACAGACTCATCCACCTTACTAACCGTTCCATGTCTGCCATCCCTCTCTGCCAATCCCTCCACTGGCTTCCCATTGCCCAACGGATAAAATTCAAAACATTACCAATAACATATAAAGCCATTTATAATTCTGCCCCAAACTACATCACCAATCTTGTCTCCAAATATCACCCAAACCGTACTCTCCGCTCCTCCCTCAACCTCCTGCTCTCTAGCTCCCTTGTCTCCTCCTCCCATGCTCATCTCCAGGACTTCTCCAGAGCTTCCCCCATCCTCTGGAACTCTCTACTCCAATTTATCAGACTATCGCCTACTTTGCTCACTTTTAGGCAATCTCTGAAAACCTATCTCTTCGGAGAAGCCTATCCTGCCCTCCGCTAACAATGGAATCTTCTATTCCTCCTACCAGTCCATCCCCCACAGTTATTACCTTTTGTGCCACTAGCCCCTCCCTCCTAGATTGTAAACTCCAAGGAGCAGGGCCCTCCTAACCATCGTGTATTGAACTGTATTGTTACTGTATTGTCTCCTGTTATATTGTAAAGTGCTGAGCAAACTCTTGGTGCTATATAAATCCTGTATAATAATAACAATAATAATAATATGAAATGTTCTTTAGGTTCACTGAAAAATTATTTTTGATTGGTCACTTTAGGTTACGGTCTATTTCTCTTTGAGCAGCCTTTTGATATAAACCAGCTACTGTCTTTTGCTTCTGGATTATGGGTTTAGGACTGCAACTGTCTTGGCATCTGAGCAAACCCAGGCAGCAGAGAGTGGGGAGATGGGTGGATGAAAAAGAGCAGGATTGAGGGTAAATGACAGAGGCCACCCTGCTGCAGAGCTGTGTTATAAGTAGGACTGTGCCAGAGTTTTCAGAGCTGTTTGGAAAAGTCCAGCCCGCAAATGACTTTGGGATACATGCCATCCTGTTTTCTATACAGAGCATAGCTAACGTTTTATACATGGGCCTGGATGGAATGTATAATGGACTTCTATCCTTATTTTGTCCTGTGTAGTAGGCAACTGTGATTGGAATTATAATGGCTGAAACATTTAAAGATTCAGTAGCATGGCATAACACTCAGCAATATCTATTTAGAGAATCAGAAGCAAAGATTTGCCTGGCTGGATGAGGTCGGTTGCTTTTCGCTTAGTGCTGTCTTGAAGTTATTGACACTAAATCATATCCTTATTCTCCAAAATAATCCATACACATCCATTTATTTTCATCCCTGTAATCTGATTTTTCATTAAAGCGGTATTAAATCCAAAACCAAAAATGTATTATATGGCAGCTTACTAACCATTAGATGTGGCAGCTGCATCAGCTTTCTTTTTTTACCCTTTGTTTACACCTGGTAATCTGTCCAGTAACACACCTCCTGTATTAAAGTGCCTCCACTCTGGATGAAAGAGCACAGGGGCACAGTAGACAGCAGCATTTTCAGTATGGGGGGAGGGTAGTGTTAGATATACTAGTAGATTAAAATATACTAACAAATTAAAGGCAAACTCCAGCTCACACTTTAATAGCAGCTATAGCAATCAGTTTTTTCCTTTTAGGATAAAGGTTTTACATATATAGATAATAGTGGACAATTGTAAGCATCCTTGTCAGTTGTAAATGGTTTGTCTCATCCCTGTAAACCAATTACTCTGCAGAACAGCTTGTTCTTTTGGAAAAACAAAAGACTTACTGGCCAAATCACCAGATGAAAATAGAAGAAAGAAAGCCTAAAAAAGAAAAATAATGCAGCCATCGCATCTAGCATTGGCAAGCTGCAATATAATGAATGTATACTTTTTGGGTTTAATACTGCTTCAAATAGTTTTTTACTGTGTTTGTTTTTTTCTGCCTCCAAGTAAAACTGGAACCTTTCCTTTTCTCCCTCGATACCATTTGTGTGGAACGACCAGTGTATTTTAGTTGTGGTCATGAGTACTGCTCTGTGCACGCTGCAAATCCGATAGCCCCTAATCCATCTCAGGAGCCAAAACAAGAGGATGGTTATGTTCCTACATACAGTGGGACAATGGAGAACAAACATAACCACCCTCTAACAAGGGAGTCCAATCGGAGTCCGATCACAGGAACACAAAGAAAGATTGTTGAGATTTGGAGGAAGCTAAGAGAAATAGAAGGTACTTTTTGAGTTAAGAATCCATACTTGAATAGATTTTTTTTTAGCGAGTTTAGTACACTGTGTAGGCCAATAATGTGGAAACCTGGCCAAATTTTAGCTATGCTTATATAGTCAGTCAAATGCACTGCTTTAGAGGTGTTAACAGTGTTTGATGGTTCAACATTGGTCTGCTTCAGAATGTCATAAGACTAGAACTAACAAACTGCTGACACTGGACTTGTCTAAATATGTACCCTTCCGGAGCTAGCACCCCCACAGTGTGTAAAACTATCCATCACAGAGGTCTATAGCAGTTGTAGGTACTCTTTGACCAGCCCTAGACACTTGGGAAAGGCTTCAAACAATGTGTCACTAAGATTTAACAATCTCTGCTAGCACAGATTGTGTGCAAATGGTGAACTCTTATTGCACATCTATCTGGGTTTAAGGCAGAATTCTTGTATATTTTAATCTTTTTCTCTTGCCGGGACAATGCGTCAGGAAGGCCATAGAAAGGTGGTTGGCCAGATTGGGTGACCATCTCATATCTGTGGTATCTGCTGACAATTTAAATGCTCTGCTAAGGTTATGATCAGTTGGATAGGTTTAATAATATTCCTGCTACTGCTCTGTTATGGAGGACATGAGATTGTTTGGAATGGGCAGATGAGGGACAGTAAACTCATGACTATTACTTATCTTATGGCAAACTTGTCCTTTGCCTATTCAGTCAAAACAATTTTGCGGTGCCTGAAGAAGTACCTGGTTACTTTCAGGTATGAAATAACATGGAAGGATACCCGATACAGAGTGACAAACTGTAAGGGCATATAACAGGCTCCTATGTGCCACGTCCCATCATAATAATTAGAATGAACCAAAGAAAGTTAAAAAGGCCAATTACGGACTTTAGAGGCACTGCAACAAAGATATATTTAAAATCACTTTATTGTAGACACGTAGACCATTACATAGCAATTACATACATATTATTTTGCTTAGAATGCAAGACCCCCAAAGGGGGGTAGAGCATTCTATGCAGATTTATAAAACTCATCAAAAATTATTAAAATTGACACAAATGTACCGTATCCTGGTAAGGGTATCAGAATACATAAATCAGATGTCAATATTGGTAATCACTTGGTAGTTACTCTGTAGTTACTCAACATGTTTCGCGAGAGTATCGCTTCTTCAGGAGTCACTTAAGGTATCAGCTACGGAGCAGAAAGTGTGTCGGGATAAAAGATAACGCATGAAGCAGCCACGTGTCAGGCTAGTCAGCAGGGGGATCCCACAAGGATGAAACACCACTAGGTAGTCCCTGAAAGGGGGGGGTCTTGAGATCTTCCAAAGATAGAGGCTGTAAGATAGATGTGAACATCGATTTTAAAGCCCAAAAAGCCACTTGAAAATATTCACTGAAGTGAAAAATGTAGAGGAGATATATGAAGGCCTTAAAAACATGCACTCTGCCACAATGGTTGCTAAGCAGCGTATATAAAACCTTGTTATGGTACAGGCAAGGATGGAGCAACAGGGAGAATAGGGCAGATATGATACACTACATCTATAGTAGGAATCAAAACAGGCATATGGGGTAGTAAAGCCAGCACATCTCTCAACTCGAAGATCAGGTTCACGGCCAGTCCCAACCTGAACACCTCCTGTAGTGGGGCCCACACAAGGCTGACCTCTAGGCAAAGCTGCCCTGCTCCCTAAGACTGCCAGAAGATGGTATGGGGGTGTCTGATGAAAGAGCCAAACACTCTCTGTCCCGCTGTAGCTCTTCTAGTACTTTCAGGTATGGATGAGCATGTGATGCACGCCATGTGACAGGGCTGGGCTAAAAATCATTGTTACATAGGAAGTCCATACACCAGTGTAGGTTACAGCTTTAGCAGCTGAACAGACCAGTGGTGGGCGCAAGCTGAAGGTAAGAACAGGGGCGGACTGACAACTTATGGGGCCCCCAGGCAATTGGGGATCATGGGGCCCCTGTGTCCTTGCACAAACTCAAAAAAGCCTATGAAAAAGGTACCAGGGGCATCTCATGGGGCCCCCTACTGACCCCGGGACCTTGGGCAGTGCCCGAGTTTCTAAATGGTCAGTCCGCCCCTGGGTAAGAATGTGCTGCCAGGCAGTGCTACATTACAATGAATCTGTTGCTTTGCCCTTCATCGGCAAAGCAAACATTTTCTTCAAGCCTACATTCACATCTCTTCATCTGCATCAGGCCAGCCTTTTTTTTTTTTTCTCTCTCGCATAAGGCTGTAGCCACAGATGCTTGTCACATGTAGCAAAAACAAAGCAGTGCTCAATCCGCAGTCCCAGTAAACCCCAGTGAGGAGTTAAGGGATCGGTGCTCAGGCTCTGAGTGTCTTTCAATCACTCATGCAAAATATTTGTGAAGATAGGCAGCCGGCAACTTGAAACATCCAAATGCATAGATCTTTATGTGGGTGATTACAGGATAAAACAGCTTACGCGTTTCATCCGTGTGACCTTAATCAATTATAGATGCTGGTAATAAGTGATTGCAATTTACCTAGTGCTTGACACCTCCTGTAGTAGCTTCAATTAATGGCTACCTGTTTGCAAAAGTGCATTACAAATATCTCATGCAGTGACTTACCCATACATGCACAATGAAGTATAGACACTTTCCTCAAAAAATTATGTTTACACTGTAAAATTATGTTTACAAAATAAAATATGGATGCTCCCCCAGAAACTGTTTATCTGAGGTTTAGATAAATGCTTAAACACTATAAAATAAACATGCAGACAATGTAAACTACTTAAAATGTGTGCTGTAAACTGTCTGCAGTTTACTGGAGCTCAATAAATAACTTGGAATTCAGTAAGGCAAGCAGCCCAATCTAGGAGGGAAAAAAAACTACAAGCAAGACCAAACTTGTAATACAGTTGTTTTCTATGTGCCCTATTCAGACCACAATGATACATTGAGGTGGGTTGCGGTGGATTGCATTCTCTCTTTCTTTCTCTCTCTCTCTCCCTCTCCAGTGGATATCCATGTGTATGTATAGAGTGAAATACCTCATCATAATTTACCCTATGAGGTGCAAAGGGGTTTTGTTAATTCACAAAGTCCACCAAGAAAGGTGAGGTTCTGTCCACTGAGTGGGAAATGCTATTGATGCAGAGCATACATCCTGTGATGAGGATTACACTACTAGACCTGATTGCAGAGTATAATATAATTTGCTGTGTATTGACCAATTGGAGGATTAAACACTGTGTATATATGTGTGTATGTATGTACAGTTGTGTTCAAAATAATCGCAGTCAGACATCACTAACCTGATCAATCACTGTTTTTGGTAGAAATGATCTTTCTACATGGCAAATAATTTACTAGCAGGTGTAGTAGACTAATAGAAATCCAACAGACCCAACAGTCATAACATGCATGCTGTTGATTCTGTGTAATTGAATCACTAATTGAAAGGGGCATGTTCAAAATAATAGGAGTGTGGTGTTCTATTAGTGAGGTCATTCATTCTTTGAAAAACAGGTGGCAATTATTGCCCTTATTTAAGGAAGGAAGGCAGCAAATGTTGTACATGCTGGTTACAGTGCATTTCTCTCTGCAATTCTGAGGAAAATGGGTCGTTCCAGACATTGTTCAGAAGAACAGCGTACCTTGATTAAAAAGTTGCTTGGAGAGGGGAAAACATATAAAGAAGTGCAGAAAATTATAGGCTGCTGAGATAAAATGATCGCAAATGCTTTAAAATGGCAACCAAAACCTGAAAGACGTGGAAGAAAGCGAAAAACTACCATTCGAATGGACAGAAGAATAGCCAAAATGGCAAGGACTCAGCCAACAATCAGCTCCAGGAAGATCAAAGAAGGTCTAAAGTTCCCTGTGAGTACTGTTACAATTAGAAGACGCCTATGTGAAGCCAAGCTATCTGCAAGAAGCCCCTGCAAAGTCCCACTGTTGAAAAAAAGACATGTGCTGAAGAGGTTACAATTTGCCAAAGAGCACATTGACTGGCCTAAAGAGAAATGGTGCAACATTTTGTGGACTGATGAAAGTAAGATTGTTCTTTTTGGGTCTAGTGGCCGGAGTCAGTTTGTCAGACGACCCCCAAACACTGAATTCAAGCCACAGTACACTGTGAAGACAGTGAAGCATGGTTGCGCAAGCATCATGATATAGGGATGTTTCTCATACTACGGTGTTGGGCCTATTTATCGCATACCAGGGATCATGGATCAGTTTGAATACATTAGAATACTTGAAGAGGTCATGCTGCCTTATGCGGAAGAGGAAATGCCCTTGAAATGGGTGTTCCAACAAGACAATGACCTCAAACACACCAGTAAACGTGCAACATCTTGGTTCCAGACCAACAAGATTGACGTTATGGAGTGGCCATCCCAATCCCCGGATCTTAATCCAATAGAAAACCTGTGGGGTGACATCAAAAATGCAGTTTCTGAGGCAAAACCAAGAAATATAGAAGAACTGTGGAATGTAGTCCAATCATCCTGGGCTGGAATACCTGTTCACAGGTGCCAGAAGTTGGTTGACTCCATGCAACACAGATGTACAGCAATTCTCAGAAACAGTGCTTATACAACCAAATATTAATGTAGTGATTCAAAGGAAAGCAAAATATTCAAACATTTTTCAGTTTATATAGTGAATGTTTGAGTTTGTAAAGAAGAATACAGACACTGCTATTTTTTTGAACAGTCTAATATTCACTTTTCTTCAATTTTTTTAGAGGAACAACACAAATTTGATATATTTTTCTTCATGTTTTGATTTGGAATAGAATGTGTCATGTTCCCAATGCATTTGTGTGTATGGAAATAAAAGCTATTGGAAGGATTTTGAGCTTTAATCACTTTTTTCACACTGCTATTATTTTGAACACAACTGTGTGTGTGTTGTTGTCTTAAAATAATGAAGTCCACACAGAAACAGTTCATAAGACAAATCTGTTGTCTTATATCAATAATGGAGGACGTATGACCAGTGTATATTTATATATGTACTATTCCCGCAGCAACCAATAGTCCTTTTCCAGAGAGATGCATTTATTCGGATAAAGATATTTGTTACAGATGACAGAAATCCAGCTGAATATTTGTAAAGGTTACAATGAACAACAGCTCTCAAAGTCCTATTCAAGATACCTCATATCAAGCATAGAGATACTACACCATCCAGCATATGTCCAATCTATAATATGCACCTAGGTAGCTGCCATACAACCTGTATTCTGTCCCATGTATCCTGACCTGTGCTCTATCCCATGTATTCCATCCTGTGTTCTGTGTCCTGTGTTAATATACACATTTTCCCCATTCAGTACAATGGCAAGCAGTCTGATTGGCCACTTTTAGTAGCATGTTTGATCTTATGTGTCTAGACCTAGAAACTTCCCCTGACTCTCCATATATTTACCCAAAAACAGGTTAACCCAACACAACACAGGGAAGGTAATTACTTCCTGCATACATTAACATAGTAAGGTGTCCTTTTGGTGTGTAAAGTGGTCTTATCACTGGCCTGTCAGTATGTGTTTCATTGTCTTCAATATATATATTACACACAATATACTACATGTGTGTGTGTGTGTGTATATATATATATGTGTGTGTGTGTGTCTGTGTGTGTGTGTTTATGTATGTGTGTGTGATTGATTGTATAAATTTTAGTATATGGTATTTATGGTTTAAGAAGTATGTTAAATTGATTTTTAAATTAAAATAATAAACAAGTTATACTTACCTATAGTAGTGTTAATCCGCGCTGTCACAAGCCTCTAGATATGCAAATTCCTCACTAAAGATTTCTGCGGTTTGCGGTAGGGGCTCAGCATTTCCAGATCCTGGAACAACTGGGATGGGTGCCTAAAGAAGTCGGCCCTGGAACCAGTGCAGAGTCTGGAGTATTTGGGGATGGTCCTAGACAGGGTTCAGGCAAAGGTATTTCTGCCTCCAGGGAAATGTTGCGGCCTGAGGAACAAGGTTTGCAGTTTGAAGGCCAAGAGGTATCCTTCGATTCGCCTTTGTATGAGGTTGCTGGGGAAGATGGTGTCCTTGTTCAAGGCTATTCCCTAAGCCCAATTCCACTCCAGACCTCTGCAAAGGTACATTTTGTCTGTTTGAAACAAAAAGATTCCGGCCCTGGATTACTGCATATCTCTGTCTCCAGAGGTGCGGCAGAGCCTGAATTTGTGGTTGATAACTCACAATTTGGAGAAAGGAGGATCCTTTTGGCCAGTGCTATGGAAATTGGTAACCACAGATGCCAGCCTTTCAGGTTGGGAGCCTTTCAGGTTGGGGTCCTTTCTGGAGGAGTCCACAGTTCAGGGAGCATGGCATCCACATGAAAGGGTTCTTCCCATCAGTGTCCTGAAACTTCAATCAGTGAGACTGGCTCTGAGGTATTGGACATCCAGGCTTCAGGGTTGACCTGCAGGGATTCAGTCCGACAATGCCACAGCATCATTATACAGCAATGGCATACATCAACCACCAGGGTGGTACCAGGAGTCGAGGTGCTCAGAGGTGAATGTCATTCTGACCTGGGCCGAGAGATATGTTCCAAGTTCAGCAATGTTCATTCCAAGTGTGGAAAATTGTCAGGCGGATTACCTCAGTCACCAGCAGTTGATTCCAGTGGAATTGGCTTTGCATCTTGATGTTTTCAAGGAAGTCTGCCAGTGACGGGGTAGCCTTGATGTAGATTTATTGGCAACCAGGTTCAACAACAAGGTCAGTCTTTTTGTGTCCAAGGTAAGGGACCCTTGGGTGGCATGGGTAGACGCCTTAGCTATTCCTTGGAACCAGTTCTCACTGGTTTATGCTTTTCATCTGATCCAGCTGCTGCCACATCTCTTATGCAAGATTCGGGAGGAATCTGTTTCGGTGATACTGATTCCTCCAGCCTGGCCCAGAAGGGCCTGCTACATGGATATAGGGAAGATGGCAGTAGATGGGCCATGGGCCCTGCCATATCAGTCAGACTTGTTGTCTCAAGTTCCTATATTGCACCCAGCATTATGGTCGCTAAATTTGACAGTGTGACTTTTGAAACCAAGATCCTGAAGGATAGGGGAGTGTCAGATTCTTTGATCCCCATCATGTTTGGTGCTAGAAAGGAAGATTCTATGAACATTATTTTATTAGAGAACCTGGAAGGCTTACATTGCCTGGTGTGAGGTTCACAAATGGCACCAACGAAAGTATGTGATTGGCAGGATTCTGTTGTTTCTTCAAAAAGTGTTGCAGAAGAATTTGGCTGTTGGTACCATTAAGGGCCAGGTTTCAGCATTAGCTATTTTTTTCCATTGTGTCTCACTCTTTGGTCTGCACTTTTTTACACGGAGTGATGCGTATGGCTCCTTCTGTCAGGTTGCCTTTGTGTCCTTGGGACCAGAACTTGGTTTTGGAGGTTTTGCAAAGGTCACCATTTGAACCTATTGGAGATATTCCACTGGTCCTGTTGACTCATAAGGTGTTATTTCTAGTAGCAATCACTTCTGCCAGAAGAGTGTCAGAGCTGGCAGCTCTATCTTTCAGAGAGCCTTTTCTGATTTTGCATCACTATAAGGTGGTGTTGTGACCTCATCCGTGCTTTTTACCAAAGGTGGTTTCTAGCTTTCATTTCAGTCAGGACATAGTTCAGCCTTCATTCTTTCCTAGGCCTCAGTCAGCAAGAGAAAGATCTCTGCATACCTTTTGGATGTGGTTCGTGCTGTAAGGGTATTCTTGAAGGCGACAGCACAAGTCAGGAGGTCATATGCTCTATTTGTACTGTTAGAGGGGTCTAAGAAGGGGCAGGCGGCATCCAAGGTGACTATGAGTGTCGGGGCATCTTGGGCAAACCGTCATCAAGTTTCAGTGGCTCAGGTTTGCAAGGCTGTTACATGGTCTTCGGTTCCCCTTCTAATACTCCCCGAAGCCCCCTCTCGATCCAGTGATGTGCACTGGAGTCTTGACTATTCTGGGACTCCCTCCCCCTCCTGTAAGTCCCTCTTCTCATTGGCTGGGACAGCAGCAGGAGCCATTGTCTCCTGCTGCTTTTAGTCACAGCCAATGAGCCAAGGAGAAGAGAGGGGGCAGGACCCAGCTGCGGCTCTGTGTGTGAATGGACCCAGGCCAGAATAGCATCAAGGAGAGGAGAAAGAGAGTTTTCAGAGTTAGGTTCCACTTTAATCACCCAGTTGAGCACAAAATATTAGGTAACAAATGGAGATCGTATATGGGGGGGGGGGGGGGTGGAGGGTTAACATGTATATGGGCTGGAAAGGTGATGACATTTATATACAAATTCCAATTTAATTGTGATGTATGGCTTCAGCTCCCAAGTTATGTAACATGGGTACAGTAAAACAAAGCCGTGTTTCATAATCTTAACGTCATGATTATGGAATTGTAAAACTGGAACATCTTAGGATGTTCTTATTACTCGTAATCTACATATGGTGTGTTTCATTGAGACATTACTATTATAATGATGCTAATCATAAACAGTAGGCTTGGCTGATCTCTAAGCAGCGTAAATGTTTGATTTTTTTGTTTGATGTGATTCTTATGCTAAACAGGCAGCTCTTTTATTCCGTGCAACAAAAGATCTATGCTGTTTCCTTTTTTTTTTTTTTTTCTAGCAGTGTTGATCATCATACAGACACAAAAGTGCAATTTTGGTGGCCAAACCCATTTGGACTTTCCAGATGGACGGATATCTGATAGATCCTTTTCAGCTGTAAATTGTCTATTGTAAAGTGTATGTTTACCTGTAACCCTGTTGTCAGTTTAAACTGACCTGTGGTACCGAGGTAAACTACAAAAATGGCGACGCGCTATGCCAAATGCTAAACGAAAAATGCAATAATCGATAAATAAATATGAATATAAAAAAATAAATAAATAAATAAAAAATACACAAACCTATACACCTGTAAGTGTTACAAATATTGTACTAAAAGCTAAAATTCAATATCTCCATATATATGCGCAGTAATTAGCAGAAAATATAAATGATGATATACAATAAATAATATATATAGTTCTAGTGATAATAGTGCAAAATAATCTGGGGTGCCAGCCATTGGCTAACCAGAACAAACTGAGCAGAAACAGGACCGTAGGACATTAGAGGGACCCTCACAGTCACCAACAGAGCTAAGGATGCAGAAATAATAGTTAATGACGTCCTGGGACAATAAACCCAAGTACAATCACCATCTGGGGTAACTGAATAACAAGCACAGGAGCGGGGCATCTGGTAAAAACTGCTTGCCGGAGATCTTGTCACCAATCGCGCCATCCTGAAGAAGCCACGTGATTATCGTGGTGTAACGTGTAGAGCGTGGTGACGTAGTTCCGGTATCGAGAGTGGTGACGCATTTCCGGTTCCTGTCCGATGCCATCTTGATACACCCGAAATCCCTAAGTACACCCATAGCACATGGGAAACCGCTGAAGTGTACCGGATTTTATGTGAGTGTCCATCTGTTTGGCGTTTTTTGTGTATCTATTAAACGGTATTACACTACGGAGATCTCCTTTGTCTATTCCTCTATATACATCCATTTTGCCTGAGCCTCACCACGGGGACTGCAAGTGTAGCGGACCTTCAGCCCTGTAAGTGGAATCCTGTGGAGCCAGGTTTTTCCTCCAGGTGTGGAACATCTAATGAGCTGTGGCCCCTAGGGGTCGAGTTAAGGTGGTGAGGAGGCACTCTAGCCATTTAAGGATAGTCACACTAGAGTGTCACCAATAGCACATATCGAGTTGGGAGTGAAGATGTAAAGCATGTTTTGCAGTATTTGCACATTTATCATTTGCACCTATTGATTGGCACTTTCATTGTGGACTGCATCCTTTTTTCCTTTTTATTTATATTGTATATTGAGCACTTGCCACTTTGTTATCATATTCAGTGGCACAACACTCATTTATTTCACTGTATTAGTCTGGTCAGCCGCTCGGTTGGCTCACCAGGCATGGGTTTGCACTTTAGTGAATTGTATTATTGATTATATTTCCATTTATGTGATCACTTGTCACTTTATTTGTATTATATGTGTGATTTAGCATGGTCATTCACACGTTTGTTCTGGTTAGCCAATGGTTGGCACCCCAGATTATTTTGCACTATTATCACTAGAACTATATATATTATTTATTGTTTATCATCATTTATATTTTCTGCTTATTACTGCACATATATATGGAGATATTGAATTTTAGTTTTTAGTACAATATTTGTTACACTTACAGGTGTAAAGGTTTGTGTATTTTTTATTTTTATTTTATTTTTATATTCATATTTATCTATCGATTATTGGATTTTGTGTTTAGCATTTGGCATAGAGCTTCACCATTTTCGTAGTTTATCTGATGCATCCTCTGGTATAGGGAAAGGGTGTTAGCAGCTGGCACGGCTATTGAGGGTTCTTTTACTTGTGGAGCGCAGGAGGATTTTCCCCCCTTTTTTGTGGTACCGAGGTAACACAAAACGATTTGTTTTTTTAATCCCCTGCCCACCCTTATCAGACTTTGGATGAGTTAGGTCAGGGCCAATCACATGCTTCTCTATGGACCAGCATGTTGTAGGCCCAATTACGCTCTACAGGCAGGCAGGGAAAATGGACGATTATGTTATGTGATAGCTGAGGTTTTCTGTTTACCTCTTTTCTCCTCGCAAGTGAAACCTTATTCCTGGGTACACCCTAAAAGCAGGACTATAAGTACAGTCACACGTTAGGGTTTATTGGCACTATAGCACAGTGCACTGCAGCACATGACATACTGCATTAGAAAGCCAACTTAAAATGAACAAGCTGCAGCGCACCTCAACATTGTATTTTTGTACCTCTTGTTTGTGCATTGGGATGCAATTCTCAATAAATATTGCTGCATCCTACCAGTGCAAGCAAGTGCATTATTGCATGTTTTATTTGATGTAACGGAACCCCAACTCTGTAAAACAGCCATATATATTAAAGCGTTAAAGTACAACTGTAGGCAAAAATTTTTCTTTTTTTTGTTTTCATTTTGCATAGCCTAAGGGACAGTTGTAAACCCTCTCAGATATTTTTTTCTCCATCTGTGTCCCATTGCAAAGATTTGAGAGGAAAGTGAGAGGAAAGCCCTTCAAATTAAGGAGATCCTTTGGCAACCTCCAGGTCACTAGAACTAGTGCCCCCATTGGGTGATTTCCTCTATTACTTTTCTGGATGCAACCCAAAATTAGTTTTTTTCTTTTACTTCTAGTAACTTTAGTTATATTTTAAATATGTGTAATTATAGCACCAATGTCTTTCATAGCACTGTACAAAGTAAAGGCATGTATGGGCTATAAAAACAACAAAACATATACAGATACACAGAGCGATATGAAAGGGACTTGTCCAAGCAAGTTTACATTATAAAGACACAATGGTACGAGAAATTCAAAAGCAGTATTTGTATTATACAAATAGTTGTTGAGGGTGAAGTCCTGGAAAATCATATCTAGAAGTAAATATCTAAAGGGTACCATTATAGTTTGATTTTAAAGGCCCAGAGGGTTGGTGAACATCTAATAGCGCGTGGAAGAGAATTCCAGAGAAAGCAAGTGACCGAGAAGACTTACCCACCACTCTTGCCCATCCCAAGCAGCAAAATTGAGGTTCTGGGAGAGAATCAAATGTTGTCAACTATATTGGGCCACAGAAAATTATTTTTGAGGTAGAAAGTTAACCATTTCAGTTTTATTCATGACAGCAAAAGTCTATTAATGATAATTTTATTTAATTAGTTCATCTGCATTACCTTTTTTCAACTATCAACAGACTTACAAAAATTCACCATCTTTCTTTTCCAATAATTTTTACTGAAAAAATGTTGACAAGACAGTCAGGTACAAGTGCACTCAGTCAAATGTCAAGTAACAGTGTCACATCATGAGAGCAACAAGAAAAAAAGAACCCTCTCCTCTCCCCATCCTCAATATGCAGCAGCCAAATGCTATTGAGGTGGTAAGCCATAGCCAGCTACTCCTTAAAGAGTAGGATAATTATTCATTCATAGCAGAGAGGTCCCATCTATGTGTTTGTGAGTGGTTTGGGGGTCATAACACCACAGAGTGTGTTACAATTCTACAATGTATATACTGCGGCTAAAAGGCTATGGAACAAAATAAGCAAATTCCATAGAATTTCTTAGTACCCAATCCGGGGAAAAAATGCACCATCTTTCTATAACATGCACCTAATACAGTAAAGGCGATAGTTAGGAACAGGGCCACCAGAAGGTAGTAACAATGTGTATGTGTTGTTCTATCTACTTTAAACTTAAAGTGTAACTTCACTTTTGTTGAGGGGAAAAATAAAGTCCCCTCTGGGTGATCAATGTACCTTGCAGGGATTTTAACAAGCATTCCAGCCTACCTTTTTCTGTTATGTAACAGTAGCTCTTTGCTTCACTATATCCTTTCCAGACGGATTCCTTGAATAGAAGGCTCTGTTCATCATAACATCCTGGTGCATGGTTTAGGTAGGAAGGTTGCAGTGGCGTTAACCGGGAGTATTTCACCAAAACTGCATTTCCTATTGCAGAGGTTGCATAAAATTTTACTTGCATCTCAGTGCAGATTTCTAATCAAACCTGTGATCCTATCACAAAAGTGAGTTATGATATTTCTGGGGGTATTTTGTACACCAAAGTGTAGAGGACACCTCCAGGTTGCCATATTGTATTGAATTTAAAAAAGTAGGTACTATTACATTAAAAAGTACTTCCTATTGCTCTCAGAATCCCTTTTTTTTTTTTTTATTTGCTGCTGTGATCCCAATTCCGTTTAAAGGGTGGTTAGAGGTTTGTTCTCAATAGAATAGTGTCACTGTATGTAGGAGCGTAGCCACCCTCTCTTCCTTGCTCCGAGATGGTGTAGGAACCATGGACTATGGGATGTGCATAGAGCAGTGCACATGACTGCAACTAACACTCAATGCTCATTCCAAACAAAGGGAAATTTGGTGGAAAAGTAGACATTCAGGAGCTCATGGCTATATGGTGGTAGAAAAACACAGTAAGAAACAATTTCATGAAAAATAGGTTACAAAGCCATTAAATAGTTCATGTGTATTAATTATTTTCAGAGAATAAGGATATTGTTTAGTGTCTATTTGAATTTCAAAATGGCTGGTGTAGAAATTTTTATATGCTGTATCATTTTTTAATGAAAGTGGAGTTCTCCTTTTCAAGTAAATCTTTATTATTGAAATATAGGGGCTATCATTGCTAACCACCCTTTGAAAATAGATGTTCGCCTGTAAGGCTAATCTAGATTCAGTATTTTGACACTGACCTGGGCAAAGTTATACAAGCAGGGAAAGTCACAATTCCCTCTCTATATATGCATTTTTGGCCAGTAATTGGAAAGTACTGAAGTCATAGAGACTAGACTAGAATACTAGAATTTTCTGGGAAATATGTCAGCACGAGCAGCCTCAATGTTTTTTTATCATGACAAGTTTGTTTGAATGTACTAAAAAGGGTCAAATTATGTTCTGGGACCTTTTTTTGTATGTGTAAGTTACTTAACATTAATGGAAAAAAATGTGTCCAATTGGCTTATCTGAAATGTAAAAATATATATATTTTTTGTAAATTTATGTGTTTTATTAAATAGACACACTCAAGAATATCAATCTTCCCCTCAGTGGTGTGCCTGTAAACAGTGGAAAATAATCATTAGTTAAAGTAAAAGAGAACTTTCAAAGACATTTTGTCGTATTGCTGATGCTTTCCACCTGTACATGGCTTCTTTCCCTTTTAAGTTTTGGCTTTAGAGATATTTTCTGATCCCAGTTCCGAGTGTGTGATCACAGTGTCCTGGACACACAGAGAGATGCTTTGAAGAATCTCATATTTTCAGTGAACCTGGGAGGACACAAACATAGGAGCTATCATTTTAAAGGTGCACTTGGTATCAAGTGAAGTTGGGATGAGAACAGTTCTCATCCCAACTTCACTTGATACCAAGTCTGTGACCTGGAGCTGCATTGTTGATCATTACATCTGCTTAATTGAAACCTATACTGTGGGAAATATGTAGTATCTCTGTTGACCTTCCCTCTAAGGGCTCACTTAACTGGCTGTGTATTTACTACGTCATTGACTCACTAAGTAGCAAAGTGGTTATGAGACTACTGACTCTAGAGCTTTCACCTTTTAAATAAAGCCTAGAATGGAAGGACCAATTGTCTGTTCCAATGGATTCTATTTAATGATGAATTCAGGAGTAGGCCAGTCTACGAGTCAGTGGACGATTTGTACAAGCCAGTAAAGAAAAAATTGGCAGAATGTAATTTTTCTTTATGAGTTAGCTGTCTTGTGGTTGGGTGGGTGCTTTGGATCACTTTTCTGTATGAATCTGTAGCCCAATGTTGGTTGGTTTTCTTTACGCTCTCATGAAATTAGTGTGCTAAACATTCTCCTCCCAGCACCAAGTTTAATGAAGTTTCATTGTAGCAAATAGAGTAAAGCCATGTGAAACACATAATACTGTGACGGAATAATTATTTCTTTTCCTTTTATGCTTTTCAATTTGCATGTATCTTGTGTTAAACAATACTAGGCTTTGTTTGTGTGTGTCTTCAGGGGCTTTTGGCTGATTAGTTGGGATGGAGCACAAATATTCACTTACTCATTCCTTCCTTTTCCACACGGCTCCCCCCTATACTTGGGAGGCCTCAGAGGAGCCCGCACTAGGGAGGGTTTGATTGCCTGTAATTTAATATGAAAAAGGTGATAAAGCATAAACACATTTTATTTCCAATTACAAAACCATATTTCAGTGCAAGTATGTACTTAGTAGCTAGCTAGCTAACTGCAAACATATGCTGTTTGAGGCACATATGTAACCATGTATAGCTGTCGTTTTCCTTGTTTGGCAATGCGTTAACTTGAGTAGTCAAAATGAATCCAGCTTTTTTTCTTCCCTTAAAAGGAATTTATAGTGTTTTCAAAGTTTTTTTTTTTCTTTTTTTTTAATAATTTTTTATAAGGGATCTGTTTGCTGTAATTAGCTTTTATAAATGTGTGTCAATTTTTAAAAAGCAGAAAATATTTGTATAGGTTGTCAATCTAGATGAACTTGGGGACAACCATATTTGCGCATTCCAAACATGGACTCTGCTTCCCACTTTTCAGTGCTACACAATAGTTGTGCTTTACTTCTTCTTACAATACAAGTCTAAAGTATGAGCCAGCTAAGTCATTAAAATAATGCAAGTTGATTTTATGATGGTATAACCCCATCATATCTATTTGAGTGCCATGTACACTGGTGCTACTGATCCTCTTGTAGATGGCCATGTATCCATTTTACGATGTTGTACCATAGAGGTTACCTTGTTACGGTTGAGCACCGACCTGCAGGCTGGAAGGGGAGATGGTTATCGCTTACTCCAACTTTTGTTGCTTGGGGATCCTATTAGTGCTTCAGTATCTTGACATTGTTATGAAAGTACTCAGCTAGCTATATTTTTGTAGTTCTTTTATACTGTTCTACCAGAGTTTGATGTTCTGCTGTCAGACTTATATTGCAATTATATTTGTATTTTGTTGAAACTTTTCACTAAAAAATTATTGGAAACAAAATAATGAGACAAGTAATTCAAGAACGACCCCAGAACAAAAGAAATGTGGTCACCCCTAGAAATGCACGCTAGTACTGTCCTCTTACATATCCTGGGAAGTTGTGTCACAATGTAAGGGCAGAGTTTGTTTTCAACTTTCTGGCAGCAGGTACATACTGTATAGTTTATTACAGTAGTATCTGCTATTTAACAGCAGCTGACTCACTGGCCATGTGGAGAGCCTCCTCGTATACTTTGCTTTTACTGAATTCTATATGGAAGAACCTCAAAGAACTCTCATTTTTGCTAAGGCCTCAAGCTTGAAATAATTTTTGCTCTGGGTTTTAATGCTACCCCAGTTTTCTTTTTTAGATGATGGGGGAAAATATTGAAGGTCGTTATGGACATCCTTTGATATTCAAGTGGATTATTTTACATTTACACCTCATTAGAATAGGTTCCATATGATCCCTACACCTTCCAGCACTTCCTGCTGGAACAGTAGAAATTTGGAAGGGGGCAGGTACTCTTTGGCACGAGGCTGGTGTTTTAAGAGAAAGACCACCTCGTCCTGCTTTCCGTGAAGTCACCTATGTGGTTGTGTGACATGTTGGTAGCTTCATGGAAGATGGGATAGGTGTATCTCATATATGTGTGTGTATATATATATATATATATATATAACACACACACACCACAAAAAATTAGCAAACTGGTCAAAGTTCATGACTCAGCCTGATCTATCTTTGACATGAGTCCATGCTGAGTGGTTTGCTCATCTGTGATGATAATAATGGGTTGCCCTGACTTGTTAACAGCATAGAACTGAACATAGCCTGCTTCAGCTTCACAATCGGACTATAAAAAGCTCAGCTGTGTTACGTGACTAGTCATCTCTTAATTGGAGGAGTGTCTTGTATTTTTTATGTGTTTTGCAACAGCCAGCTTGATCAAGCGGAGAACGCCGCATTAAAAATAGCAGCCCTGGTCTTAGGTGGATGAACAGTGGGAACTGTTATGTTGCTGCTAGAACAGCCTGTCCTGATCTTTACTCGATAGAGGAGCAGTAGGTGCATGTGGGAGTAGAGATACAACACATACTGATGCAGATTTCATGGGATCTTTATTGTATAGATCTCATGGGTTCTTTCATTTTATAAGCTCCTTGAAAATGAATAGAAATATTTTCTTCCAAAATTAGTCCCCAGGTTGCAACAATGACATTGAATGATCAAGATGATATTTACCTTAATGCTAAAATGCTCACCTAAGTGCACGCATTGAATGTTATTTGAATTTTAATGATTGTAAACCTGTGAAAAATCACTGTCATGCTAATTTTTTAGCCCTGTCAACCCAGCATAATCTTATCTTAAAGTGGAACTACAATGCGTCTGAGTACCACAAACAAAAAATGCCATTTTATTCATTTTTAATATTCAAAGCAAACTCATGCATGCCTTATTTTGCTGAGAAATCACATGGAAAAACACCCTCTAGAATCTTGGCTGTGACCATCTTGAGTAAGGGCAGATGATTCCTGTAGAATTTACTTCCTGGAATCCATCTGCCCTTAGCTCAGGAATGCAGACAGGAGGATGTGCTTAGCTGGGAAAACCCCTCCTCCCCTCCTGAAGACTCCTGGGATGTATTACATCATTTGCCTAGGCTTGGAAACCAGACAGTAACTGAAGAAAGGTTAAAAAAAAAAAGTTTAAAACAAATAAATAGGATACACTTTCCTACCTATTTACTAATGCTAGCAGCATAAGGAGTAAAAATATTCAATGTTAATTGAGAGAGAGCGAAGTTCCACTTTAATGTAGCAATAACACAATGTAGCATTGAATAGGGAATAAAGCTCTCCTAAAGTAAAATCCATGTGTTCACTTTGAGCTTTAACCATTCCACTACATTGCATAAAAGTTAAACTAATGTCATAAAATATGCAAATATGAGGGGACTGCACAACTTATGAAAACACTGCATTAAGAAAAATGACAGGTAAATGTAATTTATTTTTTTCTAAATTGTTGCTATTTGTTTTCAATAAAGAAAATGAAGAAATAAAAATATATATGGATCCCAGTTTGTTACCAAGTTAAATACCTTATCTGTCCTGCAAGAAATTATGTAGAATACATTGTAGGAGACTACAAGGTATAATGTGCAGAACCAAAACAGAACAAAAGACAATCAATCTGGGACATTGTATTGTGAATACACTGATCAGCAGCTGCATTCATTGGCTGCAGTCACTGATTGAGTAAAATTATGCAAGATGTCCCTTTTTAACAAAAGTCAGTCAAATGATCAGCTTCTGTCAAGTGGGGGCTAACGCACATTGATCAAAATTCGTCTGGCACCTGCTGAACCGTCCAAATTTCGATCAGTTTATGGCCGGTTTTACAGGGACAAAGGCCTAGGGTCTCAAGTGGTTAAACCTGTCCAATCCATCCTTCTCCCTGTAGCACTTGGATCCCCAGCTGCTTTCTGCTTCTGTGTGAGAGTTTGTTTCTGATATGGCCAACTGTCACCTCATGCCTATGTCCAGCTGTAGAGTTGTAAACCTTTGTATAGAAAGTTTTAGACCTGTGGTTCCTGGGAACTCCACACTGCTGCAATTATACAGTATGCAGTACAAGTAGCTGTGTGATGTGGGAAAAATGTTATCTCCTGTAAAAAGAGCTTTATTCGTTATCTTGTTTATGGCATGTTTGACCATTAAACAAAATAAATGGATAAATGATACTTTGTGTAAATGTATCCAGTGTCTTTCCATAGTAACGTTGTTATCCGGTATAGGGAGTGCCATAGCACCTGCCTGTGTGTAGTTATTACCTTATCAGTGAAATAAAATCACAGTCATGTGGCTGATAGGCGAGCAAGCACAGGCTTGTTTCCTTTCATTCATTATGTGCTGGGAATGTGAACACAATGTCATTATTTTTATACGCATAACACGGTAATGAATGTCAATTCTTCTGCTGATTTGGTAATTTTTTTTTTTTACTGCACCTTAAGCCCTGGTTCACATATATGCGGCCGTGCGGGCCGTGTTTTGCGCGGGCACAAGAGCCCATTCATTTGAATGGACTCGCGTGCCCCGGGACACGCAGGGAAGAAGTCCCTGCACTTTTTTGGAAACCTCAGCCCACACAGGAACCTTGGTTCCCAGTGCGGTTGCGATTTCCAGTGCTGACGGCGTGCCATCAGAATTAATGGCACCCGCCCGTGGGTCCGCATTCTTCTGTGTGGGTGGTGCATGGATTTTTGTGCGGATCCGCAGTGGCACCACCCGCACATATGTGAATCTAGCCTAAATCTATAAAATACATACTTCACATTAAATGATGGCCACATGACAATAGGTACCAGGTGTTTTAGGCCATTACAGCAGGTTTTCTTAAAGGATAAGTTCACCTTTGGGAGCATGTTACATGTTTCACCCGTTTTTAGGTGTTCCCAATGCTGCAGCTGCTACCCAACTCCCTCCCGTGACAGCAGTACGGGGAGAAGTTCCCCATACTCCGCTCACACGGCCTAGTCATTCATTTACAGAGTTCTGTGAATTAAGGAACTACATGTCCTGACAGCCTTTGCAGATGTCGGCTTGTATTTCTCAATTAACACAGTGCTTTTGAATGCTGTGGTAGTTCAGTGAGTCTTCGGCTAGGTTACATAGTCTAGTTGAAAAAAGACAAAAGTCCATCCAGTTCAACCAATAAAAAAAAAAAAAAAAAGTTATAATCCTGCACCCACAGTTGAACCAGAGGAAGGCAAAAAAAAAAACAGCAAAGCATGATCCAATTTGCTCCAGCAGGGGAAACAATTCCTTCCTGATCCCCCAAGAGGCAAAAGGATATTCCCTGGATCAACTTTACCTATAAATATTAGTATCCAGTTATATTCTGTGTATCTATGAAACAATCCAGGCCTTTTTTAAAGCAGTCAACAGAACCAACTCTTGAGGGCGTCTATTCCACATTTTCTCAGCTCTTACTGTGAAGAAACCTTTCCATATTTGGAGATTACATTTCTTTTCCTACAGACGTACAGAGTGCTCCCTTGTCCTCTGTGGTGACCTCAGGGTGAATAGCTCTACACCAAGTTCTCTATATGAACCACTGATGTATTTATACATGTTGATCATATCCCCCCTTAATCTCCTCTTCTCAAGAGAGAATAGATTCAGTTCCTCTAATCTTTCCTCATAGCTGAGCTCCTCCATATCTCTTATCAGTTTGGTTGCCCTTCTCTGTACTTTCTCCAGTTCCCCAATGTTCTTTTTGTGAATTGGTGCCCAAAACTGAACTGCATATTCCAGATGAGGTGTTACTAATGATTTGTACAGGGGTAATATGATATCTCTCTCTGGAGTCTATACCTCTTTTAATACAAGAGAGGATTTTACTCGCATTAGAAACCACAGCTTGGCATTGCATGCCATTATTAAGCTTGTGATCTACCAGAACTCCCAGATCCTTCTCCACCATTGATTCCCCCAGTTGTACCCCCCTAGTATGTATGATGCATGCATATTCTTAGTCCCGAAGTGCATAACCTTACATTTATCAACATTAAACCTCAGTTGCCACATAGTTGCCGAATTAAACAGTACATTGAGGTCAGCTTGTAAATTGGAGACATCCTGTAAGGACGTTATTCCACTGCACAGCTTCGTGTCATCTGCAAAGACTGAAATGGGATTTTTAATCCCAGACCCTATATCGTTTATAAATATATTAAAAAGTAAGGGTCCCAACACTGAACCCTGGGGTACACCACTGATGACCCCAGACCATTCACAGTATGAAGCATTAACCACTACTCTCTGAATATGATCTTTTATCCAGTTTTCTATCCATTTACATACAGATTTTTCCAAGCATGTAGACTTTACCTTACACATTAGCCATGTGTGGGGAACTGTGTCAAATGCTTTTGCAAAATCCAAGTATACCACGTCCACCGCCACCCCTCTGTCCAAGGTTTTGCTCACCTCCTCATAAAAATCTGATTTGTTTGAAAACTTCTGTCTTTAATGAATCCATGCTGGTTAAATATTATTTATATTATATAGTATTTATTTATGATTCTGTTTATTTACTTGTGTATTTATTAACAATACTTTATTATTATCACCCTAACAAAAATAATAAATAATAAATGAATAAAATAATAAATGTATTATTATTATTATTATTATTAATAATAATAATAATAATAATAATTATAATAAATAATAATAAAAAAAGAAATGAAAGCTGAAGCAGACAAACCTAGCAAAAATTAATGCAACAGATGATATTTTTCTCTATTGGCTAATAAAAAACCACCAAAGCTCAAAAATGGCTAAAAATGCTGTATGAAAATATGCAAAAAAACACAGTAAGATATACACGAAAAACGGTACACTCAGATGTGAATGAAGCTTGGCTCCATGAGGATTAGCAGGGTTGGCATATGCAATGTGGGGTTTCTTTTTTTTTTTTTACTTTTACCCTTTACTTTTTATGTGTCAACCCACACCAGTGACTTTATGAATAAGCAGCTGTCGTCATATGTTTCCAGTTTTTGCAGATGGCAAAATTAGGCTTTTCTCAAATAAAATCCTTTTTAATATTGAGAGAAAAAGAACATTGAAAAAAGCAAGACAGTTTTATTAGTGTTAATTAGTTTGTATGTTTTCGTACAGTAGGAATGTTCTTGTAGCAAGCTGTAGCTGATTTATATCATGTGAAGATGCTATCTGGTTGAGCTCCACCTGAGCCTGTGCAGACATATTTAGAAGCATTGAGATCTAAATATACCATGTCCGTCCAACAATTAATCGTCCTCAGCTGTTGCTGTGTAGAGGGCCTGGATCTGTCCAGGAGGACAAAGTGACAGCAGTGGAGGTGTCCTCATAAATACCCAGGGAAATCCTCCCTCTTAGCCAAAACATACTATTAGTTTAAAGCAGGGGTCTCCAAAGGTTCTAAACAAAGGTCCAGTTTGTCCCTCAAACATTAGGGGGGAGGACTGTGGCAAGTGGGAGAAGAAAATGTCCTGGCATCAGTGGGAGTAAACAAAGCCCCATCATTGATATTAGGAGGAGTATTACTGCCTCATCATTGATATCAATGGGAGGAATAGTGTGCCATCTTTAGTGTCAGTGGGAGTAATAATGCTCCATCATTGGTGTCAATAGGAGTAATAGTGCTCCATCGTTGGTGTTAGTAGGAGTAATAATGCTCCATTGTTGGTGTCAGTAGGAGTAATAGTGCTCCATTGTTGGTGTCAGTAGGAGTAATAGTGCTCCATTGTTGGTGTCAGTAGGAGTAATAGTGCTCCATCGTAGGTGTAAGTAGGGGAAATAGTGCTCCATCATTGGTATAAATGGGAGTGATAGTGGTCCATTATTGATACCAGTGAGAGGAGTAGTACCCAATTGTCAGTGGCAGGGACTATGCCATGCTGTTTGTTGACAGTGGGGGAATAATTCTGCAAGGGCTGGATAAAAGCAAGCAAAGGGCCACATTCAGCCCTCAGGCCACAGTTTTGGAGACCACTGGTTTAAAGTAATTCTGTATTGAGGAATCATGAAAGTTACCATTACTGGCATCTCCTTCTGAAATGATGTAGGTGTATCTTTTTGGTCCAGTATCTTCAGTACTTTCCTGTTTACTGACCTGTATGTAAATCCAGAGTCTGGACTTCGCTATGACTTTCTAACCCACTTGATCTGGGTCTGTGACCATTTTGAAACCATTCAGAAGCATTGGTTTTTAATATGGAATATGTTTTTCTAGGCTAAAAGCAGATCTTGTTTTAAACAAGAGCTGGATGCATTCTTAAATGTACAAAAGATAACTGGATATTAACATTTGTAATAACAACAGATATTGTCGGTCCAGGTAATATCAGATTTGCCTCCTAGGGGATCAGTAAGAATTTTTTTTCCACCACTAGAGCAAGTTGGACCATAGTTTATAGCATGGCCAGTTTTTTTTCCCTTTCTCTGGATCAACTTTGGGTATAGGGCCCTGTATATGTAAGACCCTATGCTTCCCCCACTAGAGCAAATATGGGGCATGGTTTACAGCATGGCCCATCTTTTTTTGCTTTTCTCTGGATCAACTTTGGGTATAGGGTCCTGTATATGTAGGACCCTATATTTCCCCCCACTAGAGCAAATTGGACCATGGTTTACAGCATGGCCTATCTTTTTTTTTTTTTTTTGCCTTTCTCTGGATCAACTTTGGGTATAGGGTCCTACATATACAGGACCCTATACTTCCCCCACTAGAGCAAATTGGACCATGGTTTACAGCATGGCCCATCTTTTTTGCCTTTTTCTGGATCAACTTTGGGTATAGGGTCCTGTATACGTAGGACCCTATACTTCCTGCACTAGAGCTAATTGGACCATGGTTTATAGCATGGCCCATTTTTTTTTTCCTTTCTCTGGATCAACTTTGGGTATAGGGTCCTGTATATGTAGGACCCTATACTTCCTGCACTAGAGAAAATTGGACTGTGGTTTATAGCATGGCCCATTTTTTTTTTTTGGCCTTTCTCTGGATCAACATTGGGTATAGGGTCCTGTATATGTAGGTTTTTCTATTGGTTGAGCTAGATGGACTTGCCCTTTTCCAACCAAATTATGTAACATTATATATAAATATCTAATGTGAATATTCCAAGTTTTATGGATGCCATGAATGCAGGAAATGGACAGTCGCTATATATTCACATCCATGGTCTATTAAACTCAGTTGTCCTCCTCGTATGTTGTAACCTAGCTGCTGAAAGGCAGGGAAAGGGGTTAAACCTTTCCAACACAAAGGCCCCAGGAAGGAAGGAAAGGCTGGGGAACAGCACATAACTTCCAGTGGGATGGATTTACATTACCTGTCGTCTTCTGCGTTTCAGGCAAACACTGGGCCCTGTGATTGGAAACAAATTCATATATAATAAAGGAAATGGTTACTGCATATTTCCACTGCATATTTCCACTGCAGAACAACTGCTGTGATCTCGTGGGTAAATGGACAGGAAGGTATACAGGCTTCCGAACAGTTTATCCTCTGTGGGGACCATTTATTTCCTTCTTTTCAGGTTTTTAGAATATCCATCTAGTATAGACACAGAGCCATCTCTCAGTCTACGTGTTATAGTGCATGGCTGAAGCAGCTTGCTGAGTGGAATGCCATTGTTTACTAATGGCTGAAATATATGATGTGGCTGAAAAGGCCGTATAGTATTTTTCATGTAACAGATGTTTATGAAGTGGGCCATGTCTTGCAGGGATATACTTTTGACTGGCAGTTGTGTAGTATTCTATGAGCAGTTGCTTTATGAGTATCAATCTTACTTTTCAGCGCTGGTATCCTGGGGCTGTTTCACACCACGTTTTCCTGGTTTTATTTACCATGCTACAAAATGTTCCACAGTCCATTGCCTCCTACAAATCAAACCAAAGTGTTACTAAACCCATAACAGTAAAATCAGTCTGTATGTGCAGTAACGCATGCTTGTTATACTCACTGTGGAACCTAAGGGGTTAATCCTCTGCATTGTGTAAAAAGACGGTTTGATCCTGCCTTCTCTGATCCTCCCCTTCTACTGTCCCCAATCCATCTGCTAATAGTACAGAGCTCTAGGAGTCATGCTCAGTTTGGTGTGAATTGCTAGAGAAGATTTGTTTTGGGGGGAAGAGTGCATGTGATCGACACAGGGCCAATCAGCGCTGTCCAGACAGAGGATCAGGGGTGATGCAGCCTCAGAGGACAGTCAGAGGAGAATGAAAACTCCTTCTGCAAGATTAACCAGTGCTCAGCTGATAGAAGTCACAAGACTGCTATTCACTGCTAACAAGAAAAGGTATTTAGCAGTTTATACACTCACCAGCCACTTTATTAGGTACACCTGTTCAATTACTTCGTAACACAAATTGTTAATCAGCCATTCACATGGCAGCAGCTTAGATGCATTTAGGCATCTAGACGTGGTGTGGAAGACTTGCTGAAGTTCAAACCAAGCATCAGAATGGGGAAGAAAGGGGATTTAAGTGACTTTGAACGTGGCATTGTTGTTGGTGCCAGACAGGCTGGTCTGAGTATTTCAAAAACTGCTGATCTACTGGGATTTTCACGCACAATCATATTTAGGGTTTACAGAGAATGGTCCAAAAAAGAGAAAATATCCAGTGAGCGGCAGTTGTGACATTCAGATGGTAGGGTCAGAATTTGACATAACAACATAAAAGCATGGATCCATCCTGCCTTGTATCATAGGTTCAGGCTGCTGCTGGTGGTGTAATGGTGTGGGGGATATTTTCTTGACACTAGCAAGGTGTACCTTATAAAGCGGCCAGTGAGTGTTTTTTTCTAAAATAATTGCATTTCCACGTTCTGTGTACTGTGGGAGACCAGATATAGTAAATGCAGAGTCCTGGGTTTAGTAACACTTTAAAGAATATGGGACCAGAAATACATTGACTGCCATTACTAAACTCCTCCTGAAATGCTTGTTACCTGGTTCTACTACTGATCTTCTGGCTTCTGTTCACACTAATTGGCCCAATAGAAGTACTCCGATCTGCCTTCACTTAGTGCATGCTTGTTAAGTGATTCAGGATGTGAAGGAGCCTGAATATCAGCAAGGCAGCTGACAGTTACAGCTTAGAAAGGAGCTTAGTTGTGGCATCCTTTGTATTTCTTTCTTAGGTTTCCAATGAGTGCCAGTGGACAGGGCACTGATGAGAATGGTATTATGTATTTGTGAATTATTGTGTAAAAATTAAAAATAAAGACTTTTTGTAACATATACAGTATTTTAATACTATACTTCTGCATGTTTCTTGTTTATAAAAGAAGTGCAGCCTGTTTGATAAGTCAAAGGTACAATGAAAAGCACAATAACCAATAGCATATAATAAGAATACATATGTTATTAGACTGCATCAAACTGCTGTAATAAAAACTGTTTTTCAGTGGTGACATCAGTGTTCCGTATATAGACATAGTGGAATAGGAGAAGAGGTGAGGAGTCACATCAGCCATGGCAACAAGAGGGCCAACTACACACCGATCCTCTACTCCTACGTCACTGAAATGTTTGAATCAAAACAAACTGACACGGCTATAAGCCACGTTCAACTGCTGCTTTCAGCCACATATGCTGATCCTGTTCCTGAGCTTGTCTGCAGCAGATAGGAGTAATAGCTGCATACTTGATCCCACAATTAAAACTCCATTTATTGTTCAGAAAGTTACAAACATATCCCTGCCCTAGTCCTTTGGCTGACACCTTTCACCCTTATAAGAGCTAAATTACAAAGGTTAATTATGAGATTAAACACGTAGGTGAAATGCGTAAGTTCAAAGGACTTGAGTGAGAATGTATGAGCAGGTGAGGTTCCTGGGGGGTAGAGGAGGCTTGTATGGGGTGTCAAAGCATGGGGCAGGTTTCATCCCCAAATGGAGAGCTTTTTAATGGGATTTTGTTTATAAAGACTCTGCACATACTTCATATCATACAAACCTGATCTTCTATCATTCTTTTTTTTTTACCTCCTCCAGACACAAGCCATCACAGTCGTCCAGTAGCCAATAGACCATGCTACACGTTTCTCCACTGTGGTCAGGACAGAAGACTTGTCCTCTCCCGAACTGAGTCTCCACGGTTTCATTGCCAAACTAAGGGGAAGAACATCCGTCTTGATACTCATGGAAGAAAAGCCATCCGGCGTAATAGCTTTTGTAACGGAATTACCTTTACCAGTCGCCCAATTCACCTGTATGAGAAAGTCCGTCTGAAGCTCGTGTCCGTCCACCATGGCTGGAGTGGAGCTCTACGTTTTGGATTCACAATTCATGATCCGGCGCAAATGAAAACTGAAGACATACCCAAGTATGCATGCCCTGATCTGGTTACCCGACCTGGGTACTGGGCAAAAGCTTTACCAGAGAGATTTGCACAGAGGGACAATATTTTAGCATTTTGGGTTGACCGGCATGGAAGAATTTTCTACAGCATCAATGATGAGGAGCCTATATTATTTCATTGTGGAGTTAAAGTCTCCAGTCCTCTCTGGGCCTTGATCGATGTCTATGGCATCACCCAAGAAGTACAGATACTAGGTACAATTTCATTTTTCTTTATTTGTATTTTGTTTAAAGGGTAGGTGTAGAATCTACAAAAAAACTTTGCTCAATCCTGCACGCTTCATTGAATTGTGTGCATAGAAGTTAAGCACTTTCAACAATTTCTCTTTGTTTAATTAAGCTTTTCTCTCAGTTTCAGTCTAGTGAAAGTAGTTACCAGGACAAGGGGTAAATCTCCCCAGCAGGGACATAGCTGGTAACAGGGATTCTAACCCTCCCATTACTATCCAGAACTAAAAAAAAAGTTCTCTGGGTTTTGATACTTATTTATGATTACAACTTTAGGAGGATTTGCATACTGTAAGTGTTAACTGCTTTGGCCTAAGTTTATGCCTCGGGGTTCTTGCAAAACCCAAATATCCTAAGATTAAGATTTGATTAAGATTTAATTAATTTGATTAAGATTAAGATTTGATTAATTTTATATAATCCTCCAACCATTTGTATGACTATACTATAAGTTTGCCTTTATAAAACAAAAGGACTCAACAATTTTAATGTTGGGTAATTGAGGTCAGCATAAGGTCTTTGTGGGTCCTTAAAATGTAAGTGTGCCAAAAATCTAGAGCTTCAAATCGAGTTCATCTCAAAAGAATGTGTAAAATGGAAAATTATTTTGAGGAATCATTAGACCCTATTTGGGGTTCTGGCCAGCAGGTTTCACGCCTAATTCCTAGAGGATGACGTGTACCTATTGATGGTTAATAAAAGAATCGCTACTATTTTAAGAGACCCTGATCCGCTTTTTTGGTTAAGACCAGGGACGGAATTGTTTTCTCCAGTGATGGGGGATGTATATAGTAAAGTGAATTAGTCTTTTATCTCATGCGATGTGCTCTCAGCACAGTCCTGCTGTATATTGAGTTGTTCACTTGTAGCCATCAATGGTCCGGCATACTGTATATCTTGTATGTCCCATAAGAGACTCTTTAGGGCCTCTTACTCTGCATTCCTCTGTTATCGGACGGGGTTTTTAGAAAGTCCATCACTTGACCCTGCACGAGAAACTCCAGCTACCATTGTTATCACTACACACAGGAGTGTTCCAATTCGCTTTTTAAGATCTTGGAAACTTAGAACCATTAAAATAACAGATCAACAAATTACCTCATTTAGACAAGTGGCTGATGCAGCTCAGCTTTGAGCTGGGTATGTTGGACAGCATGTATGAGACTTTCTGGTTAAACTGAAGCAGTGCAAAAGCAGTGATAGTATCCAAAGTGCAGTAAATCATACTAATCATTGAAATTACTATACTATTGTCAGTTCTATGAAAGATGAGTTCTCGTTCTGACTCATCACCACCAATTAGATCTCTTCCTAAGCTTATCTTGCTACAGTAAAGTGTGTACAGAAATGTGACTGGCCACTGCACTGCCTTATTGAAAAAAGGGCGGTAAGATCTTAGATTAACCCAATGGGCTATTTAAAGCTGATTTAAGTGGTACCGCAGTCAAAGTGTTACATTTTTAATAGAATGAGGAAGGATTAGAACCTTTCATTTTGGCAATTTATACTTAAGCTGGCCAAACAATGATCGAAATTCAGCCGGTTCAGCAGGAACGAGCTGAAATCAGATCAGTGTGTAGCAATCCCCACTCATTACAGTTTGTTTCACTTTTGATGAAGGGACATGCTGGAAAATCTTTTTTCAATAATCAAAAAGTTTTATACTACAACACACCAGTTCTCTTGTAATTGTTAAAGAAGTATAGCTAAAACATTTTTGGCTTTATTTCTCTTGGGTATTACAGGAGTGCAGTTCGTTCTACACCCCTGTGATCCATTTTCAGCCATCAGTGGGCTAAAGCCTGCTGTCGACTGACATCACAGAGCTGGTCCAGGCTCTGAAATGATCCCAACCATATGATTGGGATCCACCCAGAAGCCTGGAGTGGCACCTGACTCCTGAGATCCTGAGTCAGCTGCTCCCACCCCCTTCACAGCCCAGCGCTCCAGTGAGCGTTGATAGTCACCAGCTCTCTGCTCACGAAACACTGAGAACTGAGCGATCAGTGGTCTTTGATCGCTCAGTTCTCAGTCTTAAAGCCAGTGGGGGGACAGATGCTGCATCCACTTAAGTGAGTATAATTTTATTTATTTATTTTTTAGCTTAACCCATACTACTCTTTTAAAGTGTTACTAAACCCAGGACCCTGCATTTACTATATCTGGTCTCCCATAGTACACAGAACATGGAAGTGCAATTATTTTAGTAAATATAAACTGCTAAATACCTTTTCTCATCAGCAGTATATAGCAGTCTTGTGACTTCTATCAGTGTCCAGTCAAGCACTGGTTAAAGCTTGTGGGAGGAGTTTTCATTCTCCTGTAGGAGGATGCAGGACCCCTGACCTCTGTCTGGACAGCGCTGATTGGCCCTGTGCTGATCACATGCACTCTTCCAAGAAATCCCTCTCTAGCAATACACACCAAACTGAGCATGTGCAGAGTGACTCTACATGATATGTCTTATCAGGAGATAGGGGGGACACTGGAAGAAAGGGAGGATCAAAGAAGTCAATATCAAACAACGTTTTTACACAATGCAGAGGATTAACCCCTTAGGTTCCACAGTGAGTATAACAAGCATGCTTTACTGCATATACAGACTGATTTTACTGTTGTGGGTTTAGTAACACTTTAAGTAGTTCTGTTGTGTTTTATAGATTTTCTGACTATAGCTGCCATTGTATACTGCATACGTTCATAATGATTTGTGAATAATATCCTTTTGAATTTTAGCAAGTGAAATGGTGTATTTTCTAAATGCTGCATAGAAATATCGTCAACCAATAGCATTACTCCTGGTTATTATCATTGGCCAAGAGGCCTCCTGAAATGATGTAACCAATCATTGCCCATCGGCCAATATTTTCTCTGTACCTAGCACTCTTCAGTTGCCTATTCAGCTGTTCCCATAATGAAGTGAAGCACAGCTGTGGCTGAACTGTAATGTGTGGGCTGTTTGAAGACCCTCACATAGTTCATAGGCCACATCGGCATCTGATCAGCTGTACAATTGTTCACTTATTTTTAAATAGGCAGCCGTTTCTCAAGTGTTTCTTTTATGTATTCAAAAATAACTTCATCTTGTCTGCTTCCTCCCCCTCCCTCTTACACAATTGCAGATATGGAAGTATAAGTATGTGTAAACTCTCACTGTAAACACAAAAAAACCAATTCTATTTAAAATAGAAATGAAAGGCAAAACATTTGTGTACAGATTAAAAAAAAACATTATATACCATTTTTTTCCCTTTTTTAAAATAAGAGATCACCTACCCTCTGTTCTCAGCTGCATATGAGCTGGGGGAGGAGAAACAGCAGTACCGTGATTTTCCCAGTGAATGATTTTGTTGGGGGTGTGGGTGTCAGGATAAGTCTGAGCTTTGGAGGAGAGCAGGCAGAGTTCCCAGCACGGATAGAAAACTGACCACGCTGTGCTCTCATGCCTAGTGTGGCCAGTTTTTGGAAAAACAGAGGGACTGGGAGGAACACCAGGGATATCACACAAATGAAGCAATACAAGGAGAACAGGATACTTTTTAGGAATATGAAATGTTGGGTTTACATTTTCTTTAAGCTTGGGGAAAATAAATACCTTTTTTATTGTCTTTAATACTGCCACTTCCCGATTCCTTGCCTGGAAGAGGATGATGTAGGGTTGCGTTCTTGCTGCCTTTTGGGATGCAGGCATTGCACATCACAGGGGGCCACTAGCATATGCACAGACATGCCCCAGGTCTCCTCCAGGTCCCATATACCTGCCAGATCCCTTCTGCATGTATGTGCATGCATGGGATCTCACACGTGCCAGAGGTTTCTGACAGTTAAAACAGATACAACACCTCCTGCTCTCAGGGACCTAGATCAGTAGAGGACCGATGGACCAATGTAAAGTATGATATGTAGAAGAAGTTCCTCCAGGACCGATCAAAGGTTGTGCAGCTCTAACATAAAGCTGGGGAAGCTCGATATAAACTGTAGTAAAGAAAAAAAAAAACAGAGCACACCAACCTTGCGCATTACTCAGTAAGCAATTCGATTTATTGATATAGGAAATATACTCACAAGAGTAGCAATAAAACAGGCATATCAAATCCTGGAACCAAGTTCCTAGGTTAGGAGACACGTTCAAATCTCATCAGGAAGGGTGGCTCTCAGGATGAAGCTGACGCGTTTCAAAGGGGGGGGGGGGTCCCTTCTTCATCAGAGCTTTGATACATTTCCTCTATCAATAAATCTAATTGTTTACTGAGGTAATGCGCAAGGTTGGTGCGCTCTGTTTTCTGTTCTTTACTGCAGTTTCTAACAGTTCTATTGGTCCTGGCGGAGACTTGCTGCATGTCTGGTAATTGGGACTTTGCAGAGACTCATGGCCGTGCCTGTATGCGCAAAATCTCCCTGAACAGCAGTTTCAAGATGGTGGCACCTTAGCAGAGTGGTGCAAGGAGAACTTTGGCTGCATGGAAGACCATGCTGGACTCCAGGGACATATATATATGAATTCCTAGTATTTAGTATATATATATATATATATATATATATATATATATATTTATTATATATTATATTATATATTATATTATATATTTATTATATATATTATATATTTATATATATATATATATATATATATATATATATAGTCTGTATGTGTGTGTGTGTGTGTGTGTATGTATGTGTATATATATATATATGTGTATATATATATATATATATATATATATATGTGTATATATATATATATATATATATATATACACAAAATTTTAACTCTCTAGAAAATTGTCCCTGTATGGAAAAAAATTAAAAAAATAATAAAAAATATATGTTTTATTTATTTATTTTTTTTCATACAAGGACAATTTTTTAGAGAGTTAAAATTTAGTTTTACCTCGGTAGGATGAAGTTGCTGTTTAAATATCACACTATGACATATAATATTTACTCAGTGTTTCTGAGGAACCAGTCATTTTAGCTTTATATTGAAGTGAACATACCGCGAAGCTGTTGTATTTTTTATAGCCTTGTGACCTTTTAAGGGTATTTGGAATGACTATAAATTCTTTTTGTTGTGTATATTGCTTCTGTTCTTCACTAGACCGACACCTTAAAGAGTTCTCAAAATGTCACATGAAGCCCAATGGTCTTTTTTTTTTCCTTTTACTGTACTTTCCATAGTTTGTCTATGGCTTGCTGAGTTCTAGTCACGAAATACCATTGCGTCTGGAGATTTACAGTTTTATATTTCACCGACATCCACACAAGGTGCTGAAAATAGACACCGTAGACCTGCTGATTCTAGCTATGTGGCTTCTCAATGGAGTGTCGCATTGTCTTAAGGGATCAGGTGAAAAAAAACGTAATCACACACCTCGCCCTGGTGTCTTTATTGTCCTGTGCTGACAGTTTGGGCCTTCCAGAGGCTGGCAGTGCCGTCACGAAGATTACAGAAGGTTAGAGACATTCCTAGACTCCTATCATGTATTCTGCACCAGTGTTGGCTCATCTGGATTGCCTCTTATGGTAACATGTCCCTGGTATCCTTCTGTCTGCAGGTTGACGTTTGTGGCCATACGGTGCTCAATGACAAATGACCATTGACCTGTGACCTGACATGTTAAGCAGCACCCAGTACATGGCTGCTGCAGAGTAATTCAATCAGTGTATTTGGCATGTGAGTTCAGCATTTTCTTCCAGACAAATGTATATTGACCTTCTATGGGGTCTTATGTACTGGCTCCATATGCTGGAATATTCAGGAAGAAAATATATATTACGATCTCTTATTCTGACATAATATACAGTGTTTTGAAAAAGTATTCATACCCCTTGAAATTTTTTACATTTTGTCATGTTACAACCAAAAATGTATATTTTCTTGGGATTTTATGTGATAGACCAACACATAATTGGCACATAATTGTGAAGTGGAAGGAAGATGATAAATGGTTTTGAACATTTTTCACAAATAAATCCGTGAAAAGTGTGGCATCTATTTGTATTCAACCCCCCGAGTCAATACTTCGTAGAACCACCTTTCACTGCAATTACAGCTGCAAGTCTTTTTGGGGATGTCTCTACCAGCTTTGCACATCTAGAGAGTGAAATTGTTTCCCATTCTTCTTTGCAAACTTGCTCAAGCTCTGTCAGATTGGATGGAGAGTGTCTGTGAACAGCAATTTTCAAGTCTTGCCACAGATTCTCAATTGGATTTAGGTCTGGACTTTGACTGGGCCATTCTAACACATGAATATGCTTTGATCTAAACCATTCCATTGTAGCTCTGGTTGTATATTTAGGGTCGTTATCCTGCTGGAAGGTGAACCTCCGCCCCTCTCAAGTCTTTTGCAGGCTCTAACAGGTTTTCATCTAAGATTGCCCTGTATTTGGCTCCATCCATCTTCCCATCAACTCTGACCAGCTTCCCTGTCCCGGCTGAAGAAAAGCATCCCCACAGCATTTTGCTTTTATGCCAAAAAGTTCAATTGTGGCCTCATCTGACCAGATTACCTTCTTCCACATGTTTGCTGTGTCCTCCACATGGCTTCTAGCAAGCTGCAAACGGGGCTTCTAATGGCTTTTTTTCAACTATGGCTTTCTTCTCGCCACTCTGCCATAAAGACCTGTGGACAGATTCTCCTGCCTGAGCTGTGGATCTCTGCAGCTCCTCTAGAGTTACCAAGCTTCTCTGATTAATGCTGTCTTTGCTCGGCCTGTCAGTTTAGGTGGACGGCCATGTCTTGGTAGGTTTGCAGTTGTGCCATACTCTTTCTGTTTTCGGATGATGGATTGAACAGTGCTCCGTGAGATGTTCAAAGCTTGGGATATATCTTTTTACAACCTAACCCTGCTTTAAACGTCTCCACAACTTTATCCCTGACCTGTCTGGTGTGTTCCTTGGCCTTCATGATGCTGTTTGTTCACTAATGTTCTCTAACAAACTTCTGAGGGCTTCACAGAACAGTTGTATTTATACTGAGATTAAGGTGACTTCTGAAGGCAATTTGTTCCACTAGATTTTCGTTAGGGGTATCAGAGTAAAGGAGGCTGAATACAAATGCACGCCATGCTTTTCAGATATTTATTTGTAAAACATGTTGAAAACAATTTATCATTTTCCTTCCACTTGACAATTATGTGCCACTTTGTGTTTGTCTATCACATAAAGTCCCAATAAACTATATTTATGTTTTGGTTGTAATATGACAAAATGTGGACAATTTCAAGGGGTACGAATACTTTTTCAAGGTATTGTTCTATAGCAGCCCTGTTGAAATATAGCAACACTATCTATATATTTATATTCAGCACATTCGTAGAATTTACCTACATTTACGTAAGCATTTGATGATTGAGAGTACATGCTTGTATATTGGTTCAATACTTGTATTTACCAATTTTTAGACAAAGCTTTGTATTGCTTTGTTTGTTTTGTATTGGGCAGCAATACAGAAGAAGAGATGACCTTCACATAAATCTACTTTTAATACATGTCACAGATGGGTTTTCAAAAATGTATACAGTTTGAGGCTTTTAAAATCATATTCAGATATTTTATGTAATAACTTTCTCAGTTTTGAGGAGACTCTCCGTAGAAAGAAAATGTCGCTACTAAAGGACAAACCTTTATCTTAAAGTATAAGAGTATAAGCAGTGGCATTGCTATGGGGGAGCGGACTGTACCCAGTTGACACCCACCAGAGGGATGACACCAGGGTTGCCAACAGTCAATAAAAAATATGATTGCGGGATGCCTTTGGAACTACACATGTGCAGTTCCAAAGCTGATTGGGCTCGAACATGCTTGGTCATTTGCGGGCAGGTGCATGCGCAGTGAGTCAATGACATGGCACGACCTGGTGCCATGTTTGAATTACTGGCAGCATGGCAGTGAGCACATCTCCTAAGTCCTGACTTGGAGACCGGATCCTGGCCCACACTATCCCACCACCATGCCACTGTGAGCAGGACGGGCATGGAGTCCTGAAGACTGGACTCTTGCCCTGTGCCATCTATCTATGACACCATCCCTAGTGACGCCACTAAAGGAAACATTCTTTTTTTTTGTTTTGGATAGAGTGGGGATGTATTAGGACATTTGTCGGTTTTTATTACTGTCTGTACTCCCATTAAAGAGATTCACCCTCTCTATTTGTCCTGTTTACCGTTCTCTTTGAAAGTGACAGTAAACGAAAATCCCAAATTTTGGATTGTCCCCAGAAAATTAATAAGGGGAAATCTTCCATCTCCTAGATTGTAAGCTCGAAGGAGCAGGGCCCTCGAACCCCTCGTGTATCACATTGTATTGTTTTCGTACTGTCGCATGTTCTGTCTCCCTTTGTAATGTACACCGCTGAGCAAACTGTATAATAATAATGGGGACACTAGTTCTAGTGATCTGGGGGTTCCCAAGGAATTAATTTACAGGGATTTCCCCTCACTTTAGTTTTGGGACAGGAAGTGAAGGGAAATGTCGACAATGGGTTACAGATGGCGAAAAAAATTCTGACGAGCTATAACCCTTCCTTACTGTATTCAAAATGAAAAAAAAGTTTTGCCTTTAGTTCTGCTTTAAAATGTATTTCCAAATTTGAGAATCCCCCGTTACATGTTTGCATCCCCATTCACACAGCATACCTAAAAATAATGTAAAAAAATATTTCTAGTTGTTTCTTTGATGCAGGATTTTACAGGCAGCTTGTGTCATTCAGAACAACTTGTAGTGTGCAATTAGGGGACAGAGAAGGGACAGTTTTTTTCCAGAGTGCATTAATGTACAGTGTATCCCAGAAACCTTGCAATTTTTAAGCTTTTGTTCGGATAGACAGTGTGCACATTTTAACAATGAAGATCTGCCAGCACAGTACAGACAGGGTTAAAGTGTTACTAAGCCCACAACAGTAGAATCAGTCTGTATATGCAGTAAAGCATGCTTGTTATACTCACTGTGGAACCCAAGGGGATAATGCTCTGCTTTGTGTTTAAAGGCTATTTGATCCTTTCTTCTCTGTTCCTCCCCTTTTTCAGGCAACCGCCTCTTATCTCCTGATAAGGCAGACTGAACTGTAGGTATTTTGCACATGCCCAGTTTGGTGTGTATTGCTAGAGAGGTGTATTTTGTTTTTTTTTCTTGGGAGAGTGCATGTGATCAGCACAGGGCAAATCAGTACTGTCCAGACAGAGGTCAAGGATTCTGCATCCTCCTAGAGCAGAAATGAAACTCCTCCTACAAGCTTTAACCAGTGCTCTGCTGAACACTGTTAGTCACAAGGCTGCTCTAACTGCTGATGTCAAAAGGTATTTAGCAGTTTATATTTACTAAAATAATTGCATTTCTATCTTCGGGGTACTGTGGGAGACCAGATATAGTGAATGCAGGGTCCTGGGTTTAGTAAAACTTTAATTACAGAAAACGTGTAACTTTCCAGTCTCCTCCTTTACATTACATAAAAGGAGAAAGCCAAGTAGGATTTTTAACCAAGTGAAAAGGTAAGCATCAATTTTACATATAAATTTTTAAACTGAATTCCAGGGAAAGGAAAAATGTTCCCTTTTGTGGTGGGGCTTGGTCCACACTGCAGGTTATAAATCCTTGTTTAGGCACTTTTTTACATACCTTTTACATATGCTCTGGCAGTTGCATGTCCTCTGATATCATCACTCCAATGCAGAGCCTATAGCCCTGCATTGAACATGAGGATGCTGAAGGACAGTCCACTGCCAGAGTGCAGGGGAAAGCACTGGCTGGCAGAGAAGTGGAGGATCAGGAAAGTAAAGCTGTTTTTTGCAACCTCTCCCTCTCAGACCTAAATGAACACTTAACCCTTGCAGTGCAGGGGCAGCCCTGCTGAAATGTAACATTTTTCTTTTCTCCGAAGATGGGCTTTAAAGGATGAGTTCACCTTTTGGACAAAATAAAAAATGCACATTTTTTTTTTTGCAGGTAAAATGTGCATTTATTATTTTTGTCCAAAGGAGCCTGGAAAGCATTGCACCAGCCATCAGTAGATCGCTGATGCCATGCAGATCTCGGAATATCTGCTTGCTGTGTGGGATGTACGAGCAAGCAGATATACTGACAGGAAGATTCAATGCTCCATGGTGCCGTGGTAGTTCATTGAAAACTACAAGCCGACAGCCGATAAGGCTCCCGGGCTTGTAGGCACTCATTCACACAATACTGTGAATGAGTGATGTGACTGTGTGGGCAGAAACTTTTCCCCATACTATCTGTCAGGAAGGAGGGGGGGGCAGGTGCTGCTACGGGTATTATTTTTTATTTCAGGTACTTATATAGCGCTGTCAATTTACACAGTGCTTTACATATATATTGTACATTCACATCAGTCCCTAACCTTCAAGGGGTGTACAATCTAAAGTCCCTAACTCACATTCATACATACACATACTAGGGCCAATTTAGACAGGATCTAATTAACCTACCAGCATGTCTTTGGAGTGTGGGAGGAAACCGGAGTATCCGGAGAAAACCCACGCAGGCACAGGGAGAACATGCAAACTCCAGGCAGGAGGTGCCGTGGTTGGGATTTAAACCAACAACCCTAGTACTGCCAGGCAGAAGTGCTAACCATTTAGCCACTGTGCTGCCCAGGTATGGGAACATATTACATGTTCCACCCTAAAAACGTGATAAACATGCTCCACCCATTTAAGCTACGCTTTGTGAACATGTAACAAATAGAAAATAGAGGTTTTACCAATTTACCTATAAAATTGGAAATACACTTTAAAGCTAAACTAAAAAACACCATTTAACTAAGATATGTGTTCATTAAAATCATCACATGTATGCAGCCAGGTTAAGTACATAAAGCCACACTCTGGGGTATATTTCCCCCGATAGGCTGAGCTATTATTTATAGGCTAAGGAGATCTCTGTTCAGTTTAAACAGGACTGCTTCCATCAACTCAGCATTATTCTGATACCCTGGACTTTATGGCTGGTTCCCCAAATTACCATTTTGCCAGTCCAGGACTGACGTGAGGGTTAATAGCAGATCCAGATTCATTAAAATTTCCTTTTGTATTGCAGTAATGCACACATGTTTAACAGGCATTGCAATATGGCAGCCCAGTTATTTTGAACTGGCTGCCAACGCATATCAACAAGGCCAGAATTCCACCTGACTCTTTCCTGAACGCAGCTTACAGCAGAGCATTGCCCTGTATTGCAGCATACTTCAGCAAAGGTGTGTTGGGGTACCATTTACAATGAACACAAATGGTGCAATACCATGCACTACCACAACCAGGGGTGTATTTACCACAAGGCAAACAAGGCAGTTGCCTAGGGCAGCAATTTTCAGGGGGGCAGCACTGCTCCCTGGAAGAAGGGATGGAAGAAGGGACACATACACCATGGGGACCAGCGTGACTCTTATTCCTGGGGATGTCTGGAGCTGTGAAGATGAGTGTCTTTCTTTCTATCACTGAGGGGGGGAGGGATAGTAGAAGGCTCTCCCAGGTGGGGGGCAGGGGTGTTGTTGGTCAATGTCAGGCTCTCTTCATGGGAGTGGGAATGGGGGGATGGCGGTGGTCGGTGTCCGTAAGGGCAGATGATTTTTGTGTTGCTTAGGGCAGCATAAAGCCTAAATACACCACTGACCACAACACGATAGTGTGATATTCTTTTTATTGCTGAACTCTCCTTCTGAGAACGTTCGCTGCCTGTCTGTTGTACTGCTTTGGCTGTAATGCTTTTGCAAGTCACTAACCTGCAACAAGCATAAATAGATAGTGTTCTTGTATTTTTTGTGCAACAACTGCAGATATAATCTTCAGCCAGTAGGTGGCAGTGTGTATACGTCTGTAGCTGCATCTATGATAGGACTCTGCCTTTTCTCTATAATAAAGTTCCTGTTTCCTGTTTGTAGAGAAGCAGCAGATAAACGTGTGGACTGTGCACTGTCTGTTCTGTAGGGGACTAGACAGAATCTCTAACAACGGGTATTCCAACTTTATCCTGGCTTTCATTTTCTGCCTGGTTGTTTCTGGACTGACGTAGGCATATTCTAGTCAGATAACTAACATTTTAAGAAAGAGCCTCCCGTATTTTCTTTGACAGGTGTACTTCCCTTTAAAGAGAACCTGTGGGAGAAAAAATATAGGAACTGGTATTGCTACAGTGCAAGCTCCAGGGCTGTCATCCAGATTCCTCCAGTGAATTCCTTACATGGAGCAAGTAAGCAGAATGGCAGTTAAGACTTTCTTGGCATTATGCTTTTTTCAGCTTAGTGATTTAGGAGGTAGTCAAGCCAATGTCAGAATGACAGCTCTGGAGCCTGCACCCTTAAAAACAAGTAAGCACGGGTAGCTCCCATGTTTCTTTTCTTGCAGGTTTAGTGAAGGTTAACAAATGTGCGTTGTATTTAATAGAGGACGACATTGATAAAGAACAGGGCTTTGTGCACCAAAGTTCACAGGATTTCAGTGATCTTTCACAGGATATAAAACACAGCACGACAGCTAGTGTGACATCCCTGTTTATTCACACAGAAGATTTTCTCCATACACTCACTCTTCGGGATGGAGCGGAGCATTTTATTAGCGGCACACTGTAATCTTATACACTTTGTTGCTTTGTGACATTATTCGTTTGGTATTTGGTTATGAAGTAGCTGATCTCCTTGAACATTTTCCTTTCTCTGAATTCTAAAAGGAGAAGACTTTTTTGTAAACACTAAGCAATGCCTTGTCTTTAAAAGGCTTTAGAGTGGACCTACTGGTAAAATTCACACTTTACATGAATGAAGTAGGACATGTCAGTTCTACCAAACCATTATTTTTTTATTATTTATTACAGGTACTTATATAGTGCCGTCAATTTACACAGCGCTTTACATGTGTATATATTGTACATTCACATCAGTCCCTATCCCTCAAGGAGCGTACAATCTACGGTCCCTAACTTACATTTATACATACACATACTAGGGCCAATTTAGACAGGATCCAATTAACCTACCAGGATGTCTTTGGAGTACCCGGAGGAAACCGGAGTACCCGGAGGAAACCAGCGCAGGCACAGGGAGAACATGAAAACTCCAGGCAGGTGGTGCCGTGGTTGGGATTCAAACCAATGACCCAAGTATTGCCAGTACTGCCATTAGAGACTACAGAGAGTATATTGTGTATGGCAAAAGACTTTTAACAAGATAAAACGATCATTTTTGTACACATATTCTTTGGTCCTATATGAATTGTCTGCACAATGAATTCTCACTAAGGGCCAGTTCACACCAGATGCAGTCCAGTGTATTTTTTCTGCATCAAAAACTCAGGGACAGTAGGTTCTATGGGTTCCTATGGCATAGTTCACACCAGTGCAGTGCGTTTCAGTACAGTCAAAACCATTAGAACATCATTTTTTCTACACTAAACTGTACTGGAATGCAGCAAAATGCTTCAAATACTCACTGGAATGTGATTTTTGCCTGCAATTTTGGTCGTTTCTTAGGAGTCGGCACCGGCCGGTGTCCTAACAAGCATTGACTCATCCCTGGAGGTGGTGGGGTTTTTTGTGTGGATCAGAGGGGCTGATTTTGGGGGGGAATCCACACATTTGTTTTTTTTTGTTTTTTAATTTGGTGTGGTGTCCCCTTCAAAATTATTACCAGGCCCAAAGGCCACCCCATGCTGTTTTTTTTTTTTTTTTTATTTTTTTTTAAATTAATTAATTAATTTTTTTATGGTGGCCCTTTACCAACTGATGCCACAGGGAAGAGTTATTGGTTGTTAGGATGCTGGCGGGTGCCGACTCCTGACAACCAAAGCCCAGAAAACTTTAGTAAACAAAAAAAAAGGGGGAATGCACCAAAACAACCCCCCCCCCCAAAAAAAAAAACCCATGTAAACGCACATACAGAAACACATCTGGGCTGTGTTTCTGTGGTGTGAGCCGGCCACTAATTTATATGGAGATGGGATTGTGTAAAGAATCCTAGGCATTTTATATACATCAGTGCTTCTTTGTGTAAGTATCTTTAGAAAATAATTTAATATTTTCTGTAATATATACGAATAAAAAATATTAGTGTTTTAGCAAATATGAAATATTGTATGCAACAGCCAACAGGTCGGACCCGATGCTCCTTTCACATGCTGATCTGCCTATTCTTAACTAGTCTATTGTTAAAAGCCACTTATTTACAGAACTCAATGGCTTAAAATATAAACTGTTGGCTATTTTGGTATAGGCCAAGAAAAAAATCCCCTTTACAGCATTCCTGCTTGCATCAGACTCAGAGACCATAGGCAGCTGTTGCTGATCTTAATACTCACTCATTGCACATTGAGGACACACCACTGCCCATAGCCGGGGGCCAGAGGTGACCTCTGGGCTGTAGTTTGGGGACTCCTGACGTTTCAGCAATAGGCGTCTATGTTGATGCTGCTTAGAAACTTGGGTTTATAAATGTCTCACTGTTATCTTTATAATTCATCGCCAGCATTGGAGATGGAATTAAAAAGTAGCCAGGTGCTTCCATCAATGTAATACCACAGACAAAATGAAAATGTAATGCAAAATGTATTTCTATCTAAAATGTTTGTTCTTTTTCACACAAACTCAATATGCTCTGTGCATTTTCCATTAAATATAAAAGATGAGACGCTGTGGAGTTAATAGGTATCACAACAATGTGTACGCATTCAGATGACAAAAGTTCGATGCCTGGATTTGTATGTAGGAGATGCATAATAAAAAAACTTTACAGCTCATTACTTTAGAGTTAAACCTAAACGTTGTTCTTGTAACTATTATTCTATGTCCGGCTTGTGTGGTGGACACCTAGGGGTCTATATATTAAACATTACTTGGACAAATGTCACAGTTCTGGACAGGCTGCACAGCACATTTTGTTCGGAATTCCAGTATTCCATTAAATCCTATGATCGTCAGCGCCATCTAGTGGCCAAAATGTGGTATAGTTTTCTGAAATACCTGAAAGAAAAAATATACAGTACTACCTTTTGGCCACTAGCTGGCTATGATGAACATAGGAATTAATTTATTACAGAAATTATGGGAAAAATTCTTAAAGCCTGCACAAATGTGTGAATGTGTGTGTGACAGACGTCCAACAAATGTTTTATATGTAAACCCCCTTATGTCACACAAATGTGTTTAAGTATGTGTACCTGCCTATCTACAGTCTTCTCTTTCCTAAATCCATTCAAAGTCTAGAATTTATAAAGCTTGTCTGAGAGTTCAGAAAAAACAGGGGTGGAGAGCTGAAGTTACACTCTGCAGAGGAGCTCAGTGAGGAGGCTCTGGGAGCTGATTGGAGGAAAGGGACACCTCCCTCCACACAGCTCACAGGAACAGAGCTGAGGTTGTCAACCTGGTGGTGCTCCCTCCCCTGTCACCATTTTTCTCTTGGTGTCAGAAAAGGTTGTCAGAAGTGATTCATGGTTATAGCAGAGGAACAAAGCAGCATACAGAAATGACACTTGGGCTAGGTTCACACTCATGTGGTGCGCTACATCGCATGTGATTTGCACAGGAACCGCATCGCATGTGATTTGCACAGGAACCGCATTCCTGTGCAAATCACATGCGAATTGTGTGCGGTGCGATTTCAGCCATACAATATGTATGGCTCAAATCACACCGCATCTGCACCAAAAAGGTGTAGGACCCCCGCACTAGAATCAGATCGCATGGGTATTCCCACCTATGCAGTCCAATTCTGCACAGCGCATTTTGCGGACCAATTTCGGGGTGTTGTTAACTTAACATACATACCCACAGCGGTTCGCATGAACGGGGTGCGATTCTGATGCGGTGTGGAATTCACACAGAAAACGCTGTGGATTCCGCACCACATCAGTGTGAACCCAGGCTAAGCACTCTTAATTGAGAGGTACACACTATAGAAGGATATGCTTTGTTCATATTTAATGTCTGAGCTTTACAACCACGTTAAATTAAATTTTCATTGCTGTTGTCGGTTTTATTAAAGTCTCATACAATTAGAAATCGTTATTTGCCTCTTTCTGTTGGGCTGCTCTGTCACCCCTGCTGATGGGGAACCCAAGCTGCCATTTAAAAAAAAAATGTCATCTGTGGTTGGCGCCATCTTTCTTATATTGTGCTCACCCACCGAAGATGTCTTGCCCAATCATGCTGTACTAGATCTGGCACAGTTGGTTGTTTACTGATAGGACTTAATACTGTGCATGCACCAGGCTAGACCTGGCCTCACATGCCATTGTTCATTGACAATCTGCTCCAGATCTAGTGCTGTGCATGCTCAAGATCTGCCTAGAAGGCACTGGTGGTGTAGCCTTCCCAGGGGGCAGCTGTGAGGCCCTGACTACATCACCAGTGCCGCAGAGTAACAGGAAGCGAGAGCTAATTAAATGTCAGTAAATTAAACACACAGCACACCTGGATGGATTATATATCGGCATGCAGAACTGAATGCACAATGCATTTAAGATTTCATATTTCCACTCCAATCATTTGTAAATATTCAGCTGGTGTAGCTACAGGATGGAAAGAAGGTTTCTCAACTTCATTGTGTGACAGGAGGCAGCTGCATTGCATCTGCCACCCACACATGGATGGGAGTTAGTATTGTGTCTTCTGACCCTGGCTGAGACGACGAACACTAAGCCAGAAGTAGGCAAATAGCGGCTCTCCAGCTGGTGCTCGGCTCTCAGCATATAATGCCTCTCAGCATGCTGGAAGCCATCCTTCAGCTACAAATGGAAAGTTACAGGTTGCAGGCCAAGCATGCCAGGAATATGTGTTCCTGCATGATAGGCTGCAGGATCAAGTTTGAGGCCTGAGCTAATATTGAAATCCATTTGTATTTACAGAAGCTAGCATTTTGCCTTCCCAAAAACAAATACATTTTCCTAACGTGAAGCAGTCTTTGATTAATATTTATATTCTACCCAGTCCTGGTGATATGCTCAGGCTGTATTTTCATGAAGGTTGTCATTCGACATGGATTCCTTGGCAGACCGTTTTCTTGCATTTTTGAGAGATGCAGTTAGGGAATATTTTTTAATTAGAGGATGGAGAATTCTCAAAGATAAGAAATAAGCCCAAGCTTTGTAGGTTTTATTTTGCCTAATAGCATAATACAAAACAATAGATATTGCTCTTGTCTTTACATATTGCATCTCTTCAGATACAGGGAAATAGATATTCTAACCAGTGCTTCTCTTAGTGCTGTCATTCAGAACATAACATGATATTTTGTAGCTGAATTGTCCCTTATAATTATTCTGTTCCATTTGCCCCCACAGATAGCACATTTGCAGAGACCATGCCTCCAGGACGACTGAGCAGTCCCCGACTGAGCACCTGTCTGCCCCAAAGTAGCCATGACTCTGCTAACTTCAACAATAATGAACTGGAGAATAACCAGGTGGTGGCCAAGATTGCCAACTTGAACTTAAGCAGGATGCCTCCACAAACGGATAACCATGCCATCCCTTGTTGTCAAAACCGGCGGCAACGTTCACAGGCCATGCCTACCATATTGGACACTGAGCTTCATTTTCATCCAACCCGTGGTGCTGACATCACCCTGTCACCAGACCGAACAATGGCATATACTAACTGGCAAGAGAGCAACAGGACGATAGTGTTCACTGAGCGGCCAGTGCACAATGGCGAGACCCTGTTCGTGGAGACAGGTCAGCTGCCACTGCCTTATTATGGCTCGTTATCATTTGGCATCACCTCCTGCGATCCAAGCACATTACGGACATATGATCTGCCATCTAACCCAGAGTACCTATTGGACAGAAAGGAGTACTGGGTTGTACATCAAGGCTTGTTCACAACGGGCAATGGGGATGTCCATAGCTTTTCATTTACGCCCATTGGGGAGGTCCACCATGGCATCAACGGAAACAGTCGTGGCATGCTCATGTGTGTGGACAACTCACAGCCACTTTGGGTATTCTTTTCTATCCATGGGATTGTTAATCAACTGAGAATTATGGGTGAGTAAATAGTGCACGCTGAAGTATTGTTTTTCTCAGGCACACCTTGACTGATAATTTCTACTTATTGGATTTCATTCATTGAAATTGAAAATATGATTCAGTTGTCTGATAATATCAGGTCCAGTTGCAATGGTGTACAAAGAGCCCCTGTGCAGGGTTAAAGCAGAACCTCTGACAGATGGCTTAATACAGTACAAATGATACGCTTACTTTTTACCTGCCAAAGGATTTTTATTTTCTGCACAGCAAAGCTTTTGATTTACACATCTTCCATGCTGCACAGACAGGCAGGTGTCACTGGTATTACTCATTTCCTAGTTTGGCATTTCAGCTTCTGAGATCAACTCTTTTTCGCCTCCAAACTGCTCACTGCACAGTGCATTAGATTTATTATCTCTGTCCTCTTAGCCGGGAGGTGATCCAGGAAGATATAAACAAGCAGAGGTAAGAGGAGTTTTATGGCCTGGATAGTTGTCACCTCCCTGGTCCTAGGTTCTACATAAGAATACATGGGGAGAAAAATAAACTCGGGAAGGACAGTCTTCCAGGGTCCCAGAGAAGGTGAGGAGACCAGCAGATGAGTGGCCACACCAGCATCAAATGATTTTGTATCTTTCTTTTGGATATATGGCATTATGATTTCCATATTTTACCAACAAGAGTGAGCACAGATACTCTATTCTCCTATGGTTTAGTGGGAACTGGTGGCTGAAAAGCAATCGTATGGCCTTACTGTTCATGCTGCTGCATTAGAAATGTGGTACATTTAGGCTACATGTACACTGCAACTGATAAACTCACATTTAGGAGCTTTTCTGCATTTTTTTTCAGCAGCCCCTGAACTCTCCCTAATGTTTTCCTATGTGTCCATGTACACATCTTTGTTTACAGTTGTTTACAGGCAGTTGAGTACTGTCGTTTCTTTTAACGAACAAAACTTGCGTTCAGGAGTAGATTTTATCAGCATTTCAAACGCCAAACGCTTGTAAACGTAGCTAAACACATTTATAAGCGTTTGCATGTATTTTTGCATGATGAAAAAAGGCTCTGGACAGCATCTGGAAATGGAAGCGTTAAAAAAAATTTGCAAAGCGTTTTTACGGTACTCAAATGGACCTGGTACACCATACTTTGAAGTTTCACATGAAAGAAAATATGTTAGACACTGCTGCAATAATTTCTGCACAGAAATGGGCTGAAACATCCAACCACAAAAAAAAAAAAAAAAAAGAAAAGACAGCCAATCTCAACAAATACTGCTCTCTCTGCTTCTGTTCTCTCTAGTTCTCTAAAAATGTCTGAAATAGTAAATTTTTTACTGTTTTTCAGTGCATTCTGGGCATTTTGGAAGGTTTCCTGAGGTTATCTTTAAAAAAACGCTTCTAAACGCAAACAGTCATAAACGTGTTATGCAAACGTGGCTAAACAGACATTTTTTTAACCTATGTTTTCCAGCAGTCAGTTTCCATCGTTCAGAAGTGTCCCGTGTACATGGAACCTTAGATCACAACTCTGTTATAAGGCCTCATGCACACTTCTGCTCCTAAACTCACATTTTTGTGGATTTTGGCTTTTTTTTGCCTGCCCCTGAACTCCCCTCCATGTTATCCTATGTGTCCATGCACACATAGACGTTTAGTAGCAGGGGAGTTTAGAGGACGTCTTCTGAATGCCCTAAAATTGTGTTCAGGAGAGGGAATTTTGACTACAAAAAATTGTTTAGCACTTCAACATTTATTCATTTCAATGGCCAGAATAAATTTAAAATATGGCCAATGAATTAATAAATGCTCAAATACCAAATTCTGCTAAACTTACCTAAACTGGTTTGGAAACATGCAGCATACAGTAGGTGAGTTTTTAATGCGGACTTGCTCATGTGAAGAGAAACAGCGTTTACAAGAAACCCTTGTGCATAAGGCCTATGGCTCCATGCACACTAGTGATTTTTTTTTTTATGCTGGAAAGATGCTTGATAAAAACCATTGGTAATAGCATTTTTATTAGCATTCAGAAGCTGTTTGTTGCATTTTAGTAGTGTTTAGGAGCATTTAGCGTTTTTATTCTGCTTGCAAAATGCTCCAAAAAGTTTGTTTTTTTGCTCCCAGATACTGAAGCTCAAAAAATGCTAACAGCCTAAAGTAGTGTGGATGGACACCTAGGATAACACTATTTAGTTTCTAGGAGCAGAAAAAAAAATGCTGATAAAAAAAAAATGCTAGCGTGCATGGAGCCTAAATGTTCTTTGCACTTTGCTTGCTATGGAACTCTACAGCAAGATAATTCCAATTTCTTCTACACACTACTCTGTCAGGTCTCTCCTATCCAGCAGTGTCTCCTGCAGCACTATGCAGTGAACATTTTACAGGACACCGCAGGCTCCATACTGCGCTCTGTATTTTATAAATAAAACGTAAAATGTAGGCGCAGTGTGAGGTAATGAAAGTGATATCTTGCTCGTAGACTAAATCTACACATATACTAAAAGGGGGTTCTTAGCAGGCGCCTGAAACAATGACTGAATAAACACTTCTAAATTGGTTGCGTTGTGCTGATCTAAATGCTGCAAGCAAGAATTAGGTTGTGTTAAAATGACACTAAACTCTAGTATAAAAATAATGATTTAAAAAATATATATATATATATATATATATTCAAGTATCTGTAAACCCTCACCTTGTAAAACAACTCATACAGTTTAAAACAGAAATGAAATTCAAAACATTTGTGCATAGATATAACAAGAGACATTATAAATACCCTTTTTTCCCCCTTTTTTATTAGTGATCACATACCTTCTGTTCTCAGCTGCATAAGAGCTGGTTGACAAGAAACAGCAGCACAATGATCTTCCCAGTGAAAAGCTGTGCAGGGGGGACGTGTCAGGACAAGTTTGATTATTGGAGGAGAGCAGGCTGAGTTCCTAGCACAGCTATAGAACTGACCACACTGTGCTTTCATGCCTAGTGTGGTCAGTTTTAATAGGAAAGCAGAAGGACTGACAGGCACTTCAGGGATTTAACACAAAGAAAGCAATACGAAGAGAACAGGATACATTTTCACACAAGTACATGGTACAGCAGACACATATCAGGAATATGAAATGTTGGGCTTACATATTCTTCAACTACAAAAAGTACCTCCTATTGCTTTCTGCCTTCTCCATATCCTTTCTCTTTGTTGCTGTGATCTGACTTCCAATTAGAGGATGGCTACCTTCATTTTCCATGCACCCACTGTATGTAGGAATGCATCCACCCTCTCTTGCTTTCTCCTGAGATGGGCTAGGGACTATAGGATGTGTTGTGTGCATAAAGCAGTTACATGACTACAACTAACAACAAAAACTACAACCACAGTAGATGGTGGGCCATTAGTTAGTAGATGTGTTTGGATAAGTATCTTGTTTAGGTCCCTTTGGCCGTTCTCTTTGGTGGCTTCCCTGCCAACAGATCAATAGCAGTGCGGGTCAGACATAGGCACTAATTTCTCTCTGGCACCCACTGCCAAAATGAGTCAGACACCCAGGAGCAGTGTTTCACATCATGTGATCTGTATCCGAACAGGAAGTGATCCATGAAGTCCTGACAGCATTTTAAACCTTTTTTGGTTTATAACTTGGACTGAAAAATGGGCCCATTTTGAAATATTAACATTAAGCTCTGTCTTGATGGAAGGAATTAATAAAGTGGAAAAGAAGGGCTGAAATTATTCCCTTTCCTGAAGAAAATACTGCTCCATGGTACCATCAGTGCTGGCCATTTTTTCAATGGAAATTACTTCCTCTATAATTACTGTTTCACTGAATTTCTGTTTGTAAAACAAGATATCCCATTAGAAGACAACAGTATAGGGAGGTGTTTTTGCCTTCGCTACAATTCAGTTGTCATCATCTAGTGATGGTTAAGGCCACTTTCACATGAAGGGTCCAATCAGGTCCATCTATTTAGCTGATCTTATCAGAACCTCCATTAAGCCCTATGGACCATCGGGTGTAAATGGACCGGTGTCCACTTTACACCCGCCTTCCTCCAATCCGATCCAGTCTGCTAAAAAAAAAAAAAGCTGAAGGGGAATCGTTCCCCTCTGCCTAGGCAGATTGGATCAGAGGGCAGTCGGGTGTAAACAGACATCAGGGTCCATTTACACCCGGCCACCCATAGAGCAGAGCGGGCTCAGTCTGTGTTCATTCTGCATAAACTGAGAAGACACGGACCTGTCATCCACCCACTCTACTTTGATTAGCAAGGGATTAGCGGACAGACCCCCTGTTGATCTAATCGAAGTATGCCCTGTTTGAAGGGGGCCTTAAAGAGAAAAGTTAGCATTGGCCTGATTGTGTTGGGCACTTGTCCTACTTCCAGTGTCCATAAAATAGTTCCCGTAAAATTCATTCTTCTGGATTAGTAGACATATTATTTTGCAGCATCTATTTCATTTATCAGACTGTCCAGAGGGTGACTACAGAAGGCATGAGCTCCTACCAACTGGACATTTTGCTATAATTCTATTTATGGGATTATTATGTCTGTGGATACATGTGATTGCAGTATATGAAGACACATATGTCTGCATGGAATGGGCAGCACAGAGCAGGAATTAGGTTCCTGCCTGAGATGAACTTGTTTTCCCAAGACCTAGATGCTGTTCCCGTGCTCCGTGTTTGGTCTAGCATCCTGCCTTGACAGTTATTTCTATGTGTGGGATGGAGCATAGTGCATTAGAGATAGATGTTGTCTCCTACAGGCGTGTAGAGGAGACTTGTGGTTTAGGGAGAGTGTGGGAACTGCCATGATGTCAGTGCAGCTGTGTGTGTGTGTGTCCAGCATATTCCATGTAAGGAATACACACATACTAAATATATTATATGGGAAATGATTTCCCTCCTTTTTAAAGAGAATGTAGAGAATTTTGGAATAGAATTTCTTTAGTACTAAAAAAAATTTACATTTTAAACATTTATCTTTAATTGGATACATAAGTAGTATTGCCTACAGATATCATGACTACCACTTTCATCCAGCAGGTGGTGATCTCCAGTAGAAGCTTCCTCCAAATTCACAATCCCAGAACATACACCAGTTCAGCCATAACTTTAGAACAATTGACAGGTTAGGTTGATAACATTGATTATCCCATTACAATGGCATCTGAAAGTGGGTAGGTATATTAGGAAGCAAGTAAACCTGTTGTTCCTGAAGTTGAAATAGAAAAAAACATGCAACACAGTTTGTTGTGTATGGGGCTGCATTAGTGCAGACCAGGCAGGATGCCAATGCTGACCCATGTCCACAGCAAAAAGCCCCTACTATGGGCATGTGAGTTTCAAAGCTGGACCACGATGCAATGGAAGAAGGTGGTCTGATGAATCATGATTTCTTTCACATCATGGCGATAGCCGGTTGCATGTATGTTGCTTATCTTGGGAAGAGATGGCACCAGGATGCAATTTGGGAAGAAAGCAAGCCAGCAGGGACAGTGTGATGCTTTGGGCATCCTTCTTCTGGGAAACCTTGGGTCCGGCCATTCATGTGGATGTTACTACCTACCTAAACATTGTTGGTGACTAAGTGCACCCCTTCATGGAAATGGTATTCCCTGATGGCAGTGGCCTCTTTCAGCACAATAATGTGCCCTGCCACACTGCAGAAATGGTTCAAGAATGGTTTGAGGAACACAATGAGTTTGAGGTGTTGCCTTGGCCTGCAAATTCCACAGATCTCAGTCATGTCGAGCATCTGTAGGATGTGCGGGAAAACAAGTCCTATCCACCCCCGTTAGCCCCTCCTCACAAATTACAGGACTTAAAGGATCTGCTACTGATGGCTTGGTGCCAGATCAGACCACAGATCAGGGCTGTTATGGCACCTACTCAATATTAGATGAGTGATCATAAAGGTATGGCTGATCGGTGTATACCAAAAACATGCCAGCAGTGGCAGCACTCATAATTCTAGCCCTTCTTTTTTCAGGGGTGTTTTCATGCCATTATTAATTTCCACATCCGCAGAGTAGCAACCTTAAATAGTGCTTAGAAATCTAAGAAATCTTTTCTGCTAAACTAGCAGATTTCCATAGATATGAGAAATCAACAGTGAGTGAAAGAGGTGTGTGGTGGTTTGCTGGAGTCTGTATGTGTGTATGTGTGTGTGTGAGATAGATAGATAGATAGATAGATAGATAGATAGATAGATAGATAGATAGATAGATAGATACACTGCTTGAGTCCCAGTTGTTTTTTTCCTAGCTCTTCCTTTGTCTTCCCCTGCATAAACGGGTCACTACAATAGTTCTCATCTCTATCCTAACAGTGAGCAACAGGTGGCTGTTATGAATGATGTCCTGCAGAGATGCTTGGGGACTGGATCAGATCTTCATTTTATCCCAACTCTATCCTATATTAAAGCTGAGGTTTAATCTGCTTAACCTCTTGGCACTGGCCAACCACAAATTGTTTTTCTATTAAAAAAAACATATGTGCTGAAAGCACGCTCCCAGCACACACGTTCGGTACTTACGGAATGGTCCCGATCTCCTCTTTCGATCGGGACCTTTCCCGATCATGTGACAGCGAATCAAGTCGGTCACATGACCCTAAAACTCCGCCCTGCCTCCCGGCTTCTGGAACCCTTAAAGGGTCTGGAGGGGCCGACGCCAAGGGGTTAATCTTTTGTTTAATTTTTTACCTTCACAGGTCGCTCTTTCCTCACCAAGATGCTAATTATTAAAAGAAAATAACAAAAAACCCTTGTTTATAGTATCTTATTTTAAACCAGTGACATCAGCCCTGGGCCTCTGTGCTTCACTATGCAAAGCAGGCAGATGAGGCTGCACATGGCTTCCCAAATATATCATAGCACTCTGCCTCAGTACTCTTTTCGAGAACCCTCAGTGCTGATGCAAGCAGTGGGCTGGTTCTTGAGGGGAGCTGTGCAAATATTAAAATGCCTAAGTGGGTGTTAGTCTGGAAGGGTTGGCATTCCTAGTCAGACTGTATTTACATGCAGACTAACCTAGGTAATGCCCACATGTAATGCTGAACCTCCATGATTGATAGATTTGAAATCCAATAAATAAAAGTGTTGGGCCAGAGGAAAGAAAATGTTGGATGGGGCTGAATGTCCTTCAACTAGAAAATGAGGCAGGCTTAATCTGACGTGCTGGAGCTTCCAATGCACACTGTAATAAGGTCACAGTGTGCAATGAAATCAGTGTAAGCATGTTCAGTACAGGCCAGGAGCCCATACACCTGGGTAAGACTAGAGGTTCAGATTTAAAGTTCTGACTACGCAAAGCTGACAGTTATACTGTATTGTGGGATTGCTGACTATTTCTCATCCTAAAAATGGGTTGTTGGCTGCACTGACCTCATCCTTCCATTTGGCTCTTAAGAATCAAGAGAAGTGTTGTGTGCATCCCTGGGCCAGCAATCCCATTCATGTCTATTGGGACACAGCTGCTGCTCCCATCTACATCTATGTGTGTGCAGGTGCGTGTGCCAGTATGCAGAGTGTGAGCTCAGGGACACATACCTGCATGCATGTCAGACTGGGAGCAGCAGCTGTGTCCATGCAGCCACTGTGTCCCAAAAGACATAAATGGGACTGCCTGCATAAGGATGCACAGAGCACCTGTGTATCCCATGTAGGCAAACATGGCCGTCACATGATTGTATATTTAAAGAAGTTCACCTTTTTACAAAAAAAATAATAAATGCGCTTTTTTTGCAGGTAAAAAAAAGTGCATTTATTTTTTGTTTCTGGAGCCTCAAAAGCATTGCGCCAGTGATCAGCAGATAGCTGGTGCCATGCATGTCTCCTGCAGATCTGTCAGTATATTTGCTTGTCCATACAGGATGTACAGGTAAGCAGATATACTGACAGGAAGAATCAAAGAACTACCACAGCACCACAACTGCAAAGGCTGTTGGGACTTGTAGTTCATTTGTTCACATAACACCGTGATCAAGTGATGCAGCTGGGCAGATGGAGCCCTGTACAGCCTTGTTTTTTAAAAACTGTGACAGCTTGCGGGGAGAAGAAGATCTCCAGCTAGCTGTCACAACGGGAGGGGGGAGGTCCATTTGTAACATGAACACCTGAATATGGGTGTAACATATTACGAAAGGCGAACCTATCCCTGAAGTACCCCATGTGAACAGGGGCGGACTGACAACTCATGGGGCCCCCGGGCAATTGGGGATCATGGGGCCCGTGTGTCCTTGCCCAAACTCAAAAAAGCCTATGAAAAAAGTACCAGGGGCATCTCATGGGGCCCACTACTGAAACCGGGCCCTTGGGCAATGCCCGAGTTTCCAAATGGTCAGTCCTCCCCTGCGTGAGAATGAGGCCTAAGGAAGGTATTCCTATTTTTTCAGAGCAACAGCAGCTTAGGATGCAAAAAAAGTTTATTTTTTTCTAAAATCTTCTATTGCATGCAATGGTTTTGAACATTTTTAATTTAAACAAATCTGGATTTTCACTTATGTATCCTGACTCCTGTTTTCTTATCGCCAGGCACCGTACAATCCAACGTTCTCTCCCCATCTGGTTCTCCTAGCGGCTCCCAGTATGACAGTGACTCAGATATGGCCTTCAGCGTGAATCGTTCCTCTTCAGCCTCAGAGTCGTCTTTGGGTATGTATGGATATAGTGCTGGTCACTTTTCAGCTGCCATGTTTGCACTTTCCATGCGTGTTTTGCCAAAGCAGTGTTCCATCACAGCCTGTTTAAAACAAGAGGCTGTTTTGGGATCGATACTTCTATGGCATTGTAGACCATAATATTTTCAAGATAATTTTGTGCCAAAGAGAACCGATAGTTATCTTTACTTATACAGCCTCACTGACCAATAGGAATGTGCAGGAGCAGAGAACTTCAACACTATGGGTAGATGCCTAAGCTCTGGCTGTCAGAATGGCCCAGCATTAAAGTGTTACTAAACCCACAACAGTAAAATCAGTCTGTATATGCAGTAAAGCATGCTTGTTATACTCACTGTGGAACCTAAGGGGTTAATCTTCTGCATTGTGTAAAAATGCTGTCTGATCCAGACTTCTCTGATTCACCCCTTTTTCCAGTTTCCCCCTCTTATCTCCTGATAAGACATATGGCATGGAGTCACTCTGCACATGCACAGTTTGGTGTGTATTGCTACAGAGGTTTTTATTTTTTTTCTTGGTAGTGCATGTGATGAGCACAGGGCAAATTAGCACTGTCCAGACAGTGGTCAAGGGTCCTGCATCTTGCTAGAACAGAATGAAAACTCCTCCTACAAGCTGTAACCAGTGCTCTGCTGGACACTGATAGAAGTCACAAGAGTGCTACAGTGGATATAAAAAGTCTACACATCCCTGTTAAAATGTCAGGTTTCTGTGATGTAAAAAAATGAGACCAAGATAAATCATTTCAAAACTTTTTCCACCTTTTAATGTGACCTATAAACTGTACAACTCAATTGAAAAACAAACTGAAATCTTTTAGGGGAGGGAAGTAAACATAAAAAACTAAAATAATGTTGTTGTATAAGTGTGCTGTGTTAAGAATTAAGCAATCACATCCAAAATCCTGTTAAATAGGAGTCAGTACACACCTACCATCATTTAAAATGCCTCTGATTAACTCCAAATAAAGCTCAGCCATTCTAGTAGGTCTTTCCTGACATTTTCTTAGTTGCATCCTACAGCAAAAGCCATGGTCCGCAGAGATCTTCCAAAGCATCTCATTGTTAAAAGGTATCAGGAGGAGGAGGTCAGAAGAGTACAAAAGAATTTCCAAGGCATTCAATATACCATGGAATACAGTGAAGACAGTCATAATCAAGTGGATTAAATATGGCGCAACAATGACATTACCAAGAACTGGACGTTCCTCTAAAATTGATAAAAAGATGAGAAGAAAACTGGTCTGGGAGGCTGCCAAGAGGCCTACAGCAACATTAAAGGAGCTGCAGGAATATCTGGCAAGTACTGGCTGTGTGATACATGTGACAACAATCTCTCGTATTCTTCATATGTCTGGGCTATGGGGTAGAGTGGCAAGGCAGAAGCCTTTTCTTATGAAGAAAAACATCCAAGCCCGGATAAATTTTGCAAAAACACAGTCTCCCAAAAGCATGTGGGAAATGTGTTATGGTCATAATTCCAAAATATATGTTTGATGCAAAAACAACACAGTTAAGCATGGTGGTGGCAGCATCATGCTTTGGGGCTGTCTTTCTTCAGCTGGAACTGGGGCCTTAGTCAAGGTAGAGGGAATTATGAACAGTTCCAAATACCAGTCAATATTGGCACAAAACCTTCAGGCTTCTGCTAGAAAGCTGAACATGAAGAGGAACTTCATCTTTCAGCATGACAATGACCTAAAGTATACATCCAAATCAACAAAGGAATTGCTTCACCAGAAGAAGATTAACGTTTTGGAATGTCCCAGTAAAAGCCCAGATCTGAATCCGATCGAAAATCTGTGGGGTGATCTGAAGAGGACTGTGCACGGGAGATGCCCTCACAATCTGACAGATTTGGATGTTTTTGCTCGGAAGAGTGGGCAAATATTGCCAAGTGAAGATGTGCCATGCTGATGGACTCATACCCAAAAAGACTGAGTGCTGCAATCACATCAAACGGTGCTTCAACAAAATATTAGTTTAAGGGTGTGCACACTTACGCAACCATATTATTTTAGTTTTTTATTTTTACTTCCCTCCACCTAAAAGATTTCAGCTTGTTGTTCAACTGAGTTGTACAGTTTATAGGTTACATTAAAGGTGGAAAAATTCTGAAATTATTTATCTTTGTCTTTTTTACATCACAGAAATCTGACATTTTAACAGGGGTGTGTAGACTTTTCTTATTCACTGTATATACTGCTAATGAGAAAAGGTATTTAGCAGCTTGTATTTACTAAAATAATGGCATTTCCATGTTGTGTGTACTGTGGGAGACCAGATATAGTGAATGCAGGGTCCTGGGTTTAGTAACACTGTATGCTATGACTGCAGGGTATTCGCTTTTAAGGCTCTCCCTGTAGAAACATCCTGTTAGTAAATTGCACAGTTTATGTTCTGGTGTGCTGTATTAAAGTCAGTCTCTCAAACATGGTTTTCTTTTATTCTAGTGACGGCTCCTAGTTCCCCTCTAAGTCCTCCCGTGTCACCTGTGTTTGCACCAGAGCCTCAAGGGAGCAAAGATGGAGAATGCGCAGTTTGCTTTGACAATGAAGTTGAAACCGTCATTTACACCTGCGGCCACATGTGTCTGTGTAGTAGTTGTGGAATGAAGCTGAAGAGGCAGGTCAATGCCTGTTGCCCCATCTGCCGAAGGGTGATAAAAGATGTCATCAAAACGTACCGTCCTTAAATGAGTCTGAGCTTTTACAGGGATGTTTGGTGTGTGGACTTATTTGAATATAGAGTAAAATCAGGGATTATCCCTAAAGGGAATCCATGCTTTATATGTTGGCATCGAGGTTAAACATATGAGGGTGGTGTAGCACAATATGTGCCAGTGTCCTTACTCATGGCCAGCTGATAAAGGGATACCTCCAGCACAGGGTTGTATAGCAATTGTTCAGGGTGCACTTACTGAGCCATCCAGCTCACCAACAACATGGCTGGAGAGGTGCCTTTACTCAGGGGTGTCACTACACTAGCATATCACCGCCCAAGGCCCATTTTAGGCAAATAATTGTTTAACATTGCAAATAGTAGTAGTGCCTTCCAGTATCCTTAATCAGAGTCATTTGAAGGTAGATTTCCATCGGCATACTACGGGGCTGATGTATGAAAACTGGAGTTATTGCCCATTGCAGCCACTCACATTCACTACTGTGGTCAACGTCAAAGGTAAATCCTGGTTGATTGCTTGTTTTTGGCAACCGCCTTATTTTGCCTCTGCTCCAGTTCTCCAAGAAAGCCCCATATTTCAACAAAATCTTTCCCAGGGTTCAGTGCATTGACACTGGGGCACAGATATAATCAAGGGAGCTACCCTTGAGTATCAATGGTACAAAGGAGTTCACAATGCTCAAAGCAGCCATAGGATGACTTTCTTTCAATATTATCAAAATGTATTGTTTTTACCACCCAGCAATATAACCTGTTCTCACTTTTCGTGAGGAATAACAGATATATGGACAGGTCAACACAAAGAAATGTACAGCTGTTGTAACCGTTAGGTCATACAGAAAAGTGTAATAGTGTGAGTGCCCCCAGTCAATGTGAAACATTCATCATCTCTATTTTTGCAAGGAAATGTGTAACCATGTAATAACAATATCTTGGCTTTTTGTGAAATGTCTGATGTGCCTTAAATGGTAATTTCAAAGATAAATTTTTATCTATTCTCTTATTGATGTAAACCGATTAGATATTGCTGTATTATTTTGGAAAACATCAGTGGCATATTTGAAGAGTTGGTGTTTCTCAGCTCCGGTAAGGGGTGAATATATCATTTGTGCAGATGGTGTAGCTGTACAAGGGCCCTCTGGGATTTATGGGCTAGATTATTAGATGTGGATCTGGCAAGTGCTGGACACTTTGATTTGGCACTGCTCACTTGAGGAGTGGGAGGTAAATCTTATGATGCCTGAACTGTTCTCCTGGCTTATAATTACAGGTGATGTTGAACAGTAAACACCTCCTTTACGCCCTGCCTGATTGCCACTGAGACATACAGATGGCCATATGGAGTAGAGGTAAAGGGGGTGTTTACGGTCTGACTGAGGTTGTATGTGGTGGACTAAGAGGTCAAGGCATCCCTAATGCTACCCTTTGCCTACATTATAGTTAATACGTGCTTGTACTTGGGTAGCAAAGAATAGCAAAACGTAGTTCTTGTGCAGTGGGCCCTTTACAGACTATTACCACTGGCTCTGGTTGTCATTGTTTTGGGTTTTCTTGCACCTTGTCTAGGTGACGTATGAAGGATGCTTGATGCCAAAGCCATTCCCAATGAAGGAAACCTGGCCTGTGAGCCCTTCAGGACTGAATCCAAGAAACACTGGCCTGCATCATTTAATCAGATTTGTTTACCAGAAACAGATCAGTGAAGACAATCTCTGATAAAAGTTACTGCACTCTGCACACCATCATTGCTCTTTGAATCAGATAGTAATTCAACTGACAACTTCAGAACTGTAATAGAGAGGGGTAAGCTGGACTTCTGCACACAAGCAAATATGAGAACTAATTCACAGATGCAAATTTGTCATTTGCTTGTTGGGGAAGATAAACTATACCTCTAAGGAACAGCTATGTCAACTACAGTAAACCCTCCCCTAGGCCCTGAACTAACCTACACTAAAACCCCAGATTCTTATTTACCTCCACGGGACAGATGCAGCCTGTGCCTCATTTTCATTCTGTTCACTGCCAGCCCCACCTGCCCAATGAGCCCTTATGAATTTGTACAGGGCTGCTATGTAGACCACAAGTCCCGTCAGGCCTGTTTGTGGTTGTTAGATTCTTTCAATGCTTCTTAGGACTCTTACAACAGCTGGATGTTTGCATATCCCTGGTCCAGACCATGATATGCTTTGCTTATCCCACTTGATTAGATAGAGCAACAATCTAAGATTTACCTGCAGGTGGGGCTGTAGCGGAAACTGTGACTCAATGAATATTTTTTAAGCTGAACTCCAGGCAGAGAAGCTTTTCATTGGATGTATTCCTCAATAGCCACAGGTGATATAAATTCACTTTTGTAAAAGTAGTGGTGGCATCATTACTGTGCTGTGCATAGTCTTGAGCAGAGAGATTGGAGGGACCCAACCAGTCCATCCACTACAGGAGGGATCAGGCACAAGACTATTGACCGTACACAGAGTGACCTGTCTGTATCTCCTCTTGTACAGAGGTGTGTCTCGTTGCCTGAGCTGGAAGAAATACACAAAGATTTAAGTAAGAATATACCTCTTGTATTTAGACAAAATGAGCTTATTATTGAGTTCAGCTTTAAGATTTGAGAAGCAGACACTCTCCTTGTTAAAAATAAATAAAAATTGAAAATGACCCAAGCTGGGAAGACCCCAGATTTGCCCAGTGCATGAGGCTTATCCCAGAACACACCTAGTCTGGTGCCTTATTGCTGTAGTCAACTGGAATCGAGGACACACATTTTCAGCATCTGAACTGACTTTTCAATAGCCTAACAGATCTGGTTTTGCTGCTTTCTACACATTGTATATGAGGGACAGCCTAGGGCGTCTGGAGCAGATGACCTGAGCTCTCCCCATTTTTCTATATCCTATATCCCACTATGTGTAGGTCTTCTCTGATACTCCTCATGTGTCCTTGTAGTGCTGCTGTTTGGTGCAAGTTTGTGTGCTCATGCTTTTTCTTTTGTATTCAAGCAGATTGCTGGTAACACAAACACTATGTGCTAAGTTCCGCAGAATCCAACCCCTTCAGGTAACTTTACTCCGTGTGTTTTCTAAACATATTGTGATTACTGGACAGCTGATTTTCAGCTTATTCTGTGCTCTGATGTCTCACAGTAAGTTCCTACCTAGTATTATATATATATAAAAAAAAATGTTTTGTTTAGTGTACGTTTACTCGTATGGGTTGCGAGTGCAGTGCATTAAAAAAAAAAAAAAAAAAAAAAAAGAAACCCTGCTTGCTGCATCCTTGGTGAGGTTTCTTGAATGGGATGTATGGTAAACACATTTAAAATACAGCAAAACTGCACTGCTGATCTGACAGAAGGGTGAATGGAGACTTGGAGGTGCAGTGATCATGTTCACAAGGCAGAGGCTAGAGTTCCTCCTCTAGGAATGTCTGACATCTCCATACACTGTGCCTTGTGATATTGCTGGAACCCTTTAGATAGTGTACTAAATGGTGGCTTCTGCTGTGTACACGAGCAACAGATTTCAGCACAATTTGTGTATAATGTGCTTAAGAAGTAGTTGTCCAAAATGACTCTTTTGGTGTGACAGTAGCTGTATGTGATGTGCAGTATATATACCTAGATGTTTGAGATTCTTGTTCATTGGGAACATATTGCCCATAAGGCAGAGGCCCCAACTCTATCAGTATGTAAACATCAGAAGAATACTTAAGGGGGGGGGGGGGGTGTTAACCATCTTCGATCAATAGTTTAGTTTTGAACCATGTAAACTGTTTACTGTTTATATATTTATACGATTCCAAAGAATTTCTTAAACCATCACAAACAGGTTAATACATATCCAGCATAGACCCTCTTTTGATGTAGACACCCTGTAGTGTGCCATGATGGCATAACAGGCCGTGTAGCCAGCATTGTGTCCCTAGTCTGTGATGATAGTTGCTAACGTTTGTATCAAGGTTACCTTGAGATTAGTTTAGAGAAGATGTTAACATTTGGGTGTAGAGGCAGGGAGGGGATGGTTTTACCTGAAGGTACAGCAAGTGTAGAGAAGGTAACATTCATGATTTAGGTATGTTAGATTATGATAAATCTGAAGAAATGACACAATTTAGCAGTGATGTCGACATAAACCCCTGTACAATGAGAACCATGGAGCTTGATACTGCTGACTCCTCCAAATGCTACTTGTTTGGTTTTCATATTGGTCGGATATTGTCAGGTCCTTCTGAGATATACTGACCTGGAACAAGAATGTAGATTAGATGTGGCAATTTCACTGCCTGTATCCTTGATAGTGGCTAAGAATGTATTGAAGTCAGAGAATCTGCATTACTGCTAGGCAAATGGCATTCTAGTAAAAAGGACAGCAGCAATGGAAGCATCCAGGTTCCTCAGAAGCAGAACTAGCCCTTGGTCAAGCAATCCTTTTCTTAATGTTATATTGAATTCTATCCACCAACAAATATATAGTTTTCTCCTATACTACAACATGCTACTGCAGTCCGTGAGGCAGTTTTGTCCATTTTCTAGCACTACCATTGTCATCTTTATGCTGCTATGTTCTTGTGTATGTAACACAAATGCAAAGTCTTTTTTTGAAGAACTAGGCAAGGTGGACAGGAAAGATCTTGATGCACACAGTGAGTGTAAGAAGAGATACCTAGACTACAGGTCACACCATTTAGACCGGGGAAATATAAAGGCAGAATGGAAACATATTATTTGGAGCAGGTTTAGGGAGTCCTTACTGGCAAGGTGAAGTGGAAAATGTTTTGTTGAAGTCTGCTTTAAATGTACTTTATTAGTCATAGGTGGTATATAAAGCCATTCTTTATACCTTCAGGGGGCTGAAACTGGCCAATGAATGTTTAGTTCACCATCCATTATGTGGGATTATTTTCTATTATAGTTGAGAACAAAACAATTGATTAAAAGGATAAGTTCACTATATATATTTTTAAAATGTGCATTTATTTATTTTTTCAAAGAAGCCTGTAAAGTATTACACCCGTGATCAGCAGTTTGCAGGTGCAATGTCAGGCTTCTGCAGCCTTTCTAATGTAGTTGTCTGCCTGTACCTCATATGGGCAGGCAATTATACAATGACAGGAAGAATCAATGTACCACCTAGAGTGCTCAACAGCACTTCCACCCTACAAAATGGGTGGAACATGTAATATGTTCCTAAATGTAAACTTATCCTTTAATAGTTCACACCCAGAGACCCTAAAGGAGCTGTTAGCAAGGTTATATACCATACAAAGATGGTGGAACAAATATATCTCCTGTTTCTCATCAGCGTAAAGAAAACCTGGAAAATGGCTGTTATCTAGCTTTCATAGCAGAGGCCTCCTCCTAGCCAAGGACAAGCACTGCTTCCAGAGTAAGGCAATGTCCATCTTCAATACTTCACCAAAACCTCAGTTGTCTTGGGTTAAGGCTAGGTCTACACGATTAAGGGCCAGTTCACACTATAGAAATGCAATCCAGCTGCATTCTGGATGCGTTTTTGCATGCATGTTTATGTGTTCCAGTACATTTTTTATGCATTCCAGTTCATATTTTCCCCAATTTAAATAGGGATATGTGTTCCAATGCGTTTTGGTGCATTCTAGTGCGTTTTTTTATGCATTTTACCGCTTTACAGTACAATTCTGGGCAGAGAAATTCAGTATGGCTTTTTTTTTTTCCTGCAACTAGAACTGCAAGCACTGCTGTGAACTGACACAGACAACCATATCACCTATTTTCTGTGTGTTTTGGATGCAGAAAAAAAAAAAAGCACCTGAAATGCATGTAGTGTGAACTGGCCCTAAAAGTGCTACTGACAGAGATGAACTGCCTTTGACAATGTTCTATTTGGCCACTTCACTTACATTACACTGAAATAAATGTGATCCTAGCACCAAGCATTTACATTTTTTTTGGCAAAGAGATTTAAGCGTTTGTGTAGCCTCAGCTAGCTTGTGGGCTGAACAAGGGAAAAAATCAGTAGAATCCCCCCATCCACACTAACTGTGGATTGAGGAATCACCACTGTGGCTATTGTATTCAACAGTTGCAGCTGTCTAAATATACTGGTGCTGCTGAACAGTGACTGCATCTGATAGGTTGTGTAAAAAAGAAAAAAAAAAGAGTAATACGTCCCTTAGCAGCCCATGTATGATGACCCAGATGAGTGACGTCACAATTGACTGCAGCTGGGGAGTAGATGGATGTAAGATCTCCTTTGTGCTATGGAACTTAGAATAGATTGTTACACACAGACTACAACTGCATTATCCTCCATCTAAAAAGTAAAAGAAATCGCTTTGAGGGTCTTCTTTTTAGGGCTGATTAACATTTATGCATTGTTGCAGCACATTGTACATGTGCTATGGGTTTGTGCATCAACACATTGTACAAATGTATATGGGCCCTAAAGGAATGCACAAATGTAAATGGGCCCTAAAGGAATCCTGTACTAAGCGAAAGCTATAGGCTGCCATTGCGGACCTCTGAAAATACTGAGCGCCTGACTTCAAGTCACCTGCAACAAGAATTAAGGCAGAAGTCCAGATCGCCCTGTTCACCATTAGTGACCATATACTGAAGTCCTTATGACAGCCAGGTACTGTGCATAACAGCCTATGTATTTCTCTTACTACAAGATGGCTGTGCACATAGGTGCCAGATACAAGCCAGTATTGCCAAACCAGCCTTTAAACACTGCCATGAACTAGTCACCTAAAAGTTGTATGCTATATAAAAAAATTACAATCCACCATTGCCAAAAGGAAACCTGTATACTGACTGCCTTATGAAAATGCTAGCTCTCCCTGGCTGCAGTGCTTTGAGTCGCTGACCTGGGACAAGCATGCAGACCACAGAAATCAGAACTCATGAAATGAATACTTGTCCTGGGGTCACCGACTTAAAGGCCTGAGTTACTAGATCAGAATGACAGCCAAACAACGGCTAATGAATGCTTTTTGTAGATGAACACAAAGCTATATTTTTGACCAATCAAAGGGTCAATCCGCTGTATTTAACAAAAATTGCATATGTGACAGACAAGCTTTCAGGAACAATCTCAGGATTATTTGCAACAAATCTGGCACAGCATACAGGAGTGCATTAAGTTTCACATTAAAACAAACAAAAATCAAAAAATTGAGAGCGTTTTGTTTCTCTTGAAATCAAGTCAGAGTCCAGATTCTGTTCCCCAGGTTGTGCCTCCACTTCGCAATTAACATGCCAAAATAAACTGCACAGTGTTTCTCTGGTAATTGGTTTCTGTTTGAGCTGTACTTCTCTCTCCCTTTCACCTCACTCCCCTCTCCAGGAAGACAATCGTTGTACAACTAATGTTATTGATTTGTAACTTTCAATGGTTATTCATTTGTATAGAATATGTATGTGCCTTATTGAGCTTGTTTGTGCACTTTTTATATTCAGACTCCATGTTATAATAATACTTAAATTGCAAATTTAAACACCTTCGTGTTAGTTTTATATTAAAGAAAATTACCACTGATTATGACTTTTGTTTGTTTTGATAATTCAGTGAACGTTGTATGCTTCACCTTTATGCCCCAAATCTGTAACTTTTGTGGTTTGGGAAATACCTACACAGATGATGGTTCCTTACTGTGATACCTGTACCGCATTGTAAACTTATCTATAGTCTGTATAAGAGACTTAATTATCAGTTGTTTATTTTGCACTTTCCATTTTTTGTGTTGTGCTTTGTTTTGTTATTGTACATTTTTATCTGTTCTACATCCATTATGGATTATGTTCAAAAACAAATAAAATATGGCTCATACAACACTGATCTATTCAGCGTTTTATTTAAGAAGACATCATTTGCCTCCTGAACATCAACAGGATATCGTCTTACTATATACTGTTTATTTTAACTACTATGTACATGGGTAAGCTCTTTGTTACAAAACTATACTAAACATGAAAGCTGCTTATAGGCTAAAGTGGGGTACACACTATGAGAAAAAAAATCGAAAGAAAAATTCCATACGAAAACCGATATTTGATTTTCATATAGTGTGTACACAACTTGACATCAGACTCAGAATTTGCAATGAAAAATTTCTGGAGGGACAAAATCTAATTTTTCTTGCACATAAACAAAACAATTTTTATTCAATGTGTACTGTTTTTGTACAAGGAAAAAATCGGATACAAAAGACTGACGAAGAAATGTTGTAGCAAACAAACCAACAAAAAAAAAAAGCCTCTTTCGAACATTTTTGTACAATTAGTACCATCCTTGGGTTCAACCTAATGTGAACCATCGAGGAAAACAAGACGGTCGTTTGCCCATTTTTCTTTATAGTGTGTCCCATGCCTTACACTTGGTTCACATCTGTGTGGGTGGTGCCACTGCGGGACCTGCACAAATACTTGCAACCGCACCACACACAGAGGAATGCGGGACCCGCAGACAAGTGCCATTAATTCTAATGGAATGCCGCCCGCACTGGAAATCGCAACGGTACTGGGAACCTCAGTTGCCATGCGGGCTGCGTTCTGCAACTTAGTTCAGAGACTTCTTCCCTGCGTGTCCCGAGGCATGGGGGTCCATTCAAATGAATAGGCTCTCGTGCCCCGCGCAAATCACAGACCACACAGATCTGAACCATGGCTTAAGAGTATATTGCAGACCGATTTCCACCCTGCCCTAGGGATAGTGATACGGCTCTACCATGGCTGATGTGCCTGGCTGCTGGTGGTAGTTAGGAGCTTTAACTAAAATGAAGGAAAAAAAAATGATCCTTCCAATAATGCAGTATTGTCTCCACATCTCCATCCAGAATCATTGTTGGATCCACCACCTTGGCTTGGATGGTGTGTACACTGAATGTCTGGCAAATGTTCAGAGCATCTTTTCCATTTACCAAGTTATAAGTAAGGCAAAAATTACAATCTGCATCTTTTCCTATTTAAGAACAGATGTTGGTGAATGCTACTTTAATGAACAAGAGCCCTCATAAATAATGAATCAATCATAAGAATTCACAAGTTATTAGCCAGCCCTGTGTCAAAGCAAAAGGTTTAGCCAGCTAAAGGGTTCTATTTCCAGAACTCTGTTTATTCACTAGATTGCTTACACCAAAAATAACTTTAATTTCCATATAGATAGAGAGTCTTTTATGCATCTCAAGGACCTTTCTAGACTTTTGTAAAACAGTTCAGTCCTTGCCTGCACACTTTCAATTCAACTGCAAATACCTAGAACACTATGCAGCCACCTAGTGGTATAACAGCAACATTGCTCACCCACAACTGCTGTTTAAGGAGACAAAAAAAAAAAGAAAACACAAAAGTAACTTAAAAAAAGCTTTATTGTCCTAGTACAGGAGCCAAAACACTAATGGAAGATCCTTTTGAGATTTGATGGGCAGATTGAAGTCTGCATAGTTGCAAGATGTATGAAAGTTAAATCCGTTCTATATAACTGACATACTGGTGATGTATACAAATTACACCAGATGATCCCTTAACTATAAAAAAATAATAATATATGTCTTTGGTGTCTTGCCATCATGGCACCAAAAGGGAGAAATGTTGAAAGGTATGAGCAGATTGTTACAAACTAATCATGCGTTATGAAGGCACGGTAATGGACACTAGGAAAGGTCACTTGGGCTCCATCACAAAGTATGCATCAGGTATGAGCAAGAAAGCCCATGGTGGTTTGATGATGGCACATTCAAAACAAGGCAATCAGAAAGGCACCAGCAGCGATAATTACAAACTATAAGGAAAGATATGGAAGCAAAACAGGGGGTAATTCATGTTGACATTTGTTCAGCAGATCAAAGAAGATCCGATAATGATGACATTTTATGGCAAACATGACCACACTGAAAATGGGATTGCATAAAAAAAAATGAAGTATATTAGATACATAGATATAAACAAAGGTTACATGCAGCAGAGGATATTAACCTCCTCTGTTGTAAAGAAACAGATTAGAATATATAATACTGCAAGGATACAATAAAATACGAAGGAACAATGTGCAATATGCGCATGAGTTTTGCCTTGCTGATGTTTAAAAACATCTGTCAAAGTAAACAAGAGATACAGAATTACTATATGGAGATTACACCATAATTCCTAGTTTACTGAACTAAGAAATTGAGACAACTTTAAGCCCCTTCCTAATCTGCCCCTATAGAAGGATTTATTATTTAACTCCACCACACAAAGGCCACATCAGCCTTTCCACAAAACAGACAGTAAGAAGGTATGTTCATCTCTACCTCTCAAATCACAGTTCCAGAGCAAGCGAAGACAATGGCCGGATATGGAGCACTGCTCCTGTACCAAGAGAGAATAGCAGTTTGGCAAACATAATAAATGCGCTTTAAATATATCCTTCTCACAAAACATTTTATACATATAAAAGGGCTCCAACAAGTGTTTCAGCTGTTAGATGATAGATAAGAAAAACGTAGCAGATTCCTGCAGAGTTTTGCAATTAAATGAAGGCAAAACAATGGCCAGATTTAGTCCTTAATTCCAGGACAAGAGCAGGTAATGGGTTGGATTTGTGATCTCTGCTCTAGCCTCATATTCCTACCAGGCTGTGATGAGCAGAGAAAGCTGCATACATATGCAGCTGCTAAATTGGCTCAAGAGAGCTTCTAACACTCGAGATTGTACATATAGGTTGCTAAACAAGACCATTTCCAGTAGGAAAACAAATCTAGAAGCATAACAGTCATTTCACTGATTTTAAAAAAGCACATATAATGTGTCTAGGTTCTTTATTATCTAATGATGATGATTCATATCATCAGTAGATAAAGCGCTGAGCAAACTGTTGGTGCTAAAAATCCTGTATAATAATAATAATTCATATGAAGAGCACAGTAATTCAAATGGGCCTATGCAGGTGTCATGCATACCCTATTCCTAGCATTGGTATGGCTTCTGCCCACTAACAGATGTTAGAGATGTGCGATTACACAGGTTGTGGCTCTTTTTTTTTTTTAATTTTATAAAACTGTCTGACTGTTCTGTGTAAATATAAAAGAAATGGTGGACCAAATGGCAAAAAATTATACTTGCAGCTTTGTCCACTTCTTCCTGGATATTACTGCCCTCTATTGGCCTTACAATATTACCCTTTCCTATGATGGAAGTGATCACAAAAACAATGTAAACATGAAAAAGGGAAGAATATTCATTTAGTATTTAAGGAAAAAAAAATATTACCTGCAATATTATATCATCGTTTAGTTGCCCTTTTAGCACTGTAGGAATTTGATATAAGCTACTGAAACATGCCAGGCAGCCATGTAAATTTATCAGAAAATATTTTAAGTATCATGTCAAGCTTTTTGTGTTATCACTGCTCTGAACATGAGACTGTAAACATTAAATAAAGTTTTAAACTGTACAGTCCCATGATGCCACTGTCAACAGTGGCTTAAGTAAGACTTGGCCAGGAATAATTGCTTGGTTAGTGATCGCCAAATGTGGAGAGGACAGAACAATTTGGCTTTGTTTATGCTATCTCTGCTCACAATTCCATAATCCAGGGAGGAGCAATTTTAGCAGTTATCTTCTCCATGGTGGAATCATCATACAGCCATTTACAGATCAGTCCTGTTGCCTCTAGCATCGGAGCATGATGGAAGTTGCAGTTCAGAGTCAGGGGATGCCCACATTTTCTCTACACGATGTCCACATTGCAAGCTGTTCTCATTAAGCAAGGTGTGAATAACATAGGAATGTATTTTTTTTCCTTATAAAAAGCAGGCTTGAAGTAAAAACTATAAATTAATGGACTAATTAAATAGGAGTGAAAGTAAGAGGCTAATTAACTGTGTAAACTAAATAAGCCATTATGGCTTCTTCCTTAGATAATTGGAAGGTATCCAGCCCTCCCAAATGGGGCCTCCACTAAGAACCCTACAGAACCACCAGCCACTAGAACTCTTCTCCTGAACCTCAAATATTGTTCCTTCTTTAAAGCTACTAGTATCCTCATCTCCATCAAAATCTGCAACAGCCACATACTGAGAAGGTGGAGTGCTGGATACAGGCTTCTCTTTTGTTTCTGATTTATCTGCTAGTCTTGATGCCGGCATCTTGGGAACAAAGCTATTTTTCACTTTGGTATCATCACTACCTGATGAAGAAATGAGCGGCTTGGCTTTAGGAGGAACCATTATGGGTCGATTTGCCATATGAGCAATTGTAAAATCAGAACTTTCTTTTAGCTGTGTTGCCTTGCCTTCATTAGTTTCACTGGACGTGGAAACTTTCTTGGGAGGAGGTGGTCTTCTTGGTGGAATTACAGGCCTCTGGGGTGGATCTCTTGCAGCCTTTGGTTCAGTGTCAACAGTCCTAAGTGGTACTGGAAGCGCTTTAGAAGGTGGTTCACCAGGAACACTATTGTCTTGCTTGTTCAGATGTTTTTGATCAGGTTTATCAAGGGGTCTGCCAGCAGCCCCTATACAGTTGTACACTGCGGTATCGCTCACCCCACTACTTGCACATGGCTCTTGCTCATTACTTTTATCCAATGATTTCCCAGAGGGTTTAAGTCTGCTTCTCAGATTTGAAATGTCAACCTTATCTTCTGAATTAACCTCAGTTTTACTTGTAGCAACTGGTTTGGGTTTGACCTGTGGTTTAGGTTTGAGAAAAGGGTTTGGAACCATTAATTCAGGTTTATCTGATGATATCTCAGGCTTAGGTTTGTTGGCAACAGGCTTAAGCCCTGGCTTTTTTAACTCTTTGGGTGACACTTTGTGTCCACATTCAAGACCCATTTCATTTTTCAACTGAAACATTTTGCTCTTGTCAATTTTTATTTCTGGTTTCTTGGCCTCCTTTAAAAGAACTTGCTTCTGAGGACTTGATGCCATCATGCTGGCTGAAGGTTTTGGAGGGGGAGCCCGGTGCTGTGGCATGCTTGGCCGCTCAGATACCTCTTCATTTTTCAACATGGATTCTCGTCTCGGAGGTAGACTTGGCCTATCCTCCCTATCGTCCCCAGCTGCCTCATCATACACACTATTTAAAAAGTGTTCTTTGCCATCAAAGGAAGAACTTTTGAAACCTTGATCTTTGTTCTTCCACTCTTTTGACCATTTGGACACAGGGTCTGTACCATTTTGTGGTGGCTCAGGCAGGGGCCTACATGGCCCAGATGCTTCCTCCACAGAGGTGCTTTCTGTAGAAGCATTAGACAAGCACAGCTGGGCCATCTCATTTGGTAAAGGGGCCAGAAAATTGGGCCTTGAAGCATTGCTAGTTTTTTTGTACTTGTCAATAAAAGTGGCAGGGGCCCAGCCCTCCTTATCATCAATCTGTATATACCACCAACCACTATGGTTCTTTTCAACAACCTAAAAAGAAACCAATAACAGATTAGAAAAACCACAATCCTTGAACAAATTTCATTTAATTCTAGTAATCAACACTGCAATAAAAATTCTTGTAATCCATTATAAAATTACACAACCTGAGATACTGAATGCATTTGTAAGTTAAACTATATGCCTTGGGGATAGGAAAGGGGGGGGGGGTGGACTACCTGGAATCCATTAACACAATTATGTAAATGTTCCCCTTTACAAAATGCGTACCTTGCTTTAGATACAAAGAGATGAGGACATGCAAATCTGTACTGAGAGCGGTATTGAGCTGCTACTGCTGAGCACCTTTTGAAAACTCTACTACCCTGGCTGCTGTCTATAACTTCAATGCTTTTGAATCACTGATCCAAAACAAGCATCAAGCCCTGAGATCCTGATCTGCATACTTCTTCCAACTTAGTGGCAAAAGCCAATGGATCATCATAACAGCCAGTCAACTAGCATTAACAAAAAAAAAATGAGCCTATATAATTTTATAATACAGGTTCCATGAAGAAAGATCACTCAGGTTCAAAGAAACATTTTTGGCTGTTATGCAACTCACCTAAGGTTCCTTTTCAGCACTAGAGGCATGGCTCCAGTCCTGAAATCAGCACAATATCATGCCCACCACAAAACTAGAAACATTTCCAGGGGTCAGGCAATGGGAGCCCTGTATGCTGGATGGAAGCCTGGACTGTTATAGGTAACTATTGTTTTGATTTGTTCCATTTCAAAAGCCAAGCAGGCAAGAATACATCTACAAAAGAGGGGGATAGGTGAGGATGGTGGGGTGAACAAGGGCAATGGCACATGGTAGTTTTCCTAGCAACTGTCTGGATTTCATTTTATTAGTCAATATCCAAAAAATATAGCTTAGTGATATTTTATGTTAAAACCTCACCTCCACTTTTAGTCCAGCCTGGAAACTGATGCCATCAGGTATGGTGGTCTGGAAATCTGCAATGGTGTAATACTCTTCTTCAACATGTGGTGGAGTAGGAGGTTTTGGGAGATTTAGACCTCGGGGCTGTGGAAACAAATTAGAACAATATCTCAAAGCAATTCCAAACAGTTGTAAAGATATTTTAACATTTTTACCTCACTGGATTGACAATTCAATTCTTCAGCTATGTAAATCAAACACCCCCCTTTTCCTCCAACATCATGCTACCATAGTGATTGGATAATGATTGGCAGCAGGCAGTGGGTGGATCCTTAGCCTGTATTGGAAATAGAATCCACCCAATGTCTGCTGCCAAACACAAGGAGTGAACGACTCCTCCCACGGTCAGCATCACTGGTTAGTAGAAGGTTGTTGGCTGTGAAGCCAACCGCATCCTTAACCAGCCTAGTGAAAGGTGGGGAGGGGAGGAGGTAGTGGTAACAAATACACCACTCTGCTACACAGCATAGGCACTCTGCTTGTCTCTCTACACCAGAGTGGGTCTTAATAACTCCAGTTTTCTTATATACGAACTAGAGGTAATTATTTTTCAATTTGGTGCATTAATAGCACCATTTTGTAATATAGGTGTTACTAAGAACTACCCAAATCTGCCACAAGCCATTTTAAAGGGCCACAGCGCCAGAAAAGTGTCAGAGATTGTATTCCCGATTATGATAGTGTTTAATATTTCTGCACTGGAAAAAATACATTTACTCAATACTGCAGTTAATGCAGTTATTACTTTCTACTTTTCAGTGAAACATGATGGCTGATCTTCTCTCCTTCTCACAATGCACAATCACAATTTGAGACGCGTTTCTGACAACAATTTCAAGATAAAATTTTTCTTGAAATGGTACATTTCCTCAGTTTAATCTTTTGATGTGTTTTCTATTGTGAATAAAATATGGGTTGATGAGATTTGCAAATCAAAGCATTCTGTGTTTATGCAGACTTTACACAGAATCCCAACATTTTTGTAATTGGATATTTCATATCTGAGGGACTGCTGTAGTACTTGGCACTACCACAGCAATCTGTGGGGTTCTGTGTTGAGTGGCTGCTACACTGACACTGACCACAGGAGTTGCTCAATCTCCAGTACATCCATTCACAGAATGCCATGGGTTTTTTTTTTCCATGAATACAGGTGTTCTATGATTGTAAAAGGAACAGAAGAGGGGTGGTGACATCACAATCTCTACCAATTACAGAACACATTGAATTCAATAAAGAAAAAAAAAACAAGGCTTTCGGTGAATAGCAGCAGTGTTGGGCAACCCTGTGGTAAGTATGCATTGGGGCATGCTCAGCACAACACCTAGAAAATTGGGACGATCACTGTAGAAGCACTCAACCTAGAATGAGGGCCACTTGTCTTTGAGCTGTGTGACTTCTGGTACCTTCTGCTGTAGGCCAGTACCATGTCATTGTCTGAATGGATCCTGGTTTGGTGACCTTGTAGCTGCAAGGACCAGCATCGCCCTAAGTACAAGGATGTTACACAGCAATCTAGCAATCCTACCATCAAATGGGATTGGATGTTAGGGACTAAGCCCCATGCAGATCTTCACTCTCCTGGTAGGAATAACCCCTGAGGGGTACAGCGCTTCACTGGGAAATGGACAACTTATCCAGAACCATTGTACTACATGCCTAAAGCACCAAAAGGATCCAGAGCCTAAAGCAACTTTTACAGGCTAGCCCTTCATCTTCCTGTTGGAGAATTTAACTGATCCATAAAGTTTCAAGGTGGAAGCTTCAGTAGCTTTGTAGCAGCTAGTAAACTTCATAGAAGAATGGTGATAAAAAGAATTATAAAGAAAAAAAAAACAGGTTTGCTTTTCTCAAAGTAGAGAGAAGATGTCCATTCATGTAAAGATATTAGCAAAACAACAGGCTTGCTGGGAGTGGTTATGTTGGGACTGTCCCTACAGCTTTGTTTGCCAGTATCCAGTTCCCTGAAGGTAGCTGCATAACCCATGGTATAAAGTTGTCCATACATGGATCGAAATTTATCCAGTTCAGCAGGGAGCGGCCAAACTTCAATCCATGTGTGGGCACTGTGTTTGAACAGATGCCAGATTTACCAATTGACTTCTGTTCAACCACCCTGTCAGATTTTCCCAACTCGATTAGAGCTGCAAGCTATAGTCTGCAGCACTGACCAGTGTATTCTGATAGTGGGGAAGTCCCCCGCTGTGAGAATACAAAGACACAGCAGGGATGATTACCTCACACACCTTAGTGTGAATGTGGGAATCAGGTCAGTTTTTTAATTCAATCCCCATGAAGAAAAAAAAAAAAAAAAAGATACTGTGTCCTGTAATATACTGTAATAAAAAAAAAAAAGAAGATTTTTTGACACAGGCAACATATTCATAGACCATGGGTTATAGACTTGTACCTTCAGGTGATTGGACACATGTCCCGAGGGCACCTCCACTATAACTGCCCCACTACGTAAATCTTCAGTTTTATAGCAAGCAAAGCGGAGTAATGAGGAGAGTTTAGGGAGGGCGACCAGTGTCCTGTATCATACGCCAAGATATCAAATTTACAGGTTAAGTCAAAATTCCTCTTATGTTAATTATACAGTATAGGACCCAGGCAACGTATTCAAACACCATGGAATGTCCCCAAGCAATGACCACAATAAGTGGGCAACTAGACAAACAAACCTGTACCAAAAGGCCCCTGAAAAAACAACAGGGGTCAAGACCCAAGTTCAGAATGCTGCTGCAAAAACCTTGTAACCAAATGTTGCATCCACAGAAGATTGGACAACCACCTGGTAATATTTTGAGAAAGTATAAACAGAAGACCAGATGAAAGCCTTACATAATTAGATACCAGAGGCTCGGAGTGGAGTGAGCGGGAAAAGACCATGAAGTGCCTTTTGCTTAAGAGTATAAACTTATTTAATCAAGCTCCTAATCCACCATGCAATGTGCATTTTGCACCAGAGTGCCCCTGGCAAGGTCATAAAGAAAGAACAAGTAGGGAATCTGTTTGTCTAATGGAAGCGTGAAGAGGAACAACAAAAAGAAGCGCACCAACCTTGCGCATTACCTCAGTAACCAAAATTTATTTAATAAAAGAATGGTACTCACAAACAGCGAATATATATATACACACTTTTATTATATATGAGATGATAGAGAAAGTAAAAAACACAGTTTATTAGTTGATGGGTTTTCAGGGATCATCTAAAGGTGGATAGATTAGGAGATAGTCGGACAGATTGGGGTAGGGAGTTCCAACGGATGGGAGAAGCTCGGGAGAAGTCCTGGGAGGAGATGGCTCGGAAACTAAAGACCATAAGGTCTTGGAAGGACAGAAGAGAGCAGTTTGGTTGATATTTTGAGACCAGGGTAGTGTTGTAGCTGGAGGCAGAGTTGTCGATGGCTTTGTAAGTTGTTAGTATTTTGAATTTTATTCGCTAGACAAGTAGCCCTGAAGGGTCAAGGGGTGGTTTCTGCAGGTCACAGGGAACCAAATGAAGATCCTAGGGAAGAATAAGGTGGTGCAAGGGGGGGCCTATTATAACCTATCAATAAAGGTTTTCAAAAAGAAGTGCAAAACCACAGGCCTTTGGAAAAAGGACACATGGTCTTTACCTGATCTTTAAGGATGTTAAGACCTAGATTATGGTCAAGACCTGTTTGTAGGAAGGCCAGAATGTGAAGCACAGATACATTTCTTGGCCTGATTTGTCTGAGCTCACACCAGGCAAAGTAAGATTTCCAGGCACAAGAAATCTTTCTGGAAATGGCCTTTCATGCTCCCAACATGGCAGGAATCACAGACTCAGAAATTCCTTTATCCATTAGGACATGTCCTTCAACAGTCATGCAGCTAAAGCCATAGACTTTGAAGAAGGGTAGAATAAAGGGCCTTGAGATAGCAGGGCTATCCTATTGGAAAAAGACCAGGGATCATCTGCTAGAAATTGGAGTATGTCCGTGTTTTTTCTGGACTAGTTCTGTGCAAGTAGAAGCACTGTTTTTCTTTATTGCTCTCTTTTGTGAAATTGGCAAGGAAAAATTATCAGTGGAGGGAAGACATAGATTAAATGGCTGAATTGAGAACAGGGGATAATTAGAGCATCCAAGGCCAGAGTAAGATGATCCGTGGCTCTGGCCACAAAAAGAAGTAGCTTGTTATCTGGTGGCTACGATGTTTACATACAGAGTCCCCCCATCTTTAGGATATCAGACTGAACACATCTGTGGACCACAGAAATCGCTGGGCAGTGAGTAATTGGGTGTCCCTGTAGGAGGGAGATCTGTGCTAGAGGCAATTTACCATTCTGAACTCATGTTCCCTGAACTCATGTTCCCTGAACTGTCAGGCTGAGAAGGAGTCTTCCAATCCTTGACAGACCTACGTCTGTAGTAAAAACTTTTCAGTTGTAGGGAAGGAAAGCATTTCCCACTGTTGGTGCAGAAGTGGTGATCCAACAAGACAAGGAAGTTTTTGTTTGGCTGGACAGAAGCATAGGTAAATTGAAGGAAAGAACCTGCTTTTTCCATTCTGGCAAAATACTTTGTTGAAGTGTTCTTGAAGGAGACAGCCATTAGATCCAGAACTGTCACGGCAAATATCACTGAGGAGGGATTTCTATTGAATCTCAGTTCAGCATAAGCTCTTAGGCCCCATTCGCCGCAATTCTGTCCACTAAAATCGCACAACAGCGAGTTGAGGTGCCATTCATTTTAACGGCACCTAAAAACGCAGTGTGGTTTTGCCGCGATTATGCAAATCTGACTGTGCTTGGACAGTTTTTGCTTGGGCAGTAGAGTTTTGAACTCTATCTTGTACCCATTGAAATCTGTGACTGAACCCACAGGTCTAGGGCATTTGTGACCCAGAGAAATGCAAACTGTAGCAGACATCCTCCCACTGAGTGTGGGCACCCCTTCATTGCAAAGGGGGCTTTGGGGAAGGCTTAGTGGTCTTTGTGGGCCAAACCTTGTGCTGAAAGGAACAGCTGAAAGTAGGTTTTGAAGTTAAAGCCTAATTATAGCATGCAGATGCTCTGTGTTTAGAGGAGCTAGGGGGTCCCTGAGGAGGGGGGGGGGGGGGGTTTCTCTAAGGAAGGTAACAAACATGGGACTTTGATGAATCTGTAAAGTGTCTCACCAAACAGAAGGCTTCCTTGGAAGGGCATACATGTGAGGCATCTTTTATAGGCAGCTGTCGAAGACTTCAGCCATAAAATTCTGCACTTATAAATTCAGATTAGAGCCATTATGGTTATTTGTGTCATGGTGTGTTTCAGGGCATCTACACAGAAAAAGGAGCAGAAGGCAATTGTAATGTTTCAGCAGCAGAACAATCCTGAAGTACAGGGTCAAGTTGGTTATTCATTATCTTAGTCCAGTTAGCTGCAGTTTGACGTACAGAAATAGCAGTGAGGGCTTGTTGAAGGACTGGGCTTGCCAGCTTTTAAGAGCATCTCAAATTTTGCAGCAGCATTCTTGAAAAAAAGGAACATCTTCTGTAGGTACAGTAGGGTGTTTGTTTAGGACAAACACGGCAGAATCAACCACAGGAATAGTCCACTTTTTTGCAAACTCCTTTTCCACTGGATAGAATTCAGCAAAGGATTTTTGGGTTAGTGAAAATACTTTCAGGAGTGACCCAATTGTTCTACATTGCACATTCTATCTGTTCATAAACAGGGAATGTGTTGCAAGATTTTGTCAGTCTTTTCGTGCCCAAAGGGGATGGAAGTGTCAATTTGAAAAATGCCAAGGCTTTAGCAGACAGAAGCAAATCGCTTTTGAACGTTAGAAAGCATGTTGCCTTCAATATAGTTGCAATGTGGGGGTGGTAGATCTTCTGCAGCTTCCTCCAACATTGCCTCAATATTCTCTTCATTCCCCTTTGATTCTGCATCCGTTAGGACCAGCATATCAGGGACGGACTCCGGTTGAGAAATGGGAGTAGAAGAGGCCTGGACAAAACACAGCTGTATAAAAACCATAATCTGTCCATAGAATTGTGACCTGGTTGCAGAATATTATGCCTCTGTCTACTAATCCAATCGATGCATGCCTGAAATAGAGCTAGAATCAAATGCAGAGACCTGTGTTAAATCTGGGTCCAGCTTTGGAGCAGGGGAAGAATCATCACTCTGAGGTTGAAGGCTCGTTCACACCATACGTGCAGAAAAACTGAAGGAAACTGACACGCAGATTTCATTTGCAGAGACATCAGTTTACATCAGTTTATATCAGTTTTCATGCTCGCTCCAATGGGTTTTATACACGTTGCAGATTCCTTCACAAAACAAATTTGCACATGATACTAGTTTTGTGGTGTGAACAGGGCACATAATTACTTTCAAAGTGCCCTTGCAGAACACGTGCAGAAAAACTGATGTTTCTGCACCATGGTGTGAACAAGCCCTGAATTGTTTTGCCGTTGACAGAGCAAATGTTTGCCTGTTTTGAAATGGCTCCCTTTCGCCTGGTCTACGCTATAGCTACAAGTGAAGGTAAGTACCATATAAGGGCTCTAGAAGAAAGTGGAATTAAAGTATACTACCAGTGGTATGATGTAATACCTTCCTCAAAAACTGTGTGTCCAATCACCTGAATATACGAGCCTTTAACCCATGGCAGATGAACAAGTAGCCTGTTTGCTGTACTGTTCAATTAGGATAATATAATTATTTGTATCACAAAACCACAATACGGATGATATCACATCAATATTTCATCACCTAGACGACAGACGTTCCATGGGTAGTCATAGCATAGCAATAGAATGAGTAATAAAACATTCAGTAGTATGTAGTGTAAGGACCTGCCTACTGGATTGTATAGTTCAGGTGGGTCCTCCAATTTAATTATACAGAGATTATTTGGTAATGTTGCAAAGTCTAAAATTCAATATGTCACTCAGGTACAGTATATATTTTATAGACACACATAAGGTCTGGAAGCCCACAGCTCCAAACCAGAGCTGCACGAGAAATATATGTCCAAGGGATATACAAGAAGAAACTTACAATAGTAAGATCCCGGCGAGGGGGAGGTCTCTGTCTCATTATTGGAGATTCTGCAGGAATAGGGAAAATTATTAACATAGCCACACTTTACACTTACCTTAAAAGGAGCAGACATCTTATGTTAAAAATAGACAATAGGAAACATCAGAAAAAAAAGCTTTACTCATCAGGTAATAGACTGACTAGAACTTCAAACTTTAAACAATTCAATGTAACTGTCCATGCTTTCTTCAGTATTTATACCCCTGTTAAATTGTTCTAACAGTGGACTGTAGAGAATAAATGATTGTGATCACGTATTTGAATGTGTATTGTTTTCTTCTGTAAAAGGGAACCTGTGTTTTTCCCAAACAAAGCATCATGTCACCTTTAATTCCCTCTTCTTCATGAGAACATTGCTCTGCCCAATTGAAAGGCATGAAAAAAGGCCTGTGTAATCTCAAAGTCAATCCAATCAGAGTCTGAAGACTCTCTCCACCCCCATATGACAGTGAGGAGCCAATCAGTCACTAGCACTGTCACATGAGAAGAAGTGATCACATTCTCCTTTAAAGCCCTGGTCTGGGCACAATCAATTTTTCCCATCTCTCCCTCCCAATCTCCTTAAACCCATCCTTCCAGGGTTCAAGTTTTCCTTACCCAGTGAAGTCAGTTCAGCCTGCGGGGATGGGATGGGAAACCCCCCCCCCCCTTGCCAGCTGGTCTCCTTGACTCTCCTTAGGTCTGGTTGCCAGTCTTTTTTTGGATCCTGAGAGGACCCCTCGGCTGGCCAGCCAGCCAATAGGATCTGTCCATGTCACACAGGAGTGATGTGGCCACCTGTAAGAAGGACCTATCCAAAAAGTAACCACAGGAGAAGGACCCAGCGCTGAAGGATCACATGAACGCAACTTAAGACAAATGAAAATGGGGGTTTAGAGAGGCAAGCCTGAAGAAATCTATGAAGATAGATAAATTCCACATTTTCAGACTGTTGGAATATTATATGGGCTCCCTGGTTTGTCTGAGTGCTTGGCTGATGATTAGCTTCCTGTTAATTAGATCACTGTTACAAATTAGTTGCTAGTTGTTGATTAGCTTACTTTTAATTAGATCACTGTTAGCTGTACTGTTTATGGTTTCCACTGTTCAGGATAATGTGATCAAGCTCTTACCTAATCAGTGTGGGATTTTATCCCAATGTGAAATATTCATTTTTATTATGCATGTGGGGACTGCCCCTATCTCTGAAGTGTATCAAAACCTGTATTTCTGTTGAGTGAAGAATTTCAGTTTTGCATCTAAGCTAGTGTCGCCTAGTCTTGGGTGCGATGCCCAGCTATAAAACCTTGGTCCTGTGCCCTAGCGGCGAGGAAGCAGTTCTCTGAGGGAAGCACTCAAGAGGGGTGCCAGGCAGTCCATTAAAGGTCTGCACCATACACTCATGAGCAATTTACTATTTGTTTTGCCCCTTTGAAGCTCTAGTCACAAAGGCTCCACCTTCTTGCTAGCTCTGTTAATGCCATCCCACATATTCAGTATCAAATCGCTCTTCAAATACAACCATACCCCTCTCCCTTTTCTACCCACCCTGTCCCCTCTAATACAAGGAGTACCTATGAACAGTCATAAACCAGTCATGTGGGCTGTCAACCAGGTTTCTGATATTCCCACAAAGTCAAAATACTCCTCATCTACCAGAAGTTCTACTTCTTCTAATGTATTAACCAGGCTTCAAGCATTTGTGCACATGCCTCTTAATTTTGTACAAGCATATCTTATATCTTCATTTATCCTCACACACCTTAGGATTCAGCATGCCTGCTAGCCTTGGATACTTTAGTTTCTCTATCATCTGGTTTGAGGCCCCATTCTTCCCAGACTTTGCCCAATCTGTACACTCTGACCCTTGTTCACTTCATGGTATACCTTCCAACCCCTCACCAAACAACATAGTTTAAAGGTTTCTCCAACCTTCTAGACAACTGCTCCCTCAACAGAGCAGGGCAATCCCCATTTAGGTGTAGTCCATCTCTGCTGAAGAGTCAGTAACTGACCTCCAAGTCGGCCCAGTTCTCCATGTACCCAAAACCCTCCTCCATGCACCAGTTCCTCAGCCACTTGTTTAGCTCTGTAAACTCCTGCTGCCTCTCTGGTGTGGCTCATGGCATAGGCAGTATTTCTGAAAGTACCATATTGGAGGTCTCTTTCTTTAAAATTGCACCCAAGTCCTTGAAATCATCTTTAAGGATGCTCCATCTACCTTTAACTTTGTAATTTGTACTAATATGTATCATTACAGCTGGATCCTCCCCAGCCCCTCCAAACAAGCTGTCCATTTTATCCACAATTTACTGAACCTGTGCGCCCAGCAAACAACATACTGTTCAGCAATCATGGTCCTTGCGACAGATTGCCCTGTTCTTCTAATAACGGAGTTCCCAACCACCAGTATCTGTCTATCCTTGCCTGTAACCTTGCCCCCATCCTTACTGGAGTAGTCATTCCATTAGCGGCTAGGAGTGGTAGCCTGTTCCAGCAATGCCACTCCTGAGCTGATATCCCCAACATCATGCAACTTGGCATATTTGTTGAGATGTATCGACTCACGACTAACCAAACATTTTTCCCTGAACCAGGCCTTGTAACTGTAACCCAGATTCCCACCTGCACCTCGATGTCACCATCTCCTCTATATTGGCCCCAGCCAGCACCTGTTGGGCAGGGTCCACACGCCTATCCAGGTTGCTGATGCTCTGCAGTGTTGCCACCTATTCCTTAGATCCAGGGCCTGGTATTCCAAACAAACAACTTGCCCACACATCACACAATAATATTCATCTGGTTGTTCAAGGAACGTATACATGGAGCAAGTTGCTGCATCACAAAGACAACTTGCAATGGGTTGCATCACCACTCCCATAGGGCCTGTAACCCACTAATATAATGGGGATATTCAAATGCGTTTATTTTAATAGGCTTTTATTTAATTTAAATTTATTTTTTACCACTATTAATTTGCCCTAAATGTTTTGAATATAGTGCCCTTCTGTACTCACGATGCCCCTCTGTCACACCCAGGGACCCCCTTGGTACTCATCATTACTCCCATGGCACTCTAAAGGCTCACCTAGCAATCACAGTGCCCCCTTAGAACTCACAATGCCCACCCACCACTCACAGTGCTCCCCCCATACTCACTCCATCTGCTCTGCACTCACAGCGCTCCTCACCACCTCCCTATTCTCTTAGTGCTCCCAGTGCCCCTTAGTATGCACAGTGCCTCCTCAATATCCACACTGCCCTCTTAATACTCACAGCGCCAGCTTGTTACTTAGTGTCCTCAGTACTCACATTTTGATTTCATTTTGCTGTCACACACTTTGCAGTTGATTAAAAGCAGCCTATTTGCCTTTAGTAAATGTGAACAGCCTATCTGCCTTTAGTAAATCAACTACCGTATTTCAGTATTAATGTTTATACTAGCATGTTGAATAGGCCCATAAAAGTCTTAGAAGAAGCAAAACCTTTAGAAATAGAGACAGCAATTTCAGGGGATAGGACTGTGAACAGAACATTAAAATGGTGATTTATGGGTCAGATAAAAAATTAATGAATGTAAACGATTTATCTTTTCTCACTTCTTTTAAAGTCTGTGACATGAGCCTGCCGCCCAGGAACATCCCTATCACGATTTGTATAGTTTTGTTGCCTAGAGAGTCCATCCAGGTCTAGAGCACTTGAATTGGCACTTGATCCTGAAGCCAGTTTTTGAGACAACAGGTCCCCACTAATCTTCTTAAGGTAGGAAGCTGGAGCCCAGCCCTCTGCACCTTTGTACCTGAAAAAGAGAAACAATGTCATCTTCTGCATCACAGAAACTGCAAATCCATAACTAACAACTTGAATGTCTCTAAAAATTTCTGTCAAAGGAAAATAACTTTTCTCAATGCCAATTAAATTTTAAACACACTTGTTCTAAGCACTAACTGATTGGGCATGGCATGTACTTCTTTATAGATAGCTTAATCCACAGAAACCAATCTTCACTGTGTGCTGTGGCTCCATCCTCCAACTCCTGGGTCACTGTTGCGTTCTGTAGTAACTTAGGAGTCAGAAGATTAACTTATGGTGCATGAGGGAGGACTTGGGCATTCAAAACTTACAGTAGTGTCTAACGTTGTAGAGTATTATAGAGGTTGCAGGTGGAACAGAGATACAGGTTACTAAAGAGGGGAGTAAAATACCCTTTTCTTTCATAGGGAACTGCCCTTGGAAACTATTTTATACACTTGACAAGGTCACCAAGTCAGACCACTGCAAGATGGATTTTAATTTTATTGTATTTCATTTTTGCTGATTACATTGTTTTATTGAATATAACAGATTCCTTCTGCTCGCCTCAGATTTCCAGATCTGAGAAATGTACATTTGTGTAACTGGTACAAATAAGAAAAGCTAAGAAAGTAGCAATGCTAAGTAGAATAACTCCACTAACCATTGCATACTACTAACCTGTGTATACCTGATGCATATACATAGTCTGAACATTTGAAAAAGGAAGAATGACAAATACAAAGTATTTGTAACAGTCTGACAAGACAGCAAACAGGCCACAATCCTGTTCCAGTAATGGATGTGGTATGCTACAGTATACACCCTGCCAGGGTGTGAGATGTACTATATATTTAAAGTTTTATTTATGATTCAGAATTCTGGCTTGAATAGTTGTACGGCATCTCTACAGTTTGGAAATCAGGCATTCCAGGATATTTAAAAAAAAAAAACTTGTTGGTTTATGACTTCATGTAGAAACACAATGGAGCTCCTTCTATTACAGACTCTTAATGATCTCAGGACAGCCATCTGTTATGAGAGATTTCACTTGAAGCACAATTTGCTAGGTAAAGCGTGTACTGTGGTGGAGCCACAAGAGGAGAGTTCCAGATACAGTGAAACAGTGCATCACCATGCTGTAAATAAACCCAAATGTGTAGTAGTAAATACATTTTTTTTTTACTTGTTGAAACCTGGTTCTAAATAAGCAACTTGGGTTCCCTTGGAAACCAAACAATCACAGTAAAGAAGATAGTTATGAAGATTGTGGTGAATTCACAGAACCTATTTTACAAAGTCCAATTTATTGGTGCTGCAGTGCGTATACAAAGCCAATAGACCAAGGTTTCGCAACAGGGTTCAGTGGAACCATAGGGTTCATCCAGAGGTTGGGGCGGATTCACAGAACCTATTTTACAAAGTCCTATTTATTGGTGCGGCAGTGAGTATACAAAGCCAATAGACCAAGGTTTCTCAACCAGGGTTCAGTGGAGCTCTAGGGTTCATCCAGAGGTTGCTGGGGGTTCCTTGAGCAATAAGCTATTTCTGATTCTCAGATGCATAACCTCTGACATCAGTGAACTTTTTAGCCATTTGTAAAGAGGGAGTCTCCCCAGTGACCACAAATGTAAGGAACATTGACCGTCACAATAATGTTCTGTGAGCTGTAAATATATTAATTATTAGCAGGAGTTCCCTGAAGACAAAAAGTTGTATCAAGGGTTCCTCCATATTAAAAAGGTTGAGAAAGGATACCATACACATTGGAGCAGGAATGGGATGAGGGATGCATTATTTTTTATATCATCTTTGCAACACTAGAAACGTCAAGTAATTATCTGGAAAAGTAAATACATAAAAAAGTGAATGTCTGATTTTCTATGTATTTTAGTGATTAATAGCTATTGTTTTCACATAGAGAAGTTTGTTGTTCAATTGCAGTGTGATTTTATTATAGATTCATTCACACAAGTTAAAGTACGTATAACATAGACACTGCGATGGTACAATGCATTGCAGTGTTTGCATTTACCCCATTTTTTTTACTTTTGTTTAAATTACAATGAATTAAATTCAATGTGTGGCAGTGCATTACCACATGCTGTAATCCATGGCAATAAAATGTATGACTGCATCATTTTATCACACACGTTGGAACAGGCCTTGTCTTTACGCTGGGCAACACTACCCAATGGGGCTGGTGTCAACTAGCCCTAGGGGGACAAATTAAATCTAAATAGAGCTTTGCGGAGTCCTCTCTATGTGTTCTATGTGAAACAATGTGACTGATTTATGATAGGCATAGAGACGTTGATGTTGTGAATAAATTGAATCTCTGTTTACTTTAGTTATCAGCAAGCAAAAGTCACTAGTTTTTTGTTTTTTTAACTTTACACGACTTGAAATTACCACATTAACTGAACATTCCCAATCTAATCAAATAACTTTGCTTAGTAAATCAATCCCACTGTATTTTACCTACTTCATTTTAGTTCATCAAGTAAAAGAAAGTACGCACCACAGGGATGATGTCTGACTTGTTTACAAGAGGGCCTAGAGAGACTGAGTGTCCTTCATATTAGTACATTCTAGGTGCACGGTAAAATTAACTGTCCATTTTCTAGGAAGTATCCCTTAAAATGTTTTTTTCATAAACAGCACAAAAACAAGTAATAAGCCATCTTACACTGGCAAGTATGTAGCAGCAATTCTCTTACTTTTACCTCAAAGGATACACCCATATGCAAAATGTAACGTTACAGACGTGCCAGCCCGCACTCCCCCCTGATCCCCTATTTTGACAGCTAGTGGGGATCTTCTCCCCACCACTGGCTGTCACAATCTGAAAAAAACATGGCCATGCAGGACTCCACTTGCCCAGTCGCGTTATTCATTCACAGCATTCTGTGAATGGGAAAACTACAAGTTCCGATATCCTTTGTGGCTGTCAGCTTGTAGTTCTCGATTAACTATCAGGGAGCTATTGAGCTTCTTTTCATTGTGTAACTGCCTGCCCATAACGGAGGTACAGGCAGACAGATACACAGTCTGTAGGTGCGTGGCATTACACCCATGATCTGCTGATCATGGATGCAATACTTTACAGGCTCCGAACAGAAAAAAAATAATAAATGATAAATGCAAATTTTTTATCTGCAAAAAAATGTGCATTTATTATTTTTTTTATGTAACAGTGAACTTATCCTTTAAGCAAGTCCTCACTAAGAAAATCATAGTGATTTGCTAACTCACTAATTCTACAGCAATTTGAAACTCAGCTGTTGAGTTTGAAAAGCGTTTCATGTTAGCAACAAATGCTCTTTATTCACCTCTATGGCTTAGCTACAAATTCCCAAATGAGAGCAATTGGTAGTATCAAACACTAACATATTAATAGCGCAGTTTGACCAGTAGGTGTGAAAAACAAATTCTTAGCAGCGACATCACCAGCTACTATAGAGCATATGTAGCTAGCTATAAATTGCTGTTAAAGACTGGCATTAAGTAAACCTAATCACAATATAACAGTTCAAACTTCCTATGAATTATAAATATTACCTAATTTTCCACCAGCCCTCTAAATTCTTCTGGATAACTTCAACGACGACTCCTTTATCTAGCGTGATTTCATCTTGATCTCTTGCTATGTATGGGTAGATCACACTGTATTTCTCCTCTGTTATCAAAAGTGAAATAATTTTTTTTAGAGCATGTGTAAAAATCAGCTAAACGGAATGTAATAACTGGCAAATTCAGCAAGCTAAATTGTTACCTACATTCATATAAAATGTTCTGGTGCAAATTATCAATGTAGCCCCAAAATAATAATAGTCGTTAAGCAGAACAATTACATACAACAAAACCCAGATCCCAGATAGAAGGTCACAGTAAAAGGTAAGTAACAGTCAAATCATATGAGCACTAATAGAAATGATTTGTGCACTGGTGTTCAATAAACCATAGCAAAATTAACAAGTTTAGAGTGAACAGACTAATTAATGAATTAATTAATGAACTCTGAGATTTAGTAATGTATATATGCTCCAATCAACACCCCAGCACCTACCCAGTTTTGCATAGACTGACATGGTCATAGCTCTGATAATATAATTTCAAGCCAAGTAACAGGTTAAACCCTTGTTCTAAAAGGTGAACCTATCCTTTAACCGCTTTCCAACTGCCCTATAGCAAATCTATTACCCTTTCCACCATTCATGGCCTCAGCTGTCAATCACCGGGTCCTGGCCGGTGGTCATTCGCCAGCGCCCGGTGATTGCTGAGCATCTCCGACGGGGAGGAGAACTTTTTGTTAACAAAACTGCTCGTGCACACTGCTTTGGATGGTTGTGCACAGCACAGCCATGCAAAGCAGTGTGATTACACTGAAGCACACGGACACAGCTTATAGTGAAACAGTACACAGCACACAGTTAACCCTTTGATCGCCCCTCATGTTAACCCCTTCCTGCCCAGTGCCATTAATACAGTGTCAGTGCTTTTTTTTTAGCACTGATCACTGTATTGGTGTCACTAGGGATTGTCAGTGACACCAAGTCAGATCCCACTAGTGTCAGAATGCCCACCGCAGTCCTGCTATAAGTCGCTGATCGCCGCCATTACTAGTAAAAATAAAACTTTTAGTATCTATACCGCCATTTGTAAATGCTATAACTTAAACCAATTAATTTACACATACTGGGATTTTTTTTTTTTAGCAAAGTCATGTAGCAGAATACATTTTGGCCTAAATTTATGACGAAATTTGATTTTTCTTATTATTTTATTGGACATGGTTAATAGGAAAAACTAAAAAATATAGTTTTTTTCTCAAAATTGTTGGTCTTTTTTTCTTTATAGTGCAAAAAATTAAAACAGCACAGGCAATCAAATACCACTGAAAGAAAGCTCAATTCGTGGGAAAAAAAGACGTAAATTTCATTTCGGGTGCAGCGTTGCATGACCACGCAATTGTCAGTTAAAATAACACAGCACCATAACACAAAAAATGACCTGGTCAGGAAGGGGGGTAAATCCACAGGAGGGCAAGTGGTTAAGAGGGGTTACATACCACAATCCATATATCAATGATGTGTCAAAACAGATCACATTTCATAGAATTCAATTAATATTGTTTACAATAAGATCCATGCCTCAGGCATGCAGATAAACATTTCACTGGCTAGCAAAGTGAAATATTCCATGCAAGACATACAGATACCAATGGTCAGAGTACATGCAAACAGTAAACAGACAAAAAACAAGCCTCTCTGCACCTGGACCCCATCCACTGGTGTACAAATCCCCAAGAGTCCGTCGGCGGCCCACGTGCCTAGGCAAGGACCAGTATCGCCATGGGGCTGGGAGCATGTTGGGAAGCAGGAAGTGACAAAAAAGGAAATGAGGAGCCATCATTATTTTCCCAATAAATCTTTCTTTATGGGATAATTTTAGGAACCCAGTTTGTTGATATTACAAATTTTAAACACGCAAGTGAAAAAAGGCATATATCCTCATCAGGGACAGACTGACAACTCATGGGGCTCCCGGGCAATAGGGGATCATGGGGCCCCTGTGTCCTAGCCCACACTCGAACCACACCCAAAAAAAGCCTATGAAAGGTACCAGGGGCACTTCATGGGGCCCCCTACTGACCCCGGGCCCTCGGGCAGTGTCCGAGTTCTTAAATGGTCAGTCCACCCCTGACCCTCATATATAAATGTATATAAAATCCTTATATATATATATATATATATATATATATATATATATATATATACATATATACACACACACACACATACTATATCTTTACATGCAGTGATAAGTGGCATTATGCCCCTTGTTTATTGCAGCAGCATCGCTCACACCTGTATACTGACAGTCAAAGTGACAGTGAACCATTATGGAATATACAGTATATGGCCAAAAGATCATGGACACATGCCAAACACACCTTTATTAGCTTGTTGGACATCCCATTCTGAAACCCCTGGCAGTGCCACCCGCGCACCCTCCCCTCCCTTCCCAGTCTAACAATAAAAGCTTCTACTATATAGGGAATACTTTCCACAATATTTTAAAGTTAATTTGTGGTAATTTGTAACCATTTATCTGAAACAGAATTTGTGAGATCAGGCAGTGAAGTGGGTATGAGAAGACATGATTCATAATCAGTGCTCCCTTTTCTTCCCAATGATTTATAACAACAGATCACTTTTAGTCATATAGTATATTTATAGGTGTTAATATATCTAGATTTGAAGAACTTGTGTAATATATTCAATAATATGCTTCCTCACCAAAAAAGCACCACAAAATTACTGGCACGTAAATAAGGGCTGTGGCACTGGCATCTGGGGCTCTGTGATCACTTAGAAAAAGTTTTAGTCACAATGTGGTTACTACAACCTGTGCCTCTATGTACTTGTTAATACTATGTAGTCCTGTTAATTTCAACAAATGTAGTAGTATGTGGACTAGTCACAAGTCCCTGTTCTAAGAAGGCTTAAAGCGATTCTAAACGTTAATTTTTGTGGTATGTAAAATAACAAACATGTTATGCTTACCTACTGGGTGCAGTGGTTTTACACAGAGCAGCCTGGATCCTCCTCTTCTCGGGTCCCCCGCAGGCTCTCCTGGCTCCTGCTGTCTGTCGGATGCCCCCACAGCAAATAGCTTGCTTTGGGGACACCTGCTGCTCCGTGTGTCCATTCACACACGGAGCCGCAGTTTGACCCTGCCCCCTCTCTCTCCTCATTGGCTGACCAATGGCTCCTGCTTGCTGTCTTAGCCAATGAGGAGGCAGTGACCCAGGACAGCCAAGGCTGTCATTCACGTTGCTGGATTGCAATGAGGCTCAGGTAAGTATTGAGAGGGCTGGGAGCACTGCTACACACAGAAGGTTTTTTACCTTCATGCATTCTAAAAACCTTGAGCCTTTGCAACCACTTTAATGGTCATGTCATAGTCTTACAAACACACATACGAAGGCTATTTGGCTGGAAACTAATGAACTAAACTCCTCACAAACCTGGAGAACAGACAAAATCAAGCTTTCTATGCCTAGAAATGAACTGTAGGTTCTGGGAGATCACATGCATAGGACGTTGGCTCATATGTTTTAGATTTTATTTATATTGCAGTAAGTAGTAAGACCTGTAGAAAAATGTAGAAATCTCACTAAAGTTACAGTAGGAGGAAGCATTAACCCTACCACTTAAGGATTTGACTGTATACTTTCCCAGTGGGCAAAAAACAAAAAAACAAAAAAGAAAGACAGCCAGAAACTCACAATATACACTCTTCCAATGTTCCACATTCAAAACAGACCATCGTGGATGGAGATACATATAAAAACACACACTACAAAACCATATAGCACATACACACACAGTACATGAAGTAGTAAGACACTTAATGAAATGTATAACACAGAAATAGATATAAACATACAAAGCTGTGATGAAAAAGACAGTTTAGTATTTTAGTGACATTTACTGGTTTGTTCATTTGTGATAACAGCTAATTAGATACAAGATATTAGCATGGATTGGGCATGTTTCTGGCTCTCACATGCTCTATTTCTTATCCCTGTGGTATGTATTAGCTGGAATGGAACAATGAACAGGCAATCTTACCCTCTTCAGGCTGAATGTTGAAGTCATCTTGTCCCCCATCTTGAGCCTCTAGACAAGTTGCAGGTACCCAGCCCTGTTCATCTGCAGTGCTAACAAACCACCAACCTAAAACCAATACAATAGTAACATATACCAACATGTTTATGCTTTGCAACAGAAAAAGTTTAATTCAAGCAATTACTTGATTCAGATCCCCAAACCTAAGTTTTTTTGTTAACCAAAAAAGATAGCTTTCTGCTTTTCTTCCTTCTCCCCTTTCCTCTGCCCCTGTATTGAATTTTTTTTTTCAGGGAGCAGGTAACTAGTTTTGACAAGTACCCACTCCCATGTCACAGGTCCCAGAAGGCTGTAGGTCCATTGAGAAAGCACAGTGCTACTCACGCATGTGGGAAGCCAGCTGTGAAGCCAGAGGAACAGAGTAGCAGCAAAGAACCGGCCTGGGTGAAGACAGTGCTTGATCCCTGGACTGGAAAGTGCATATTTACTAATAGTTGGCAACTACAGTATTTGTAGCTGCTTTTATTTTTTCTAGAGTGAAGTTCCTGTTTAAGCATGGGATGATACTGCTCAAAGTCTCTATTTTATCCTGTTAAATTATCTTCTTATCACACTTGTTCAAAAAAAAAAGACAAAACAGAAAACATGAAAATTGCGGGCTCAACATAGTTTTTCTGTTATCTGTTCCGAATATGCATTCCCCCCAATAAAAAAAAAAAAAAAAAAAGATTCACTTTCCACCTAAAATATTTAAAGACAAGAAAAAGGTTTCTGCTGATGCAGGAAGTAGAAACTTGTGTTTTACCAGACTCATTTTTCTCAATGATATCCACCACTTGTCCAACTCGCAGGTTGATTTCAGAGCTCTCTTGTTTGTCATACGGTGCCACCACTACATACTGGTCAAGGACCAAAGGATCAGCTGATGCAGAGTCTGCACCTGCCCAACAGAACAAACAAATTCGTATTTAATATAACACCTTCAGTTAGTAGGTAAGATAACGTGAGAACAATATTACTCAATATCAAGATCAGGAGGATGTAAGGAAAAAAAGTAATAACATTATCTTCATGATGATATAAGACTATACTGTATACACAGTTGTGCTCAAAAGTTTGCATACCCTGGCAGAAATTGTGCAATTTTGGCATTGATAGTGAAAATATGACTGATCATGCCAAATAATGCTCTTTTATTGAAGGGTGATGATCATATGAAGCCATTTATTATCAAATAGTTGTTTGGCTCCTTTTTAAATCAGTGATAACAGAAATCACCCAAATGGCCATGCTCAAAAGTTTACATACCCTGGAATGTTTGGCCTTGGTACAGACACACAAGATGACACACACGGGTTAAAATGCCAATTGGAGGTTAATGTCCCACATGTGTGGTTTTAAATTGCAATTAGTGTCAGTGTATAAATAGTCAATGAGTTTGTTAGCTCTTACTTGGAAGCACCGACTAGGCTAGATACTGAGCCATGGGGATCAGAAAGAACTGTCAAAAGTCCTGCGTAACAAGGTAATGGAACTTTGAAAAATTAAATGAGCTGGGCAGAAAATTGTCAGCTGAACAGCACCTGCATCCAACCAGGGCTAAATACAACAGCTGCAGCGAGAGCTTCCATCCATCCACACTAGGTAGCAAGGATGGGAACATTTTAATGGATGTAATGTCAGGTCAGTTTAAATTGGAATTCAACCTAAAAAAAAAAAAAAGCAAAAAAAAAAAAAAAGCTGAAAGTTAGGGTTTAATGACAGAAGAGACCCTATTGGTAGGAAAACTGCTTCTCCCTGCATGCGCAGCTCAACATACATTTATGGCATCGCTCTGTGCCAAGGTCATGTGACTCTTGTGTGCACACATGAGTGGGAGTGGTGCAATTACAGCCCAGCCCATCAAGTGGTTAGAAGAAGATGGAAGCATCCGTGACAGCGCAGCACTGAAGGAAGTTGTTTGGCAGGCAAGTCTGTCATACTGTGCTACTATGCTGTACATTATGCCTAATAGCTCCTGGGGACCCACTTAAAAAACAAAAATTGCAGAGTTTAATGATGCTTAAAGGCCATGTAAAGAAGAAACAGATAAGTGCCAGTGTCAATGACTGTAGCGAAAAGGATTTCAGTGAACATTTTGTACACAGTTTCAAAAACACAATTATGGAATGAGGCCTTCATGAGTTTCAGTATGGTGGTGCAAAACCAATAACCTTGTATGTGTAACATCTGTAGCAAATATGAACAAGTATCATGTTTAATGCCTAAATATCAGGCAAACCTATTTTTACATTATGGACTAGGAAAATGTTATTTCTACTGAGTTTTTACTGCCATCTAAGTGGACCTTAAATATATTTTCTTAAATATTTAAAAAAAAATAAGACCATCATCAAACATGAAAACAGATACTATAAACATTATCCCAGCATTATACATATAATTGATCTCCTCTGGTGATTTTGTGCACAGTTTCAAATGCTAAATAATGCTATAAACCAGAAGAGAACATGAGAGGAAGCTAAATCCTGTGTGAATTTATCCCCAATCTGTTCTCACACTGAATTTTCTTGTATGTGCAGTTATGTTTAGACACGACTAGAGGGCACCAGAGAACAAGAAGTACTATGACCCAACTGCTTTGTATTTCCCTGAAGACTGCTGTACAGTAGTTTTAGTATTCACTTTGTCCCACAGATAACATCTGAACCACTGATGTAATGGTTAATGGAAACCCCAATTTTGGTAAAACCTGATGTCATAAATACAGTATATACCTTTCTATTGTAATCAGCAGAAAGCCTTGTTTATTTTTACATGAGAGCCCAAACATCCAGAACCTTGTTCAGGTTGCCCTCCTGTGTAACAAAGGGGTGTCATAATGCAAATGTATGAGTTGTTCACCAAGTACACACTATTAATCCCCGCTCAACCCCAGAAAGTGAATGGAGGTACAATATAAACTAAATGGCAAATAAAAAATGTTTCTTTAACGCCCAGGCACACTGGGTGTTTGCCCAGCTCTTCTAAACACCAGGAGAAAAGCAGCGTAAAAAATGCGATCAATTAATTGGCCAGAATATTAATGACATTTTTTTTCTGCCTCTAAACTCCTGTGAACTTTTCTGTACATGGACACATAGGCTAACATTGAAGGGAATTTAGAGGCAGAAGAAAAAAAAAAAAGCAAAGCAGCATTTAAGGTCCCATGCCCATGTGTTTGCTCAGCTCTTCTACACAGCAGGAGAATAGCAGGGTCTAAAACGCGCCTAAAAGCCATGTTTTTACAAATGCGTTTAGGAGCGTCAAGCACTTGGGTGTTCATTTAATTAGCTGGCCAGAAGATCATTTACTCTGCCCATAGAAAAAAATGAACACTCAAGCGTTTGACAAGCCTATCTCTTTAGTGCATTTAGACACAGTTACACATGTTTAGTCGCATAGGTCTTTTTTTTCCCTGACAAAACGCTGCTGCACCTGAAGGCACTGGAAGTTGGCTTTTTTCTGCCACTAAAGGCCCCTGCCTCTAAGCTCCTGTAAATGCCTAGGTGTGCATTGAGGGGTGTTTAGAGGCCAAAAAAAAAAAAAAACCACACACAAAATGCCTCAAAAAACAGGGTTAAAACATCCTGTGTGCTTGAGGCCTTACTGTTACATTGGAACCAATAATCTATTGGCGGGTTGATTTTCCACAATTTCTATTCCCATGAAAATCCAGAAGTTTACGTAACCATAGGCAGTTATATGAAATGTAGCATGGAGGCCCTTGCATGTCTTTCCACCTATTGCTCTTATAGTGGTTCTAAAGGCTCGTTTTTTTCTTTAACCACTTCCCGCCCGCCTGCCCGCAATGTACTGCAGACGGGCGGTAGCTGCAGGCAAAGTACGTCGCTTTGATCTTACCCCCAACTGTCATTCGTTGTATTATTATTATACAGGATTTATATAGCGCCAACAGTTTGCTCAGCGCTGTACATTATAATGGGAGACCGTACACAAGACAGCACAGTAACAATACAATACACGAGGGGCTCGAGGGCCCTGCTCCTTGGAGCTTACAATCTAGGAGGGAGGGGAGAGTGGTACAGGAGGAAATAGCTGTGGGGGATGGAGTGGTGGGAAGAGCGGAGGAGATGGGCAATTAGGTGAGGGCGGGGTAGGCTTCTCTGAAGAGATGGGTTTTCAGGGTGCACCTAAAGGTGAGGAGGGTAGGTGACAGTCTGATGGATTGGGGTAGTGAGTTCCAGAGGATGGGGGAAGCCCTGTAGAAGTCCTGGAGACGGGCATGGGAGGAGGAGACCAGGGAACTAGAGAGTAGGAGGTCTTGTGAGGGGCGGAGAGTGCGTTTTGGGTGGTAGATGGATATCAGGTCGGTGATGTAGTTTGGGGCAGTGTTATGAACATCTTTGTACGTCAATGTTAATTTGAATTTTATGCGTTGGGCAATTGGAAGCCAGTGGAGGGATTGGCAGAGGGGGTTGGCGGACATGGAGCGGCTAGTAAGGTGGATGAGTCTGGCCGCAGAATTCAGGATAGACTGAAGCGGGGATAGCCTGTGTTGAGGTAGGCCAGCGAGGAGGGACTTACAGTAGTCAAGTCGTGATATAATAAGGGAGTGAATGAGTTGCTTTGTAGTTTCTGGAGTTAGGAACGGTCGTATTTTGGAGATGCTGCCGAGGTGGAATCTGCTTGAATTTGTCAGCGATTGGACCTGGGGCTGGAAAGGCAGATTGGAGTCTAGAATGACACCTAGTACTCTGGCTTGCGGGGTGGGGCTGAAGGTGGCGTTGTTGGTCGTGATGGAGAGGTCGGGGGGGGGGGGGCTGGGGGGAAAACTAGGACCTCGGTTTTGGCAAGGTTTAATTTGAGGAAGTGGAGTGGCATCCAGTCCGAAATGTCGTTCAGGAGGCTAGTGATTCGGGTGGAGACTTAAGGGGTGAGGCGGGGGGGTAGAGAGATAGATTTGAGTGTCATCGGCATAGAGATGGTAGTTGAAGCCATGGGAGTGTATCAGTTGACCAAGGGAGGAGGTGTAGATGGAGAAGAGAAGGGGCCCGAGGACAGAACCCCAACAGAGAGGGGTAGTGAGGGGGAGGTGGCAGCGTTATAGGTAACACTGAAGGAGCATTGTGATAGATAGGAAGAGAGCCAGGAGAGAGCGGAGTCTCTGAGGCCAAAAGCGTATAGTTTTTTGAGGAGGAGGGGGTGGTCGACCGTGTCGAAAGCCGCAGAGAGGTCGAGGAGTAGTAGCACTGAGTAGTGGCCATTGGCTTTGGCGGTTAGCAGGTTGTTGGCGAGTTTGAGTAGGGCGGTTTCGGTGGAGTGTGGGGGACAGAAGCCAGATTGTAGGGGATCAAGGAGGTTGTTGTCGGTGAGGTTGGAGCTTAGGCGATTATAGGCTAAGCGCTCAAGGAGTTTGGATGTAAATGGCAGCAGGGAAATGGGTCTAAGGTTGTTTAGGTCGGAGGGATCCAGGAAGAGTTTTTTTTAAGTATGGGAGTGATGTGCGCGTGCTTCAGAGGGGAAGGGGAATGCGCCAGTAGAGAGGGAGAGATTAAAGATGTGGGTGAGGGAGCGTAGGATGGAGGAGGAGGGTGATCGTAGGAGTTTTGTGGGGACAGGGTCAAGGGGGCAGGTGGTAAGGCGAGCTTCAGAGAAGATCTTAGTGACCTCTTCAGAGATAGCAGGGTCGAAGGAGTGGAGTGTTAAGGGGGTTTTAGTGTGAGGAATGTTGGGCGGGGTGGCGGTCTGGACAGTGGCGAGGTCGAAGACGAGTTGCGTCGATCTTGCTTTGGAAGTTGTTAGCAATCTCGTGGGCAGTGAGTGAGGTACTGGGTGGAGGTGGGGGCGGAGAGAGCAGGGAGTTGAAAGTGGAGAAGAGCCGGCGAGGACTGGAGGAGAGGGTATTGATGAGGGTAAGTAGGCTTGCTTGGCAGTGTGGAGGGAGGAAGTGTAGGTGAGGAAGGCGGATTTATATCGGGTGAACGCTTTTTGGGATCTGGTTTTGCGCCATAGTCGCTCTAGCACACGACTGCATCGCTTGAGATTTTTGGTGTGGTCATTCTGCCAGGGTTGAAGCGGTCGGGGTCTAATGTTTCGTGTGGTTAGGGCTGCTAAGGAGTCAAGAGCAGCTGACAGCGAGTTGTTATAGTAGTGGCCAGGTCAGCGCAGGACAGGGGAAGGTTACTGTTGTAAAGTTGTTCAGCTGCAGAGTGGAAGGGGGCAGGGTTCATGTTGCGGAGGTTACGGCTGGTGATGGTTTGACGTTTGGAGGGGTAGGTGTAAGAGGACGAGGAGATGGAGAAGGTGATGAGGTTGTGGTCAGAGAGGGGAGAAGGGGTGTTTGTGAGGTTGTGGGGGGTGCAGAGATGAGAGAAAACAAGGTCCAGAGTGTTCCCATCGGAGTGGGTGGTGGACTGTATGCACTGTGCGAGTGTAAAAGAAAAGGTTAGGTGGAGGAGTTGGGATGAGGCCGGGTTGTAGGAGGTGTATGTGAGCAGGTCTCAGCCAGTGATTTTGGAGATGCGGAGCTGTCTGTATTTGTAAATACAGGCACAAGATCTAGCTGGTTCTTCTCTCCCTGGAACTATTTTGTTCCAGAGAGAGAAGAAACACATCACACAAAGCAGCACACTGCACCCACACGGTAGATAGAGACATTTTAACCCCTTGATTGCCACATTTAACCCTTTGATTGCCCCCTGCCAGTGCCATTAGTACAGTGTCAGTGTACTGTATTTTTCACTGATCACTGTATTAGTGCCACTAGCGACGTCAGATAGCATCAGGGTCAGTTAGCGTCCCTCCCAGCTAGGGTCAGCTAGAGTTAGATTGCCTGCACACTATCACACTCACGCTATAGGTTGCTGATCGCCATCATTAATAGTATAGTGTTTGTACGGATCAATATATTGCTCACAAACAAAACTATACCAGTGCCCCCTTAGTATTAATGTCCCCAAAAACACAGTGTTAGCAGGATCATCCCTATTCGCTGCCAGCACTAGCGTTTAGCCCCAACGCTCCCCCCCACCCCTAACATGAAGTGCAGTGTCAGTATAATTTCTGATCACTGTCACCTGTAATATATTGCACACAAAACCGCAGTGTTCACAGAATCAGGCCTGATCTCTGTTAGCATTTGCCGGTAGTTTTTTTTGTAGCGGTTCAAGCTGTCCCTGACAGCCAGGTGCTCTTTTTCCCGTGAGTCGCACTAGGTACCTGTAAATTTAGAGTCCAAAATGTCCAACAAAAGGTACACTAGTGAAGAGGCTTAAAGGATTCTGAGCATGTCAGGTGAGAGCAAAGGGGAAGACTCACTGACACAATCAGGGAGAAGAGGTCCCTGTTAAGATCAGGCATATCCGACCCCATGAAGCTGAAGAGCTAGGATCGCATAACTTGTCTCATATGCAGCAGAGTGCCAGTACTACCTTTTGGTGAACTGGCGAGCACCAGCAGCCTAGTACATCCTGGTCTTTCACATACCATCACTGCAGTATCACTTGGTGACGTGGCAAGTCCCATAAGTGCAGTACAAGTTGGTGCGGTGGCGAGCACAAGTAGTGTCATGCAGCCACCACGAATTCGCACACAGGCCCGCAGAGCCCCTAGTGTCCTTCTGGATGTGCTTGCAAATCCTGATTGGCAACCCACAGATTCTGCAGCACCCGTACTTCCCCTATTCACTGCCCAACCCGGAATTCAGGTGGAAACAGCAAATTTAACTCCCCTTGATTTTATGAAGCTGTTTTTCACAGAAGATTTGTACAACTTGATTGTGGGTCAAAGCAATTTATATGCTCAGCAATATATCACCACAAACCCAACTTCAAACCTTGCCAGACCATTCGCATGGAAACCCATTACGGTTTCCATATTTAAAACTTTTTTGGGCCTAACCCTCAACATGGGCATTACAAAAAAGAATGAGTTGCGGTCGTATTGGTCCACAGACTCGATTCATCATATGCCCGTGTTCTCTGCTGTCATGACCAGCAATAGATATGCGATGATAATGTGCTTCATGCACTTCAGTGACAACACTCTGTCATCCTCGGGGTTACCCTGAACATCAAGGCTCTACAAAATTCGACCCCTCATAAACCATCTCACTAAGAAATTTGCAGGTGTGTATACACCCCAGCAAAACATCTGCGTGGATGAGTCCCTGATTCACTTTACTGGCTGCCTTGCATTTAAACAGTACATCCCCAGCAAGCATGGCAGATATGTGGTCAAATTGTATAAGCTCTGTGAAAGGGCCACAGGCTATACATACAAATTTATGGTATATGAGAGAAGAGACAGCGAAGTAGAGCACCCTGCCTGCCCAGACTACATGGCGAGCGGTGGCAAGATAGTTTGGGACATGGTATCGTGTTTGTTCCATAAGGGGTACCACTTATACGTGGACAATTTGTATACAAGAATGCCACTATTTAGACATTTGTTCAATCTTGGAATTGGCTCATGTGGCACAGTGCGACCTAATCACCGGGGCTTCCCCCATCGGCTTGTAAATACCCTACTTAGAAAGGGGGAGAAAGCCTGCATGAGGAATGATGAATTGCTTGCAGTGAAGTGGATCGACAAATGAGATGTTTTCATCCTCTCTTCTATTCATGCAGACGCGACAGTCCAAATTAACAAGGTATCTGACGTTGTTGAGAAACCCCTCTGTGTCCACAACTATAACCTTAACATGGGAGGGGTAGACTTCAACAACCAAATGATGAATCCGTACCTAGTTTCCCGGAAAGCGCGACACTGGTACAAAAAGTGTCTATTTCAATTGGCTATATATAATGCTTTTGCAATTTACAAAGCAACTGGACGAAGTGGATCCTTCCTAAAATTCCAGGTTGAGATCATCAAAGCCTTTTTGTATCCAGAAGGTGCTGTGGCCCAATCCTCAAATCCACACACTTTTTCTGGCAGAAATTTCTTCTCTTTATTTTCATTCAGCCCACAGGTTGCATAACAAAAAAAAAAAAAAAGAAGAAGAACATAGCATATACACCCAACAAGGACCAGCAACGCACTGGTATATCACTGGACTTTGAGTGGTTATACCAGGATGATGCCTGCAGCTATCATCCTGATATCGTTTTTTTCAGCCGGTGGTCGGCTTTCATTTAAAGCAATCCTAGTGGCTAATTAGCTGCAGGATTGCTTTTACAAGCAGCAGGAAAAGATGCCCCCCCCCCCCGCTGTCTTCCACAGTCTTTCTGGGCAGTCCTGTGCCATCGGGGGAACCTGAGAATGCAGCCGGTGTTTCTGCCAGCTGACCATAGGGCTGATTGGAGACCGGAATGGTGCCAATCATCTCTACAGTCCAAGAAATTGGAAGCTACGAGCATTTCATCACTTCAGTTTCGCAGGATATAAACAGCGCCATTTGTAAATTAGGAAAGCATCTGATCACACCAATCTTGGTGAGATTAGATAATGTATGGGTAGAGGAAATATCTAGATTTCTCAAAAAAGAATATATGACAATGCCAATTGAAGTTATAGGGGATATTTGTATTCCCTGTGATAGCACTAAAAGTGATCAAAAATTTTTTTTAAAAAAATGAAAGGGACAGTGTAAAAATAATTTTAAAAAATCTAATTAAAAGTAAAAAAAAAAAAAAGAAGCACCCTGTGCCAGTATGTAGGCAGCGGTTGCACCATGCATGTGAGGTATCACCGCGAACGTCAGATCAAGGCAGTAATTCGAACAGTAGACCTCCTCTGTGAATCTAAAATGGTGTCTTGTAAAGGCTTTTAAAGCGTTGCCTATGGATATTAAAAATGTATGAAGCTTGTCGTCCTTGAACGGGGCATGCGCAGTTTTAAAGCATGTCATGTTTGGTATCTATTTACTCGGCATACCATCATCTTTTATATCTTACCAAATAATTGCCTAATATATTGTGTTTTTGTGCATTAAAAGTAAAAAAAATGTATTTTTTTTTAAAAAATCAGCGTTTGAAAAATCGCTGTGCGAGTATTATGTCACATAAAAAATTGCAGCACCCACCATTTTATTCACTAGGGTGTCTGCTTTAAAATATATATATATAATAATGGTTTGGGGGTTCAAAGTAATTTCCTAGCAAAAAATACAGATTTTTTTTCATGTGAACAAAAAGTGTCAGAAAAGGCTTGGTCTTCCGGTGATTAGAAGAGTGAGTGATGTGTGGCATAAACTTCTAATGCTGGCCATAAAATGCCCCCACCCCCCAAAATGACCTCTTTTTGGAAAGCAGACACCCCAAACTATTTGCTAAGAGGCATGTTGAGTCAATAGAAGAATTTATTTTTTTATTACAAGTTTTTGGAAAATGACAAAAAAAAAATTTTTTTTTTTTTTTACACAACATTCTCACTTAAATGATTTATTGCTCACACATGCCATGTGTATATGTGGAATTACTCTCCATTAAGTATGGGGATACCACATGTGAGAGACTTTTTGTCAGTCTAGCCAAGTACAGGACCCCAAAATCCAATAAGCACCTTCAGGCTTTTAAGGGGCTTTATTTCCTCATTACACTTCTATACTATCACAGTTTTGGATTCCCTGAAATGCCAGGATAGCACCAAACCCCCCATATGACCCCTTTTTGGAAAGCAGACACCCCAAGGAATTTGATAAGAAACATGGTGAGTATTTTGCAGATCTCGTTTGTTGCCACAAGTTTTTGGAAAATGAAGAAAGAAAACAAAAACATTTTTACTTTTCTTTTATTATTCAAAACCTTGTGAGAAAAAATGAGATCTGCAAAATATTCATCATGCCTCTTTTTAAATTCCTTGGGGTGTCTACTTTCCAAAAAGGGTCTTTTGGGGGGGGTTTGGTGCTATCCTGGCATTTCAGGGCCTCTGAAACTGTAATAGGTAGTGAGGAAGTGAAATGAGGAAGTTACGTACCTTCAGGCTTTCAAAGTGGTCATTGGATTTCAGGCTCCTGTATGTGGCTAGGCTCCCAAAAAGTCTCACACGTGTTATCCCCTATACTTGGAAGCAGAATGTATTTTGGGGTGTAATTCCACATATATCCATGGCTTGTGTGAACAATATATAATTTAAGTGACAACTTTGTGTTAAAAAAAAAAAAAAAAAGTTTTTGTCATTTTCCAAAGACTTGTGGGGAAAAAAAAAACAAATCTTCCATGGACTCAATATGCCTCTCAGCATATAGCGTAGGGTGTCTACTTTCTGAAAAGGGGTAATTCGGGGGTGTTTGCACTGTCCTGATATTTTATCACCTCAAGAAATATGATAGGCAGTCAGCAAGTAAAAACTGTGTAAATTCCATTATCTATACCGGTTTGTAGATGCTATAACTGTCACACAAAGCAATCAATATACACTTATTGGGATTTTTCTTTACCAAAAACATGTAGCAGAATACATTTTGGCCTAAATTTATGAAGAAATGTGAGTGTTTTTGGATATTTTTTATGACACAAATGAGAAAATATTTTTTTTCAAAATTTTTCAGTCTTTTTTTGTTTATGGCGCGAAAAATAAAAAGCGCACAGGTGATCAAATACCACCAAAAGAAAGCTCTATTTGTGTGAAAAAAAGAACTAATTTCATTTATGTACAGTATTGCATGACCGTGCAACTGTGAGTTAAACTAGTGCAGCGCTGTATAGCAAAAAATAGCGTATCTATACCAGAGTTTGTAGACACTATAATTTTCACACAAAGCAATCAATATACACTTATTGGGATTTTTTTTTTTACCAAAGACATGTAGCAGAATACATTTTGGCCTAAATTTATGAGCGTGAAAAATAAAAAGTGCACAGGTGATCAAATACCACCGAAAGAAAGCTCTATTTGTGTGAAAATAAGGACATACATTTTTTTGGGTACAGCATTGCATAACCGCACAATTACCAGTTGAAATAGTGCACCGTTGTATGGTGGTCCCTCCATCTTGCCGGGTGGCCCCCAGAGCAAGCTGCTTGCTTTGGGGGCACTTGCGAGCTCCTAAGCAGCCTCTATGTCTCCATTGGACAGACAGAGCATGACTCAATCCCGCCCCCCCACTCCTTCCTCACTGGCTCTGACTGAAAGCCGCGGGGGGTCAATGGCTCAGCCAGTGTCTCAGCCAATGAGGAGAGAGACCTGGGAGAGCCGCTGCTCTCGTGCACATCGCTAGATCAGGATAAGGCTCAGGTAAGTATGAGGGTGGCTGCAGGAGGAACTGCACAATGAAGGTTTTTTTTTTACCTTTATGCACAGAATGCATGAAGGTAAAAAGTCTTCAGCCTTTAGAACCACTTTAACTCAAAAAAATTCTGTTCAAACTAAGTAAAGCTAAATAAAGAGTTATATCTTAATCTTTGCATCAGTGTCAGAGGAACTTGTCTTAGAGATAGAAAATTTTTTACAAGAGTGTCCCCCCCCCCCCCCCCCCAGTTGAGATGGATGGCAGTTGCAAGTCCATTTATACAGCTCTTTTCACATTTCTCCTTTGCAAATACACGGTAAACCGCATATGCTATTTTGCCATGTTTCCGATTCGGTTTCTGGCTGCCTGACATCAGCTGACATCTGGATGCCTGACATCTGTGAAAAAAGGATGTGCGATTAATAAAAAGCAACCGTGTATGCGTTTTCCCTTTCATTTCAATGGGGAGGTGTGTTTTTAGTGCCCCAAACATGCAGGGACTTTTAAAACTGCAACTGACTGGTAAGAAGCGTTCCATAGGATTTAAAGGTTATTGGGTTTTTTTTCTGCTTTTTGTGAGGCAAAAACAGAAGAAAAACTAATCAGTGTAAAAGGGCCCTAAAGCAGGGCTAATCAATGACAGTTCAATTTTACCTTTTTGGTCTACAGTAAGCCAAATGAAATGGAGGTGAATGTTCTGACATTTTTAACTGATGTGATTAAGTTATAATGAGCACAGTGAAACAAAGCTAGGTTTTTGTTCACATTATGATAACAATTTTTTCTACAATCTGGGTAATAAAGCAAACTTTAAAGCAGATCTTCACCCTGAAGCAAAAATTCCCCTCCGCTACACACAAATAGGGCACTTTTTTATTAATTTCTTTTTTTTTTTTCAACTAAAAGATTTCTGGTCCTCTGCCCCATGCATGTCACTTGTCCAGGCCAATGACATGCACTATACCTAATGTGCCTCCTGGGCCATGCACGTCACATAACCCAGGAGGCATAGTCCTTCACTGACAAAGGAGGGGGGGGGGGTGACATAATGCCTCTTCACAGCCTGCCAAATACCCTATGAAGAGCAGTCTACTGCACATTGGTCTACAGAGGGCTAATGCAAACAAGCTCTACGTTTATATACAGTATTAAAAAGGAAAAAAAAAAAGAATGAAGGGGAAAAAGGAGTTAGAAGTCAATTGGGGTTAATCAAGGATGTAATGAGCAGTGTTCTACTGCTACTTTGATGCCCAGTCTACTGCATTCTGTGTGTCATTTACTGACACAGAATAAGGATGGTGGTCATACTAGCAGCTATGCTGATTGCACTGAGAGATCTGCTAAGTAAATTCTGCAGGGTTTGGCTGACATTTTGACAGCCTGGTCCTGCAAAGAGCAGGAGATGGCCAGGTCAGGGGAGGGGCAGAGGCAATAGAGACTAAGGCACCAGCCTTACCCCCACCACTGCAACACCCAAGGTGAAGACCTCCAGCTCCTGTCTGGTCTAAAAACTGCACATAATAAATTAAGATTGATCAGGGTTTCTCAACCAGGGTTCTATGGAACCTTAGGGCTCCTTGAGCAATTTCTGCCTCTCAGATAAGTTCCCACTGACACCATTTATATCTTTATAGCCATCGGTAAGGGGGTTATTATTCCTAATTAAAACTAAAAATTCTTCCTGCGCCTAGTGAAACACTCTACTACAGGTTCTATCCTGCTGCTGTGCACTGTGATCAACACAAATAATGAAAAAATAGAGAAAAACAGTGCAAACATAGACCTCTAAATAAAATCAATATACAAAGTGCAAACATAAATGAAAAATTGATCAATAGTGAAGTCCATCAAGATAAACCAAAGTTCAAAAAATATCAAAAAATATTTGTGCAAAAAGAAATATTTTTCAAATTCTTCTTCTATTATAAAGGAACTTCCACCTTCCACCCGTGAAAACCAATATCAAATGCACTCACCAGATATAGGTGAATAAAACGCCTCTTAGGAATTTATGGGATCCTAAACCCTCTTTCGTATCCACTCTATAGGAATCCTCCTCTCCAGCATAGGCTCCACCATCCGACCAGGGAGAAAAAAATCTCAGATAGTGTAATATTGTAAGACACCATTCATAAGTGAAATCAAGGATTAAGGCCACTCACATTAAATTCACTTTAAAAAGGCATATTTATTAGGACCAGCTTCTTTCAGATGAACAGTAGATGCAAGGCAACCTCCCACGGAATCTCACATCACAGCTCCAGGTTACAGCAGAAGCTCTACAGAGACACCGCATATACAGATCCCAAAAGATGGCCGCTGGAACGCACCGCTCAGCGTGCGCTCCACTCACCGGAAGTGACGTCAGACGTACGGAATAGAAACCGGAAATGCGTCAACGCGTTTCGCCCCTCCCATCGGGCATTCTCAAGACCTTGTCTTGAGAACGCTCGATGGGAGGGGCGAAACGCGCTGACGCATTTCCGGTTTCTATTCCGTACGTCTGACGTCACTTCCGGTGAGTGGAGCGCACGCTGAGCGGTGCGTTCCAGCGGCCATCTTTTGGGATCTGTATATGCGGTGTCTCTGTAGAGCTTCTGCTGTAACCTGGAGCTGTGATGTGAGATTCCGTGGGAGGTTGCCTTGCATCTACTGTTCATCTGAAAGAAGCTGGTCCTAATAAATATGCCTTTTTAAAGTGAATTTAATGTGAGTGGCCTTAATCCTTGATTTCACTTATGAATGGTGTCTTACAATATTACACTATCTGAGATTTTTTTCTCCCTGGTCGGATGGTGGAGCCTATGCTGGAGAGGAGGATTCCTATAGAGTGGATACGAAAGAGGGTTTAGGATCCCATAAATTCCTAAGAGGCGTTTTATTCACCTATATCTGGTGAGTGCATTTGATATTGGTTTTCACGAATGGAAGGTGGAAGTTCCTTTATAATAGAAGAAGAATTTGAAAAATATTTCTTTTTGCACAAATATTTTTTGATATTTTTTGAACTTTGGTTTATCTTGATGGACTTCACTATTGATCAATTTTTCATTTATGTTTGCACTTTGTATATTGATTTTATTTAGAGGTCTATTATTCCTAATGTCCACAGTTGTAAGAAGCATTCGTGCCACTGACCATCACCCTAAGGCATCATGAGTTGCAAGTACTTTTTAGCAGGATGTCCGTGAGACCAAAAAGCTATTTCAAGTGTGCATCTCTGTCGAAAAGGTTGAAAAAATATTTGTAACTCTATTCAGCCACTCTTAGCATCTAGACACCCTAAGCCAGACTGCTTGACAACACTGGTGACCTTGCTTTTTTCCTCTGCATTTGAAGAACACAGCACAGTCAGCCATAGGGATGAGCTTCAGGTGTGGGTTGAACAAAACTTCGATCCAAACCCTGCCTGTCCACAGTTTGGCAACAAATTAGCTATATTTGCCCAGTTATTTTTCTAATAAACTCGTTCATTGATGCGGCTGTTATTATTTGCTTTTTACCTTTTGATGATGGAATTGACTTATCTGAACCTGGAAGCCCCCAGATATATACCCCCCCCCCCCACAATGTGAATGAGTACAGGGTATATAGTATTCCTTTCTACTCATTCACCAAAAAAAAAAAAAAAAAAAAAATATATCTTTCAGCGTAACCCATCAGCAGGCATTGCTCATCTTGATTTACATCCATATTAGTGCATGACATTTATGTGGAGATGTTATCTCACCACCACAATGATGCTGTCCAGCCACTATTATGCCTGTCACTGCTGAAGCAAACACACAGCTGGGAATTCTGGGTGATGTCATTTATCATGGCTATATCTGGTCAATGTCTTCACCCAGGATACCCAGACCATTTCCAAACAAGCCGGTGGAGATCTGTCATTTGACCAGGGTAGTGCTACCAGATCCCCTGGTTTGTTGATAAATAGAAGACAGAGGGGATCTGTCATTTACCAGCAATACATCACTTTTAAAAGGGGTACAGCCTATTGCTCGGCAACTTTAGATGCACATTTAAAGTAGGGAAAAATTACAAAGTAAACACACCTTACAGCCTCATCCCCTACCCTCCTCCCCATCACCGCCCGAACCCACTGCAGTAAAATCATTGGGTATACAGTTTATGTAGCCTGGTGCAGTGGTCCTGGGGTTTGACAACTGCAAATGTACCCGTGGGCAGTGCCTAGCTAACCATGCCTTTTTTTTTTAATCAACAGCTTGCAAATCAACTCTGGAAAAAAAAAAGGCTAGAAAAAAATGGCTCCCATAGACCTTTACGGCGTTCTTATTATGTTCTGGTTTAGCAGAAGAGAAGAGTGAGTGTGCTTAGGTAGACTACATATGATGCAGAGTTCCCATGACTGAAAGAACTAAACTCCAGTGTATGAAAGGGGCAGTGTAGGGACTGTAAGGCTGTGGAAAAAATGCTAGATGATGCAGGACGCGTTCCTGACTGCCAGGAAATGCGGCGCACACTGTCTGACTTGCTGCAACCTCTGCAGAAAATGCATAGTGTGCAGTGAAAACAAAGAAAGCAATTTTAGTACAGGAGAGGAACTTCAAGACTTGGGATAAGGCTGAAATTCAGCTTTTAACTATGGACTATGCCCCAAACTGAAAGTTGTGGAACTGCTTACTCCCTCTAATCTTTAAAGTTTTTTTAAAATGGACCCTGATTCAAAATAAAACAGGAATGCAAGACACTTACTTACAGCTGCAACATATACGAATCACATACACAACATAACAAGTATACAAGAGTCTAAAAATACTAAAACACACAATAATGATGAAGTAGAACAAAAATGATATACTGCCCCCCCCACGCATGAGTCTGCATGTTCTCCCTGTGTTTGTATGGGTTTCCTCGAAGTACTTCGGTTTTTTCCCCACACAAGACACTCTGGTACATTAACTGGTTCCTTGTCCAAAATGACTCTAATGCAAAATTGGCTTTCCTATGTGTTATTACATGCCAGTTCCAAGCTGAGAAAATGGGGAGGGTTGAGAAAATGGGGAGGGTTGAAAAAAGAAAAAACAATTTGCAAAGAAAATTCTATGAAAAAAGGATTTCAAGCATCTCAGACATAGTGCCCAGAGAGCTAGCCCACATAATCACTGACAATTTGCGATAGAGGATTTATACATTTACAGTACAATTACATATAGATAAATACCAAAAGAGGGTCAGAGAGGTAGAAGTATTACCAGGGATTGCATCCAGTAATATGCCCCAACAGGCATATTTTGATATGACCCTAGGCCTAAAGTCATGTGGCCACATACTATAAAATATTATCTAGATCAGGAGTTCAATATACACTTTTCAATATGGGACCTCACAATGAAAATAGGGCTCCAAATGCACATGTACATGAGTTTTTTGTAGCATTTTAAGCTACTTTTCCTACTCGTAAAGCACAAGTGGTTGCAATAGCATCTTAAAGAAACTCAACGCAAATCCATGAGCAACTCAAAGACAAATAAAACAACTCAACAGCAAATGACATCAAACTGCATTTGACTCACTTCAAAATCTGATACCTGAGCCCAAAATCAAATGGCTCTCAGATATGAAAATAAGACATAACCTTCCTTCTGAGGTTAAGATTATTACAAAGTGTGCCGCACAAGGCTTAGCAAACCCAAGCAATGTTCTTACCGAGTTTCCTTCTTCCAATGGGCTCTCTGAAAAAGAAATGAAAATCTGTTATTAGCAATGGATAGAGATATCGCCATTTAAACCTTATTTTTTGCCCAGACACAATGATTTAACTGCAATTAATTACAAACTAATCAGAGAAGGACTGTTTTAAAGCATCAAAAAAGAATACAGTGGATCTAGTGCAATAGTTGAAAACCATCCCCGATTTCTAGGAACAGTCCCAACCTTTGAAATATGGCTCTCAGTAGTGATCTACTGTCATAAAATCCATAATTTTCTGTATGCTGCACATGATTACCTGTAATCTGTTTTAATGTACACACAAGCATCTTTTAAAATGCTGCACAACTATATTTCTGGATAAACAAGTGGTAACATGCATTTTGGGCTTGCCCCTAGAGCAAACAATTATGAGCAGCTGTGGTGTGTAACAGCGACCCACACCTAGTTAACTACTTAACCGTAAACACCTGAATGGGTATTCTTTGGCAAAATGGACTTTGCTGGTTATAAAAGCTTTACACAACTCCTCAATATCTTTTTTGTGACTAAAAAGACCACGGGCTCAATTGACTAAAATTATATCGTATACACTATTTGGGTCAGTTATCCAAATATCACATTCAATAATGAAAATGTCAATTCATGGCAGGTTTACGAAGTATTTACCGAGGGAGGAGGGTGGGCTGGGGGGCAGGAGCTGGCAAAGCACTTTGTCCCTGTGTTGATGAGAGCAAGGGCCTCTTCCCCACAACCCTGTCCTAGTGTCTGTGGGGGTGTGGGGGATAATTTTTCAGAATCTGGAAGCCACCTTAAACAAGGGGGCCCGCAGATCCCAGTCCACCTGATATAAATGGGTATGGGGTACATAATACCGCTACTCATTCACCCCCTAAAAAATATGACAAGTGTAAATAAAAACAGGGGCCCTTTGCTAAGTTCCCCCCTAACCCCCCCCCCCCCCCCCCCTCAATCATTAGGCTAGGGTCATGAGGAAGAGGCTCTTGGAGGACAAGGTGTTTTGTCAGGGTGGACCAACTCCCCCATGTTGAGGCTTGGTACGGTTTCGGGGTTGGCCACATGCTCATCCCCCCACATCCTGGCCTGCCAAGCTGCGTGCTCTGATAAGGGTCCAGTATGGATTTTGGGGGGACCAGATTTTTTTTCTTTTGGCGTGAGGTTCCCAAAGGGCCTGATATGGATTGGCAGGTGGAAGCCACATGCAATTTTTTTTTTTACTGTCAGCTCTTTTGTTTACATTCTACTGTTATCAGGGAATCCTCACAAACAGCAGAAATGAATCATGGTTGGTAGGAAGCTGGTGGGTTCCCTGACCTGAACGGTTACATTTAGCATTGGTAGCAATACCACTGCTAAATGTTTCAGTATCCACTGCAGCCTGTCTGTGGTAAAATAAAATGCATAAATGTACATTAAATATGACAAAATAAAAGAACTCATGCTGTAGTTAACAAGCTTTTTTGTGAATTGCATGTTCCTGAGTGATATGCCGCATGAGTTATTTCAGCGCAAATAATCATGCAGTATTTAATTCTTAGTGAATTGAGCCCTATTTTACATAAGTGGATTTATCCTGATTTTCACTCTGTTTTGTAATTTCTTTTGGCAAAATGTAAATGAGATAAATGCATTCTTACTAAAAAAAACTCTAAATACTGTATTTCTTCTGAAATTGCTGCGGGGTAAGTTTAGTTAAGGCAGCTCTGCAGCAAAGTACAACAGTTCCTACAGACAAAGCTGAATGTTTTAGCCAAAGAAAAGCATCCCACCCACCCCCCACAAAAACAAAACAAAAAACAGTGGTTTCCCCTGATTTGCAGCTGTGTCACTGGAGACAGCTGAATATTTTCCTAGTAGTGTAGATCATGAAGTAGGAATCCTGAATAGCAGCCAAATGCCTTGTATTTAATATACTTCACAAATGTCTATCCATTTCTATGCATTTTCTTGGCTATATAAAATGTGTGAAAGTGCTTGGACAGAAAGCACAAATACACTGAATGATGACAGATACAGTGCTGGAGTGCACATTCTTAACCACTCTAACTGGAACAAAATGGTGTTTGATTGATGCAGCTGGTCTTTCCAGTGTACAAGAGTTTACCATAGAACTCTGCCCATCTGAATTCATCCATAAACTTGGGGTACTACCAATATAAGTAAATGGACTACAGAGTGTTGAATAAAATGGACAACATGTCAATGGAGAATATCCTGCGTATACCTTTACAATTCCTATGAGTTCAATCACATATTTTGCTATACTGATGCAGAGAAACTTTTAGATCCATTCACCAACATCACACATCATGCACTAACCATTCTCTGGCAGTACTTCCATTTTTAACCACCATTTTTATTAACTATCCAGTGAACAGGCTACCGGTGTTGACTTGACACACTGAACCTAGTTTGCAAAGTACATGTCAAGTTCTACTATGGCCAACAACTACTGAAGCCTGTGTCTGTAAAATGGTTTTATCTGCCACAAGATATGCAATTTTGTTCAGTCTATATGATAATACACATAATTTTGCCACACTGCATAGTCAGGTGGGAGACTTCAATTTTACTATTCTCAGATATCTAAAGCAGCTTGGTCACCCCACTATCACCTTCTGAATGGACAGAGAGTGCATCAGCACCCTTAAGTTAACATTTTATGAGAGAATTTAAGTGGTTGTAAAGGGTCAAGGTTTTTTACATTCATGCATGCCCCCAGCACCCTCAATACTTACCTGAGCCCCATCACGATCCAGTGATGTGCACGACACCCTTGGCTGTGCCGGGTCTGTGGCTCCTCATTGGCTGAGCCAATGGCTCCTGCTGCTGTCAATCACAGCCAGTCAGACAATGAGGAGAGAGAGGGGGTGGGGCCAAGCCGCTGCTCCATGTGTGAATGGCACACGGAGCCTCTGATGATGTGCAGGAGCACGAAAGGCCTTAGGAGGAGCCAGCAGAGCGTGACATTCAGCCGCCTGGAGCCACGAGGAGGCCCGGCGGCCATCTTACTTTTGGGTCAGTTACACTCCCATTCATTGTTCACTGTCACAGTGTTTCTGCCCTGTTTTTTAAGTTCAAAAAATTTTTTGGAATAAACGTTTTTGCTTTTTACATACTACACTATGAGGTGTTTTTTGGCTCCTATCTGGAGCTAACATATTTCAGGTAATTCCATTTCTCATCTTCACCACCGGAGGGAGTCCCTTACTTATCATTCACCCAGTCTTAAGGGGATTTCTGGATCTGGAAGTTGTCCATTACACTGAGATCATCTGTTCCTGGATGGCTATCTATTGTCCCCGTATGATGGATTTCCAGTGGTCATACTACACATGCGCTTTTATATAGCGCGTCCGGTGAGTGCGCAATTTTACTGTTGGATCCTGGTTCTTTTCACTTCATGCAAGATCCTGCGTTTTATTTGGACATTATTATTTATTTGATATATTCATCTGATATATTTATTTTTGCTTATTATATTTGTGTTTTAGTTCATTTGAGACACATATTTATTAGCGCCGCACTTCTTATATTCTTGTGTATTTTGAGGGTTTTGCTGTGATTACCTTGAGTGCATTGGCTGCTGTTGAGAGAGCGCTCACTTTTTTATTTTTTCTTCACCAATGCAAGCTGATTGCTCTGGAAGCACCTGATAGGAGGGCGGGCAAAGACAGCCTGCGGGGGACCCAAGAAGAGGAGGATCCTAGTCTGCTCTGTGCAAAACCACTGTACACAGTAGGCAAGTACAGACATGTTTGTTATTTTCCAAAAATAAAAAAATAACCTTTAGAATTGCTTTAAGGGCTGCAATCACCCAGAATCATGCAGTTCAGGAAAAAGTGAAAATCACAAGCTTTTATCTGCATACCAACAGCCAGACAAAGGGAATGGGCAGAGGTAAGCAATGGCAATTCCCACGCTTCTTTCCTCAACAAAACACAAGACAATATAGACTGACTCTTCTGTCTCTTCATGTAATCTCAGACAGACACGATGACAGACATGATATCGAGATCAGAGCTCTGTGGGGGCAAAACCATAACTTCTAAGACTCCTTGTTCTTCTTTATGTTGATGATAGTTCTTGTTGTCCTGCTGCAGAAAAACTGTGGGGCCAATCATGCCTCCTTCATGGTATGGCATGATGGATAAGTATCTGCTTGTATTTCTCAGCATTGAGAACACCATTGATCCTGACCAAATCTCCAACTCCATTTGCAGAAATGCAGCCCCAAACTTGCAAAGATCCTCCACCGTGCTTCACTGTTGCCTGCAGACACTCATTAGTGTACCAATCACCAGCCCTTCGGCAACAAACTGCCTTCTGCTACAGCCAAATTTTTCAAATTTAGACTCAGTCCAGGAATACCTGCTGCTAATTGTCTGCACCCCAGTTCTTATTTTTTGTGCATAGTTAAGTCCCTTAGCCTTGTTTTCATGTGGCAGGTATAGCCTTTTGGCTGCAATTCTTCCACGAAGACCATTTCTGGCCAGACTTCTTCGGCCAGTAGATGGGAGTACCTGGGTCCTACTGGTTTCTGCCAGTTCTGTGCTGATAGCACTGCTGAAAGGGAAGTAAGTATGTCTTCATCTGCTTGTTTCCTTGGCCATGCACTGCATGTACGGTCCTCAATGTTGCCCATTTTTCTGAGCTTCTGCAAAAGAGCTTGAACAGCATCATTTTGAAACCCCAGTTTGCTTTGAAATCTTTGCCTGGCAGAGACCTTGCAGAAGCAGTATAACTGCCTTGTGTCTTGTTGCTGTGCACAGTCTTGAATTGTGCTCAGTGAATGAATTGAGACATGAAACGGTCTTCCACAACCTCACCTTAGTAGCAGAATTTGCTTGTTCTTCACCCAGTTTTAAACCTCCTACATAGATGTTTCAGTTAACGACTGGTTCAACCTACATATGAAATTGATGATCATTAGCACCTGCTTGGTATAATTGATTAATCATACACCTGACTCTAATGCACAAAGTGTGCAAGTGTAAGAAATGATGCAAAATGGAAGCTAAAGGGTAGGCCAGGGAAGCCTGGTGAGGAATGTAGGTCATTCTTCCTTTAAGAAGTTGATCTGGTCGTAAGATTCCTCTGCATTTATACTTGAAACATAGTGAACTGGAGCGATTTTCACGCGTTTTCATACAACGATTTTAAGCTTTGGCGTTTTTTTATTAGCCAATAGAGAAAAAAATAATCTGTTGCATCATGTAGGTTTTTCAGATTTTCCATCAGCTTTTATTTCTTTTTTTATTATTCACTTTTTTTTGTTGTTAGGGCAGGGGGCTAGAATGAAGGTTAGGTTAGGGTTAGAATTAGGGGTTTGGCTTAAGATTACGGTTAGGAATAGGGGGTTAATATTTTATTTATTGTCTTATTATTTATGTTTTTTTGTTAAGGCTTTAATAATAATAATAATTATAAATGAACAAGTAAATTCTAAATAAATACACAAATATAAAATAAATAAATGCAATAAATTAATACTATGTAATAATAATTAACCCCTAACCTTAACCCCCTAACTCTTAAAAATAATATTATTATTATTAATAATAATAATAATAATAAAACACCTTAGCTCAGTGGATTGCGTTAAAAAAGGCCTGGATTCTTTCCTCGATACACAGAATATTACTGGATACTAACATTTATAGGTACAGATGATCCAGAGAATATCAGATTTCCTCTCAAGGGATCAGGAAGGAATTTTTTTCCCTGCAGGAGCAAATTGGATCATGCTTTCCTGGGTTTTTTTACCTTCCTCTGGATCAACTGTGGGTATAGGATTTTTTTTTTTTTAATGGTTGAACTGGATGGACTTTTGTCTTTTTTTCAGCCAGACAAACTATGTAACGCTAACACTTTCTGAAATATACCCCCCACCTTTAATGGAATAAGGTTGTATCTGGAACTGTTAACAGTGGTGTTGCACTTCAATTTCAACTCTTCCAACCAAGGGAGAGACCCCAGTAATCAACCTGGTGCTTTAGAACAGGACAAAGAAGCCACCAAAGGGGAAGATGCTACCAAGGAACATTGGGCCTAAGTTTGAGGGTGTGGGAATTCAATACCAGTCCAGCAAAGCAAGTGGCACAACTAGTGACCTACAAAATTGGTATCTAGACCAAATAACCAGGTGTGGTAAAGAGAAAAACCAGTGGGACACATACAAACAGGTCCAACAGGAAAGACCAGTTGTCTACATGGGCCTCATAAGCCTCATTCCTTACTCTTAGGAATTAGATGCATATGAGAGCCCTCACAGCACGAAACCTATCAGCCAAATAGCTCGGGAGGCTGGTTAAAAAAAAAAAAAAGAAAAAAAAAAAAAAAAAAAAAAAAGAAGAGGCAACTCCCCTTGAAGTAAGACTAACACGGGCAGACAAAGATGAAAACATACTGCAACCCAGACTGGTGCAAAAGACAGATGAGACAAAGATGAGTGGGGGACTCATCCGTTTAAACACCAATATCTCTGGGTTTGGCAGGGAACACTGCAACCCTGCTTAACCTTGATTCAGAGAAAACATGGTTCCAAGAAGCATTGGACCCACCCTGATCCAGCAAAACTTCCTCAGCCAAGGAACGAAGGGCAGAGATCTTAGCCCAACTGGTAAACACATTATTCTGATTAGGGACAGAAACAAAGTCCTATCTCTCAGTGATCAGGTCCAATGAAGGCCTCAGATGTACTCTATATCGCCCCTTTTCTGTGTAGAGACTGTAAGTAAAGTGGTGCCAGATGGTGATGCTTAGTCTCTAAGGATACAGTGTGATCAAGCCTAGCACACACTGCACCATCCAGCACAAGAGCCCGGCCACTCGAAAGGGAAAGCTCGCAGAGCTTTTCGAGATGGTAGCCCAGGAATACATGAGCATTGTCCAAAAGGAGACCAAGTCAGAATACTGTGTCACAGAAAGATTCTCCAGCAAAGTAGGAACAGTCTGCTCTGGGGAATTAAATGTATACCCCAGACATGAGGACATACCAACAAGTGAATTTCTTTCACAGCAGGGTGAGAAAACATCCCATTCATCACAAAAGAATGACAGGCTGCACTAGGAACTTCTTGATCTACACAGACCCTCTAGATGTCTAGGCACCTAGTCATAGGAGAGGCTGCAAGATAACAGAAAAAGAACAGACTACATTGGAAGGTTAGTCCGTCAGCATCCTAAAAGCCCTAAAAGGGAGGTACCATCTTTCTGATAGATAAGGAAGGGATCAATGCCCTAAAAGAACGTGGCCTCTTAAGTTAAGATTTAAGATGAATAACTTTGCCCAATTGTCATGCCATATTGAGGATATCCGGAAACTGCTCTAGGATCAACATAGGGTCAGTGTTCTGAGTAGCAGAAGCGACCTCTGGAGGATCCTGCAAATTCAAGTCCTTGTTGGGGAACGGACAGTGGAAACTGATGCCTGCTGACCTCAAAAAGGTCAGGGGGTCCCTCTGAGAAAGCTGAACAACCAGAGGGCTGCAAATAAATCTGAGGGGAAAAAAATGCCCCTGAGGGAAGAAGAGTTACTACATACAGGGCACTGCTCCTGAAGACAGGTTTTTCCTAGAATAGGCAACAGGGCTACCAGGGTGTGGAAGATCCAGCACAAAAGCACTAGATAAAAGGTGAGGGGCATCTGAAAATACCAGACACAAGGGCTTAGTCTGTGAGCTACAGTTGGTAACTAAAGCCCACAGTTGTCGAGAAGACACACTATCAAAGGACCCCTCCAGATGTGTAAACAGCCTTGTGACAAACCCAACCAGGACAGGGTCTTTTAAGGGAGACTGCAGGCTAGCCTCTTGCCTACTGACTATGGGCCCTGGTGTTTGAGGGGGCTCTATTCTTTGGGAGATGTGTGCCTTGGGTACCTTTTGGAGTAGTTTTACTTTCTCCCCAAAACACACAGACTCAGAACTGGAGGACCAGGGCACAGATTTGGGGTCTCTGTGCCCAAACCAGCATTGACTGCTTCAACTTCCCTCCTAGACTCCCTCCTAGAGCAGATGTTAATATAATCAGCTCAAAACAACCTGAAGCTGAGGTCTCTTGTTGTAATCTGTTTATTGAGGTGTGATGTGTTTACCGTTGTGTATGTGTTCCATTGTTAATTTAGTTAATTGAGTCACCTATTGTTTCTGTCTGGTGGCTCCTTAAGGTTCCTACATGATGGTATTAGTCTTGTGTCAACTTGACCTCATTATCTAATCAGTGTGGGCTATTTATCTCAATATGTAATATTTGTTTTTATTGTTCAAATGGGGAATGCCCCTATTTCTAAAGTGTACAAAAACCTTTATTTCTGTTCAATAAACAGTTCCAGTTTACACACTTTAGCTAGTAGTGCAGCGCTTCAAATACCCCCCAATAAATAGAATACAATTACATATAACACGCTCAAATGGGGTAACTCAATTAGCTAAAATATACATATAACCACATATGCGTAAACAGTGACTAGAAATGGGGATGATACACTGGATGCCTTGGCTCCTGACCACCGCTGGGTACGTCACTCATCAAGATGATATAGGATATAGAAAACTCTGATAGTGTAGTATTTCCAGATAATCAGTGCTTTATTGTAAATTAAAATAGCACTTACATTAGGTGAGCACTACAGTGCTTCCCTCCATAATGCAGCAAGATCTAACAGGTGTTCCTCCTCACATGCATGGGTGCACTGCATGGGTGAACTGGCCTCACTGACAGGTGTACCAAAATGGCGGTTGTACCGGAAGTACGCCAACGCTCACCGGATGCTGTGTTCTCATGTATCTACGTCACCGCACTCGTGACTTCCTCAGGATATCCTCAGGATATCCACTATCAGAGTTTTCTATATCCTATATCATCTTGATGAGTGACGTACCCAGCGGTGGTCAGGAGCCAAGGCATCCAGTGTATCATCCCAACCTGATGTAATACTCGGAGGAGCTTGTCTGGCAGCATTTGTGGTTAAGATCCCACTAGTGATCTTGAAGGCGTGTAGGCCCTTTTGGGTCGCTTTATTAAGGTGAGGGGGCAATTCAGCCAGAGGAGGATTGTCACTCACCATCACCAGAGTTTTGTCTATGCACTTTGCATGAAGTTTTACTGCGTTGCAGGCACCACCACTTACTATTTGAGAACTTTATTCACGTTTGAATCATTTACCTACCTCACACACCATTTTACAGAGTGGGAGTGAGGGGGGCACGGCTACTGTTATTACGATTTCTAGTCACTCTTTACGCATATGTGGTTATATGTATATGTAGCTAATTGAGTTACCCCATTTGAGTGTGTTATATGTTATTGTATTCTATTTATTGGAGGGTATTTGAAGCGCTGCACTACTTTTCCATATATTGTATTATTTAACTGTTGGGTATAAGTTCAAGTGTTAGCTGCTCAATACGAAACTTTTAGTTACTCCATTAAGCGCAGGAGGATTTTTACATATTTACACTTTAGCTAGTGTCGTCTAGTCCTTGGGTGCAATACTCAGCTATAATACCTTGGTCCTGTCTCCCAGCAGCGAGGAAACAGTTCTCCAACTGAAGCACTCAAGAGGGGTGCCAGGAGGACCATCACAAGCCTCCTACCTGAATAAGATGCACACCCTCATGCCTACCATAACTGTCCTCTGGCTTTGAGCTCTGTGGCTTGAACGCGAGGTAGGCTCAGAATGCCTATGTGTATTGACCAATGAAGATGAACAAGGTGGGACTTTTATTAATATTATTATTATTGGTACTTATATAGCACCATCACTTTACATATACATATATAATATAACACACACACACATATATATTGTACATTCACATCAGTCCCTAACCCTCAAGGGGCATACAATCTAAAGTCCCTACCTTAAATTCATACATACACATACTATGGCCAATTAAGACTGGATCCAATTAACCTACCAGCATGTCTTTTCAGCCCCATTTCTTGACCTCAAGCCCTTCAGCCACCTATGGTGTTGGTAAAGACCCTCAAAGAGCAACCAAATGACATACTCCTTGGATGTCACCTCAGCATCCCAGGCATGTAGCCAGAGTGGTGCCGACAATCCTATGAGAGAAACAAGTTTTGGTGCTTCTAACAAACTATCACAACTGAAGCACAAGGTTCCAGACATTTCCTCTAACTACTTCATGAAACAGGGGCTTACTACAAACATAGTGGGATCTACGCTAATCCATGCATTCTCACACAGTTTGGCATATTTAAGTTAGAATCAACTGTGATCAATCAGCGCAATCACTCTCCCCACCTAAATCCAAAATACTATTAAATACCCCTTTGTTGCTTGCTGAGCACAAACAGTGGATCCCACCTCACTGTCTAAATATATTCAAAAATTAGTAGTGCAGCACAAATCTCTAAATGAATAATTGTTAGAAAACATAAATACTCCTAAACAACATATACAAGTGATAAACTAAAGAGTCCATAAACAATCCCCTCAGTGACGTGTATCACTTCCCTGAATATCTTCTTTAGTAATATTCAGTGATGCTCCACCACATGCTTTTTATGCTTTTATATCTGTGTTATTTTAGTGAGGGATACAATAAAGTGTTCTACAGAGAGCACTAGGTTTTGGCTTTTCTGTTTTTTTGGCCTGATGTCAGAGTGAGTGGAAGGCGAGAGGAGATAAGAAGATATGTCACTGTGACTGAGGAGTTGAGTACACCCAGATCAGCATATATTTTCTTTTCTTGAGGTGAGCAGGTTTTTCACCTGGTGTGGTGGAGGATCACTGAATATTACTAAAGAAGAAGATATTCACAGTGATACATGTCACTGAGGGGATTTTTTTATGGACTCTTTAGTTTATCTATTGTATATGTTTTTTTAGGTGTATTTACAGTCAGGTCCATAAATATTGGGACATCGACACAATTCTAACATTTTTGGCTCTATACACCACCACAACGGATTTGAAATGAAACGAACAAGATGTGCTTTAACTGCAGACTGTCAGCTTTAATTTGAGGGTATTTACATCCAAATCAGGTAAACGGTGTAGGAAGTACAACAGTTTGCATATGTGCCTCCCACTTGTTAAGGGACCAAAAGTAATGGGACAGAATAATAATCATAAATCAAACTTTCATTTTTTAATACTTGGTTGTAAATCCTTTGCAGTCAATTACAGCCTGAAGTGTGGAACGCATAGACATCACCAGACGCTGGGTTTCATCCCTGGTGATGCTCTGCCAGGCCTCTACTGCAGCTGTCTTCAGTTCCTGCTTGTTCTTGGGGCGATTTCCCTTCAGTTTTGTCTGCTGCAAGTGAAATGCATGCTCAATCGGATTCAGGTCAGGTGATTGACTTGGCCATTGCATAACATTCCACTTCTTTCCCTTAAAAAACTCTTTGGTTGCTTTTGCAGTCTGCTTTGGGTCATTGTCCATCTGCACTGTGAAGCGGCGTCCAATGAGTTCTGAAGCATTTGGCTGAATATGAGCAGATAATATTGCCCGAAACACTTCAGAATTCATCCTGCTGCTTTTGTCAGCAGTCACATCATCAATAAATACAAGAGAACCAGTTCCATTGGCAGCCATACATGCCCACGCCATGACACTACCACCACCATGCTTCACTGATGAGGAGGTATGCTTAGGATCATGAGCAGTTCCTTTCCTTCTCCATACTCTTCTCTTCCCATCACTCTGGTACAAGTTGATCTTGGTCTCATCTGTCCATAGGATGTTGTTCCAGAACTGTGAAGGCTTTTTTAGATGTCGTTTGACAAACTCTGATCTGGCCTTCCTGTTTTTGAGGCTCACCAATGGTTTCCATCTTGTGGTGAACGCTCTGTATTCACTCTGGTGAAGTCTTCTCTTGATTGTTGACTTTGACACACATACACCTACCTCCTGGAGAGTGTTCTTTATCTGGCCAACTGTTGTGAAGGGTGTTTTCTTCACCAGGGAAAGAATTCTTCGGTCATCCACCACATTGTTTTCCGTAGTCTTCCGGGTCTTTTGGTGTTGCTGAGCTCACCGGTGCGTTCCTTCTTTTTAAGAATGTTCCAAACAGTTGTTTTGGCCACGCCTAATGTTTTTGCTATCTCTCTGATGGGTTTGTTTTGTTTTTTCAGCCTAATGATGGCTTGCTTCACTGATAGTGACAGCTCTTTGGATCTCATCTTGAGAGTTGACAGCAACAGATTCCAAATACAAATAGCACACTTGAAATGAACTCTGGACCTTTTATCTGCTCATTGTAATTGGGATAATGAGGGGATAACACACACCTGGCCATGGAACAGCTGAGAAGCCAATTGTCCCATTACTTTTGGTCCCTTAAAAAGTGGGAGGCACATATGAAAACTGTTGTAATTCCTACACCGTTCACCTGATTTGGATGTAAATACCCTCAAATTAAAGCTGACAGTCTGCAGTTAAAGCACATCTTGTTTGTTTCATTTCAAATCCATTGTGCTGGTGTATAGAGCCAAAAATGTTAGAATTGTGTCGATGTCCCAATATTTATGGACCTGACTGTATGTTTTCTAACAATTATTAATTTTGAGAGTTGCGCTGCACTAATATTTAAGTTAGAGCCAACACAGAACAGAGGACCACACCAGTTAATTCAAGCTGGAATTTTACAGAGTGAGTTCAGTCGTCTATCAGTGAAATCCTAAAAGGTGAGCACACCGTTCACCAGTTTGGTGGTCTGCTTGTTAAAGATGGACTTCTGGTCTGGTTCACCAATGGTGGTAAAGAATCACTGATTAATAAATTCTCTCTCAAAGGGAACGCTCTGACACACTCAGGTGAGGAACAGGAACCTTCATGGCATTTACAATCTTCATAGTAGAAGGGATCAAACAGAAGGTTTTTGCAGCTCTACAGGCTCTAAAAGACCCAGGCTAATCCTCAGGTGCAGGGTCATACAAATTGCAGCTATAGGGATTAAACAACCCCCTGTAAATCAAGGAGACCAGAACATAGCCTCACAATAGGTGGACTGCTGGGATTCTAAATCAGAGACAGTGACAATAGCCCCATGGTCAGTTTGAGTTGTAGGCCCAAGATGCTAGCAGCCAGCGTACGCAAAGGATGGTGCCAGATCATAATTAGAACCTCTGCGGGCAGAATGTCCCTGTGGACTTGAGGAAGGCCTTGGCTGTCTTGACAGAACTGAAATACACTCCAATCAGATTGATTCTAGATTGTGAATGTCAGTTCCTTTTGGGGATACCATGTAAATGCCACTAGAACCACTAGGGGAGTATGGCCTGAGGACAGCTCTGGAAGCAGTACTTTCATCTGTGTGTCTTAGCAGACATATTTTGTGTGCACAGTAGTAATGCAACTAGGCCCAAAATTGAACCAAGGCCTCAGTTACCCTTAAACTCAGGAAGCTGGTGCAGAGGAAGCCAGAAGTAGAAGAGTCCCTGCAAGTGGGCAGTGGAAACAGACTAACAAACATTTGGCTTGAAAAAGAGGCGGAGGTTTTCCTACAGAGACTCAACAAAGCTTCTTCACTCCTGTGGTGAGATTCTGAGAGTGGCGATATATAAAACTTTCAGTTTCGCCATCTGTACAGCTGATGGCAGCTCCATGGTAGTATTACGGCCATTTCCTCCAACATCAGCTCTGCCTAGCTGTGGGTACGTGATCTTCAAACATGCTGAGTGGCCACAGGCTGGGATAATTGGATGACATCTTACAAGGTAATATTGACAATGCTTCCTGTAAAAGCCATGCGGGGATGTTTTCTGGAGCAAGTGCTTCTCTATTTTACAAGACTTTTAATAAAGTTATTATTTTGTATCCTATGAACTAATGGTTTGATTGCTGGCTGGCTCCATTGGGACTCTCATTGAAGTTTTATCGGTGCCTGTTTCTAAGGCACACATGTGAGCGTTACATTATTGTGAGCACAGACATTGATGTGTTGACGGTCCCATATTTTAACATTGACTTGCCTGGTGTGAATGGGATGTCTATACATACAGCAATTTTGTTGTTCCCACTATATTGAGTGTGGTTCAAACCCCCCCCCCCCCCTTTTTTCAGTGGAAACAGACTGGAGATCTCCATGATGCTTCATGGGCAGGAGCAGCAGCAAGATGATTATCTGCAGGAAAAAGTGGGGCATTTCAACTGATGTCATCAACACTTAATCCCTCAGCCTTGATCCTTACTGCATTAAAGCAGCATGGCAGGAATTTGAAAACAGTGCCAAACGTTAGAGTAGTGAGACAGTTCCCAATGCTTCAGCTCAACTGGCTTTAAAGAGTAACCACTTTTATTGAGAAAAGAACATTCCCCTCTGGGTGATTATGTATATTGCAAGGATTTTAACAAACTTTGCTGCAAATTCCCACCTTTTGTTATTCTGAAGGAATAGCTGTTTGGTTGTCTGTGTACATGTGCAGAGTGAATCTGTATGGAAGTAGTTTTAAATTACCAATCAGCTTCTGCATCTGCAGGGCTCTAATGAGGAAAGTTGCAATGTCTGCATCCCTTTAGATGTGATTGCCCTTTGTTAGTAGAAAAACAAAAATCTCATCTTTGTTGCATAGGACTGATTTGTATTTTTGTGCAGAATTCTAAGAAAATCAGTAAACCAATCAATCACACAAGCAGGAAATGACATTTCTGGGGGCCAATCTGTAAACCATCTGTGCACAGAATGCCTCCAGATAGCCATATTGCATTTTACAGAAAATTACAGCATTGCAGATTGAAAGGGAAAGGTCATTTTTAATAACATTTAATTACTATATGACTTGAGTCGCAATTATATAGGCTATATTTTTTTTTATTTGCGTTTTTTTTTTCCTCATGAAAATGGAGTTACCCTTTAGGGAGTCTTCAAAGACAGGGTTGTATCTGGGGCTGTGCCATAGCTCTGGACACAAAAAGCACTCAACAGTTAATAGTACACAAAGGTCTAGACAGCAACACAATGCTCAAGCTGTGATGACGGAAGTCACAATGGGAAAAATGCCAGAAAAAGCCACCAAAGCTAGAGCTGAGGAGATGCCTATCCAGATAGCTGCTATGCACAGACCAGCTCAAGCAGCACTGACTTACGCCACCAAGGGAAAATGTGTCAGCAGTGTAATGAGAACTTGAAATTACCAAGGAAGACCATAGTTATAAGGCTAGAAAAAAAATTGTTAGGCTTTTTCAGCAAAGCAGTAGACAAGGTGTCCAACCTCTTAGGACATTCCTCAGCATGCCTCAGTTTTTTGCTAGAGGAGGAGTTACACAGGGGCTTGTTCATCTTTTTTATTTATATTTTAAACACACAAGAATCTGTCTTGTTTATGTGTCATTTTGACCCCAATATTAGATTTATGCTGCTATTAAATGTTCTTGTGCTGAATTCACAATTGTGTCCGCTGTTGCTGTAAGGAGAGAACAACATTCAACACTCCCCTACCAGCAGTAAAGCATCCCCCTGTCAAGTTGCAGCCTCCGCTTGCTAAAAAATGCCAGCACCTGCATTAAAAATATTGGTACTAGTGTTAATATTTGAATTTTTATGACAACATATCCTGAATTGAGCGACCAGATAATGATTGGTATTCCTAGTGCTTGTTTTGGTTAACTCTGTTTTAGAATGTACCTCATTCTTCAGTTGTAAGCAGCTCAGATTTAATAAGCGAACCCGAAAACTGTTTAAGTATTTATTTGTCTACATACTTCATACTAACTACTTTAGTAACTAGGACTTGTATCATTTACTTGTAATTAATGCCATTTTCCATGCTGGTACATAAAGCATACTGAAAAAATTTCTTCCAACGGGCTGAAAAGAGAACATAACTGTACATAAGTGCTCTAGTTGAACCTCAGAGAGAAGGTCAAGAATTACTAAAAAAACAAATAGTAATACAGGCAACAATTAAACTATAGTTACTTAACCACATATTACATACATTTTTTCCCATATATACAATATGAATGAATAACAAAATTAACTGACTGATAAATGTTGAAGCAAAGAGGAGTTTCCCATAGTAACTAGATTCTGGCTGTAATTTTTTTTCGTGATGGCAGGTTAGAGCATGAAAGTTGGCAACTGAATGGTAGATGCATGCCCTGTGCTTCCTGGACGGAATCATGTTTCTACTGAAGAGTGTGCCTGACTATCACAGTTATGCACCTGACATCAGTAGCATTCTAGGGAAGAACACATTTTCCATACAATCACACATACTAGTAATACACTTGTCAAGCCTCTAACATTAAGGCAATCAAATGGAAATGGTTTACTCTGCCAGAAGGACAAAGTCAAGGTCTTTTTATGATCAGCATTTCCAGTTGCAGATTATGAATACAGTCTCTGACTCAATTAAAGAGATGACTGAGATCTTGGAACTGTCAGTTCCCATTGCAGTAAAATGTGAACCGATTTTTAAAAAGGTTCGTTATATGCACCACCCTAATGTTGCAGCAAGACTGTATACAGCAGCATGCAAATGGACTCCACCCTAAAGCTCTAGAGACTAGATGACTGGCACACTCCTATTACTAGGCAGAATTCTGCAGTAGGCAATGCAGCTGGGAGCTACTACTTCTACCTAATGTGCAGTACTATATAGATTTCAGACTTTATAAAAATGTACCATTTTATTCTACGGTTTCCCAAGGAGTTGGAGGTTGTCTTGATTCCTTTAGTCCAGTGGTGGGCAACTGTGGCCCTCCAGCTGTTGTAGAACTACAAGTCCCATGAGGTATTGCAAAACTGACAGTTACAAGCATGACTCCCAAAGGCAGAGGCATGATGGGACTTGTAGTTCACCAACAGCTGGAGGGCCACAGTTTCCCACCCCTGCTTTAGACAATTCTCACCATATCCGTCATAGTTACACTTTCTCACTTTCAAAGTCCTACTCCATAGAAGTCATGGTTACCATGAACTGCGCTAATGATAGCATGAAGACTGAAACAGTTGTATGCAGTTTGGAATAAATGGCTCTAAAATATTAGGTTGTGTGTGTACAATACACCAATGGTTCTGGAAGGGCTGGCTCCCCCACCAGATTTTACTTGTGCCAGCCCCCCGATCTCTGAGAGTGCATCCACTGATCCATGAGCCAGTCTGATGAAGACAGTTGATGTAAGGAGGCACTCTGATGGGGATAACTGATCAAATGTAAGGGGACACCTATGAGGACAAATGATACAAGGAGAGGCTGTCAGGGACACTGATGTAAGGGGGCGCGCTAATAGGGACACCTGATGTAAGGGGGCACTCTGATGGTGATGTAAAGGGGCATGTAAAAGGACAGGACTTGTATTCATAACATCTTGCTAGGGCTGCCCCAATGCACACCATACAACGCTGCCACCTCCATGAGACATTTATTTTATTTATTATTGGTACTTATATAGAGCCTCAGACTTATGCAGCACTTTACATATACAGTTGTGTTCAAAATAATAGCAGTGTTGAAAAAAGTGAATAAAGCTCAAAATCCTTCTAATAGCTTTTATTTCCATACACACAAATGCATTGGGAACACTACACATTCTATTCCAAATCAAAACATGAAGAAAAATATATCAAATGTGTGTTGTTCCTCTAAAAAAATTGAACGTACGTTTATATTAGACTGTTCAAAAAAATAGTGTTTGTATTCTTTACAAATTCAAACATTCACTATATAAACTGAAAAATGTTTGAAGATTTTGCTTTCCTTTGAATCACTTAATTAATATTTAGTTGTATAAGCACTGTTTCTGAGAACTGCTGTACATCTGTGTTGCATGGAGTCAACCAACTTCTGGCACCTGTGAACAGGTATTCCAGCCCAGGATGATTGGACTACATTCCACAGTTCTTCTCTATTTCTTGGTTTTGCCTCAGAAACTGCATTTTTGATGTCACCCCACAAGTTTTTTTATTGGATTAAGATCCGAGGATTGGGATGGCCACTCCATAACGTCAATCTTGTTGGTCTGGAACCAAGATGTTGCACATTTACTGGTGTGTTTGGGGTCGTTGTCTTGTTGGAACACCCATTTCAAGGGCATTTCCTCTTCAGCAGAAGGCAACATGACCTCTTCAAGTATTCTGATGTATTTAAACTGATCCATGATCCCTGGTATGCGATAAATAGGCCCAACACCGTAGTATGAGAAACATCCCCATATCATGATGCTTGCGCAACCATGCTTCACTGTCTTCCCAGTGTACTGTGGCATGAATTCAGTGTTTGGGGGTCATCTGACAAGCTGTCTCCGGCCACTAGACCCAAAAAGAACAATCTTACTTTCTTCAGTCCACAAAATGTTGCGCCATTTCTCTTTAGGCCAGTTAATGTGCTCTTTGGCAAATTGTAACCTCTTCAGCACATCTTTTTTTCAACAGTGGGACTTTGCGGGGGCTTCTTGCAGATAGCTTGGCTTCACATAGGTTTCATCTAATTGTAACAGTACTCACAGGTAACTTTAGACCTTCTTTGATCGTCCTGGAGCTGATTTTTGGCTGAGTCCTTGCCATTTTGGCTATTCTTCTATCCATTCGAATGATAGTTTTTCACTTTCTTCCACGTCTTTCAGGTTTTGGTTGCCATTTTAAAGCATTTGCAATCATTTTAGCTGAGCAGCCTATCATTTTCTGCACTTTTTTATATGTTTTCCCCTCTGCAATTAACTTTTTAATCAAGGTACGCTGTTCTTCTGAACAATGTCTGGAACGACCCATTTTCCTCAGAATTTCAGAGAGAAATGCACTGTAACCAGCATGTACAACATTTGCTGCCTTCCTTCCTTAAATAAGGGCAATAATTGCCACCTGTTTTTCAAAGAATGAATGAGCTCACTAATAGAACTCCACACTGCTATTATTTTGAACATGCCCCTTTTAATTAGTGATTCAATTACACAGAATCAGCAGCATGCATGTCATGACTGTTGGGTCTGTTGGATTTCTATTACTCTACTACACCTGCTAGTAAATTATTTGCCATGTAGAAATATCATTTATACCAAAAACAGTGATTGATCAGGTTAGTGATGTCTGACTGCTATTATTTTGAACACAACTGTATATTCACATTAGTACCTGCCCTCAAGGAGCTTACAATCTAAGGTCCCCAACTCACATTTATACATACACATACTAAGGCTAATTTAGACAGGAGCCATTTAACCTACCAGCATGTATTTAGAGTGTTGGAGGAAACCGCAGTATCTGGTGGAAACCCATGCAGGCACAAGGAGACACAAGTTATTTTAGCAAGCAAAAAGGATCAAGACACAGAGGGAAAGGGCCTCTGTCATGTACTGTACTCAAAGAAAAGGAATTTGCAGGTAAGTCAAAATCCTATTATCTTAATCATACAGTACAGGGCACAGGGCATGTATTTCTGGGCAACAACATAGAAAAACAGAACTGCCAACAGGCCTACAAGAAAACAAGGGCAAGAACCTGAACACAAAACTCAGATGGCAACATGAAGCACCTTGTGGCTGAACACCTCATCAGCCATGGCCTGAACATATATCTGAAACATATAAGATGTAATGGCTACCAAGAAAGCAACTTTACAAATAGGCTTTACCTACGGAATATCTCTAACTGGTTCAAAGGGAGGTCTCTGAAGTACAGAGAGCACCAGTTTGAGATCCCAAGGTGACATGGGAGTTTATCTGGGGGATTTATTGATGAGGGATTGGGAGGCAAGAGGTTTCCGGAATAAAATAGATAAAGCAGAAACCAGTCCCTAGAGATTACTCAGGAGAATCAGGTGCTGGTCAAGGCCAGACTAAAGAAAGGCCAAAAATTTGAGTGATAAAAGTATTCCCTGAAACACAGCTTCTGTTCTAGCACCAGACAAAGCGAAAATTCCATGTGTTATGGTAAATCTTACAGGAGTTGGATTTTCTTGCTCCGAGTAAGGTGGGAGTAGCAGTCAGAAATATACCTATTCTTTAGGGCTTGGGTTTCCCCAGCCATGGCGTTAAAGCCAGCAACTGAGAAGCAGGATGGAATAAGGGGCCTTGGGCCAGTAGGTGCATCTTTCTTGTACAGCAGTTGAGGGAGGAACTTCATTGGAAAGAAGGTATAAACCAACTTAAATTGAGCCCAGGGAACCACCAGAGCAACAATTTCAAAGGCTAGAGGATCCTTGGCTACCAATTTGTACAGATTGTACAATGTCCATGTCTGGTTTTATCTAGATTTTGAAAGCTGTTTCAGTGCAGAGATCATTCTCTGCGGTGGTAGGTGTTGGCAGCTTAGGAATTCCGCCTGCCAACTGTTCGCTTTAGAGATGTGGATGGCCGAGAGAGCTGGAATGCATGTTTACCCCCAGGAAAGTGTCAGACTTGTTTCTCTTAGGGCAGCCTGGCTTCTGCTGCCCACCTGATGGTTTATGTAGGATACCGCTGTGGCAATATCCAACTTTACCCTGACTGGGTAACCTTAAAAAGGAGGTCCAGTGTTGCAGGGATGTGATGGCTCTCAAGTTTAGGATGTTAATAGGAAGTTTTGACCCCTGTGGGAACCAGGTCAGGGAGTTGTAAACTCTACTGCAGCCAATAAGGCTGGCATCTGTTGTCTCCACTTTTCAGGGAATGAGAAGGAAAGATTTTCTCAAGTTTAGGACAGGGCTGGAGATCTAGCAAGTCAAGGAGAGCTTTGTCTGGCTGGACAAAAGCATTGCGTGATCCAAGGAATAGATTTGCTTGTTCCACTTCATGAGTATGTTATATTTAAGAGACCTGGAGTGAAATTGGGCAAAGGGAACTGACTCAAAAGGAGATACCATCAAATCCAGAACATTCATGTAGAAGACATCTAAAGAGTGCCATTTTAACCTGAGTGCCCACTTGTGGGCCCTTAGGAAAGCAACCTTCTCTTGGGGTAAGAACAATTCTGGCTTGAGCTGTGTCCAAGATTAGACCCAGGTACTCCACACGGTCTGCGGGCTGAAGAGAAGACCTTGGAAAGTTTATCCAACTAAAGGTTTGAAGAAACTTAATTGTCCTTTCGATGTTGGCAGACCGGTTCCTGTCTGAGGAATCTAGCATAGCAATTTGTCCTTGTAACTTGTGACATGAAAGCCCTGGGTTTGTAGAAGAGCCAGAAGTGGGGTAAGCACTTTGTGAACACCAAGAATGCAGAAGACAGCCTGAATGGTAATGCTATAAAGAAAACGTTTTGGGCTCCCACACAAAATGCATAAGTTGTCAAAAAGCCAGGAGCGGCAGAGACAGAAAGTCTACTTTGTACCCCTTTGAAATGACAGATTGGACCCAGAGGTTAAGGACCGCTCAGATCCAGACAAATGAAAATGCTAACAGACATCACCTCACTCTTTGGAGTGGGGGTGCCCTTTCATTTCGAGAAGGGTATCTGGGTAGGCTTGGTGAACTTGGGAGTCCAAAGCGTATGATGAAAAGAGCAGCTAATTCTTGTTTTGGAAGTAGATGCCTGGGCAGAGTGAAAAACTCTTTTGCGGAGAAGTAGTACCCATAGGAGACTTAAGGCTGCATTTGCACCAGCGTGCAGTTTGCCACAGTGCAAATCCCAGCTGCAGGAATCTACTGATTCCTGCTGCTGGGTTTGCCAGTTGTGAGCAGATAGCTACGCCCACCAAGCCTGTACAAAGCATGGGGGTTTACAAGGCCGTGAGGTGCAACAAAGATTGGGTTGTGCGTATTCAGATATAGGAGCCACTATAGCCCAGGAGTTGACTGTGTTCCTGTGCCTGTGTCTCTGTAGAAAAAGGCAGCAAGAGTGCAGCAAAGTGCTATGTGCATTCTCAGTGGAAAAAGTTAAAGGGATGGCTTCATCCAGGAGGCATGACGCAGTTACCTGGTCCAACTGACACTACACACTGTGGAAGGTGTTCATAACAGCCTCTTGGCTGTTATGAACACCTTCCACAGTGTGTAGTGTCAGTTGGACCAGGTAACTGCGTTACATTTACAAGGAAACCCTGCCTTTCCTTATCCATGAAGGTAGACCTGTTCAAGGATCAGGCTTCGCCTGTCACAGAGAGCCTCAAAAAGGGGTCTTCAGGGTCTGAAAACCACTGAAATGGATCACTGCTCTGGACCTGTATAGCACCCTTCAGGTAATCACACGTGAGCACCTAATACACAATCCAGTACTCAAAGCAAACATTACAGGCCAGCCGTACACAGTGGGGTCCAGGACAGTCCCCAAGGCACACACCAAGGTCAATTAATCCAGGAAACTACAAGATAGCCCAGAGCTGTAAATATTTAAATCTTGAAAGAAGTTTTAAAGACAAAAAATGAATGTTATAAATTGAAAAATAATTCTGTGGAGGAGAACTGATACACCACTTGAGAACACCAACAAAAACAGCAGTCTCTCGGTGTGTGCATGGAGTTATATGGCGTGCTTTTGGGTGGCCCCTAGCAAGTTTTTATTGTCCTGCATGCTACAATTATTATAAAATATTTTAGACAGGCCATATTTTCATGTACCCAAGTAGATTCTTTGTTATTAGCTTTTCTGCTCTATCATTTTATTTTTCTTATTATTTCTTTATATAATTTAACACAGATAAATGGACCAATAAGCCTGGTACTGCTGTATCTTTTTTTATTTCTACAAATCTATGGAATGTACTTGAAAAGAGATTTAAAGTGAACTTGAGTTCAGACTATGGACATTAAAGCATTTACATATTCTTATCAAGCAGTACAAGCCACCCTAGCCTCTGTAGGTGCATGCAATGTAAGGTTGGGTTCACATCTGTGCAGTGTGCTTTATATGCTTTGTGCTTTTCTATATAAACGTGTGTTTTGATGAAAGTGCATCAAAGATGCAACAAGCAGGATTTTTTTTAATGCACCACACCTACAGTGCATGTAAAATTCACAGGCGAGAACAGGGCCTAAATAACTTTCAAAGATCCTCAAAGATCACAAAGGTAGAAAGCAGGGGTACTCAAACTTTCTGTACAAGACCATTTCACTTACAGTTCACTTTAGGTGAGGCCAGCCTGTGGCCAGTGGAGTAAACAATGCCCTGGCATCAAAGGTCTCTTACTTCAATGCCAACTCTAGCCACACAATAGCCACTGCTGGACAAATATTCCAGGTCATCCTCTCTAGCTTATTCAGCAACCACTGCTGCCAATTAATTGTCCTATAAATTCTTGGAGAAAATGCACCATGGTCCCTCTGGGGTTGGTCTCATCACCAACAGCAAAAGAATTGTGTGATCTTGGTTCTTTGACAGTATTTTTGAGTATTAAAGTTGACATTGAATTTTCTTAAGCAGAGACTATGTGAAATGCCTGGGCGTTTTGTTATAGGACCTATTCTAGGAGAAAGCCTAGAGCGGAATTTTGTTCAGCATTAAAGTATATGAGAACCTTTGTCTTGTAAAACAACCCAGTGAGCGCTGGAGGGGCACAGCAGTGTCAGTCTCTGGTTCTCTGCTCACTGAAGACCAAGAACTGTGTGATCAGAAGTCTTAACTGCACAGTTTTCGGTCCTCAAGGCAGCAGGGGACAGATACAGCATCAGACAAATGTTGCATCAACTTAGGTGAGTATGTATGTTTATGTTTTATAATCCCAAGCTTCAAGAGAGACAATACATAGAGAAAAAGGTACTAAAATTACAGCAGGCACATATTAGGAACATGAAATGCTGGGTTTACAAATTCTTTAATAATACTATTCAAATACCAATCCTAGAAAGGCTGTTTATTTTGTGTTCATATTTGAGCTAAGTGTACTTATATCTAAGCTGATAATTAGCATTTGTGCGTGTTGATTTACAAACACTATTAATATTAAATTTATATGGCTTATTCTGCAGATCAAATTCCCTGAAACCTGACTGTGTTGTGTGGAGAGACCCTTTACAAGAATAGATGTGCAAGCTGTAATTGTCAATACATGCAGTTCAATTCAACAGTTTTTTCAAGGGTTTTTTTTTGGAGGGTGGGGGAGTAGTATGTAAGACCTTCTCTGAGAAGTAAATGGTCTCACTGGAGATGTGACATTGAGTGCGAGGTTGTTTCCTAAGCCATGAGCAAGGAGCAAACGTTTAAAAATATAACATGTCAAATGCTGCTATTAGATAATGAATTCTTAAGTGCACTCATGATAATAAGACACATGTGCTGCAAGTTAAACAGATCATTGAAAGGAGATCAGCTCATCCTTGGATTCTGTCCTAAAGAATTGCATGCAGGTTGCCAGCTTATATAGAGGAAAGTTGCCAATGTCTAATGGGCATTTTATTAAAAAGTGGAATTTCGCACTCATTTTAGGATCCTTATTTAAGCTTAGCATGGCAGTTACTAAGGAAAACAACCACTAATAACTAGGTTGTTTTATGGAGAGACTTGCCTTGAAAAAAACAGAAAGGAAAAAAAAAAAGCCAAAATAAGGTGATGGTCAAATCAACCCACCAGTATTTACCAAACGGAAAATTATCTGTTTTCAGTGGACTTCTTGGGAGCAAAGAGCTACAAAGCTAGAGTTCGCAGAAAACATATGCCAACAGTTAGGCATTTTATGGATTCAAACATAAATAGCTAATATAGATAAGTGTGATTGGGGCCCAGTAATAAAGTGTTATTTTGCAATTCAATCGATGCCACCAATGAAAAATGTTGATTATGTATTTAGTAGAACCTAATTTTCCAGGCATTAATGTTAATCAATTTTTTGTTTAGCTGCCAATAATTTACATTCAGCAGATAGGAGGTATTATGGCCCAATTACGCACACAATGCTATTCTAGTTCATTTGTATTTTCAGAACATCTTAAATGAATGGCCAGATCATGTTACAGCACTTTCAGGGTGAATGGGCATTGGGCTCTGACATAGCAACTCAAAGAACAGAATTTCTTCTGCTGGAGCTACTTTTTCTCATTTACTTATCTTTTTGGATCATTCTTCCCTAGGTTATTCAGTCAGACTAGTATTTAATTTTTTTTTTAAGAATGGCTTTTTCTGATTGGTATTGTTTTTCGTAGAAAGCAATTTATAGCTTGGATTCATTATGAAAAAGTGAAAAAAGGTGTTCCAACGGTTTAGCATGGCAACTGCACTTCATCTGAGCACCAAAAAGCAAAAATGCTATTTAACTAATTTTAATATTCAGAGCAAACTCACCCATTCAACCATGTCTCCATGCTTTATTTTGCGGAGGAATCATTTTGAAAAACACGCCCCGGCATTTTTGGCAGTGGCCATCTTGAGTAAAGGCAGATTAATTATGTATCATTTAGATCCTGGAATCCATCTGCCCTTTGCTCGAGCTGACCTGAGAACCCTCCCTCCCCTCCAGAAGACTGCTGGGATGTATGACATAATTTGCATAGGCATGGAAACCAGGAAGTAACTGAAGAAATGTAAAAAAAAAAAAAAAAAAAGTTTAAACACAAGTACATATAATATACTTTCCTATCTACACTATATTGCCAAATGTATTGGGACACCCCTCCAAATCATTGGATTCAGGTGTTCCAATCACCTCCATGGCCACAGGTGTATAAAATCAAGCACCTAGGCATGCAGACTGCTTCTACAAACATTTGTAAAAGAATGGGTCACTTTCAGGAGCTCAGTGAATTCAAGCATGGTACCAGGATAGGTCTCTCCGTCCATACATGAAATTTCCTTACTACTAAATATTCCACAGTCTTCTGTTAGTGGTATTATAAGAATGTGGAAGCAACTGTGGAGAACAGCAACTCCGCCACGAAGTGGTAGGCCACGTAAAATGGCAGAGCGGGGTCAGCTCATGCTGAAGTGTACAGTGTGCAGAAGTTGGCAACTGTCTGCAGAGTCAATAGCGAGAGACCTCCAAACTTAGTGTGGCCTTCAGATTAGCACAACTGTGCATAGAGAGCTTCATGGAATGGGTTTCCATGGCTGAACAGCTGCTTCCAAGCCTTACATCACCAAGTGCAATGCAAAGCGTTGGATTCAGTGGTGTAAAGCACACCACCACTGGACTCTAGAGCAGTGGAGACGTGTTCTCTGGAGAGATGAATCACGCTTCTCTGTCTGGCAATCCGATGGAAGTTTCTGGGTTTGGCGGTTGCCAGGAGAACGGTACTTGCCTGACTGCATTGTGCCAAGTGTAAAGTTTGGTGTAGGGGGGATTATGGTGTGGGGTTGTTTTTCAGGGACTGGGCTTGGCCCCTTAGTTCCAGTGAAGGGAACTCTTAAGGCATCAGCATACCAAGACATTTTGGACAATTTCATGCTCCCAACTTTGTGGGAACAGTTTGGGGATGGCCCCTTCCTGTTCCAACATGACTGCTGGCCAGAGCACAAAGCAAGGTCCACAAAGACATGGATGAGTGAGTTTAGGGTGGAGGAACTTGACTGGCCTGCACAGAGTCCTGACCTCAACCCGATAGAACACCTTTGCGATGAATTAGAGTGGAGACTGCGAGCCAGGCCTTCTCGTCCGATATCAGTGCCTGACCTCACATATGCACTTGTGGAGGAATAGTCAAGCATTCCCATAGACACACTCCTAAACCTTGTGGACAGCCTTCCGAGAAAAGTTGAAGCTGTTATAGCTGCATAGGGTGGGTCAACTCAATACTGAACCCTACGGACTAAGACAAGGATACCATTAAAGGTTGTGTGTGTGTAAAGGCAGGTGACCCAATACTTAAGGGAATATACACTCACTGGCCACTTTATTAGGCACACCTTGCTAGTACCGGGTTGGACCCCCTTTTGCCTTCAGAACTGCCTTAGTTCTTTGTGCCATAGATTCAACAGGGTGTTGGAAACATTCATCAGATATTTTGGTCCATATTGACATGAGTTACTGTTGCCTCTCTTTCATCTTGAACCAGTCTGTCCATTCTCCTCTTACCTTTGACATCAACAAGGCATCTTTGTCCACACAACTGGATATTTTCTCTTTTTCTGACCATTCTCTGTAAACCCTAGATATGGTTGTGCGTGAAATTCCCAGCAGATCAGCAGTTTTTGAAATACTCAGAGCAGCCTGTCTGGCACCAACAACCATCTGATGCTCGGTTTGAATTCAGCAAGTCGTCTTCACAATGTCTAGATGCATAAATGCATGAAGTTGCTGCCATGTGAATGACTGATTTGCAGTTTGTGTTACCAAGCAACTGAACAGGTGTACCTAATAAAATGGCCTGATAGTGTAGTCTATTTACTAATGCTAGCAGCATAAGGATTAAAAATAGTCCATGTTGATTGAAAGAGTGAAGTTCTGCTTTAAAGTTCCGATATTAGGAAATTCACCATAAAACTTGACGTGCCGAAATTGCTTAGATCACAAATCATTCCACTTCTAATGGTTGTTTGAACATTTTACCACATGTACATGCTTCATGTATTCAGTTGTAGCCACAATTTGTTTCTTGATTACTTGTTTTATTGGAACAGGTTCACCTAGTTTAGTGATCACTGAGTGTATATTGCATTTTAATGAAGATGCTATTACTCAATATATGGCACATTTTGGGCCTTTAAGATCTGTCATGATTTTGCTACAGTTCTGTCCACTATGGGACAAAGTACATGTGGTACTTTGTTCCGTGATTCCAAATGCTTTCTAACCATAGTTATGAGGTCCGACCTGCACCCCTCCTTCTGAGACTGATCCGACAACAGCCTTGAAGACGATGACTGGTTCATAATTGCAGCTTGTCTCGGCTGTAAGAACTTTCCACATACAAGCAGCGACAAGAGGAATACAGAATCGGACACATCCCCCCTCCCTCTGCATTACTTTTGCTGCTGCAAAAAACATGGGACAAATTACTACATGCACCTTGTATCAAAGTACTACGCATATCTTGTCCCAAAGGAGACAGAACTAAAACAAAAATTATAAAGATTGATCTTCTTAAAAGACAATATTAAAGGTGACATACCTAGACACTGTTCTGAAAAGTGCTTTCCCAGCAGGATTCTGCTAGGAGAATCATGTGTACTCACAAGTGTTTAATGTTATATCCAAAGTCCAGATCTGCACAACACAAAAGGCATGTGTTGACCAGATTTTATTCATGTCAGAACTGCTTCTCACTTTCTCTAAGCTTACATCAGAGCCCATTAACAATCCTGCCTGTTCACATATTTTAATACAGTAATTAAAATTTCACTTTAAAACAAAAGGTTTAGTTCCACTTTAAAAAGTGTTAGCTGCAGTTTTGCTTTAATTTGTTAGTCAAGTTCATATAAACCCATTAGTGCATCTAACACTATCTTCTCCCCAGATTGACAATGTTACTGTCCAAAGATGTCTCTGTTGCTCCTCCAGTGTGGAGTGGAGACACACAAACCAATTAACCAGGTGAAAATAAAGGGAAAAAAGAAAAAGAAAATTAATGCAGCCACCACATTTAGGGATTTGGAAGCAGCAATACAGAATTTTTTTTTGTTTGTTTTTGGTTTCTGTATCTTTCTATTAAAAAAAATATATTAATATTAAAAAGATAATCATATATAGGGCAAGGGGAACTGTAGTTATTTTAATGTTTCTTTATATAAAAATGTCATGCAACAAAAAAAAAAGAAAGAAAAAGAAAAAAAATGCTTCTATTTATAGTTTGTAATAATATATGCACATGTGAGTAGCAATAAATGCTCAATAAAGATGCAGGCTCTACTTACTTCTTATTAGAGCTAAACAGTAACTAAACTTTCTTGATCCTCATATCATTGCAAGTTTCCCAGACTAGGCCTAAACGAAAACATCAGATTCTCTTGAAGTCTGTATTCTGATAGCCAGAGGCCAAGGGATCTAGTGTGCCTAGGCTTCAGGTCACAAAAAAACTCAGTAGCATCCTTTTTTTGAATCCAAGACAAGCAAGTTGCATTATTCCCCATAAAGTAATAATACGATTTGGTAGTGCTCACATGTTGATTTATGTGAATTGAAAATGTAAATATAGGTCCACTTTAATTAGGTACTTTAACTTTAAAAAATGTGATCTGCTAACACTAATGTACGCTACCAAGTTTATTTTGTGTAAAATTTTTATCCGGTTTAAGACATTTAAGCAAACCATATATGATGTAATTTTCTTTCCTGCAACCACACATTTCAGAAAATAAATTCGCTTGATTCTCCCATCAACACTGCTTGTGTCACTCCAGCAGTGTTATTGTATTCTGCCAGCTGAATACAGCGATTAGTGCTGGGTGTTATAGCCGCTGGCAGTAATTGCATGCAAAAAATCCAACATGTTGGTAGTACTGAAGTCAATCTGTGGTCCCTGCTTAACCAAATGAGATTTTATCCATCTATGCCTGGCTTTACTTTAAAGTGCAACTGCACCTAAAAGGGAAGTTCCACTTTTCATCCTCTTCTCCCACTTTGGAAGGGTTTTTTCTGGCAGCAGGTACTTATTTCTGACAGGTACACGCTACCACTTTCGCTCTTCTCGCCTAGGAAACCTCCTTGGACAGACCCAGGAGGCTATGAGACCTGAATTCACTGAGTCTTAATGTGCAATGGGGAGCCAGCTGCAAAATAGCAGCAAGTCACAACTAGCTTTGCACAAGGAAGATTGGTCCAGGCACTTAAAGCCTGGTAAAGAACTGGCCTGGGTGATGACAATGCTGCACGCCATGATTTTCACTCCAGTATTTGTAGCTGTTGACTTTATTTTTTTAAAAAAGATTGTAGCTTCTCTTTAAAGCAACTCTGTCTCTAGAATAAATGTGTAAATAAGGGCTGCCTGTAAAAGGAGAGAAATACTTACCGATATTGCTTACCAACTTAGCTCTGTAGAGAACAAAAGCATGTTGGATGCCTGGTACCCAGCTGAACAGTGTGGTTCAGTCTGTTGGTCCTTAATTCTATACTGTGCCTTGTTGTGATGTAAGGACCAGCAGACTGAACCACAGAATGAAGAAGGGGACCAATCATCAGACACTCTTTAAAAAAAATAAATAAATAAAAGACAGGTAAGCATTAAAGCTAAACTCTAGGCAGATATAAAAGACACATGTGCTCATAATAAAGTGACTGCAATATATAAAAAAAAATCAACATAAAATATCATACTAATAAGTTCAAGAATGTTTGAACCAAAAAGTCCCAAAGGAAAAGTCCAACGTTGATGAGAGCTATCTTCTCTATTTGTACCAGAGAAAGAACAGAATGTGTGTTCCAAAAGCCTCAAGAACTCTTTGGTAATATGGCCACTATGCAAACCACCAGTGAGAAAAGCAATGCTTGTTTGGGTATGTCATGAATCCTTCAGCCAACTTCAAGGATCTTTGCAAGTGATTCCACCTCCAAATATACCTCAGATCACTGTGCGATGAGACTCCACACAAAAACAAAACCACGAAAAGAGGGGAGCACTCTCAACATAGTGCAAATCAGGTAAAATGGATTTAATGAAGGTAAATGCACTCACATGAATAGATATTATTTAGACACTTCATATCACATAAATGGTACACTATTATCAGTGTTTTTCATCCAGAGTTTCTTGAGCTTCTAAAAAAAATGCTAGTGTGCATGGAGCCTTACAAAGGAAATGCTTGTTTTAAGCAGGACTGCATTCTTTCATCACATTCCTCAGTTAAACAGCCATTAAAGTGGTAGTAAACTCCTTCTATATACTTTTACCTACAGGTAAGCTTATAATAAAGCTTACCAGTAGGTAAAATGAATATCTCCTAAACCTGCACAGTTTAGGAGATATTCACTTCTTTTGACAGCCAGAGAATGCGAACTGAAGGAAAGGCATACTTAAGTGACATCACTGCTCAGCCAGTCAGACGGCCGGAGCTCGCAAACCCAGAAAGAAGACCAGGTGAAGATGAAAGCCTCTGCAGTGGTGACAGTGCGCTGCTGGAGAGCTTTGTTTTAAAGCAAGTCCTTCATAATCCACTACTATGCGATGCATACTAGCACATGATGATGTTACCTTGCAGGGGATTTTCTTATTTTATTTTTTAGATGCAGTTTACTACCGCTTTAAAAGGAAAGACATTAAAATCTGTACATATTTACAATAATCAAAAAAACACGAACAGTACAAGTTTAGTTAAAAAAATACAATTGCTCAAAGAAAATGACCTTTAATGAAAACTGTATTACCAAAATGTGGATTGTAAATTAGGATGGTTTTATTTTGAGAGCTGCCCACAGAAGATATACCAAGAACTGTCCATTCAGCAACTAGAAGACATTTTTAGGACACAGACAAGCACACACACACACAGACAAGCACACACACACACACACACACACACACACACACACACACACACACACACACACACACACACACACACACACACACACACACACACACACACACACACACACACACACACACACACACACTACTGTAAACTGTGCGGGTCTCTTTTGTAATGAATATTTGCCCAGTTAAATAGACCGCTTCTACCTCACTGCCTCCGCAATGCTATATTTCCCATTCTCATCAGACTAAGTGTCGGCTGTCACCCACAGGTTGACAGTACACATTAATTTTAGCTTTGTTTTGCCCTCTTGCGTTATTTGCAATGGATGTTTTTGTTCTTTTGTTAGATGTCACAAGAGGAAAGATGAAAACATGGGTTGTGCAATAAGCGTGCTTGAATTCCAACTGTCAGAAGTAATTTGGCGTTTCTTAGAATGTTTTTAAAGAAATGGAACATCAAGACTGCTTTCTACAATTCTAATTTTAAGTGAGTGTTGCAATAAAGCATTTCTTTCATTGCTTTCTAACCCAATATCATGAGAGACCTTCTAGGTATAGTATTCATAAATATATGCACTAAATGATTAATAGCAACCAGCCCCATCTTAGGCTGCCTATTAAAAAGACATAGTATTTGTCATTAAAAGTTCTCCCTCATTATAAGAAAGAAATTTTAAAAGGCGCCTGCTTTTAACCGACATATCTAGTGCTCTTGACCAGTAATACAAAGCTTTTAATCCAAACAACAATGTGCAGCAGAAAAAAAACATCACTCTTCTATCCCACTAAAAATGGCTTTTTTTTGCTACATAATAACACAACCAAAAAAAATAAAAGCACAAAACGAAAAAAATCTTAGCTAATTTTTAAGAGGACAGTTATTACGTACAGTATATATTCACTTTGTTGAACTAGTAATGAATGCTAAACACTGGTGTTAAAACACAAACTAAAAAATAATTATTAACCAAATACTGCCAAACCTTTCTTTAAACATTAAGCTGGCCATACACTGGACAAAAGTTGAAGGAGCCAGTCCACACATTCTTGGCCAAGCAGCACTTGCATCCAACGAGGTATTCCGCAGTGACCAGAGCAGGTACACACGGCTGAACAAAAAATTTAAAGCATATAAAGGCCAGCTTAAGGTAGGTCATACATGATTAATTCCCTTTTGTTCAACAAGTGGGTTACATATATTTGATTGCCACAGTCCACACACAATGTAGATGGGGGAATCCTTCCTGCAGAGCTATTCTATTTTGACAATGGAGAGGCTTCCCCACCATCAGAATACACTCATCAGCACCACTAGTTATCGCTGGCAGCACAGATCGAGCAAATCATTTTCCACAAGGCTGCTTGTACAGAAGACTGACTTCTGTACAATCAGCCTGCCCATAGATGGGTCGAAGTTTGGCTGATTCAGGAAGAATTTATCTCCTGTGGTATAACTGTGTGTAACATATAAACAATTCTTTTTTCTGCTACTAGCTCTAACTCTACTGCATTATAAAGTCCAAACATCTTCAACACTGTAGACAATTTGAGCATTAGTGCATTAGAAGACACCAAAAAGAACGCATCAAAAATAAAACAAAAAATTCTACGGTTAGAAATGCACACTCAAAACAATTTATATATACTTGTGAGCTACTATGGTGAATTTGTGAATGTGTTAATCAATTAAGTACAATTAAATAAACTCACATAAGGTTCGCTGGCACTCACACCAACTCATTAAATAGTGTTTGTGACTAAAAAAAAAATTAAAAAAATTGTGCCGTGCTCCCGTGTTAGACGTGCTATATATGCACCTAATATCAGCTGCGTTAATAATGTAAATATAGTATATAAGAATTTATATAACTTTATATATAATTAGTGACTAAACATATATAAACATTAAATTATAATAACAGTGTTCATGACCAATGTGAAATCAAATTATAAACTTATTCTCAATAAACCGCATAACCAAAGTCAATATATACAGTCATGGCCGAAATTGTTGGCACCCTTGATATTTCTCCAGGAAATCATGTATTTCTCACGAAACGTATTGCATTAACACATGTTTTGCTATACACATGTTTATTCCCTTTGTGTGTATTGGGACAAAACAAAAAAAGGGAGGAAAGAAAGCAAATTCGACATAATGTCACACAAACCTCCAAAAATGGGCTGGACAAAAGTATTGGCACCCTTTCACAACTGCGGATAAATAAGAATGTTACAAGCATGTGATGCTCCTGTAAACTCACCTGGGGCAAGTAACAGGTGTGGGCAATATAGAAATCACACCTGAAAGCAGATAAAAAGGAGAGACGTTCACTTAACCTTTGCATTGTGTGTCTGTCTGTGCCACACTAAGCATGGACAACAGAAAGAGGAGACGAGAACTGTCTGAGGACCTGAGAACCAAAATTGTGGCAAAATATCAACAATCTCAAGGTTACAAGTCCATCTCCAGAGAACTAGATTTGCCTTTGTCCACAGTGCGCAACATTATCAAGAAGTTTGCAACCCATGGCACTGTAGCTAATCTCCCTGGTCGTGGACGGATGAGGAAAATTGATGAAAGATTGCAACGCAGAATAGTCCGGATGGTGGATAAGCAGCCCCAAACATGTTCCAAAGACATTCAAGCTGTCCTGCAGGCTCAGGGAGCATCAGTGTCAGCGCGAACTATCCGTCGACATTTAAATGAAATGAAACGCTATGGCAGGAGACCCAGGAGGACCCCACTGCTGACACAGAGACATAAAAAAGCAAGACTACAGTTTGCCAAAATGTACTTGAGTAAGCCAAAAGCCTTCTGGGAAAACGTCTTGTGGACAGATGAGACCAAGATAGAGCTTTTCGGTAAAGCACATCATTCTACTGTTTACCGAAAACGGAATGAGGCCTACAAAGAACAAAACACAGTACCTACGGTAAAATATGGTGGAGGTTCAATGATGTTTTGGGGTTGTTTTGCTGCCTCTGGCACTGGGTGCCTTGACTGTGTGCAAGGCATCATGAAATCTGAGGATTACCAAAGGATTTTGGGTCGCACTGTAGGGCCCAGTGTCAGAAAGCTGGGTTTGCGTCCAAGATCCTGGGTCTTCCAGCAGGACAATGACCCCAAACATACGTCAAAAAGCACTCAGAAATGGATGGCAAAGAAGCGCTGGAGAGTTCTGAAGTGGCCAGCAATGAGCCCAGATCTAAATCCCATTGAACACCTGTGGAGAGATCTTAAAATTGCTGTTGGGAAAAGGTGTCCTTCCAATAAGAGAGACCTGGAGCTGTTTGCAAAGGAAGAGTGGTCCAAAATTCCGGGTGAGAGGTGTCAGAAGCTTATTGATGGTTATAGGAAGCGACTGATTTCAGTTATGTTTTCCAAAGGGTGTGCAACCAAATATTAAGTTAAGGGTGCCAATACTTTTGTCCAGCCCATTTTTGGGGTTTTGTGTGACATTATGTCATATTTGCTTTTCTGCCTCTGTTTTATATTTGTTCCAATACATACAAAGGGAATAAACATGTGTATAGCAAAACATGTGTTAATGCAATACCTTTTTTGTGTGAAATACTTGATTTTCAGGAAAAATATCAAGGGTGCCAACAATTTCGGCCATGACTGTATATATGTAGAAAAAGGTCCTCTTTCAATTCAGAAACTCCAACTCCAGTATCTGGATGCAGTATGATCTATTTATGTGCTCACCTTATTTTTTGCCTAACTGATATTAGGCTAAAACAGCTTTTTGTCCTCAAAGGACAGATGTAAATCAATTCTCCTACGTATGATATTTCTCCAAATGCTGTGTGGATAGCTGTAGTTTTGGTAATATTCCACCTGGGGTCTGTCCACTAAGTTGATCCCTGTGTTGAGGTATGGATGGATGGATATCTCCCTTTTCCCCTCCAGGGGGTCTCCTCCTTCCTTTAATATCCTCTCTGTAGAGAGTGGAGACCAATGGCTGAGAACGTCAGGCTAAGCACCATTCACAGTTCTTAAGAGGTTGAATTGTCTGAACCACTAGACAGACGATTGGGGGTTTATTTACTAAACCTGGTTGACTCAGAATCTTGGGCACCTGTAACATGGTAGCCAATCAGCTTCTAACCTTAGCATGTTCAGTTAAGCTTCAGCAATAAAACCTGGAAGCTGATTGGTTTTTATGCAGAAGTGGACAAGATTCTGAGTCAACCAGGTTTAGTAAATAAACCCCTTGGTGTCAGTCACTAGTCAAGTTTGATGCAGGAGAAGAGTTTTGTAGTCGGGGGCACAAGCCAAGGTCGATGCAGAAGAAGAGTTTCATAGTCGGGGTCATAAGCCAAGGTCGATTCCAAGTAGTAATAGTGGTAGCTCAAAGCTGTGGGTAGAAATACTGAGAGGAGCACAATAATCTGGCCAGACCTTTTTCTACATATATATATATTGACTTTGGTTATGCGGTTTATTGAGAATAAGTTTATAATTTGATTTCACATTGGTCATGAACACTGTTATTATAATTTGATGTTTATATATATTTAGTCACTAATTATATATAAAGTTATATTTATTCTTATATACAATATTTACGTTATTAACGCAGCTATTAGGTGCATATATAGCACATGTCTAACACGGGAGTGCAGCACAACTGTTTTAAGTTTCTTTAGAAATGCATACTGCTTCAGTTTGAAATAACGACTATACTTCATGCGATATTGTTATTTGTGCTGGTGTGTGATGGATGATCATGGATTGCAAGGGTTTGGACTTTAATGACCACAATAAAAAGTACAAAGTACTTTTACATTAGCTTCTAAAGTATTCTGAGAACTTGAAAATGTAGGGGACTTAATTATGAGTGGGATAGAAGGATAGGCTCTGCTATGTTCCCCTCTGCACCTCACTATTGGTTGGTCCCATATGATATCAGACCTTATTGAGCACTGTTGAGGCATGGAAAGGAAGGTGCAAGTGCTCGATTTTCTGCCTTTGAAATCTTGTAGAAATGTAGCTTGGTGCATGGTGCATTAAGGTGTATTTTAAGTATCTTATCATAAATGTTTCCATTATCATTGTTCACTTAAAGCGGAGCTCCAGGCTCCCCTCAAAAAATTAAGTCAGCAGCTACAAATACTGTAGCTGCTGACATTTAATATAAGGACACTTACCTGTCCAGGGATTCAGCAATGTCCTCACCCGAGCCAATTCCTCAATCAGCTTCAGGTGCAGGTGTCGGCATCTTCGATAAGGGAAACCAGCAGTGAAGCCTTGCAGCTTCACATCCGGTTTCATACTGTGCAAAGCACGCTGTACTTTGTGCATGGTCATGCAGTCTTCTGGGACTTGTGAAGTGTACTAGAAGGCTGTGGGGGAAGGAGGGGAGCTGAACTTCTGGCTCAGATCGCCTCACCTCGCCACGCCACATCTGACCGGAAGTGGCAGTGAGTACCTGACACAACCAGGTACCCGCTCCCTTCCCCCAAAAAAGTGGTAAATGTAGTAGTAGAGGGGGGAGGATATAAACAACTGGAACTTCACCTTTTGGGTGAAGTTCTGCTTTAAGTAGCGCATTTCTCTTTGCATTCCCTCACCCATTCCTTACATTAACATACCACAAATTAGCAATGTCCCTTCCATCTAGATTAAGGTTATGCTCTCTCTCTCTACTCAGTTCTTTAATCCCAATATTCTAGAATATATTAATGAAGCTGCAAACCTGCACACAATGACACACTGACTTCAGTAAAGAAAGCGTTCAGAACGCCGTTATAAATAGACGCTAAGAGGAAGTTCCAGTGTGGTTAGACCATCTTTCTTCCTCTCTAATCAGATACTCTGAGTTAAACGTCTCTAACGTCCCTCTGTGTAGAAGAACAGATCTTCTAGGTTTAAACTTCAATGATTTTACTACTAGTATCAGAAATTTAAGGAACACGGTACTACTTTACAATACCAGTCATCCAAGATTAATCATCATAAAAATATCTTGAACAAAGATGCTAAACAGAATGTTTTGTTATAAATCAATCTGCACTACTCCTAAACATTGTGGGGAATTTATTAAAACTGGGGCAGACAGAATCTGGAGCAGCTGTGCATGGCAACCAATCAGCTTCTATCTTTTATGTTCAAAGCTAACATATAAATGCTGTTAATATACAGCTGCTCTAGATTCTGTCTGCTCCAGTTTTGATAAATTCTCTTCACTCACATTATATTTAAACAAAACACACATTTGATCTGAAATTCAGAATCTACTTGTAAAACATTTATGCTGCCTTGAAGAGTATTTTTTTTTTACTTTTGGATATAGCAGTGAATGGTGAAAAATCTGTTTATATTTTGTTGTTTAGGCCCTGTTGGGAAGGTTACCATTCACTTCATGTCCCAGAAACAGGAAGTGAGAGGAAATCTTTACATAGTGAGGGCAATTTCTCTCTCAGACATTTGTCACTGGAACACGAGTCCCCATTGGTCAATTAACCCTATATTCTTGCTCAAGTGACACCTGAAAAAAAACTGGTATTTTCTCTCACTTTCAGTCCCGGTCACAAAGGTCCCTAAAACATGTAGAGATGCTGTATCTGCCCAGTGGAGACACTTCTAACCCTTCCCTTCTGTGACTAAAGCTACAAAAAAAAAAAAACAAACAAGCTTATATGGACACTTAAAATATACAACTGAAAGAGTTTTGCTATATCCGTTTGATGATTGCAAAAAAATACTTGTTGATCGTGCTATTAGTTAGCACTGTTTCCAGGTCTCCCTGAGAACTATAGAACAAAATTCTTCTTTTTTATTATTATGGAGAAAATGAGGGGTGCTTTGTAGTCTTAAACCATTTCCTTTCCTAGGGCGACGATGCTCATCCTCCATAGATTCATCATGGAGCAATACCACATTAGGACAAGAAAACTGTTACAGGCAGGATCACCAGGTTAAAATAAAGAAAAACAACCATTTCTACCAAGTACTGATAGTACATCTAAGTACTGATGTGCACCAATATGTTACATTACATTTTTGTTATTGGATTTAAAGGATAAGTTCAACTTTGGAACATGTTACATGTTCCACCTGATTTTAGGATGGAACATGTAACATGTTCCCAAAGCCACAGCCATGCCTGCCGCCCCCCTCTCTCTGGCAGATAGTAAGGGGAGAAGTGTCCCTGTACATCTGTCAGATTTGAAAATTGAATGGCCATGCGGGGCTCTGCCAACAAGACCGCATCACTCATTCACAGTGTTTTGTCAAAGAGTGCCTACAAGTCCCAACAGCCTTAGCAGCTGTGGGCTTGTAGTTTTCTATGAACTACCACGGCGCTGTGGAGGGCTGTGGTAGTTCATTGAAGCTTCCTGTCAGTATATCTGCTAGCTCGTTCATCCCGTACAGCAAGCAGATATTATGACAGGTCTGCAGGAGACCTAGATGGCATCAGCGATCGCTGGTGCAATGCTTTACAGACGTCCTTTGGACAAAAATAATAAATTCAAATTTTTTTAACTTGCAAAAAATGTACATTGCTTATTTTTGTCCCAAAGGTGAACTTATCCTTTAAATCTGCTTTAAAAGCTAAATTAACATTTAAAACATATATCAGGTTACATACGTATTTAGAGTATAACAGGTAACAGGTTTGAGCATCCCCCTCTTCCTTTGACAGAGCCTACAGGGAATGCAGGCAGCAAGAGTGGCTAGGAGCAAGAACTCGGAAGCGAGAAGACCTCCACAGCCTCCCTGACCCCCGAAGAGGGGAGCAGTATCAGGCACAGCATCCCTAGCACCTCCCAAAGCCTGGATTCCTTCAACCTTCTCTCCCAGCTCCAACACACACACCCACGGGGACTGGGATGGGGAGGGGCATATGAGGAACTGCAGACAGGGCTAGTGGTCTCTCTCTCTCATCCCCCCTCTTTCTTTCACCCCCCTCTCTCATCCCCTCTCCCACGCTCTCTTATCCCCCCTCTCTTTGTCATCTCATGAGGAGCCCTTAATAATCTGTCGCAGCAGAGCAGCCAGCCAATAATTCCTACGTAAGGCTGCTCTGCTGTGACAGATTATTAAAGGCACCAATCCTCTCCATTCACAGCCTGAGCCCCTGTACCCCCCCCTCTTCCCCCTCCCCCCCCACTCTCTCTATCATATCACCCACCCTCTCTCTCTGTCTCTTATACCCCCCTCACTGTTTTTCATACCCCCCTCTCTCTCTGTCTCTCATACCCCCCTCTCTCTCAGTCTCTCATACCCCCCCTCTCTCATACTCACTCTCTCTCTCATACCCCCCACCTCTCTCTCTCTCATAACCCTCTCTCTCTGTCTGTGTCTCATACCCCCCTCTCTGTCTCTCATACCCCCCTCTTTATCATATCCCCCCTCTCTCTTATCATCCCCCCTCTCTCTTATCCCCCCCCCTCTGTCATCTCACAAGGAGCCCTTAATAATCCGTCACAGCAGAGCAGCCAGCCAATAAAGCCTATGTAAATTACATAGGGGTTAATGGCTGGCTGCTCTGCTGTGAGTTTATTAAGAGCACCAGTCCACTCCATAAACTGGCACCAATTCTTGGGGGGGTCCTTCAAACTTTTCTACCTTTAGGCTCCTTAGATGTAAATTCGGCCCTGGCTGCTGTTCACAGACAATGGGGTAGATTTACTAAAACTGGAGTACTCAAAATCTGGTGCAGCTGTGCATGGTAGCCAATCAGCTTCTAACTTCAGCTTGTTCAGTTAAGCTTTGAGAATATAACTTGGAACCGGGTTTCAGTGCAGAGCTGCACCAGATTTTGCACTCTATAGCTAATTCTACCCCAATGCGTGCATGCAGCATTTAGAACTGCTGGCAGGAATGGACTGAATCTTACCAACAGCCATTCAGCAGTACCTGTAGCTACACGAGGTCAGTGAGAGCTTGTTTTAAAGTTTTTTTATTGCTTGCTAAAGTAATGTAAATATTTGAAAGTCCTTAGCCTGGTCACAATTCTACTAAAATACAACATAACAGAAATAAGTTTCAAAGCACAATGAGAATCTCTTTCTTCCAATGGATTTGTGGGGAAAGGGCAAAAAAAGCATGTTTAGAGAATTATACCTGTCATGTGTCCCAGAAGACATCGGATCATTCACAAAGCGCAGCACATGCGCAGTGGGCACCCGGCTGTCACAGAAGCCAGCGCGGGAAGACTGTGCAGCGCTGGAGCGAGGAACAGGTAAGGCCCTGCAGGAGAGAACAGCTGAGCGGCCGACCTGGTATTCTGACATGGTGGCCGCAGAAATACCGGACCGGCCGCTTTATATTCGCTCCATAAGACGCACTGACATTTTCCCCCCTTTTTTGGGGGGAAAAAAGTGCGTATTATGGAGCGAAAAATACGGTATATATCAAAACCTATACCTAGTCACATGCTTTACTGGATGCTACTTACTCTTTGGGTGTGTTGAAATCTTCCAACCTAGCCTCAAAAAACTGCAGGACTTCATCACACTGGGAGATATAAACAGGCATCCTGATGAGAGCCTAAATAAAACATAGAACAGTGTTACTTTCTCAATACTACAACTAGCTGTAAACTGATCTGTAAACCAGCAGTCAAACATTAAAAAATCTAAGCACAGAACTGCAAAAATATAAAAGAAAATGAACAAACTTTTTTGTTAAAGAAAAATTCCAGGTAAAAAATATTAATGTGTTATTACACCCAAAAGCAAATAGTTATTATATTGTAGCGTACCAATTCTTAGCTTTGATGGCTGCATTCGTTTTAGGTTTTCTTAGTTTTATTTTCACCTGGTCATCTGGCCAGTATGTCTGTTTTTCAAAAGAGCAAGCTCTCCTACAAATGTATCAGTTAAGAGTGTTGAGACAAACCATTTACCACAGATAGAGGTACTTACAATGATCAACTTTTATTTATTCATTTAAAAAAAAAAAAACTTTATCCCAACAGAAAAAAAATGTTTGCTGTAACTGCTTCTTTAACTGCAGTGTGAGCTGTAGTTCAGTTTCAATGTATTAGTGTATCTAACTACTAGTACATCTAACACTCCCATCCTCTCAGGAACTGTGTTACTGGCCAGAACACAAGGTGAAAACATAGGGGGAAGCCTAAAAAAAGAAAACTAATGCAGCCACCACATGGAATGATTAGTAAGCTGCAAAAGTTTACATTTATGGTTTTGGGTTTAATACTGCTTTAACCAATCTGTGCACTGCTAAGCCAACAGTCACAGAATTCCCACATGTTCATTGGGAAGATCTGCTTTCTATTGCAGTGCAGCCATCTTTCTGCTTCATGTATTAACATTTAAACACACAATTTTAGACTTGGGTTGTTTTTAAAAACATATACATTTGTACGTGCATACAGTATGAGAAACAGCAAGGGTCCTACAGCAGCTGTATTAGGAAATTCATATCCTGCATTATAAACCAGATACATAAAACGAAAAAAGGCAGCGGGGTAGACTAGATCACGACTGCTATGTTTGGATGAAAAACTAAAACCCAAAACAGGTGGGCTGTGCTCACTGTCAGAATATCAGCTTTTACACATTTCCAACTGTGGTGACCGTAGTATACCTTTACATTTTTTTATTTTTTTTTAATTCTAGCATTGGAGACATAAGCTAATGCTTGAAATAAAACATTAGTCACTATCAGTTTGCAAAATGGTGATTTGCAAAAATTACAGCTTTTTATTGCACAACACTGAGCCTTGAAGAAGTCTGTCTGGTTATAATGGCAGAAGACCACAACAAATTGCTGGACTGCCATCCTAAAAGGAAAAGTCTACAAAGGGCAATACCAAAATGGAATGATCCAAGAATACAGAAACACTGTCTGCTCTGCCAAAAGTAACTTCTGTTGGAATATACAAATGACCACATATTGGTCATATCCAGTATTGGATAAATCTTTTCAGGATGAGGAGGATTGGGAGAATTGCAGGTGCAAGGGTATCCCTGACAAATCTACAGAACCGAATTATGCCCCTGAGAGAGTCAGCACTCTCTAAAATCCCCAAGCAACATATACAACACCTAGTTGATATGTGTACGTAATGAACTGGTCACTGAGTGTAACAGGTTTCCAAAAACCTCAGTGGAGCTATATTTGATAAAATGAAAAGGATAGTAGCTGTAATAGCCCATCACTAAGGGACACCGTAGAGAGATAGGAGTCAATGGATCAAGCCACCAAGCACAGAGGGGAACCAGAACTGTCTCCACTGGCTATCCCCTGCTCCTGGGTCCAAAGCTTCTACTCCTTCCCAACATCATCACCAACAGGTCCAAGAGACATGACAATATGACAATCAAACAAGCATGAGCCATCAGAGGTATTAATAAATGTGTGATTTAATGACTATGAACATCAAAAAAGGTGTGAGAGAGTATGACTGCCCTGCTATAAATTTTGTATTTGCTTAATTTTTGTGGCAGCTGAAATGTAACAGGTTTCTTATTTTTAGACACCAACTTCATTTGTAGAATACTAGTTATAGAGTCAGGCATGTACTAAAGACAGTCATGGGCTATGGTGGTCTCAAGTATTGTACAGTCATGGTGGCCTCTGTAATAGCAAAGAACGTAATTTCAAAAGAGCAAAGTGCCAAAGCCCTCTTAAGGAAAGGTATTCATATCTTGCACATAAGTATTTAATTACAGAATGTTTGCTTTGTTTGTGATAATCACACATGTGCAAAACGGTCACTATTTACAAACAACATGTATCTATATTGTCTCATTTAGGTCCTGTATTAATCAAGCAATACACCAGCAGATAAGAAGATGATAAAATATATAGTAAGCGCTCCTCAACAATTTAAAGCGGCTGAACATTAAAGGAAAAAACACATAAAAAGTCCCAAAATTCATATATAGAGAGAATGCAGCGCTCTTAAAGAAAATTATCAATAGACACAGTCCTGTGAAAACAGTGCTCCGTGATTCCCAGTGCAAATGGTAGAAATTCAAACTAACCAGAAAGCGTATAGGTAATACGCATGTGTATATATATATCCTGAAGACTCCCCTCTCCTCTCAGGTCTGGTCAGAAAAATGGCTGGGAAAGATGGTAATCCTACGCCCTCATGTGGTGAAAAGGTGGTCCAGCAGGTCAGAGAAGTATCAATCTGGATAAGCCTCTACAGGAACTGACACAGGGATCACTAGGGCTGCAAGGATTAAAGGGGCTCCTCACAGGAGACATAGGGAAGCACTCATAGTGTAGTAGGTAATGATTTTATTCCAAAAAACACAGGTGCATAATGAAATATCACAAAGCCGAGTATGAATGAACACACTGACCCTTTAAGAAATAAAGATGGCCGCCGGGCCTCCTCGTGGCACCGGCGGCTTAGTGTCAACGGCGTCCTGGGCTCCACTGACGCGTTTCGTGCGCACGCACTTCTTCAGAGGTGGAACATAGGTCCTATGTTCCATCTCTGAAGAAGTGTGTGCGCACGAAACGCGTCAGTGGAGCCCAGGACGCCGTTGACACTAAGCCGCCGGTGCCACGAGGAGGCCCAGCGGCCATCTTTATTTCTTAAAGGGTCAGTGTGTTCATTCATACTCGGCTTTGTGATATTTCATTAAGCACCTGTGTTTTTTGGAATAAAATCATTACCTACTACACTATGAGTGCTTCCCTATGTCTCCTGTGAGGAGCCCCTTTAATCCTTGCAGCCCTAGTGATCCCTGTGTCAGTTCCTGTGGAGGCTTATCCAGATTGATACTTCTCTGACCTGCTGGACCACCTTTTCACCACATGAGGGCGTAGGATTACCATCTTTCCCAGCCATTTTTCTGACCAGACCTGAGAGGAGAGGGGAGTCTTCAGGATATATATATACACATGCGTATTACCTATACGCTTTCTGGTTAGTTTGAATTTCTACCATTTGCACTGGGAATCACGGAGCACTGTTTTCACCGGACTGTGTCTATTGATAATTTTCTTTAAGAGCGCTGCATTCTCTCTATATAATACACCAGCAGAGCCTTCCAAGAAATGAAACTTTTTTCACATGATTACCTTCAAAATTGGGTTTCTAAGAAATATGCAAGCAGTCTTTCCAGCAACATAAACCAACAAAGTTTACATATTTTGCTTTTGTAGACCAGAGAAAAGCCCTGCTGATAAAATCGACTAGATTATAAGGCCAGATTCAGTCATGCTGTGTTTTGATTAATATGCTTTGCAGTAAAACATCCCCATTTATTTTGTTTATACAGTACCATACCTGTAGTATTCTTTAACTATCCGCTGTGGCGTGTCAAAATGCATGTGTGATGCAGTATGCTGGATAAGTGTATTGGGCTGCCATTCAAAATTAACAGCACTTGCAACACAGGCATGGTATTTTATGTTGAGGTTAGTACAACAAATAGGCCTAAATATGACCTAACATTCTTGTACTGGATGATTTTTACCCTTGTTTCATGCCAACTGTATGTTTCTATATAGGGCTTACAGCCTAAACTTGTCATTCATTTCATGAGACTACAGAAAAAATAAAGATACACACACACACACACACACACACACACACACACACATATATATACATACACACACACACACACATATTTACATGCACACTATATTGCCAAAAGCATTGGGACGTCTGCCTTAACACACACATGAACTTTAATGGCTTCCCAGTCTTAGTCTGTAGGGTTCAATACTGCGTTGGACCACCCTTTCCAGCTATAACAGCTTCAACTCTTCTGGGAAGGCTGTCCACAAGGTTTAGGAGTGTGTCTATGGGAATGTTTGACCATTCTTCCAGAAGCGCATTTGTTAGGTTGGGCACTGATGTCGGACCAAAAGGTCTGCTTCCCAGTCTCCACTCTAATTCAACCCAAAAGTGTTTTATCAGGTTGAGGTCAGGAATCTGTGCAGGCCAGTCAAGTCAAGGCCAAGCCCAACCCCTGAAAAACCACCCCACACCATAATCCCCCCTCCACTAAACTTTACACTTGGCACAATGCAGTCATGCAAATACCATTCTCCTGGCAACCACCAAACTCAGACATGTCCATCGGATTGCCAGACAGAGAATCTTGAATCATCATTCCAGAGAACATGTCTCCACTGCTCTAGAGTCCAGTTGCGGCGTGGCTTACACCACTGCATCCAACGCTTTGCATTGCACTTGGTGATGTGAGGCGTGGATGCAGCTGCTTGGCCATGGAAACCCATTCCATGAAGCTCCCTACGCACTGTTGTTGTGTTAATTTGAAGGCCACGGCCACTGTCTACGGACAGTTGGATTTTTCTGCACACTATGCGCTTCAGCATCTCCTGACCACGCTCTGTCACTTTACGTGGCCTACCATTTAGTGGCCAAGTTGCTGTTCTTCCCAGTTGTTTTTACTTTGTTATATTACCACTACAGTTGACCATGGAATATTTAGTAGCAAGGAAATTTCATGGATGGACTTGCACAGGTGGCAACCTATCACGGTACTGTGCTTGAATTCACTGAGCTTCTGAGAGTGACCCATTCTTTCAAAAATGTTTGTAGAAGCAGTCTGCATGCCTAGGTGCTTGAGTTTATACACCTGTGGCCATGGAGGTGATTGGAACACATTAATCCAATGATTTAGAGGGGTGCCCCAATACTTTTGGCAATATAGTGTGTTTATTAGGTACACCTTGCTAGTGCCAAGAAAATATCCCCCGCACCATTACACCACCACCAGCCTGAACTGTTGATACAACGCAGGATGGATCCATGCTTTCATGTTGTTTATGTCTAATTCTGATCCTGCCATCTAAATGTCACAGCAACCAGTCTGGTAATTCTCCTCTGACCACATGGCATTTTTGCTCACACAACTGCCGCTGACTGGATATTTTCTCTTTCGGAGTATTCTCTGTAACCCTACAAATGGTTGTGCGCGAAAATCCCAGTAGAGTAGTTTTTGAAATACTCAGACCAGCCCAATACTTTTGGCAATAGTGTGTGTGTGTGTGTGTGTTCCATAACATGGATTCCCACACAGGGGTATCCACTATCAAAACAAATTAAACAAATATTCAGCCTCCTGGCTCTCTCAGGTATACATACACTCCTGCTCTCTGGCTCCCACCTCTCCTAGGTGGAGCCCTCCTGACTCCTGGGCAATGACCTCCTGTCTGCCAGGGTGGAGTCCAGAAACATGGTTAGGCCTCTACAAAAATGCCTGCACCTGTGCAATCAGTGTGCTGGGGGTTCTGTAAACATGGACCAAGGATTGGAGATTTCATCCCTCCCAAATCACTTAGAAATCTCCAGGCCCCAGGTCCCAAAACAGGCTTTAACCATTAGCCGCCCGGCCAATGGCCGTTTGGCGGCTTGAAAAGCGCTGCAGCTTTCCGGGTGCACGCCATTTGGCGTGCTCCCGCACATGCGCGGTTTGCGCGGTTGCAGAGCGACGCAGCAGTGCGATCTGTCACCGCCCGTGCACCTCGGACACGGCCGATGACAGATCCGAGTACCGGCTCCCGTTGCCAGTACCATGTGACCTGCTGTGACCAATCACAGCAGGTCACATGACAGTTGTATACAATGGATGGCTTCATTCATGATGCCATCCATTGTATACTAGTGCCTAGCTGTGAATGGTCACAGCTAATCACATGCACATGTCATGTGATTAGCTGTGACCAAATCACAGCTAAGCACAAAAAAAAAAAAAAAAAGAAAAAGCTGAATGAATCGATTTCATTCAGGTAAATGCTTGCTTATAGCAAAGTAATTCTTTGCTATAAGCAAATTGTGTAAAAAAAAAAAAAATACTGATCACTTCCCCAAAGTAGTACAGTGTTACTATGGTAACATTGTACTATTTTGGTCATAGTAAAATATGAAAAAAAATCTTTAAAAAAATAAAAAAAAGTAATAAAAAATTAAATATAATAAAAAAATAAAAAAAAATAAAAAAATATATATATTTTTTTTTCATACTGTCACCAGTCAGTGTCGCTGTTCACCGCCATGCCAGTTATATCATGACGCTGTACTGCACTGGTGAAAAAAAAAATATTGAAAAGAATTTTTTTAAATTTTTCATTTTCCGAAAAATGATGACAAAAAAATACAACTTCAAAAACCCCTCCATGCCTCTTATGAAGTACGTCGGACTGTCTACTTTGCAAAAAGGGGTCATTTGGGGGATATCTGTACTGTTCTTACATTCTTGGACCTCAAGATATTAGATTGGCTGTCAGTACTTCAGGATTGATCAATATTCAGATCTATACCATAGTTTGTGAACTCTATAACTTTCCTACAAACTAAAAAATACATCCTAATTTGGGTTATTTTCACCAAAGACATGTAGCAGAATACATCTCGGCCTAAATTTATGAAGAACAATTATTTATTTGTAAACTTTTATAACAGAAACAAAGAAAAATGTGTTTTTTTTTCAAAATTTTTGGTCTTTTTTTGTTAATTTAGCAAAAAATAAAAACCCCAGCGGTGATTAAATACCACCAAAAGAAAGCTCTAGTTGTGTGAAGAAAATGATAAAATTTTAGTTTGGGTACAATGTTGTATGACCGTGCAATTGTCATTCAAAATGTGAGAGCGCTGAAACCTGAAAACTGGCCTGGGCAGGAAGGTGTAAAATTGCACGGTATTGAAACGGTTAAGAACCAACAAGGAAACTGACAAACCAGTTTCCTCTGCATTAAACAACCCGCCTGGAGCCCCTCAACCTCTATGGTTGAGAATCCTGGGTTATAAGCTTGATTTAGACCATGGCAGGATACCGCACTGCCACAATACACACACGCACACTGCAAAAGAATTAAAAGAACACTTTGAAAACACATCAGATCTCAATGGGAAAAAATATCCTGCTGAATATCTATACTGATATGGACTGGGTATGCCCTATCGTTTCATGGAAATGAAAATTATCAACCCACAGAGGACTGAATTCTTAGACACCCTGAAAATAAAAGTGAAAAAATTATGCAGCAGACTAGTCCATTTTGCTGAAATGTCATTCATTCAACTAAAAATGGTACTCAGTAGTTTCTTGTATGCATGCCTGGAAACGTTGGTGCATGCTCCCAATGAGACGACAGATGGTGTCCTGGGGTATTTCCTCCCAGATCTGGACCAAGGCATCACTGCACTCCTGGACAGTCTAAAGGTGCAGCCTGGCATCGTCGGATGGACCGAAACATGATATCCCGGAGGTGTTCTATTGGATTTAGGTCAGGCAAACTTGGGGGTCATTCAATGGTATCAATTCCTTCATCCTCCAGAAAATGCCTGCATATGCTCACCACATGAGGCTGGGCATTGTCATGCACCAGGAAGAACCCAGGGCCCACTGCACCAGCATAGGGTTTAGCAATGGGTCCAAGGATTTCATCCTGATACCAAATGGCAGTCAGGGTGTCATTGTCTAGCCTGTACAAGTCTGTGCCTCCCTCCATGGATATGCCTCTCCGAACCATAACTGACCCACCACCAAAGCAGTCATGCTGAACGATGTTACAGGCAGCATAACATTCTCCACGGTTTCTCCAGACCCTTTCACGTCTCTCACATGTGCTCAGGGTGAACCTGTTCTCATCTGTGAAAAGCACAGGAAGCCAGTGGCGGACACGTCAATTCTGGTGTTCATTGACAAATCGAGCTCTCTGGTGCTGGGCAGTGAGCACAGGGCCCACTAGAGGATGTCAGGTCCTAAGGCCACCCTCACGAAGTCGGTTTCTGATTGTTCGGTCAGAGCGATTCACACCAGTGGCCTGCTCGAGGGCATTTTGTAGGGCTCTGGCAGTGCTCATCCTGCAGGAGCAGATACCGGTCCTGCTGATGAGTTAAAGATCTTCTACAGCCCTGTCCAGCTCTCCTAGAGTAACTGCCTGTCTCCTGGAATCGCCTCCATGCCCCTGAGACTGTGCTGGGAGACACAGCAGACCTTTTGTCAATAATATGTATTGATCTGCCATCCTGGAGGAGTTGGACTGCCTGTGTAACCTCTGTAGGGTCCAGGTATTGCCTCATGTTACCAGTAGTGACACTGACTCTAGCCAAATGCAAAACTAGAGAAAAACAGTCAGAAAAGATGAGTAGGGAAAAAAATGTTAGTGGCCTCCATCTGTAAAAATATTCCTGTTTTAGGGATGGTCTCATTGTTGCCCATCTAGTGAACCTGTTGTTAATTTCAATAGCACCAAAGCAACTGAAACTTATAAACAACCCCCTCTGCTACTTAACTGACAAGATCAATATACCAGATGTTTAATTGACTTGATACTATACTATAATTAAAAAGCGTTCCTTTAATTTCTTGAGGTGTGTGAGCATGTGTGTGTGTGTGTTTTCATTCAAAAATGTACATAGACAGCATATCATTATTTGTAGGTGGTTAGGATTCAAACCACAAAGAAAATAAGACAGTTTTATTTAACAGCCTAATTCCTTTATTGTTTTTCAACAAGTTTCAACATCCAAGAGATTTAAACTCTGGCCTAAGGCACTGCAAAGACAGAAAAAACATCTTTATACTAAACTGGCAAGGCTGCAAGTGATATCTGTAAAGAGTGTTTCACACAATTACAAATCTTATTTTAGACCCTAGAGAATAAAAGTGGTAGTTCCAATTTTTTATGTCACATGATATTACTGCAAAATGTCAGTAAAAATACAAGAAAGTTAAATTTAGGGCACAAAAAATGCAATAAATTACCCTATTTAAAATAAATAAATAAATAAATATATATATATATATATATATATATATATATATATATATACATACATATACAGTCAGGTCCATAAATATTGGGACATCGACACAATTCTAACATTTTTGGCTCTATACACCACCACAATGGATTTGAAATGAAACGAACAAGATGTGCTTTAACTGCAGACTGTCAGCTTTAATTTGAGGGTATTTACATCCAAATCAGGTGAACGGTGTAGGAATTACAACAGTTTGCATAGGTGCCTCCCACTTATAAAGGGACCAAAAGTAATGGGACAATTGGCTTCTCAGCTGCTCCATGGCCAGGTGTGTGTTATTCCCTCATTATCCCAATTACAATGAGCAGATAAAAGGTCCAGAGTTCATTTCAAGTGTGCTATTTGCATTTGGAATCTGTTGCTGTCAACTCTCAAGATGAGATCCAAAGAGCTGTCACTATCAGTGAAGCAAGCCATCATTAGGCTGAAAAAACAAAACAAACCCATCAGAGAGAGAGCAAAAACATTAGGCGTGGCCAAAACAACTGTTTGGAACATTCTTAAAAAGAAGGAACGCACCGGTGAGCTCAGCAACACCAAAAGACCCGGAAGACCACGGAAAACAACGGTGGTGGATGACCGAAGAATTCTTTCCCTGGTGAAGAAAACACCCTTTACAACAGTTGGCCAGATCAAGAACACTCTCCAGGAGGTAGGTGTATGTGTGTCAAAGTCAATAATCAAGAGAAGACTTCACCAGAGTGAATACAGAAGGTTCACAACAAGACGTAAACCATTGGTGAGCCTCAAAAACAGGAAGGCCAGATTAGAGTTTGCCAAACGACATCTAAAAAAGCCTTCAAAGTTCTGGAACAACATCCTATGGACAGATCAGACCAAGATCAATGTGTACCAGAGTGATGGGAAGAGAAGAGTATGGAGAAGGAAAGGAACTGCTCATGATCCTAAGCATACCACCTCATCAGTGAAGCATGGTGGTGGTAGTGTCATGGCGTGGGCATGTATGGCTGCCAATGGAACTGGTTCTCTTGTATTTATTGATGATGTGACTGCTGACAAAAGCAGCAGGTTGAATTCTGAAGTGTTTCGGGAATATTATCTGCTCATATTCAGCCAAATGCTTCCGAACTCACTGGACGCCGCTTCACAGTGCAGATGGACAATGACCCAAAGCATACTGCAAAAGCAACCAAAGAGTTTTTTAAGGGAAAGAAGTGGAATGTTATGCAATGGCCAAGTCAATCACCTGACCTGAATCCGATTGAGCATGCATTTCACTTGCTGAAGACAAAACTGAAGGGAAAATGCCCCAAGAACAAGCAGGAACTGAAGACAGTTGCAGTAGAGGCCTGGCAGAGCATCACCAGGAATGAAACCCAACGTCTGGTGATGTCTATGCGTTCCAGACTTCAGGCTGTAATTGACTGCAAAGGATTTGCAACCAAGTATTAAAAAGTGAAAGTTTGATTTATGATTATTATTCTGTCCCATTACTTTTGGTCCCTTAATAAGTGGGAGGCACATATGCAAACTGTTGTAATTCCTACACCGTTCACCTGATTTGGATGTAAATACCCTCAAATTAAAGCTGACAGTCTGCAGTTAAAGCACATCTTGTTTGTTTCATTTCAAATCCATTGTGGTGGTGTATAGAGCCAAAAATGTTAGCATTTTGTCGATGTCCCAATATTTATGGACCTGACTATATATATATATATATATATATATATATATATATATATATATATAAATAAATATATATATAAAAGATGAGAATGCATCGACTAATTCAATATCCAACATGCCAAACCTTAAAATTTGCATGCGCTTGTGAAATGGTGACAAATATTAGCACCCTAAATTTTCTATAAGTGATGCTTTTAAAGCCCCTTATAGGTCATCAGTTTAGTGTTATGGAAGAGATCTGGTGCTAGAATTATTGCTCTCATCCTGGCGTGCGCGGCGATATGTGACATGTGTATCGCAATTGACGTCTACATGCGTAGGCGACCCAGACTGTGCTTTTATGTTTTTACGTGTGTATATGTGGGGCTTCCTCTTTTTTTTTGGGGGGGGGGCGTTATGTGCTTAGGTGTAACTTTAATTTTTTTTTTACAACTTAACCACCTCCCGTCAGGCCGTTGTATATAAACGACTGGACGGTGGCAGTGCAGGGTCGGGTGGCCGTTTATAAATGGCCTCCCCGCACCCTGCTTGTGCGCGCTCCTCGGGAGCGCGCAGCACAGCAATCTGGTGCCTGCTGTGTCCTCCGGACACAGTGGAACACCGATCGTCGGACGTGACCTCTGTACGAGATCCCGATCATGTGATCGTTGATTGGCCAATCAGTGATCACATGCAAAGTAGTAAGCAAGATATCACTTGTGACATCATTGCTTACTACGTGTGAAATCTGTGAATGATCACAGAGGTCACATGGTACAAGGCTATTCAAAACATCCTTGTACCATGTGACAAGCTGTGACCAATCACAGCTCACTCAGTAGTTCTCAATGGCTGCAAAAATACAGCTTAAGAGAAGGAGAAATGATTGCTTTTACATACTTTATGGGTGTAAAAGCAGTAAGTGTAAAAAAGAAAGAAAAAAAAATCTTCATCACCCCCAACAAGTAGTACAGTGTCACCATGGTGACACTGTACTGCTAGGGTGACCGTATGTAAAAAAAAATAAATAAAAAATATAAAAAAAATGTAAATAAAAATGTTAAAAATTATAATTTTGGTTATAAACCAATTTGGGTTATTTTTTTTTTACTAAAAATATAACAGAATAAATTTTAGCCAAGATTTATGATGAAATACTATTTATTTGCAAAATTTTATAAGAAAAACACTTTTTTTCAAAATTTTTGGACTTTTTACATAGCAAAAAAAAAAAAAAAAAATCACAGCAGTGAATAAATACCACCAAAATAAAGCTTTATCTGTCTCAAAAAAATGCAAAAAAAATGCAAAAATTCATATGGGTACAGTGTTGCATGACTGCGCAATTGTCATTCAAAGTGTGATAGCACTGAAAGCTGACAACTGGCCTGGACAGGAAGGGGGTAAAAGTGTCCGGACTGGAAGTGGTTAAAAAAAAAGTAAAAAAACATTTTTTTTTACACTTAATTTTTTTTTCATCACATAGGGGACAAAGTCCCCTATGTGATATTAGGTGACAGATTCTCTTTATTGAGACATCCAAGGTCTAAAAGACCCTGCATGTCTCCCCTGTACTACACAGTGTAAAGCAGTGCACATTGCACATTGCACAGCATTACATTTAGTGAATCTCTCAACAGGGACCTGGAAGTGACATCATAACGTCACTTCCAGGTCAAGACAAGAAGGGGAGGGGAGTGAACATGTCCACTCTCCTCCTTCCACTCTACCTGATGGCGGTCAGCCGGGCCCACAGATGGGCAGGGGGAGCCCGGGAGATAGTTAGCGGGGGTATTCACACGAGGGGGCTGAGAGGTTATCACTGTGTGGAAGCAATCGGCGGCAGCGCTGCCGCTGATTGCTTCCACCTGACAGATGAGCCCGCTGCTTTCCCGTAGCAGGGCTAAAAAGGTAGAAAAAAACGACATGCCCGGCGCCCGGAACTACATGTCCCGGGCGTCCGGCAATGGGAATTCAACATCCCTGAATGTAATTGTCAATTAAAGCCTTTGACAATTATGAAATGCTTGTAAATTATACTTCAGTATACCACAGTAACATCTGACAAAAAGATCTAAACACACTGAAGCAGCAGACTTTGTGAAAATTAATATTTGGGTCATTCTCAAAACTTGTGTCCAGAGCAGTATGTTGCATACGTTGGCACTCTGTATGATGTACTACTCAATATATACCCTGGACTAAGCATGTCAAACTGCGAGTCTCTGGCTCCTACTTTTTGACCCTCAGCCAGTTGAGGTTCCACACTGTTCTCAAGGTGATAATGGGTATACTAACTTCAATAATTTTGCAGTTCAATACCTTAGTAAATGTTCTATGGGCTAAAAGAATTGTAAGGTGCAATTACTGCTAATGTTAATTACCAAAGGTCTACAGTCTTTTTCCTCTAGTTATGCTGGTACCGCCCTCAGACAGTGGCCCTTGAAAAATATATTCCACTCATTTGAATTTGGCATATCTGCCCTGGACTGTACTGTTACCGAGTTCTACTGTTTGCTGTGTTTGAAAATTGTGACTGTCCCATCATATTGGGGGCTAGTTGGGAACACAACCAAAGCTCAATGTATACTCTATTGCCTCTTAGAAAATGTGGGGAGATGAGGGAGCTTATATTTATTTTAACAGTCCAAACAATAAATTTATTGATTACTAACAAAGGGTGATAATTCACTTTATAGCACTTAAGTAACATTAATTTCTCCTGTCCCTGTATCGTCTAACCGAAAACACCAGGAGCAATAGTTAAATGACTAATGAAAAGACAATCTTTTACCTCAAAAAGACCCTTATTAACAGGCTTGCTAAGCAGTTTTCCCAGCAGTTCCAATATGTCGTAACTAGTTCAGATTTCCACTCATTCCATTGTAGAACTCAACACATGGCTCTTTATTTAGTCTCTTTAAGAAAAAGAGCACTGACTGGAAAGGAAATGTGTAGGTTTTATGGTAGATCACATATCCTGGACCCCTTCTGTGAACTAAGCTAAGATAATATCCTATGTGCATCTTATACAAGCAGAGACTGCAAGGGCAGCCTTGAAGTACTAATGCAACAAATATGTCAGCTTTATCTTCAAAAAGGTGAAATTTTACTACAGTGCCTTAGTGAAAGAAATGACTGAATTATTGAGGCACAAATCAAATATACAAAATGTGAAATTCTAGCAAAAAAAACCAAATCATAGCCTCTCTGAAAACTGGAAATGTGCTGTAAATGTATTTTAAACCCAACAATTAACATCTTTATATGCTCCCTTGGTCTGTTAAATTTACTATTTGAATGCATTTTGTTATATCACTTTGATAGGTGTGGTACTTACTATAAACTTTTTTCTTAGAGTCAATTGATGGAAACAAAAATTCAGAAAGTCAGTTAATACTGCTGCCTAAGGAGAAGGACTGGGACACTGTCAAACAGAAAAATGTAAGCCAGAGCCTGTATAACCAGTCCTCAACCAGCATGCCTCGGTTTTAAGAGAAATCATTACTAAGGGCGAAAAAAAAAAATACAGAGGGTTGGGACCTGCATCCCTCAATGTACAGTTGTGCTCAAACGTTTACATACCCTGGCAGAAATTGTGAGATTTTGGCATTGATATTGAAAATATGGCTGATCATGCCAAAAAATGCTCTTTTATTGAAGGAGGATGATCATATGAATCCATTTATTTTCAAATAGTTGTTTGGCTCCTTTTTAAATCATAATAACAGAAATCACCCAAATAGTCATGATCAAAAGTTTACATATCCTGAAAGGTTTGGCCTTGGTACAGACACACAAGGTGACACAAATGCCAATTAGAGGTTAATGTCCCACATCTGTGGCTTTTTAAAATGCAATTAGTGTCAGTGTTTTTATAAATAGTCAATGAGTTTGTTACCTCTTACATGGAAGCACCCAAATGGCCATGATCAAAAGTTGACATACCCTGGAATGTTTGGCCTTGGTACAGACACACAAGGTGACACACACGGGTTAAAATGCCAATTAGAGGTTAATGTCCCACATCTGTGGCTTTTTAAACTGCAATTAGTGTCAGTGTATAAATAGTCAATGAGTTTGTTAGCTCTTACGTGGAAGCACTGACTAGGCTAGATACTGAGCCATGGGGATCAGAAAAGAACTGTCAAAAGTCCTGCGTAACAAGGTAATGGAACTTTATAAAGATGGAAAAGGACATAAAAAAAGGATGTCCAAAGCCTGGAATATGCCAATCAGTACTGTTAAATCACCTATTAAGAAGTGGAAAGTTTGTGGATCTCTTGATACCAAGCCAAGGTCAGGAAGACCAAGAAAGATTGCAGACATAACGGACAGAAGAATTGTCCGGGGTTCAAATAAAAATCCACAAGCAACCTCAAAAGAAAAACAGGCTGCTCTGGAAAAAGATCATGTGGTTGTTTTTGAGTAAAATACGGTGATACTTGAACAAATATTAGCTGTTTGGACGAGGTGCCAGAAATAAGCTTTTACTGCACCAATACCACAAAAATCCCAGTGCCTGACAACACCTTGACATGCCTAACCAGGCCTTTTTGGGTCACTGATGCAGTAAAGGCTTCTTTCTGGCACCTCGACCATGCAGCTCATTTTTGTTCAAGTGTCATCATATTGTGCTCCTTCAAAAAAACCACACTGTCTTTTTCCAGAGCAGCCGGTATTTTTCTTGTGGTTACCTACGGGTTTCCCTTTGTATCCCAAACAATTCTTTTGGCAGTTGTGGCTGCAATCTTTCTTGGTCTACCTGACCTTGGCTTGGTATCAAGAGATGCCCGAACTTTCCACTTCTTAATAGGTGCTTTAACAGTACTGATTGGCATATTCAAGGCTTTGGGCATCTTTTTAGGTCCTTTTCTATCTTTATAAAGTTCCATTACCTTGTTACGCAGGACTTTTGACAGTTCTTTTCTGATCCCCATGGCTCAGTATCTAGCCTAGTCAGTGCTTCCATGTAAGGAGGTAACAAACTCATTGACTATTTATAAAAACACTGACACGAATTGCATTTTAAAAAGCCACAGATGTGGGACATTAACCTCTAATTGGCATTTGTGTCACCTTGTGTGTCTGTACCAAGGCCAAACATTTCAGGATATGTAAACTTTTGATCATGGCTATTTGGGTGATTTCTGTTATCATTATGATTTAAAAGGGAGCCAAACAACTATTTGATAATAAATGGATTCATATGATCATCATGCTTCAATAAAAGAGCATTTTTTGGCATGATCAGTCATATTTTCAATATCAATGCCAAAATTTCACAATTTCTGCCAGGGTATGCAAACGTTTGAGCACAACTGTACATAAAAAAAGGTATTATGGTAAAAAAAAAAAAAAAAAAAATTAATATTTTTTCTCTTGTCCATTGAGGGACACGGGAATTCAGGAACAGCCAGGATACCCAAAACCAGTCCAGCTGAGGGGTGGGCAATAGCCAGGGCAATTGATCTTGAAAATGGGATAATACAATGCTATATCCTAAAAGGATGGCTAAAAACACCCTTGACAACTCACGAGTACAAAAATCATTCATTTAAAACACCTGGAAAGGTCAATGGATCCTGACAGAGGAACGCCACAGAATCTGCCTAACCTTGAGCACAGAGCAGGTTCTAAGAATCTGCTGACCTGTGCCAGGCCAGCAAAGCATCCACAGGGGCAGGAGGCATAGCTGAACTGCTAAGCACAGGAACTTCCTCAAGAGTCTGCAAGATCAGCCAAAGAAAAAAAACAAAATCTCCAGGTGATAAGGTTCCACAAAGGCCTCCGGATGTACTCTATCCTCAACAGGGCGTACCTGCATCCCACCATGTCCTGCCTGCTGACAATCCAGGAGAGCACAGGACACTCCAGTGAATATTTCTTCCTGCCATAAAAGAAATGAAAGTCACCCAAGTCAATGACCTCTCCCTGTGAAGTGGAACCAGCTGAGGAGGGCCAGATGTTAATACATTATCTAATGAACGCTGAACTATAAGCTTCATCCAGCACAGGGATTAGGCCTCGTGTCCTGTCACAAAGAGAGCTCCCAAAACGTTCCTTGAGGTCAAGATCATACAACAGTTGGCTTCTTGATTTGCATGCCACTGGACCTCAACTAAGTCTCAAAGGGATCCCCCAATGAAAAGGAGACCTTCAGTTCTGGAGAACAAGAAAAGGTATGGGTATACAGCAGAAAGTGGAGTTCTCCCAAGAACACAGAAAAAGGACCACTCCATTCACCAAAAAGGATTGACAGGCCACAGCAAGGTTTTTCTGCATAGAGATCGTGTGGATGTTTCACCCCAAGACCAAAAGCCCAGGGATAGAGAGAGAGAGGCTAAAAAAGACAAAGAGCCAAGAGAAATAGGCAGTCTTCATAACAGGGTGTTGCAATAACATCCTACAAGCCCCTGATCGGAAGGGGAAAATTTGCTGCCAGTTAAGAAGGACCCAGTGACATTCAGGGTACAGGCTTTTTTTGTGTGAGAATTTAAGATGAATATCCTCATGCTCTAGGGACTTAAAAGCTACCATTGGAAGGCAGCTGTAAGAGCCTATCTTGTAAAAGCATGCAGATGTTTGATCCTTAAGGTGTTCTGAGTGCTAGGGTCTAGAAACTGATGGTTCAACTTGGGCACATTCAGCTTGCCCATACATATATCAAATCTTGGCCGGGCTCTGCTGAACTGGCTCAGATTCAAACCATCTAGTGCCAGTCCAGGAGTGCTATCTGGTGGACAAGTTAATCTATTGGCTGCATAAGTAAAGCAATCGATAATATTACCTTCCAATCATAGGTGGGTAAATATTTCAAACTACACCATCTGGGATGGTCCCTAGATGAAGGGGTTTTTGGGAATAAAAGATGAAGCGTAGAAAGAAATGAGGATCCATATCTATCCATCCATCCAATGGAAAACAATCTTGATCCATCTTAAGGCAGATCATCCATCTTGATCTCCAGCTCCATCTTAAATCGTAATCCTCATCATCCTCCCCATCATTACACTCTCGTACAGCTCGGTCTGAGATGCTCAGGTGTGTCTCAACACCAATAACTCCTTGGGTGTGTCATGACAATCTCATGATCGCTGCCACCAATATGTCACGATTGCGGCGTCAAACCCCAGACCTTCTCACCGAACTCGTGACCGAAGGACTGGCCGATCCAAACCGCAATGTGACGTGCGTAACAATACCATGCCCAGCTGCACCCTGCACAAAGATTTTCCAGCTAATGGACTACAATCTATGTACCTGCAACCTGAGCAATTGTTACTGGGTCTGGTTAATTACGCAATTAACCCCTTCTCACTGCCACCACCTTTTAACACACACACATCTGAAACTGTGCCTCTCAGGAAGGGAGGGGGGAACGAGAATAAAGGAATAACATATCAGGAGGGTCAATTCCTCCGCCAAGATGGAGGTTGAAGCCAAAATGGTTGAACCGCGTCCATCTCTGATGCGCACGTTTGCGACAGGGTGTAGTATAATTTGCAAATTATTTTAGAAATTCCATCTTACTCCTGAATGCAACTTACCTAGATATATTCCCTTATATGTGCAATAGATTTTTGTTTGTTTGATGTGTTATTCCACTCACAGTATCATAACCCCTTGGTATTAAACAATTAAAGCAAAGCTATATTAACATAGCCTGTATTTAGGCATGGCACCTGTACCCTGCTGCAGAGGATCAAAGGGGACAGTCCGATAGATGAGGACATAGTTAACTGCTAGGTTAGATTGGCCAACTAAGTGAAATACTCCTTAGATACAGGATCAGCATACCAACTACACAGCCAAAGTGCTCTGTGCATCTGTAGGGACACCAGTTCTATGCGAGAGAAACAAGCTTGTAATAAGCAATCACAAAAGCAAAAGGCTCTAGACATTTTATGCAATGGGGGCCTACCCCTGAGGGAATCCACCCATTCTGCCATGGTTTGACCGATTAAAAGCTAATTCACACGTGTGGTGCGGATTGAAGCTCCGGTTTCACAGCTAATTGATACAGTAGTTGTTCATAGGTTCACGTCAGGTTTATCCTGTTCACACATATGCGGTTTAGAAACGATTCCCATAGAAGTCAATAGCTTGTTCTCTACCCCTGAACCTGACCGCACTGCTCAGAAATCATACATGACGCTTTTAAAAATCACACTGAATCCGCTCTGCCAGTGCATCCGACAGATATGAACAGGCACCATAGGAAGCAATGTTTTTTCAAATGTCATGCAAATTAGATGCGGTTCAAACCGCATCCAATCCGCATATATGTGAACGGGCATTTAATGTTACTACCAACATGGAACGAAGAGATAGAGCAATCATTTCAAACTGGAATTTCAAGGAAGGATTCTAGCTGCCCATCAGTGGAATCCCAAAAAGTAAGCACATCTTTAATCAGAAAAATGGTATTCCTGTTGGAGCAAGACCCCCAATATGGAAACTCCCTCTAAAAGAAGAAATGTTTGGATACACTCTGAGATGGGGTCCTGGGCTCTTCAGAGTATTTCCAGTCCACATACAACAACGACTCAAACAGCAGGTGCAGTGGAAAAGTGTTTGTAGCTGTAGGAGTGCTAAAAGGCTCAAGGCTTGAACAGCAGGCTGATATTTCAGATGCAGGGTAATGTGCACGGTGTCAATAGCAAGAGACTACCTTTCCTCAAAAACAGTCAGAGAAGGACTGTTGCAAATCCAGCCCAGTTTTATTTAAAACAGACCTTCCTTTGGTTGGAGGGGCCCAAGATATACAATGGCAGTACTGCTGTGAAAAGGTAGGTGCTGATATTCCAGGGCTACTGTTAGGTAAAGCCGGCACTGGGTGAGAACATAGCAGCTAATGTGAGCATAGTAACAGCTGGTGCAACACTTATGCAAGCCATTTAAAAAGCTGGCTATGCTATTCTGCTCTACCGGAGCTCTAAATAAATAACTGGTCTTGCTAAGTGTGAGAACACACCCACAATGCAGTACTGCATGCCCCAGTGTCCAGTCGCCAGGTCCTGCGCAATTTTACACTTTTAGAAAGCTGACATTTTCACAGGTTCTTCAGAGAGCTCCATCAGCAGGGGGCATGAAGAAAGCAAGTAAAGTCTCCACCTATGAACTGAACCGTTAACTTTTACCTAGTATTGGCAAAGTACAGGATTATTTTAACTTCCAAAGGGGTCTATGCAAGTCCAAAACAGGTAGGTATATCTATATGAACAAATCTATGTAGTCTAAGTAAGCGCAGGGTATTAGAGTACTCTTGCCATAATTGACTAGCTTACCTACATGTGCACAAAAAAAATTATTTTTGACTTACAGTGAAATCCTTTTCTTGGAGTACATTATGAGACACAGGATGAATTTTCAGATACACTGTGTTATGCTGCGGCCTTCAGAAGACACTGCCAAAACCATGCTGTAAGGACAGCCCAGTATAACCCTACCCACACCCAGCAGGCCTCGGTTTTGTTAGCAAGGAACAGTAGAGGAGTGAATTGTAAGCACAGAGGAGATATGAGTATCTGTTAATGTACTCCAAGAAAATAATTTTACGGCAAGTAAAAAATCTTATTGTTAACTGTACATTGCGGAACATAGGATGAGTATTCAGGTATACTTTCATTTCCAAAAGCAGTTGAACTGAGGGGTGGGCAACAGAGCAAACCTAGGCTAAAAAGCGCACAAAATCCAACAAGTTTACAGTGGTAGCTCAACAGAGCCTACAGAGCCATTTGAAGAACCTTACACCCAAAGCTAGTATCAGTGGACGTCTAAACATAATCCTGGTAAAACTTAAAAGTGTGAACAGAAGACCTGTTGGCCCACAATTCACTAACTGGTACAGTGGAGTGTGCTTTGATTGGAAAAGAGGGAACTCTGTCCCATGAGGTCATAAGCTTAAATGTTTTACTGCTGATGCCACCTAGTGATAGTGGAACAAGAAGCAAGCTGTATCCTACAGGTACATACTCAAATAGCTGGGAGCTTTTAGACTTTCAAGTGTAGTCAGATTAAGGAAAACCTAAAAAAACAAAAAAAAAAAAATTATGATTCTTGCTTCACAGGTAATTCCTTTGAAGCAGCTCCCACAGAGCAAGGCTTCCCTCGATGGGAACCCAACAGTAGCCATAAAATACAGAAAGGAGTGCTAGACTAAAATCAAGAGTCCAATATAATTTTACCTGTTGATAAAAAAGTCCATAGACCACTTGTCACATGAACTTCAGTTGTTCCGTAACTGCTGAAAGGGAAACTGTAGCTAAGAGAATCTTGAGCAGCGCATACCACACACAGACAATGTAGGAAAATCTCCTTAGAATCTTTAGTATCAGGACAGAGAGATGGTAGAAAAATGTCCTGGTAAGGTAAAAGAAACTACCTTGGGAAAAAAAGGTCATGGGCCTCAAAACAACCTTGCCCTTGTGTAGCAATAAAAGTGCTCTTTACAAGCTAAGTTAGCAAAGTCAGAATTTCACATGCAAAAGTGATGGAAAGGAAAGCAAAGCAACCTTGTGAGTTAAGAACAGAAAAAAGGAATATTCCTAATATGTTCAAAGGAAGGTCTTTGAGAAACCAGTCTGGGGTCCCATTGAGTCACTGAGGAATGTACAAGAGGATCAATTAGAGCAACATTCAGTAAGAAGGCCTTACCCAAGGAATGAGAGGCAAGTGGTTTCAGAAAAGAACTGCTAAGACCAAGACTTGACCCTTGATGGTTAGGCCAATCCTGATCCAGACCAGACTGGACAAAAGACAGGATTCATCCTATTGAGAACTTCCTCGGAAGGGTTATCGTTGTTTCATACCAACATGGTAACCTTTGTGAGAAGTCGATTTGCCATCTTTCAAGAGCATAGGGATCACCAATTGGAGCCTATTTTGCCAAAGCTGCAAAACAAGCCTCTTCTGGCTCTTCAGCAACTGGAGAAACGTGTTAGATTTTATCAAGATGGTTTTCATCTAAGAAAAGGTTCTCTCAGAGGAGAGAATAGGTCAGTTCTTTAGGATGCCATAACAACTCAGGCATGCTGAGAGTGCAGGGGTTATAATGGACTGTCCTTTCAGTTTTGTTTTGGCAGTGTCCAATCTCCTGTAGGCAGTGTGCCAGAATGTACCTGAATGCTCCTTCTGTATCTAGTACATAACAATTACAAAAAAAGTTGTTTCTGAAACTATCCAAGCCTGATAGTACCAGATGTTCATACAAAGACATTTGGCGCTTGGTGATCCCACCTAGTAGTACATGCATAAAAATCTCATCTCCCCACATAGAATATAAGGAAAAATACACAGTTATTCTACAATCCTCCCATCAGAAATAAAATGCATTTATTTATACTACAGACTCAAAGCTCTTTTTTCTTGGTTGTACTGCAATCTCTTCTGTCCTGTCAGGACATGCTTGAAGTCCTCACTACTAACCATCACCTTAACAGCCAAGTTTCACCAGTGTGCTCTAGTATACATAGTTGTTTTCTGGGTTTCCAAAATGCATGTTAAGGAAAAAAAGGGAAAAACTAGAGAATGTGTACAGTTCTAGGTAGAGGCAGGTACAGTCTAAAAAGAATGTCAGGACAGATATCTGGAAGCTGCCATAGCCGATTTGTTTATGATCTGAAGCTTTCAAAGCTAATCCTTGCTTTGCTGCTTGGTGAGTCATTAACCTGGAACAAGCACCCGTTGATCAGTTGTTTGGACAATGTTCACAATTTATGGCAAATAGATCTCTTTGCAGTTGTATCCAAGACATACAGTGTAAGAAGCCAGGAGCTGACTCATCCCACCTGGCTCTAACTATTACTAAAACATTACTTTTGTGTAAAATTGACCCTTTAGAGTTGTGTTTCATACACAGAATAAAATACTCAAATATCCCATTTTCACTAAAACAAAACATAATACTGACTTATGCAAACAGTGTAACATACAATAATTGGGCAGTGTGTAGTCCATCATACTTATAGAAATAAGAATTGTAAAATTGTTTAAAATGTCCAGAATGATGGAAATACTCTTAAATAAAGGACTAGATTTGCATCATTCCTGATTACAAACACCTGTGGCATGGGATTTCCTACATACTTCCTATAACAAATTTGGAAAGATTTATCGTAATCCCTTACGCTGCAATTTAAGGCACAGACACATATTCTAGTAAAAAAAATAAATAAATAAGAGAATGCCAGAGCAGAACACGTTCTGAGCAGAATCCTGAATGATGTCTACTTTGGCAGCTCAGTCCCAAACCCATACGTTGTAGGACTACACATGTGTTATGCACCTTGGACAAAACATACATTTGAACCGACGCGACAATTTAGGAACATATGAATATATAGAAATAGTTTGCTGCATGCCAAAAATGAATTTTTTTCATTTACACCAATGCATGGAATGAGTAGTGTACTCACTCACAGTATATCACACTAACAAGGGAAGCATAAGGGGCAAGTCAGATGGGTGATTTTGTAGCAGCAATTCCTTTCCGTTACAACTTGCTAATGCTAGCAATTTGTGGCTAGTGACGTAATGGTTATAGTCACTGGTGATTTGTTGCTAAGAAGTGATTTTTTTTTTCACCACAGGTTAAACTTGTGCTACATCCTTCTGTTAGCGTTTGTTACTACAAACCGTGTTATAATTTGTAGCTCAACTATTGAGATGAATGCAGAGAGATGGTCACTGATGAACTTGTCATCGAAATGAAATGCTGCACAAACTGAGTGACTGAGCTACAAAATACTGTAAAATTGGCAAGCCTGTGATTAACAGATTTCTTTAGCGAAATAAAACAAGAAAAACAAGGTTGGGTTTAAAATCTCCCAATAAAAAAGTATCACTTCAATGCAAAATGGTTTAGAAAACCAAGAAAACAATGTGATGACCCCCCCCCCCCCCCCTTTTATATTTGCCAGTTTGTGTATGTGAATGCTGGCCTTACTACAGACAAAATTTTTATTTTAGGGTTTTTTAGTTTTGGACAGTCAGGTTTTTATTGTGGTCTGTGCCCCAATTAGAGAGGTTCACACTCTCCATTTGTTATTTTTACCGGTATCACTGAAAGTAGAAGAAAATTCCAAATTTCAGGTTGTCCCTTGAACAGTAAGGCTATGTTCACACTAGCCTTGTCAGCAGGCGTCAGACAGGCATTTGGGAAGAGTTTTTAACGCTTCTCAAATGCCTATGAAATTTTTGCACCTGGCAGCACACAGTGCTGTTCACACGGAAGCGTTAGCGTCGTGGCAAAACTGATGCCTCGTGTCGAGTCAGGAGTTGAAGCCTCCCATTCAAGTCTATGGTGCCTGGCAGGCGTTTGCAGTGCGGTTGTGACACGGTTGCGGATCGTTAATGCCATTTAAATCACTATAAGGTTAGTCACCAAAGAAATGTCTCAATGAGTATGACACTCCTCCTATACCAACATCATTGCGCCAATAGAGAGTGAATATAATCACTGGGTGCTGCTATTATTAAAACTGTAAATAATGATAAATTGTGATAAGCAAAATAACCACAAATAATAGCGCAATTCTAAATTAAATCAATAAACTAAATTGCACAAATATATATAACCACCACCAAATATGTGCAAATTAATAGTGCAATAACATAAATATATCAATGATCCTCAATCAATGAAGTAATGAGATCCTCCTTCATCAAATGTGATATTCAGTGCTCAAAACACCCCATCAAATTGCACACTCACCATGTGCTAGTGATTAACCAGCATGTTAGTATATATCCAGCATTCTCCAAACAGACTCCAAGAGAAGATCCTCATGTGGTGGTAGTTAATCAGCATATCAATATATATCCAGTATTCCACCAAACAAACTCCAAAAGAAGATCCTCTCATATCCAAATTAGCACATGTGGATAAAGAAAATACTCGCCATACTCCGAGGAAGACTTCATTGGACGAAACGCGTTAGAGTGTGGCTATCCGGTGATGTCACCACGCACGCCGACGCACGTGTCCGGATCACGTGAAAGCACTATCGCCATCTTGAGTGCAGGCAAGCTGGTGAGACGCTGAATACAGAGCTCAGAGCTCTGATGTAACAAACGCTTTACTCTTACTTGTTTATTGTGAGTGTGATTTTAAGGGTTTTTTTTTTTTTTTACAATAAATCTGTTGGATAATATTACACTATGGCGAGTATTTTCTTTATCCATGTGCTAATTTGGATATGAGAGGATCTTCTTTTGGAGTTTGTTTGGTGGAATACTGGATATATATTGATATGCTGATTAATTACCAACACATGAGGATCTTCTCTTGGAGTCTGTTTGGTGAATGCTGGATATATACTAACATGCTGGTTATTCACTAGCACATGGTGAGTGTGCAATTTGATGGGGTGTTTTGAGCACTGAATATCACATTTGATGAAGGAGGATCTCATTACTTCATTGATTGAGGAGCAGGAAAACGCAAATCACGGCAACCATGGTACCGCAATTTTGCAGCGGTTTGTGTTTTCCCGCAGCCGGCGGTCAGGGTAGGCTCGTGTACATGGAGCCTTAAACTTCATGTACACAAGCAGCTCCTAAACTCGAGTTTAGGAACTTTTGGCATTTTTTTGTAAGCGTTTGAAAAATTTTTTAATGCTTCCATTTCCAGATGCTCTCCAGAGCCTTTTTTCATCATGAAAAATGTATGCAAAGCATTTTCAAAGTACTCAAATGGACAAACCACTGAACACAGGATGTTCCTACCAAGCTTGTCACACACTGTAATGACCAATTCACACCTCAGACCTCTCCCACCCTTGGAAACAAAAGATATGTTAATGACCATTCACACCTCAAATTCCTCATGCTGACCCCCTGCCAGGTGGCCTTAATGACTCACACCACCAGCCACCTTTCCCACCCTTGGAAACAAAAGAAATGTTAATGAGCAACTCACACCTAAGCTAATCTCAGCACGTACTGCTCTCTCTGCTTCTACTCTCTGTATTTCTCTGAAACAGTCTGAATTAGTTAATAATTTACCACTTTCCAGTACATTCTGAGCATTTGAGAGGTTCTCCTTTGCTTATCTTTAAAAAACGCTTCTAAACGCAAGCGCGCATAAACGCGGTATGCAAACATGGCTAAACGTTTTTTAACCTACGTTTCCAGCAGTCAGTTTCCATCATTCAGAAGTGTCCCGTGTATATGGGGCCTAAGGCTTCATGCACAAAAGCAGCTCCTAAACTCGAGTTTAGGAGCTTTTGGCATTTTTTTGCTAAAGCTCCTAAACTCAACTCCATAAAAGCTTATGTACACATTGGCTTTTAGCAGAGTTTAGGAGCTGCCGAGTTTAGGTAAGGTTAAACCATCCCTCTCTTGAACGTGGAAGAATCGCGTTCATGATTTTGGCCGCTATAAGCAGGAAAACTAAACACGCGGCAACCGCGGTACCACGTTTTTGCAGCGATTTGCGGTTTTTCACAGTCGTTGGTCAGGGTAGGCTCGTGCACATGAAGCCTTAGAAGAAAAACCTGTCCGCTGCCAGCATGGTGCATGAAACCCTTCCTCTCTGTGGGGAAGCAGTACTATCTATGCAGAGGTCCAATATATCCAATGCGGAGTTAGACCTACAGCTGTGCAATTAGACGCTTTATATTTCTTTCATCGGTCACTTTTGTTGTAAAAAGACTGCTGTACAGCTTACAGCCTAAGTTTACAAAAGACAAAAAAAAAAAAACAATTTAAGCACAAGGGACATTGCTTACCTTCGGTGCGAGTTGTCCCTTGTGCTTGTCTAGTTCAGTAGTAATTTTCCTCCTCCAATACACCACAAACACCTCCTCACCCCACTGCTGTAATCTTTTGGTGCAGCAGGGGGTTAATAGAACTGAGGAGCTCATGAGTGCCCAACTATGCTTGCACTTTCTGCCCAGCTCCTCCATTCATAGACGCCGTACTATAGCTTTTTAAATTGAAACATGAGGCTTACAGTGGCTGGGTGCATCGGGAGGGGAAGATTACTACTGAATTAGAAGATAGATGCACAAGGGATATGCCACACTGAAGTAATGCCTCTAGTACTTCTTTTTATTTACTTTTTTTTTTCTTAAGGTAAACTTAGGCTTCAAAATTATATTAAACCCTCAGTTTTAAGCACTTTCAGTAGACTGAATCACTTATCTTGAATCACTTGTTTGTCTTTTAACCCGTGCCTATGTTTCACTTTAAGCTACTGCCATGGCTGATGCCATGACCGATGCCCAGGTTTCCTGTTTCAGGGAGGCTCCTTTCTTTTGCAACATGGTATGGAGGCACTCCTGCATGCAGGAACTATAGGTATGTTTGCTTAAAACAGTGTTTTTCAACTATTTTTCCCAGTAAATCCATCCTTTAACTACTTTCCACCAGCTAAAAATACATTTACTGCTAGTGGGTGGCACAGCCAGGCCCATACCCATATGTCGAGGTAAACTTCCTGGCTTTCAGGCACATATGCCCCCTGCTGAGCTATGCTGTTATTGGGCACAGCACAAGTATGCCAGCAGATTGCAGCCAATGATTTGTGTTCTATACCTGCTGATCGGCTATGGCTAATCACAGTGCAAAGTTTTGTGCTTACAACCACACAGAACTCCACATAGACAGTGATCACGACTCAGAAATCTCAAAATCGACTCTTGAGTTTAGGGAGAAAAAGCAGCCTGATCTGTGAGTAAAAGCAGTCCACATTACACTTGTTAGGCAAACCGTTAACCCCTTCATTGCCCCTTGATGTTAACCTCTTCCTAGCCAGTGTCATTAGTGCAGTGTACAGTATTATCACCAATTACTGTATTAGTGTCACTAGTGATGTCAGTTAGCGTCCCTCCCAGCAAGTGTGTTAGAGCCAGGTTGCCTACAAGTCACTGATCACAGCCATTACTACTATAGCGTCCAGTATATATACCGTAATTTGTAGGAGCTATAACGTTCACACAAACTAATTAATATACAGCCCTGGCCAAAATATTTGAGAATGACACAAATAATTCACAAAAGTCTGCTAATTCAGTGTTTTTAGATCTTTTTGTCAGGTGTTATATGGTATACTGAAGTATAATTGCAAGCATTTTACACGTGTCAAAGGATTTTGTTGAGGATTACATTAAGTTTATACAAAGAGTCAATATTTGCAGTGTTAACTCTTCTTTTTCCAAGACCTCTGCAATTCACCCGGGCATGCAGTCAATCAACTTCTGGGCCACATCCTGACTGATGGCAGCCCATTCTATCATAATCAATGCTTGGCGTTTGTCAGAATTTAAGGGTTTTCTTTGTTGTTCACCCTCTAGAGGATTGACCACAAGTTCTCCATGGGATTAAAATCTGGGGAGTTTCCTGGCCATGAACCCAAAATGTTGATGTTTTGTTCCCCAAGCCACTTAGTTATCACTTTTGCCTTATGGCAATGTGCTCCATAATGCTCAAATAGGCATTGTTCGTCACCAAACGGTTGTTGGATGGTTGGGAGAAGTTGCTCTAGAAGGATATTTTTGTACAATCCTTTAAAAAATTTCAAGTGAGCCCACTCCCTGAGAAGCAATCCCACACATGAATGGTCTCAGGATGCTTTACTGTTGGCATGACACAAATAATATGTGTATATCAAATAATAAAAGTGGTGAAAAAGATCTGTGCATGTATAGTCCCAATATCAAATATAATATTCAAACAATAAAACCTGTACGGGGTGGCTGAAAACAAAAATTATGTTCCCACAACCAACAAACGAAATAATGCAAAAGGATAATTGTTGCACCTTCCCTATAAAGACAAACCAAGTAATAGATTTCATCTACTGTGCAAAATGAAAACATAAATTATAATGTCATCTTAACATTAAAACAATATAAGTGAATATCCTCATAAATTGACAGATTACAACGCAAATTTTGACCGTGCAGATCATTCCACTTTATCATACCTCTTGTATCTCTCAAGCACATGCACAGTGATACCCACCACCATTCACCACTGTGCTCACCTCAAATGATGGCCCTGTCCCTTTCCAGGTCTTAAAGCGGTAGTAAACCACATAAAAAAAAAACCCTGCAAGGTAAAGGCATAATGTGCTAGTATGCATTGCATACTAGCACATTATGAAGGGCTTACCTTGAAACAAAGCCCTCCAGCGGACCAGCGTCACATCTCCACGGGGCTTCCATCTTCACCCGTCTTCCTTCCAGGTTTGCGAGCTTTGGCAGGCTGACTGGCAGAGCCATGATAACGTCACTCCCGTGCATGTGTGCGGGAGTCCTGGGCTATTACCTACATGTAAGTTTTATTATAAGTTTACCTGTAGGTAAAATTATTAAAGAAGAGATTACTTCCACTTTAAAGCCTTTTTTCCCTTAGTGCCAATTCACATATATGTGGATTGGATGATGAACCGCATCCAATCCGCATGCTATGTGAAATAACATTACTTCCTATGGTGACTGTTCACATATGCCCAATGCAGTGGCAGTGCAAATTCAGTGCGTACTGAAAAAGAGTGCTGTCCGATTTCTGAGCAGTGCAGTCCAATTATCCTTTTGAATTAGTTCTTCGGTGCTGTCTGATAATCCAAAGTGCTTTGGGAACTTTTACAGCATAATAAAATGTTTATTTACAAGATAAAAGATTGTATACACAGTAAAAAATTGTTCTAAAACAGTAATGTGTACCCGAAAATAATGGTACATTACAGTTTCCCTTTGAAGCAGTTGAAAAAAGCTTCTTGACATCTATCTCCATTATATGGTTGTCACAACTTTCCCCTAATTCCCAGTGTACCAAAGGTCACTTTACAAAGATTGTACTCACCTTGCAATATTCATCAATGGGTATCAAGCGCCTCACTGCTACGTCACGTATGTGACTTCTCCGAAACAGGATTTTTCCTAAACAAAACAAAGAAAAGTTTATTTCTTTTATGACTAATACCTATGCACAGTACCACAGTTTAAAGTGTAGCTACGGTAAAAAAAAAAAAACAACAACAAATATACAGATAATGCAGTCTGTCAATAGCAGTAAAAAAGCAAATCTTCTGCTCCCTATAACAGTTTAGATACCTGTTGACCTTGCCAATAGATCCTTTTTTTTCTACTTACATCAGCTGGTCAAGCTGTCCAGCTGTCAAGTTTTAGTTAGAGGTTGAGACCAACAATTTATTACTGACAGGGGTGATATTATTAGTCAGCTTTTATTCATATGGCTTAAAGAGGAATTCCAGGTGTGGTATTTTATACATAGGTACCTTGGTCCAGCTTGAACTAATATATCTACAGCTACGCATATATACCATACGTGGCCAATGCCCCTGAAAGCTGGAGATTACTGAAGCAGACGCTGCTACTCCAGGTGATCTCTATCCTGCTGCATTCTGAACACAGGAGGTTGGCCGCTCGGATGGGCATCATTTAGAGAATGCTTTGCATTTTCTGAATAAAAGCAAAGCATTCTCTGACTAGGGAGGTGGAGAAGCAGAATGGTAGTGTCATGCTCTCCATCTTGTCCAATAATGAATGAAAGTGTTCACTTTTCAAAATGCAAAGCATTCTCTCAATGGCACGACCTTCAGTGTTCATAATACAGCACGGCAGCCACTTGGCACTGGACCAGGAAGCATGTGAAGATCACTGGTATGACGGCGTCTAGTGATTTCCAGCTTCCAGGGGTATCGGCCAGGTATGAATATTTTATGCATAGTTTCATTGGTCCAAGCTGGACCAATGTAACCATGCATAAACTATTCATACCTGGAATTCTTTGTTAAAAAGAAGTTATCTGGAGTTGGGCTTTACTCTGTCTTTTACTTTAAGCGGTAGTAAACTGCATGAAAGAAAAAAAAAGAAAAAAAAAAAAAAGGTTTTTGCCAGCTAGCAGTTATTCTGTTCTCCCAGCAGGGACAGTTGTCAGGAGAACACAAATCGCTCCTCCGGAGGGATTCCCCCCATCAACACTCGAGCACTATTTTCGTTACTAAAATCTAAGGCCTACCCAAAGCAATCAAGAAGCCCTCAGTCCAATCAGTGCACAGGACAGGAAAGCCTTTACAGAACAGAAGATATTCACAAGTCTCATTCCATCACATATCCCAAAAATAAGAGGATTATTCCTCATTTCAGTACAATAGACGCGGAAATGCATATCATTGCCTAACACCCCTTTGGCTTGATGCACATTCAGAACTGTTGGAGTAGAGTACAAATATAGGCTAATGTTATACATTGTACTATGTCTACTGTACTACTACTACTTTGGTTCTGAGCGATAATTTGTATGGCATCGCCCACTGTCTTGAAATGAGAAATACTCCTCTTATTTTTGGGATAAGTGATAAAATGTGGCATGTAAATGTTGCAGCACAGTAATGCACTACTGTGTGATATGCTAGCAAAGACGCCACAGGCGCAATCTTTGGTCTGTTGCAGTGTTTTAGGCAACCCAAAGTTAACTTGCATACTTTAAATGCACCACAACAAATTTCACTGGTACGAACAGGCCAACAATCCCCCCCTCCCCCCCTCCCCCCACGTATTTGGTTTACCAGTGGACACTAGGTACACTTATGCTATGTACACACAATAGGAATATCGTCCGGTTCAACAGGAACCAGCCAACATTTGGACAGTGTGTACAGCTGTCTGGCTAACAGAAATGGTCCACTTACCTGGTTTTGTCAAAAGAACATGCTGGAAAACCAGCATCTGACCAGCAGCTGATCAGCGGTGGCAGCCAATGGCTGCCAGCATTAATCAGTGTGTTCTGGGGTGAGGGCAATACACATGTCAGAACAATAGCTCAGCAGGAGAGATTGTCCCACAAACACTGCATAGTTAGTACAGCGACTACTTGGTTGAAAGAAAAAAAAAAAAAAGAACTTAAAAGTGTGCATCAGACTTTAGCTGACCAGAACACTGATGTTAATTTACACATCAAACCAGGGTACCATTTACCAATAGGTAGGGCTAAATGTGTACAGTGGGGAAAAATTATTATTTGATCCCCTGCAGATTTTTTTTTATGTTTACAACTTTACAAAAAAATAAATAAATAAATAAATAAAAGGGGTCTATAATTTTTATCATAGGTGTACTCTAAACGACAGAGACAGAATATCACCTAAAAATCCAGAAAAAAAAACATATGATGCAAATATTATAAATGGAGTTGCAGTTCAGTGAGTAAAATAAGTATTTGATCCCCTACAAACCAACAATAATTCTGGCTCCCACAGACTGGCTATGTACTCATGTGGTACACAGATTAGTCCTGTCAATTTAAGAATGTGCTTCTAATGACAACTCGTTATGTGTATAAAAGACACCTGTCCACAGAATCTTTTTCTTGGGCACCACCATGGGTAGAACCAAAGAGCTGTCAAAAAGGACGTTAGGGACAAGATTGTAGACCTGCACAAGGCTGAACACTGAAGATGGGTTGTGGATGGGTCTTCCAGCTTGACAATAACCCAGAACATACCACCAAGGCAACAAAGGAGTGGCTCAAGAAGAAGCGCATTAAGGTCATAGAGTGGCCTAGCCAGTCTCCAGACCTTAATCCTATAGAAAATTTATGGGAGGGAGCTGAAACTTAGAGTTGCCAAGCAACAGCCAAGAAACCTTAAAGTGTTACTAAACCCAGGACCCTGCATTCACTATATCTGGTCTCCCACAGTACACAGAACATGGAAGTGCAATTATTTTAGTAAACAAACTGCCAAATACCTTTTAGTATATAGTTAGAGCAGTCTTGGGACCTCTATCAGTGTCCAGCCAAGCATATTTTAAAGCTTGTATGAGGAGTTATTCTGTTCTAGGAAGATGCAGGACCCCTGACCTCTGTGTGGACAGTGCCGATTGGCCCTGTGCTGATCACATCCACTAAGAAAAAAAAAAACCTCTCTAGCAATACACACCAAATTGAGCATGTGCAGAGGGTCTCCACACGTCTTATCAGAAGATAAGAGGGGGACACTGGAAGAAGGGGAGGATCAAAGAAGAATCAAACAGCGATTTTACACAATGCAGAGGACTAACTCTTAGGTTCCACAGTGAGTATAAGAAGTATGCTTTACTGCATATACAGACTGATTTTACTGTTTTGGGTTGTGATGGAGGTGTGGGTGGGACAGAACACACGCAGAGTGCAGTAGGCACACAAGGTTTTTATTGAGGGATTTGGACACTTGATCAGTATAGCAAGGGTCAAGTCTGGGGCACACAGCAGAGGGACAGTTCAGGCAGGCAATGGGTGAAGTCCGGGCACACAGCAGAGGGCAGTTCAGACAGGCAATGGGTAAGTCTGGGCACACAGCAGATGGCAGTTCAGGCAGGCAATGGGTAAGTCCAGGCACACAGCAGAGGGCAGGCATTGGGTAAGTCCAGGCACACAGCAAAGGGCAGGCTGGCACGCAATGGGTAATCCGGGCACAGAGCAGAGGGCAGGCAAAGGGTAAGTCCGGGCAACTAGCAGAGGGCAGACCGGTGGGCAGGGTAATATGGGCACACAGCAGAAGGCAGCTCTGTCAGGCAGGATAATCAGGGCACACAGCAGAAGGCAGCTCTGTTAGGCAGGAGATCCGGGCACTCAGCAGAGGGGACACAGCAGAAGGCAGGCTGGCAGGGAAGAGTTAAATCCGGCTTGGCTGTAAGGTCTGGCCGCAGCTCAGACCTCTCACAGCACTCAGGGTCACGAGCAGAAAAAGATCTCCCCGCTGGGGTCCTTCTCCAGTCTTTTATCGCCGGAGCAGGACACTCCCAGGTTGCCACGGCAATGGCCGGCCTGGCGTCGGGTTTCCAGGGCAGCAAGCCCTCCCCCTCACTCCAGCCACGCACAGGGAGTGCGGCCATTGTCTACGGCGGCTGCAGAGCGTGGGAACCTCAGGGCCGCGCTCTGCCTGCCGAGACACAGGGAAGGGGGTGCACGGAGACACTCAGGTGGCCTGCATGTGGAGAATCCACATGCAGGCACAGTGGGGCGGCAGACTCCTTGGCGCGCGACCGAGGAGAGGTGTGACCCTTGCCACAGGAGGCAGCTCCCTTGCGACCAGCACACCACTTTATGTGGGCTATGTGCGGACGCAGGGACATGCAATGAGGAAGGGAGGGGGGAAGAGAGGGAGTGAGGGAGGGGGGACCATGACACGGGTTTAGTAACACTTTAAGGATTAGAAAAGATCTGTAAAGAAGAGTGGACCAAAATCCCTCCTGAGATGTGTGCAAACCTGGTAACCAACTATAAGAAACATCTTACCTAAAATGCTTGCCAACAAGGGTTTCTCCACCAAGTACTAAGTTATGTTTTGCTTGGGGATCAAATACTTATTTTACTCACTAAACTGCAACTCAATTTATAACATTTGTATCATGTGTTTTTTCTGGATTTTGGTTGATATTATGTCTCTATCATTTAAAATACACCTATGATATAAATTATAGACTCTTCATTTCTTTGCCAGTAGAGAAACTTACAAAATCTGCAGGGGATCAAATCGTTATTTTCCCCACTGTAGGTTACTTAATATTTTACTTTAAAGGTTCCCTTAATGTTGTATCTACCATTAAAAAAAAAAGATAAAACCTGTACATTTTGTCTGCACTTTTCAACTTCCATCTGTGCAAGAAAAACTGACGAATGTACTTATTGAATGCAACCAACCTGAGTAAGTTCTTCCTTCCTGCCTTGGGTTTATTTATAGTATACTCTAAAGAAATTCTTGCAGAGATGCAGATTTCTTTTTTTTTTTTTAAATATGCGCATTACTGAGCACAGCTTTAATTCATTAACTTTGTCTTTCCTAGGATTAAACTTCCATGTAGCATGTAAAAGGTCTAAGAGCTCCAATATCCATATAACAATCAGAGATATGAGGCTAAACTTGTTCATACATGTGGTATGTGATCATACAGAAATCAAAGACCAGACCTTGTGACAATTCTTTTTCTCCAACATACACATACAACTATTACTAGTAAATGAGTGTTTGGTGACTGCATTGTGCTGTAGAAGATCATCTCTGTTACTAGTAAAGACAAAAAGAATATTTATATAAAATCTCCAACACCCCTCCACCCAATCTCCTAACAATTCTTGAACTCTTTTTAACCAATCTAATTGATTGTATTCTGTGCATGGTGCAACTGTGTAATCTCATTTCATGTAAATTACCCGTACAGAATATATTTAAATTGAAAACTTCATGCAATTAAGGTTGTTAAATTTATATCGCCCAACGCCCAGGACATGTAGTGCCAGGCAGATAGTCTTTATTTACATTTAGCCCTGCTGCGTGCAAGCATCTGTCAGGTGGAAGCATTCGGGTGGCCCTGACCCGAAAGTGATGTGACATTGACAGATTCCCAGCCATTGAGGCCAGGAAAGAATGTAATGCGGTGCGACGTACACTGCATTACATTCAAGGGAGACATGCAGACATACACCCAAACATATAACCCCCCCAAATTTTTCAAGAGCCCTCCCCCACCCCCACATATATGCATGTGCAAACGTAAAAGCACGTGCTGGAGTGCCTACACATGAAAACGTCGAGATACACGTTACATATCGCCTTGCACTCCAGAATGAGAACAATATTTCTAAAACGCTGATGACCTATAAGGGGCTTTAAAAGCGTCACCTATAAAAAATATAGGGTACTAAAAGTTTGTTGCCGTTTCCCAAGCGCACGCAAATTTAAGGTTTGACATGTTTGATTTCTATTTACTCGATGCAACCTCATCTTTTATATTTTACAAAAAAATTGGATAATTTATTGCTTTTTGTGCCCTAAAATTAACTTAAGTGTATTTTTTACTGAACGTTTGCATTTCCTACACCGCTGTAACAAACAATTGGCACTACCGCTATTTTATTCTCTGGGGTGTCTGCTTTCAGAAAATATATAATGTTTTGGAGTTTTGTGTAATCTTCAGGCCTTAAATGATTTTTTAAAATCACAAAAACAGCTCTGGCAGCGAAAGGGATAAAGGATAGAAGGACACTCCTCTTCCCTGACGAGCAGCCAATCGGTGCTCATTACACTGCAAGGATTCTCCCCTTCCTGCTAGTCCCTGGGTGCAGTGCTGGAGACTGGCAGGGAGGGGAGGAGGAGATAAACAGCGCAATGTTAAAAATATTAAAATGTTTAAGTTGCCACAAAGCCCCTTTTGTTTTTAAAAGCACCAGACATTACTAACAGCACCTCAGATTTAAGTACGGTTTTGGTTAATTTATTTTTTTTTTTCCTATCAGAACAAGTAGATTGGGGCACAGATTTAGTCCCTGGACAAGTAGTATTTTTCAAAAATTTCCACAGCCCTGTACATGCACCCTTGGATTTCTGTATACTTGTGTAACACCAAGCTCCTTTTCACCTCCATATTACAAGCAGTATGCCTCTTGCCTCCCTACAACAAGCAATGCACATCTTACCTCCCTACTACAGGCAGCATGTCTCTATCCTCCCTAATACAGGCAGCACTTCATGTGGTCCTACTTCACTCAGCACCTCCTGCGATCCTACTACATGCAGTGCTGCATATCTTTAGAGAGATACAGACACCATATGTGAGGTTTCAAATTCATTAACACTCGGGCCAGAATCAAAATTATGTAGCTAGTGCGAATTTCTACTGTGGTAAATGACAGGGACTATTTCCTAAAGTATATGGGAACCCTCACCTTGTAAAACAACCCATACAGTTTAATATCTTCCTGGCGGGTGGACGCCCTTGACTTTCATCAGTTATACCGGGATGGTGCCTGCAGCTACAGGAATCATCCCAGTATCTTTTTATTTTTCAGTCAGCGATTCCATGTTTTGTAAAAGCTATCCTAGCAGCTGGTTAGTCCCTGGATTGCTTTTACAGGCAGCAGGAGGGGACGTTCACTCCCGCTCTCCTCACCACCCACCGGTGCCTCTCCGGGTTACTCCGTGTGATTGGTAACCAATCCGGTGGAGTCGCCGGGTTGCCATAGAGCAGGATGGTCCTGGCCATCTCTATGGTCCTGGGAGGCAGGAAGCATGAAATCAATTTTCTTTTTTTATTGGTCTCATGCTTTTCAGAATGGAGGAAATATCTGGGATCTTCTTGAGGACCTCTCATGCTTTATTTCTATCACAAGGGATGTTTACATTTATTGTGATAGGAATAAAAGTGCTAATAAAGGGGACAGTGTAAAAATAAAATTTAAAGTGCCCCCATCCTCCTGTGCTCGCGCTCAGAAGCAAACGCATATGTAAACTGTGTTCACACCACATATGTGAGGTATCACCATGAACGTTATAGTGAGAGCAATGATTCCAGCGCTAGACCTCCTCTGTAACGATTTTATTAAATATCTCAATGAACACAAAAACTATTTCCAAAATTTTTACAAAACTGAGTTTTACAGAACATTTGTTTAGCTCACTACATGAAAGTAAGGTTGATAATATAACTTAGATTAAACATCTTCAGTTTTACTCAAATTAGTTGATGCAAAAATGATAACACCCCACAACAAAAACTATTACATCTAATATTTTGTATGACTGCCATGATTTTAAGGACAGCACCAAGTCTTCTAGGCATGGAATGAACAAGTTGGTGACATATTGCAACTGCAACATCTATCTTTTTCCAATCTTCAAGAATGACCTCTTTTAGAGCCTGGATGCTGGCTGGAAAGTGATGTTCAACCTGTCTCTTCAGAATTCCCCATAGGTGTTCGATTGGGTTCAGATCAGGAGATATAGTTAGCCACTGAATCACTTTCACCCTGTTCTTCTTCAGAAATGCAATAATGGCCTTAGATGTGTGTTTTGGATAATTGTCATGTTGGAAAAGTGCATGATGACCAAGGGAATGGAGTGATGGTAGCATCTTCTCTTCTCTTTCAATATACAGCAGTACATCTGTGAATTGATTATCCCATCAATGACATGCAGCTCCTTGTCACCAGCAGCGCTCATGCAGAGCTCATGCAGCTCCACAGAAGGCCACCATCATGTTTCACTGTAGGCACCATGCATTTTTCTTTGTACTCTTCAGCTTTGCGATGCCATACAGTTTGAAGCCATCAGTTCCAAAAACATTTACCTTGATCTCATCACTCCTGAGTACAGGGTCCCAGTAGTCATCTTCTTTTTCAGCATGGGCCCTGGCAAATTCTAGGCAGGCTTTTTTATGCGTGGGCTTTAGGAGAGGCTTCCTTTGAAGGATGACACTGATGCATGCCATTCCTCTGCAGTGTACTCTGTATTGTGTCATGGGAAACAATCACCCCAGTTTGGCTTTCTACATCTTTACTTAACTGCAGTGAACTTACATGGTGATTTTCTTCAACCCTTCTCATTGGAAGACGCTCCTGTCGATGTTTTGACTTCTGTGGACAGCCTGGATGTCTGTGTGAGATGGTTGCAGTGCCATCTTTATTAAATTTTTGTGTCACTTTTGCTACAGTATCCTGACTGATAAGTAAAGCTTTGCTGATCTCAGGCCTTGTGACATTTCTCTTCCATGTGGTGCCATTGCTGACAACATGATATGGGAAGGGGTTTTCTTTGTTAAGTAACGCCCTTTTATAATCAGCTGTCTGCTGGACACCTGTTTAATGAATAAATAGACTCACCTGTAGTTGAATTCTTGTTAAATAGGAATTTGTCTAAAATTTAGCTTTGCTTCCAAGACTTTCATTGCGGTGTATTCGTTTTTGCAACATGTGTCGTGAATGAATTTGTTAGGAAAAATACTTTGTGTGTGCAAATTAACAAATTTTGTTTGCAATCAATGGCCTGTATTTGTGGGAGTATTTTGTAGTATAGTGTCCCATAGAAAATGTTGATTCTGAAGGGAAAGTACAGGTTTTCTGACAAATCTGTTGGGGTGTATTCATTTATGCTGAGCAAAATACACACACACACATATATATATATATCTATATCTATATATCACACACATATATCTATATATCATACACACACACACACACACTATATTGCCAAAAGTATTGGGACACTCCTCCAAATCCTTGAATTCAGGTGTTCCAATCACCTTCATGGCCACAGGTGTATAAAATCAAGCACCTAAGCATGCAGACTGCTTCTACAAACATTTGTGAAACAATAGGTTGCTCTCAGGAGCCCAGTGAATTCAAGCATGGTATCGTGATAGGTTGCCACCTGTGCCCATCCGTGAAATTTCCTTGCTACTAAATATTCCACGATTAACGGTTAGTGGTATTATGAAAAGTGGAAGCAATTGGGAACAACAGCAACTCAGCCACAAAGTGGTAGGCCACGTAAAGTGACAGAGCGGTGTCAGCGCATGCTGAAGCACACAGTGGACAGAAGTAGCCAACGGTCTGCAGAGTCAATAGCTAAAAACCTCCAAACTTCATGTTGCCTTCAGATTAGCACAACAGTGCATAGAGTGCTTCATGGAATGGGTTTCCATGGCCGAACAGATGCATCCACACCTTACGTTACCAAGTGCAATGCAAAGCATTGCATGCAGTGGTGTAAACCACGCTGCCACTGGACTCTAGAGCAGTGGACACATGCTCTGGAGTGACGAATCATGCTTCTCTCTCATGCTCCCAACTTTTGGGGATGGCCCCTTCCTGTTCCAACATGACTGCGCACCAGTGCCCAATGCAAGATCCATAAAGACTTGGATGAGTTTGGGGTGGAGGAACTTGACTGGCCTGCACAGAGTCCTGAGCTCAACCCGACAGAACACCTTTGGGATGAATTAGAATGGAGACTGTGAGCCAGGCCTTCTCGTCCGACATCAGTGCCTGACCTCACAAATGCACTTCTGGAAGAATGGTCAAACATTCCCATAGACACACTCCTAAACCTTGTGGACAGCCTTCCCAGAAGAGTTGAAGCTGTTATAGCTGCAAAGGGTGGGTCAACTCAATATTGAACACAACGGACTAAGACTGGAATACCATTAAGGGTGTATTTTAAACAATAGAGACAGAATATTAACCAAAAATCCAGAAAAAACACATGATAGAGGGACTTGCAGAAACACCAGGGATTTTATACAAAGGAAGAAATACAACAAACAGGATACATTTTTCATACAAGTATATAATCCAGCATACGCAGATCAGGAATATTAAAGTTGAGCATACAGTATGTAAATTTTGTCCCGTTCCTGAGGAACCAGTCAAAATTCACATTCATGACTTGCCCTGTCAACCACCTGCCACTCGAAAATTCCTTGATTGAAAAAGCGAAGGAGACGGGTGGAACAATGGTGGCCAAATGGCAGCCACATCCAGACAGATGTCATTTTTTTCTGTATATATAGATGGTGATTCAACATTCTTATTCATATCACTTTTTACATTGTGGGTAAGGTTCACAGCCAAATATTACTTTTCAGTGATATATTGAAATCTGACCATATAGGGGAATGAAGTTAGCCGCCCGTTTTGGTCATAAAATCCCCTCTTGCAGAATCTGTAAAAAAAACTTTTAAAGACTTGGCTATTTATGACAGGGCCCATAAAACAGTCTTGAAGGGTGGTCTGAGCAATACATATCTATATGTCTGATTTTATTCAACCTGAGGCTGACCTTTCATACATCTTAACGTAAAAGTGTTTATACAGATGTATAATATGCCAATTTAAACATGCCTATGCTACCAGGTCCAGCAGAATAATAACACACACTAGTCCTCCTAAACAAGACACACATAATATCCATATCATATTTGAGCTTCAATAAATCCTAATTTAATTCTGTGCAATAATATGTTGGTTGTCAGATTGTGAAAATATTAGTGTATTTCCAATAGCTGGGAGTAATGGTGTGTCCACTGAAACATAATAAAATATTCTCCAGCATTCAGGAGAGGGGGCAGATGATACAAGAGCCCTGATCCAAAGTCTCATCATCAAAGCAAACGTAGAAGCTCTGATCCACAGACCGGAGAACACCCAAAAGGCACAAGACTCAAGTGTTACTCTCTGAGATCCAGCAATTATCTGTTTGGGTTTCCACAAAGGAAGCCCCCACATTTGCTCTAGACAACAGTGTGTCTGGCCTGAAACAAGCTCAAGAGACCCAAAATGGCCCAGTTATCCTCCATACAGCTTCATCCGGAAGACCTGGAGGACTGGATCCGCTGCAATAACCTCCAGCTCCTCGGAGGCAACAGAAACCGATAACCTCCACGATACGGTAGCTGCCATCCTCCAGAAGGTTACTGACATGGCCCCCTAATCAATATCAAGCTAGATTGAGTTTACCAGGCCCTATGTCCTTACCCAACAGATCCAACTAGACTGCTGGATGTGATTTGTAGGCTCCATTGCTACTCTCAAATGTACACAATCCTTCAGAAGGCTTGTTCCTTGGACTCAGTCAAGATTGACCAGGCTGACATTAAGATCCTGCCTGATCTGTGCATGGCTACCTTGTAGAGAAGAGCACTGTTGCATCCATTGCTGGATACACAGAGAGCTGGCAATCTCCTATAGGTGGGGGTTCATTTTTATCCAAATAGGCATTATTGCTTTCCTGCTACAATGCCTTGTGGACATGCCTGAGCTCTTTGCCTTCCTGGAGATAGAACAGATCAGGATCCCTGACTGGCTGCAGCAGCTCCCGGGCAGAAACCCTTGCCCTATACGTATCAGTATTAGGGCTTGGAACCATGCCCCAAGGATTTATCATGCAGAGAACGCCTTCTCTTCAAATGTACTACTATGGGGTAACTCCTCTTCCCCCCTCCAATTGCATCTAGTGTCCGACCGACAGCTTTGGGCTGCTCAGGGAATGACAACATTATAGCACGTTATACCAAAAAGGCAGCTATCATAAGATTCCAGGAATTTAAATATAAATATATCTCTTTCCTAACAGTATGATCTTTAGATTTCTGCAGCTAAAATATGCATTTACAGCTCAGTTCCCTACCCCTATTACTTTGAAATCTGAATCCACAAAACGCCTGCTTACCTCAAGAGTGATAGGAAAGCCACTCTCCTCACTATATCTATGACTCATTTGCTCATTCCCCTACTTTTACACATTTATTCCATAGATGGCAAGCTGACTTACCTGACATTACTGAAGAGTACTAGGACGGGTCTCTGTTTATGTCACAAATATGATCTCAGCAAAGGATAGATTTATTAATTTGAAGTTCTTCCTCAGGGCCTTTCATAACCCACAACAATTAGTTAGCGTTTACCGATCTTCCAACCCGCTTTGTCCTCGGTGTGGAACTACCAAGGGTATCTTCCTGCATATGATCTGGTCCTCTCTGCTGCTCCAGCCTTACTGGCTCTCAGCTGTTGAGATACTTAGTAGGATCTGTGAAGTTGTCTTACAACTTGACCCATTATTACTGGAAATACAGAAAGTAGTTGTAGGTTGAGATCAAATTATTCCTGTACTATGTAACCTATGCAAGATGGGAAATCCTACCTGTTGGAAACTTCCAAATCCTCCTAAAATGTCTGAGTAGTGTGCCTGTGTTGATAAAGTACTGCCGTTGTATAGGCCTACCTATGAAAGTCGGAATTGCCTGAAAAAATTTGATAAGATCTGGCCTGCTTAGATTGATACATAGGGTCGCTCACGATTGTAGGAGTTGTAAAGATTGTATAGTTGCCCCTGTTGCACGCGTGTCTCTCACGTGCAATTTTTTTTCAATAAACTTTTCTACTTATTAAAGATTTATTAGGGCAGCTCTGACAAAAAAAAATATGAAAGTTTTGCTTGCAAATTTTAATCTACAAATAATAGGTAGCATATTTAAATCAAATTACATCCAGAGATGTCATTTGTACTTTGAGAGTCTCAGACAGTGAATACATAGGGTTTTAGTTTCTCCTAAACAATCCTCTGGCTCTCTTCCTCTTCTCATCTGCAGTAATCACAACTTTGGACACATGCAATACATATGTCTGTTCCTAATGGAATAAGCTGTTAGGGTTGGTTGACATATAAAATGTCGATTTAATATATTTTTACATTGTGGGAATTAAAATGTAAGATTTTTTTCATCACGCCCCTCAAAGAGATGGTTGCTTTAGGATGATTAGTTTTAAGCTTCGAAAGCGGTTCTATAAAAATCTGATGTTTTTCATATATATTTGGGAGAATGGGCAAGGCTATGTCCTAATTTCACCTCCACTCCTGTTACAAAGGCAAACAATGTCATCAATCCAGACACTACAGGAATACTCAGAGGTCAGGATAGAAATGCGATTTTTAGTTCATTCTTGGACAATGAACAATGGTTTCCTCATTGTACATATTAACTATTTGATGGGAAGTTTGACTTTGAAAGAGGAGAGCTAACTATGCCTATGAAGCATTTTCTTATGTTGCATTTACATTTTAAAAGGATAATACTGTACCTTCAAGTACTTGCTGCATTTACATTTGACTTTATAGCATACATAACTTTGAGTCTTAAATAAGGTATCCTCAATTCATTGCTGAAATTTTAATTGTCCTCCCCTTGCATGCCTCTCTTCTTTAGCATCACATACAATAGATTTGTGAATATAAACCCAGGGGAAAAAAATCCAGGTACCAATCTTTCCCTCACTGCTTCTGCATGAGCTGTGCTATTAGCATGATAGAAATATATTGAATAAAGGATCTCTCTCACTCTCATCTTATAGCTTAAGATCATAGGCAGGTCTTCATTCATGATGATATTTACATATTTTTATTCTGTATATATACATATACTAGGTTGATTTCTCTTCCTATACAGCTGTGGACCCACAAGCCAGAAATGACTGGAAATTAAACAAAATTTGGTACTGGATGCTGGAAGCTGCATTTAAAAATTGCAGAGTGTAAATTATAACAGGTGCTGAAAATCTAATAGTGTGGAACAGTCCATCAAAGACTACAGTCTAAAAAAAAATATTTATAGTCCTTCCTTCTCAGAAATACCATGACTCTGACAAGGTCTGCCCTAGCCATTTCATATTCTGTATGCTGACCAGACTGTCATAATATCAGTGATTTACTTTACAGACCCTAATCCTAGAAGATGAACTGCCATTTGTCCCGCAATACAAAAGAAACAGTGTTCCGAATCATTCTGTTTCCTTGGTGCCTGACAAGCTCAGCACTGTCCTCTCAATGCCCATAACATTTTGTGTTGGCATCTGTGTATGGGAAAAAAAAAAGGGGAAGAATTGGAAATGAAAAACACAATAAATTCACCCAGAATGCAGATATTGCATTGAAAGTAACTGAATGACAATGGCAGAAAAAAATTAATTAAAAGAAATGTAATTTCATTAGAGATGTGTGAATTGTAGGCATGTCAATTCATCAGAATTGGTTGAAAATCATCTGGTGTCTTGTGGCATGCCCGGTCCTGACAGAAATGGCAACCATACTGTATACTGCAAGAGATTACTTATTAGAAAGCTCAGAAAGCTCTCAGGACAAAAGGCATAAAATGGAACTCTAATCCTTCATCCTTTACATATTATGCTTAGACTTATACAACATGCATAGGTAGAAAGATGGGCCACTATAAAGCATGCCAATTACACAAACAACAGACTTTAAGGAAAATATTACAAACTCAATATTAGATTTATAAGGCGGTTGGTAGCTTGGGTTGTTGTAAATGACGGTGTTTGCCTTCAGTATGCGCTGCCATACAAAATGCCACAAGCCTCCTGCTGGTAGTTTATTTTCTCAGGATATCAGTAGAGTGGATCTGGGCTGTTTTCTGTCCTCCAGTGTACAAGAAAAAGATGAACAAGATTGTAAGATGGCAGATCTGCAAAGTTTGTTAAAGGGGAGATACCAGCCAGAAAACAGGCAATGTTGGAGTATGCTACCAGAGACTATCGCTGACACCACAGCCTCTATTCTGTGTGCACTGTATGTCAAGCCCCCAGTCTTCTGTGTGTGTGGTCACTCACAAATTATGCATTCATCTCCTTTAGAGAAGTGTAGATGTAGATATGTGTGTGTGTGTGTGTGATGGGGAGGAGGGGGGGATTGTATGGTCACATGGTTGACCTCTCTAGCTCACAAACTTTGTATGTTCAGCACTCCACAGGAGTATGGTGTAGGGCATTTGGACTACACAGGCAGGTCTGACTACACTTTAAAATCTATGGGCACCCCATATCACTGTGTTCAAGAAGATATGACAGATGGTTGTTGGTAACATGGAGGATAATTTTGCAGGGCTACTTCTCGTTTCTTCCTGATGTTTCAGGCAGTAACCTCCCGAAAAACAGAACAGATAGAGAAAATGCAAGGGAAAGCTTACTTGCTTTTAGTTCTAGAATTTGGGAGCCACTAAGATAAATATAGATCAATGAGGAAGAGCGCCTGCACTCGTCATAGAGGTAATGCCTGGATGCATCACAAATTGGAAATGTATTCAGTCAAGTGAATCGTGAGCACTCCACAGGACTTGAAACAGTAGAAAATGGTATCAAAAGGTTTTTTAATCACACGAACAGTTTGGAGTAGTGCAGCCAACCTTTGTCAAGGTAATAAAGATCCACGCACTGATAAGCACCCCTCCCCCCCCCCTCCCGTGACACCCTCACCCTATGATGTGAAACCCCAACCTAGCACAATACTGTGCAATGTTTATATTACAAACACATTCAAAAACAATGTACCCCTATATAGAACAAGTCTCAATGGAGAATGGTTCCTGGGGAGTTGAAGGGCATACATAAGTGAAAAACCCAGAAAGAACCTGGAGCCCCGATACAATGGATGTACCAAACTGTTTTGTGAACATGCCTCTTAAGAAATAGCACATTCACTAAAAGCTAGTGAGACTTGGTTTCAGTAGTCTGGGGTAATTATTAGTGACACTAGCCACAGTGGGTATGTACAGCAGGGAAAAAACAAAACAGTCACCTGCTTACTACCAGTTTGTAAAGTGTTAGCAGTATTTTAAGACATTGCAACCCTTTTTTCCCATAAGGCAAATCAAATCCTGAAGACTGCTTTCCTAGGTTTAGTCTGCCTGTCAGTCTAGTTTGTCCATGAGACTACCAATCTAACACAGATTGCACTAACCAAGTAATGTTTCATTTTATTTGGCATCTGAACTGAAAGGTGCCTTTAGGACGTGGGAATGAGACATGGGAAAAACAGGGCTAGTACTGTATGTCTTATAAAGGAATTAATCATCATTCAGAACTCCAGCCAGGCAGTCACTTCTGGTTGTGGCAGTGCCAGGGGTGAGGCCAAGAATTCAAAGTTATCCAAAATGAATGATGACATTAACGAAACATAAGAATCTTCATTCTTCTGAGCAAAAACCGATATTCACAGGGCCAGTGAGAATGGTCATTTTCTTCCAATTACTACAGGACTATTTTACTATATTGAACACCTAAAAGGCAGCACTAAAATTATTATTATTACGGGTACTTCTATACCGCTTCACATTTTTGTAAATATTTTATTCTATCTTTTCATGTGACAACACTGAAGAAATGACACTTTGCTACAACGTAAAGTAGTGAGTGTACAGCTTGTATAACAGTGTAAATTTGCTGTCCCCTCAAAATAACAACACACAACTATTAATGTATAAACCGCTGGCAACAAAAGTGAGTACACCCCTAAGTGAAGTGTCCAAATTGGGCCCAATTAGCCATTTTCCCTCCCCGGTGTCATGTGACTCGTTAGTGTTACAAGGTCTCAGGTGTGTTAAATTTGGTGTTTTCGCTCTCAAACTCTCATACTGGTCACTGGAAGTTCAACATGGCAGCTCATGGCAAAGAACTCTTTGAGGATCTGAAAAAAAAGAATTGTTGCTCTACATAAAGATGGCCTAGGCTATAAGAAGATTGACAAGACCCTGAAACTGAGCTGCAGCACGGTGGCCATGACCATACAGCGGTTTAACAGGATAGGTTCCACTCAGAACAGGCCTCGCCATTTTTCGACCAAAGAAGTTGAGTGCATGTGCTTAGCGTCATATGCAGAGGTTGTCTTTGGAAAATAGACGTATGAGTGCTGCCAGCATTGCTGCAGAGGTTGAAGGGGTGGGGGGTCCGCCTGTCAGTGCTCAGACCATACGCTGCACACTGCATCAAATTGGTCTGCATGGCTGTCATCCCAGAAGGAAGCCTCTTCTAAAGATGACTGGAACCATGTCATGTGGTCTGATGAGACCAAGATAAACTTATTTGGTTCAGATGGTGTCAAGCGTGTGTGGCGGCAACCAGGTGAGGAGTACAAAGACAAGTGTGTCTTGCCTACAGTCAAGCATGGTGGTGGGAGTGTCATGACTGCTGCCGACACTGGGGAGCTACAGTTCATTGAGGGAACCATGAATGCCAACATGTTCTGTGACATATTGAAGCAGAGCATGATCCCCTCCCATAGGAGACTGGACCGAAGGGCAGTATTCCAACAAAATAATGACCCCAAACACACCTCCATGACAACCACTGCCTTGCTAAAGAAGCTGAGGGTAAAGGTGATGGACTGGCCAAGCATGTCTAGAGACCTAAACCCTATTGAGCATCTGTAGGGTATCCTCAAACAGAAAGTGGAGGAGCGCAAGGTCTCTTACATCCACTCCAGTGGCAATCTGTGAAGCTCTGGTGAACTCCATGCCAACAAGTGTTAGGGCAGTGCTGGAAAATAATGGTGGCCACACAAAATAGACACTTTGGGCCCAATTTGGACATTTTCACTTAGGGGTGAACTCACTTCTGTGAGATGTTGTATGTTTTTGAGTAACGTTGTCCACACATAATTATCCTTCACAAAGTTCAGTGCAGGATACATGCTCCTTGTTTGATGCTGCCCAGTATATACTGTATAGCTGGGCCTTTTACTCAATTTCCTGCAATAAAACCTATGGGGATTTGTGTTATGAACGGATTCTAACAATATTATATGGGATGCAACTATTCATTTAATTTTCTTTTTTTTTTTTTTTTTTTTTTTTTTACACAGACTGCCACATTGACTTCATTAGGGCATGGCCCAGTAATTTTCAAAGGCCTGACACTTTTTGGTCTAATTTAGTGCACTTTAGCCTGCTTTGATCATTTGGGCACCCAGGAATCCCATATTCATACATGGGAGCTACCTTTATACATTATTGTGGTTTACTTCTGCAGCATGTTGTTGCGGTATGCTGCCCATGTATGAATCTAGATGTGTCCGGACGTGGTCGTTTTTAATCTAAGTTTGTCTGTCTAGTCTGTTTGATCTATTCATGTCTTTCATGTGTTGAACTCAAAATGTAATCTGTTTGAACCCACGCTGGAGTTTCACTCAAAACTGAGCAATAAAAAAAACCTTATGTGTTATAATACTTGGTATTTCGGTGTATTTCTCATAGAGTCCAGCTTAGAAAATACCTGTTACCAATAGTAACCACTTTTGCTCAATTTTGGGCAGTTTGTTTTTTGTGTCTATGTTTTTTTGTTACGGTGGCAGCGCTCAGATTGAAGCGGAAGTGTGCTGGTATATATGTATAGTAACCTCAAATATTTTTTGAGTACAAATCAGTACTTACCCATCTTTTACCTGGTTGCCTCTTCCTGTTACCATCACCTGCTCCCTCTCTAAAAAACGTTTGAGGAAGAAGAGGGCATAAAAACAAGAGAGAGTCACAGCCCACCCAAACCATTATGGAAAAGAAAGCAATGGCAAGTGAGGGGAAGATAAAAGTGGTTTAAACTCTTCCTCTGCCTTCTCAGATGGGAAAATCCTTTCAGGTGCACGGTCATGTAGTGCACTGAACACATTCCTGGTATTTGAACCAGAATCATAATCAGCGTAACTGGAATTCAATGAAAGACGTAATTACTGCAAACTTTAATTAAAATCTATCATTAAAACATTATATATCGGTGAATCAATACAAACAACTTTTGCATATGTACAAAAATACACATTTAAAACAAATGAAGCTAGACCGAGATGCAATTCCAAAGTGAAAATATTCAAATCTGGCACAAAAACTAGGGCACTGCTTCATTTCTACAGCCTTTATTTTGCAGTCTCAGATTTTGCAGAACCCAAAACTGCTGACAGGGCCTTATAGCCCTTAATCATTTGCAGGAGTTTTCTACAGATGTAGAACATTCAAAAAAAGATTGTGCTGAACTTGCTCAAAGCATGCTGAAGACTGACAAAATATTCATGATTGCTGCCAATTTAAATGCAGTAATGGCTGTGTATATGAAGCAGACATAACAGCATAGTGAACTCTGTTGCTCAAAATGGCACTCAATGCGCACAGTCTGCCTTTAATACCCTGTACATACAGTGGTTTGAAAAAAGTGATCATACTCCTTGAAATTGTCCACATTCTGTCAGGTTACAACCAAAAACGTAAATGTATTTTATGTGATAGACCAACACAAAGTGGCATATAATTGTGAAGTGGAAGGAAAATGATAAATGGTTTTCAAATTTTTTTTTACAAATAAATATCTGAAAAGTGTGGCGTGCATTTGTATTCAGCCCCCTTTATTCTGATACCCCTAACTAAAATCTAGTGGGACAAATTGTCTTCAGATGGTACCCAATTAGTAAATAGCATTCACCTGTGTGTAATTTAATCTCAGTATAAATACAGCTGTTCCGTGAAGCTCTCATGTTTGTTAAAGAACATTAGTGAACAAACAGCATCATGAAGGCCAAGGAACATACCAGACAGGTCAGGGATAAAGTTGTTGAGAAGTTTAAACAGGGTTGGGTTATAAAAAAATATCCCAAGCTTTGAACACCTCACGGAGCACTTTCCAATCCATCATCCGAAAACAGAGAGTAAGGCACAACTGCAAACCTACCAAGACATGGCCATAAACTGACAGACCGGGCAAGGAGAACATTAATCAGAGATGCAGGCAAGAGGCCCATGGTGACTCTGGAGGAGCTGCAGAGATCCACAGCTCAGGCAGGAGAATCTGTCCACAGGACAACTATCAGTCATGCACTCCACATATCTGTCCTTTAAGGAAGAGTGACAAGAAGAAAGCCATTGTTGGAAAAAAAGCCATAAGAAGCCCCGTTTGCGAGAAGCCATGTGGGAGACACAGCAAACATGTGGAAGAAGGTGCTCTGGTTAGACGAGACCAAAATTTTACTTTTTGGCCTAAAAGCAAAACGCTATGTGTGATGGAAAACTACCACTGCACATCACCCTGAACACACCATCCCCACCATGAAACGTGGTGGCAGCATCATGTTGTTGGGATGCTTTTCTTCAGCAGGAACAGGGAAGCTGGGAAGAAGAATGGAGCCAAATACAGGGCAATCTTAGAAGAAAACCTGTTAAGAGTCTGCAAAAGACTTAAGACTGGTGCGAAGGTTCATGTTCCAGCAGGACAACGACCCAAAACATACAGCCAGAGCTACAGTGAAATGGTTTAGATCAAAGCATATTCATATGTTAAAATGGCGCAGTCAAAGTCCAGACTTAATCCAATTGAGAATCTTTGGCAAGACTTGAAAATTGCTGTTATTAGACTCTCTCCATCCAATCTGACAGAGCTTGAGCTATTTTGCGACGGCTAAGAAGAATGGGCAAAAATATCACCCTCTAGATGTGCAAAGCTGGTAGAGACATACCCAAAATGACTTGCAGCTGTAATTGCAGTGAAAGGTGGTTCTACAAAAGTATTGACTCAGGGGGGCTGAATACAAATACACGCCACACTTTAGATATTTGTTTGAAAAAAAAATTTAAAACTATTTATCATTTTCCTTCCACTTCACAATTATGTGCCACTTTGTGTTGGTCTATCACATAAAATACCAATAAAATAAATTTACCATTTTGGTTGTAACATGACAAATGTGGAAAATTTAAAAGGGTTATGAATACTTTTTCAAGGCACTGTATAGGGGTCTATTTATAAAAATGTGCTTTGCAAATATCTCAATTTGTGCAAATGTAACGCATAACACACAATGTTTGTAAAATATGTGTAATCTCAGTTTCTATTTGGTGCCTTTTGCTGAGCGAATGTAACATACCCCAACATTCGATCCTAAAAGAAAAATAGCCATAAGAACATTCGACCATAAGAGTTAAAGAACATTCATTAGAAAATAAAACAGTCTAACACTACAGGCCAAGAACATTCAACCAGCAGGAAACTATACGGTAGACCCCAGCACCATGTATATACAGACTTTGGAGTGTCCTGTGCGAACAGCTGAATGAACTTACAGCAGAAATATGAAGTGAAGCGGTATTACTACCACTGATAAATGTGACAGCTTCCTACTCATGACTCTTAACTAAGAAGCTAATACTCTGGCACCAACCAGCCAATGTCAAATTTTGGCATGTCTGCGTAGCTGCTGCATATACATCCACTTCTACAGGCTGCCTATATTCAGCGTGGGGTGCATGTAGATACGGGGCGTTTCACACACTCAGGACAGCTACAATGAATGGAAAGGGAGTGTGTGTGTATTTTTATATATATATATATATATATATATATATATATATATGTATATATAAAAACACACACATACATATGACACCAAGCTGTGCAGTGGAATAACGTCCTCACAGGATGCCTTCAACTTACAAGCTGACCTCAATGCACTGTTTAATTGAGCAACTATGTGGCAAATGAGATTTAATGTTGATAAATGTAAGGTTATGCACTTAGGGGTTAAGAATATGCATGCATCATACATACTAGGGGGGTACAACTGGTGGAATCAATGGTGGAGAAGGATCTGGGAGTTCTGGTAGATCACAAGCTTAATAATGGCATGCAATGCCAAGCTGTGGTTTCTAAAGCGGGCAAAATCCTCTCTTGTATTAAAAGAGGTATAGACTCCAGAGAGAGAGAGAGAGATATCATATTACCCCTGTACAAATCATTAGTAAGACCTCATCTGGAATATGCAGTTCAGTTTTGGGCACCAATTCACAAAAAGAACATTGGGGAACTGGAGAAAGTACAGAGAAGGGCAACCAAACTGATACGAGGCATGGAGGAGCTCATCTATGAGAAAAGATTAGACAAACTGAATTTATTCTCTCTTGAGAAGAGGAGATTAAGGGGGGATATGATCAACATGTATAAATACATCAGTGGTTCATATAGTGAACTCTGTGTAGAACTATTCACCCTGAGGTCATCACAGAGGACAAGGGGGCTTTCTTTACGTCTGCAGGAAAAGTAATTTAATCTCCAAAACACAGAAAGGTTTCTTCACAGTGAGAGCTGTGAAAATGTGGAATAGATTCCCTCAAGAGTTGGTTCTGGCCAGCTCAGTGGATTGCTTCCAAAAAGGCCTGGATTCTTTCTTGGATGCACAGAATATAACTGGATACTAACATTTATAGGAAAAGTTGATCCAGGGAATATCCGATTGCCTCTCTGGGAAAAGGAAGGAATTTTTTTTACCAGCAGGTGCAAATTGGATCGTGCTTTGCTGGGTTTTTTTTTGCCTTCCTCTGGATCAACTGTGGGTACAGGATTATAACTTTTTTTTTCTTCTATGGTTGAACTGGATGGACTTTTGTCTTTTTTCAGCCAGACTAACTATGCAACTATGTATATATAAATACATACACACACTAAAAAAAAAACAAAAAAAAACAAAACACTTTTTAAATCAGAGTATAGCATCAAGTCAATTAAACTCCTGGGATATTGTTCTGGTCAGTTAAGTAGCAGAGGGGGTTGTTAATCAGTTTCAGCTGCTTTGGTGTTAATGAAGTGAACAGGTGCACTGGATGGGCAACAATGAGATGACCCCCAAAACACGAATGGTTTTACAGATAGAGGCCACTGACATTTGTTTCCCTACTCATCTTTTCTGACTGTTTTTCACTAGTTTTGCATTTGGCTAGGGTCAGTGTCACTACTGGTAGCATGCAGCGATACCTGGACCCTACATTGGTGGCACAAGCAGTCCAACTCCTCCAGGATGGCACATCAATACGTGCCATTGCCAGAAGGTTTGCTGTGTCTCACAGCACAGTCTCAAGAGCACGAAGGACAGGCAGTTACTCTTGGAGAGCTGGACAGGGCCATTGAAGGTCCTTAACCCATCAGCAGGACCGGTATCTGCTCCTTTGTGCAAGGAGGAACAGGATGAGCACTGCCAGAGCCCTACAAAATGACCTCCAGTAGGCCACTGCTCTGAAAGTCTCTAACCAAACAATCAGAAGCAGACTTCATGAGGGTGGCTTGAGGGCCCGACGTCCTCTAGTTGGCCCTGTGCTCACTGCCCAGCACCATAGAGCTCGATTGGCATTTGCCACTGAAAAGCAGAATTGGCAAGTCCGCCACTGGCACCCTGTGCTTTTCATAGATGAGAGCAGGTTCACCCTGAGAACATGTGACAGACATGGAAGGGTCTGGAGAAGCCGTGGACAATGGCACTTCATGGCAAAGAACTCTTTGAGGATCTGAAAAAAAGAATTGTCGCACTACATAAAGATGGCCTAGGCTATAAGAAGCTTGCCAAGACCCTGAAACTGACCTGCAGCACGGTGGCCATGACCATACAGTGGTTTAACAGGGCAGGTTCCACTCAGAACAGGCCTCGCCATGGTCAGTCAAAAGTTGAGTGAATGTGCTCAGGGTCATATCCAGAGGTTGTCTTGAGGGGTGGGGGGGTCAGCCTGTCAGTGCTCAGACCATACCCCGCACACTGCATTAAATTGGTCTGCATGGCTGTCGTTTCAGAAGGAAGCCTCTTCTAAAGATGATACACAAGAAAGCCAGCAAACAGTTTGCTGAAGACAAGCAGACTCAAGGACATGGATTACTGGAACCATGTCCTGTGGTCTGATGAGACCAAGATAAACTTATTTGGTTCAGATGGTGTCAAGCGTGTGTGGCGGCAACCAGGTGAGGAGTAAAAAGACAAGTGTGTCTTGCCTACAGTCAAGCATAGTGATGGGAGTGTCATGGTCTGGGGCTGCATGAGTGCTGCCGACAATGCGGAGCTACAGCTCATTGAGGGAACCATGAATGCCAACATGTACTGCGACACACTGAAGCAGAGCATGATCCCCTCCCTTCGGAGACTGGGCAGCAGGGCAGTATTCCAACATGATAATGACCCCAAACACACCTCCAAGATGACCACTGCCTTGCTAAAGAAGCTGAGGGTAAAGGTGATGGACTGGCTAAGCATGTCTCCAGACCTAAACCCTATTGAGCATCTGTAGGGCATTCTCAAATGGAAGGTGGAGGTGCACAAGGTCTCTAACATCTACCAGCTCCGTGATGTCGTAATGGAGGAGTGGAAGAGGAATCCAGTGGCAACCTGTGAAGCTCTGGTGAACTCCATGCCCAAAAGGGTTAAGGCAGTGCTGGAAAATAATGGGGGCCACACAAAATATTGACACTTTGGGCCCAATTTGGACATTTTCACTTAGGGGTGTCTTCACTTTTGTTGCCAGCGGTTTAGACATTAATGGCTGTGTGTTGATTTATTTTGAGGGGACAGCAAATTTAAGTGGTGTGTGAGCATGCTCCAAATGCGCGCCATCTTGGAAACCCAGTCCATTCTGTGACATCATCCCTGTGAGCATCCCTGTGCCCCTCTGCTACTCCCCAAGTCCTGGACACATCCGGAGTGGCAGGAAAACACCCAGAGCATGGCCAAAAGGACCTGATGTTCCCACTGGACCTCCATTACTTGACATGCCGACCTGTTACTTAGCTATGCGAGTGCAATTTTACCATCAAATCTGCCTGATTTTAACCATCTACATTTAGAGTGGTGCTGAAATCTCTTTTCTCTACATACAAGCTGTACACGCATTACTTTACATTGTAGCAAAGTGTCATTTCTTCAGTGTTGTCACATGAAAAGATATAATCAAATATTTACAAAAATGTGAGAGGGCGTACTCACTTCTCTGAGATACTGTATATAGCCCAATTTTCGTTTTTTTAAGAGAAGGATATAGTTAAAATTGCCATCAGTTCACTTTTCCTGCTGTCTGTGTTCCATTTGAGACCTGCAGACAAAGCAGGAAGTAAGCGGAAATCTCTCGACAGTGTTTGTGGAAACCGGTGAGTTCACTGAAAGATTTACCCTCACCTCTTGTTCTAGTGATAACTGAAATCTACCCAGCAGGGACCCAAACATTAAACCCCACGCAAAAAAAAAAAGTTTTGGCTGTACGTACAGTAAGTATGCATGTGCTGCATTCGGTAGACGTAATAAGCACATTTATAAGGTGTTTCCTCACTGGTGTCCATAAGCACAAAATATAAAACATTAGAAGCGAGTTTCTTCTTAACTATTTTCTTTTGAACTCTTCACCTTTTTGTGATATTCTGGCATTGCTACAGTATTTATTTGGCCCTTGTATTCCCTAGTGTTTTTCTGCTGTAAGGAAGCCTGCCGACTGCTGCCTTTAAAGCGGTAGCAAACTCTTGTTTATATAAAAAAAAAAAAAAAAAAAAAAAAAAAAGGTTTCTTCCTGCAAGGCAATATCATAATGTGATAGTATGCACCACATACTAGTACATTGTGAAAGAGTTACCTAAAAACAAAGCCCTCCAGTGGCGTGCTGCAACCGCCTGAATGCATGTGGGAGTCTTGTCTGTGGCACAAAGCTATGAAGGAATGGCATGGGTATGCCGTTACTTAACAGCGTATGCGCTGGCAACATCGGCTGCTGCTCGCTAGAATATCTCTTTAATGGCGCACGTTTAGGACATATTCATTTTAGCTGCAGGTAAGCCTTACTGTAAGCTTACCTGCAGGTAAAAAAAAAGAAAAAAGTTTACCACCACAGTAAAAAGAAGGTACCTTTGTTTTGAGCGCATTCAGTCTATGTGAAAGTACTCACATTTTCTGCATGCTGCTTTACTAGCAGTCATAAAACGAGCAACAGTCGAATATAAGGAAAATTGACATGCAGCTATATAGTAGTACAGAGTATCCTCTACGCAACTAAGCTGTGATCAAACTTTTTTAAATCGCACTCTTTATTGGAAACTCTCAGATACAGAGCCAATGAGAAAGGAATAAACAGGTCAGTCCATAAACAAAAATCAGACAAGATGTACAGAACTGATGTATGACTTTAATGCACAAAGTCCATGAAACTGGCATTGATGAGAGAACAATTAAACAGTGACCTTCAAATGCAAGCCTTAAAGAGTACATACACTTTCGTGGGAACAAAATGAACAAATTAAAAATAATATATAGTGTATCAGGGGCGGACTGACCATTTGGAAACTCGGGCACTGCCCAAGGGCCCGGGATCAGTAGGGGGCCCCATGAGATGCCCCTGGTACCTTTTTCATAGGCTTTTTTGATTTTGGACAAGGACACAGGGGCCCCATGATCCCCTATTGCCCGGGGGCCCCATGAGTTGTCAGTCCGCCCCTGTAGTGTATACAATTGCAATTCAAGTCATATTGTAATTGAATGTTATTAAAAATTACCTTTCTAATTCAGTCTGCACCGCTGTCATTTTCTGTAAATTGCAATGCAATATGGCTACCTGGAGGCATTCTGTACACAGAAGGTGTACAGAAAGCCCCCTGAAAATGTAACTTCCTGCTGGAGTGATTGGCTTACTGATTTTCCCAGATGTCTGCACCAAGATACAAGTAAGATTTTTGGCACTCTCTGCAGCAAAAATAGCATTTTTGGTGAGATACTCCCAAAGGGAAATCACATTTAAAGGGAGGCAGACCCCACCACTTTCCTCATTGGAGCCCTGCAGGTGCAGCAGCTGAGAATTATAAAATCACTGCCATTAGATTCACTCTACCGATAGGTGGGTCACAGTGTGAAGGTAAGGATCAGTGCAGGAAGATAAAGGTGCAAAGTGAATTGCTTGAATTATATATAATCACCAGTGGAAGATGGATTCACAATAACACAATTGTGTAGACTTTTATTGCATTTCCATTGGATTTTTTCAAAGAGATGCTGTTATTATTTTCACAGATTTACTATGAGCACTAATTTTACATTTATATTTGTGGCATCACATTAATGGCATCTTATTTGTATTAATGCATTGTATGTTATTGGATAATTGCGCTGCACTTTTATTGAATATTACATTAAACAATGGAGTAATGATCAAACATTTTGACTCCTCTTGGGTGCTCAGCAAAAACACTAAAATCATATTTTATGTTTATGTTTCCATTTTTGTTTAAGTTTCAAAACCTCAAATAGGTCATCACTTGAAAACATCTGGGCAGGGTTTTCTCTCCAAGTGTGTGTGATCTACCAGATGTTAAAGGGTTCACAAATCAGGGTGTGTCTGCACTGCAGACGTAACAGGAAAGCAATTCGCAAAAAGGGGTATTTTCCTTATTAACTTATAACTGGTGGAAGGGAAATGCTGGAAGCACTGCATTATGGCCCATTCAGTCAAATGAATCACATATCTTACGGACGATCACCAAATTCATGCTGGCCAGCTGACTAAACATTCTCTCCTAACACAGCCATAACAACTACTTACTGAAGAAGATGCATTAAATTATAATAACATATTTCATATTGCCCACCAGTCTATTCCTGTCCTTATTATTTACTTTATTAGAAACAGACCCATGTTAACAAGCAGGCAGGAAGCAAAGATGTAACAAACTCATCTGCTCCATCTTCATTCGATTTCGTCTCCATTACTATGAAAAAGTGGTATTGCAAGGAAGGCTCACCATTATAAAAATTATGATTACACTTAATTAGAAGCCTAAACATTATTTTACAACAAATGTATTTAAAAAAATTAGTTTCTATTCTGGGAAAATACAAATTTGCTATTTAAAGGATAAGTTCACCTTTGGGAACATGTTATATCCGTTTTTACGGTGGAACACGTAAAATGTTCCCAATGCTGCAGCCACCCCCCCTCCTTTGACAAATAATACGGACAGACGTTTTAACAGTACTGCCTGTCAGATTTGAAAACAGCAGGGCCATGAGGGGCTCCGCCCACATGGCCACATCATTCATTCATGGACTTCCGTGGATGAATGAACTTTAAGTCCCAACAGCCTTAGCAGCTGTGGGCTTGTAGCTTTCAATGAACTACCAGGGCGCTGTGGAGTGCCGTGGTAGTTCATTGAAGCTTCCTGTCAGAATATCTACTTGATCGTACATCCCTGTATAGCAAGCAGATAGTCTGACAGATCTGCAGAAGACCTGCATGGCATCAGCGATCTACTGGTCATGCAATGCTTTCCAGGCTCCTTTGGACAAAAATAATAAATGCACATTTTTTTTGCCTGCAAATAATTTTATTATTTATTATTTTTGTCCAAAAGATTAACTTATCCTTTAATAATGTGAAGTTTGGAGTTAGTATTGTGTATCTCTTGCCAGCTCTTAGTTTTCACAGCTATACAGACAGCAGATTCAAAATGTATTCCATAATATAAAATCTGTTACTATTACCATCACCACAAACCTGGCTTCTCCACTGCCATAACTACATGGATACTATAGGCTCATTTAATAGAGGAGCAAAGAACTGGAGGTGTTACCCATGACAAGTTTATTGTTTAACTGTAATTCAGAAAAACTCAAAGGCATTGTACAATTTTAAATGTTTTTACTGTTTTGACTAGGTATTAGTGTAGTTATATTCCCTGCACAGTTTTGTTCGCCTTTCCTTGTAATGTTGGGCACACAATTTGTGACTGCAGTTTGTAATGTCAGGGCTGATTGATTCCCCTATGTCCATGTATTTATTCACCTAGCGTGTCCATATTCGCTAGAGCAGTGGTCTCCATACTGCGGTCCGGGGGCCAGATGCAGCCCTTTGCTTGCTTTTATCTGTGCCTAGGGCCATTATTGCCCCTACTCTGAGAAACGGTGAGGCATAGTTCCTGACATTGACAATGAGGCACCAAGCCTCCCACTGACACCAACGATGGAGCACTATTCCTCCCACTGATACCAATGATGGGGCACTCCTCCTCCCACTGATACCAATGATGGGGCACTCCTCCTCCCACTGATACCAATGATGGGGCACTCCTCCTCCCACTGATACCAATGATGGGGCACTCCTCCTCCCACTGATACCAATGATGGGGCACTCCTCCTCCCACTGATACCAATGATGGGGCACTATTCCCCCCACTGATACCAATGATGGGGCACTATTCCTCCCACTGATACCAATGATGGGGCACTATTCCTCCCGCTGATACCAATGATGGGGCACTATTCCTACCACTGACCCCAATATTGGGGCAATATTCCTCCCACTGACACCAATGATGGGGCACTATTCCTCCCACTGATACCAATGATGGGGCACTATTCCTCCCGCTGATACCAATGATGGGGCACTATTCCTACCACTGACCCCAATATTGGGGCAATATTCCTCCCACTGACACCAATGATGGGGCACGATTCCTCCCACTGATACCAATGATGGGGCATGATTCCTATCACTGACACCAATGATGGAGCACTATTCCGCCCACTGCCACCAATGATGGGGCACTATTACTCCCACTGACACTAAATATGAGGCACTGACTCCCCTTAATACCAAAGAGGGAACACTCTACTCCCACTGACACCAAGATATTTTCTACTCCCACTGGCCACAGTCTGGCTCTCTTAAAAACTGAAGGACAGTAAACTGATCCTTTGTTTAGAAAGCTTGGCAATCCCTGTGCTAGAGTAACAGGCAGATCGCTTCTGGTCATGCAGCATCCAATCCATGTCTAACTATTACCTCTGCATTGCATCACAAATGTGGGAGTGCTAATGAGATTAAAGATTGTATGGTGATCTCTCTGTTAATTGCTCTGCCTGTGTGTCCATCAGATCTAATCACAATTTATCTCTCATCTGATGAGCATTTGTTAGAGAGGCCCAGGGATTTTGGGATATGTTGTTTCTTTACAGGAAGTGTCAGTTTTCAGACTACAGACAGAGGTCATGCATTAACCTGTGCAGTGCTATACAGCATGCCTCATTCTGCTACAGGGTGGCAGAGGTGCACAAAATCACATATATACGCGATGTGTTTCCAAGTAGGGGGCGCATGAGCCGCGCGCGCGTCCTACTCGCGCCGCCATTCACGGCTGACAATCACAAGGTCCCGGCCGGTGATCACCAAGCATCTACGACAGGGAGGAGGACTGCTTTGTTTACTAACAGTCCTCCTCCACGTTAGCTTGGGCACACTGCTCTGGATGGCTGTGCACAGCACAGCCATCCAAAGCAGTGTGCTTACAGTGAAGCCCACACACACCACCCCTATGTAAAACACTCCCTGTGCACAAATAACTCTTTGATTGCTCTTCATGTTAACCCCTTCCTGCCCAGTGCCATTAGTACAGTGTCAGTGCTTTATTTTTAGCACTAATCACTGTATTGGTGTCACTGGGGATGTCAGTCAGTTCCCCCCGGTGTCAGAATGCCCGCTACAGTCCCGCTATAAGTCGCTGATCACTGCCATTACTAGTAAAAAAAAAATTAAAAATATTCCAGTATCTATACCGCCATTTGCAAACGCTATAAACTTTCACGTAAACCAATTTACACGTATTGGGATTTTTTTTTTAGCAAAGACATGCAGCAGAATACATTTTGGCCTATATTTATAATGAAATTAGATTTTTTTAATTTGTTTACTGGACATGTTTAATAGCAAAAAGTCAAAAATATTGTTTTTTTTTCTTAAAATTGTCAGCCTTTTTTCTATTTATAGTGCAATAAATAAAAACCACACAGGTGATCAAATGCCACTGAAAGAAAGCTCAATTCGTGGGAAAAAAAGGACGTAAATTTTATTTGGGTGTAGCGTTGCATGACAGTGCAACTGTCAGTTAAAATAACGCAGCGCCGTAAGGTAAAAAAATGGCCTGGTCAGGAAGGGGGGTAAATCCAAAGGATGGCAAGTGGTTAAACACAAACAGGAACAGCTAAAAAAGGAATGTGAATATTTACTCTACTTTAGGCTGTGCATACAAAACAACATATGACACCATGAAAGTACATGATCAATGCACATCTTGTGCAGGTAAAAAAACACAAGGTGCAGATGGGAATGTTTATGATGCCTTTATAACAAACACTTGACTTCTTGATACCAGCAGCACCCCTAACTCTGTTTCTCTTAAACTGCAGCGATCGTAAACTTCCAGGACTGTTGTCATATCGCTCAAAATAATGTGCTCACAAAGGGTCAAGAAACATACCTGGCAAAAATGGGATGATTCTCTGCTTTGGATCTTTTTGACCTCCTTCCACTGGAAACTTGTCCAATAGTTGCATCTGAAAAAAAATATTACAATTGATAGGGTCTGAAAACATCCAATATTTAAAATAAATCACCTTTGTTATTACTAAAGCAAACCTAATTTTTTGTATTTGTTTTGGAAAAAGCAGATAATGGTTAGAGCTCCAGCCATTTTTTCTCTATGCGACATCTCATTGGGGAAGTTTCCCTTCACTTCCTGCCATGAAGATAACACAATTGAGGGAAAATCCTCACAGTCAGTTACCACTGGAACCCTCCACCACCCAGTCTAAGCACTGTTGTGCAGTGATTATAGGGGGTAGAAAAGCCAGATTCAAGTACTTATGTTAGACATCAGCGGTGAACCAAAATGAAAATTCTGGTGTCGAAAACAGAAACCAAAGCGGGCAGTTTTTAAAAAATCAATATATATTTTTGGAAATGATTAAAAAAAACAAAAAAAAACAAAACAATATATACCCCAATTTTTGGGACAATATCAAAGAGGATGTTACGGTGAGTAAATAGATACCCAACATGTCATGCTTTAAAATTGAGCACGCTCGTGGAATGGCATCAAACTATTCCACTTAAAAATCTCTATGGGTGGCTTTAAAAATTTCTACAGGTTAGCAGTGTAAAGTTACAGAGGAGTTCTAGTGCAAGAATTATTGCTCTTACTCTGATGGCATGGCAATACCTCACCTGTGTGGTTCGAACACATTTACATATGTGGGCATGGCCTACGTATGTGGTCACCACTTAGTGAATGTAAATATATTGTATATAGGCGAGCGCTAGTGATGACTATAAAGTAGCTAGCACACAAGGTACAGGAAACAATCCCCACAAGTATATGTATAAAAAAGTGCAGTGCTAAAATCACAATGAAAAAGTAAATGTATCAAGTGGAACAGTGAAGTGCAACACAAACATATAAAACTTGCGAATAAAAAAAAACAAAAAAAAAAAAAAAAAAACAGGAAATCAGCAAACATTAAGGAAATTATGTCCATGAGCAAAGGTGATTAGTGCACTAAAAGTGCAATTAAAATAATCAATAAATAGTAATATTACTGATATTCACGGTTGCACATACGTAATTTGTGCAATATTAGAATAATTCCATTAAAAAACTGAGTTCAAACAGTGTCCATATATTCATAAAGTGCAATATTCTACAGTGCAGGATGTGAACATGAAATTAATCACCTCGGTCAGATGTACACTCACCAGAAATTTAATGATAAGAGGCATATAGGTATATCACATCTGGAGGTAGAGAGGCAGCCAGGGGGTTAAACGAACTGCTCCATCAGAGGCATAGGTGGAAGAGGAACCCTTGTCCTAGGGGAGATCGCTTCTATCCAGCATACAAAGGATGTAGATGAAAGCGGCTGTGGAGGAGAGAGTGCCGGGCGGCCTGGGAATGAATGGAAGGTGGTGCAGAATCTCCTCTTCCTCCTCCACCACCTCCAGTAAATCACTGCCAGCAGCCGACTCGCTTCCAGTGGCCACTGTACCAACACTGTTTGAACTGTTTTTTTATGAACTTATAATTCTAATATTGCACAAATTACCTACGTGCAACCATGAATATCAAAAATATTACTATTTATTGATTTTAATTGCACTTATAGTGCACTTATCACCTTTGCTCACAGACATAATTTCCTTACTGTTTGCCGATTTCCTGTTTTTTTATATATTTATGTGTTGCACTTTACTGTTCCACTTGATACATTTACTTTTTCATTGTGATTTTAGCGCTGCACTTTTTTGTACATGTGTTCACCACTACATGCGAGCCTGGGGGGACGGGGGCACTTTAAACTTCTTTTTTTTTTCTACACTGTCCCTTTAAAAAAAATTTAATCACTTTTATTCCTATCACAATGAATGAATGCATCCCTTGCGATAGAAATAATTAATGACAGGTCCTCTTTATGGAGATATATGGGGTCAATAACACCACATCTCTCCTACAATGTAAAGCATTAGATCAAAACAAAGGAAGAAAAAAAAAAGAAGGGCATAGGAGATGAGTGGAGGCCATCTTTCCTTCACTAATCTCTATGCCCAGCGCCGGGATTGTTCAGTGATTTCTCAGGTAAGGCTGAGAACAACTGAGGGGCGGCAGCGGCCGGCGGCGAGGAGCAGCAGCGGCAAGGTTATCGTCAGTGCCTGTATCATTGCTTTTTTACATAACAGCCAATGGCCGATAGAGGTGTTTTCGGCCAAAACATTTTGGCCACCGAAATTTCAGTGCACCCCTATTAGACATACTTAAAAAATACTTTTAATGAAAACACGTAACTACAAAAAGAGGATTTTCTAAAACTGCCTAGAGGTCAGCTTTAAAGTTCATACATATGTGTTTTCATTATTTGTATGCAATATACAAATTAATTTACCAAAACGTTATGATGTCATCTTATGTGAGTCAACTAGATGTCAAGCTGCTTCTGATTCTATTAGATATAGCGGGTAAAATAAGTACTGAACCCGTCACCATTTTTCTCAGTAAATATATTTCTAAAGGCGCTATTGACATGAAATTTTCACCACCATTTGTCAGTAACAACCCATGCAATCCATACATACAAAGAAAACAAAGCAAATTCAGTTATGTGTATAAAAGGGAAGGACACAGGGAAAAAGTATTGAACACATGAAGAAAGACGTGCAAAAAGGCATTAAAAGCCAAGACACCAACTGAAATCTATCAGTAATTAAAAAGCAACCCTGCCCCTTCTAAGTGCAAATTAATATCAGCTGGTTCAGTCTCAACTGATGCCTTTTAAAAAAGGCATCTTATTAGCAAGGTTTCACATCTCATGATGGGCAAAAGCAAAGAGCTCTCTCAAGACCTTTGCAAATTTATTGTTACAAAACATACTGATGGCATTGGTTACAGAAGGATTTCGAGACGTCTGAATGTTCCAGTGAGCACTGTTGGGGCCATAATCCGGAAGCAGGGAAAAAAAAACCATAATTTCACCATAAACGGTCCACAACTAGGTGCTCCTTGCAAGATTTCTGACAGAGGAGCGAAAAGAACCATCAGAAGAGTTGTCCAAGAGCCAAAGGAACACTCGTGGAGAGCTTCATAAAGACCTGGAATTAGCAGGTACAATTGTTTCAAAGAAAACAATAAGTAATGCACTCATTTGCCTTGGCCTGTATGTACACTCACCACGCAAGACTCCATTGCTGAATAAAAAGCATGTCGAAGCTTGTTTAAAGTTCTCTGCACAACATTAAGAGCCAGTTCACACTATGCCCTGGAATTGCACTGCAATGCGCTGTGCGTTCATGTGCGATTCATATGCGGGTCTATACGGTGTGATTTCAAAGATCCTGAGGAAGTCACATGACCTATGACGTAACGTGTAGGACGGAACATGGTGACGTTATATCTGGTAAGGAACAGCAGCCGCCAACTTGGTACTCCCAATCCTATACACCTTCCCTGCAGCCTTTTGCAGCTAGCATTTTGCTTTTTTTGGTCTGCGGACCTATTTTAAATGTGAGTAGCTATGTGTGGATATTGTTTATATTAAAGTTTGGGACAGATTACACTATGGGAGTTTTCTTGCTTGCATCTTCTATGTGAGGGACTGGAGCTGAAAGAGGTCTGCGGCCATTTCTGGAGCATGCCTATGAGTGTTTGTCAGCACCATTAGAGATGACCTTTCACTCTCTGATTGCTATTGAGGACCAATTTGTTGGAATCATTTGAGGTTCTCTATGCTTTGCGAGTCCTTGCGGGTTGCAGTTTGAAGGTGAGCGCGCACACTAGCCGGTGGAGGATATTTTTGTTTTTTTGCTGCACTGGATGTCTCAAGGTGTGCACTGAAGATTGATTGATTTTTTTCCTGTGTTTTGGGACGGTTATATTTTTGGGGACTGAGTCACTTTAATTAATCAAGTTTTTGGGCCTGAAGCACATTTTATCAACACAATACACATCATCATTATTGTTCACTGTTGCCACCACCACATTATACTATTTTGTGCTGGTGTTACTGTATTTGCTCGCACCCATTCACATGCCCTTTGTATATGTCATGTTTACACTTGGATGAGGAGCATATGTTTATTTAATTATTTTTGTTGTCATGGTTCATAGTTTATACACTAATACAGGCCATAGACGGTTCGTCTATCGGACAATTTTTAGTCCGAAAAACAAAACATTGTTTGTTCTGTAAACCAATGATGCCACCAATGATTACGGAAATCGGACGTTTTTCACAAATTTTCCAGCATGACCGATAGACGAAAATCGTCCGATGCCATTGCCCCACTAACCGTGCAAAAATCGGCCGATTACTCTTTCGGACAAAAAAAAAGAAAAAAATTGTCCGATAAACGAACAGTCTATGGCCTACACTAGTAGCGCAGCACCCTGAGCCTTTAGAGAAGCCTGTGAAATACTGGGAGAATATAGTCTGGTCAGATGAGATCAAACTCTTTGGATGCCATAATACACATATTTGGAGGTCAAATGGCACTGCACATAACCCCAAAAACACCATACTAACAGTGAAGTTTGGAGAGGGGAGCATCATGATGTGGGGCTGTTTTTCAGCATACGGTACTGGCAAACTTCATGTCATTGAAGGAAGAATGAATGGAAAAACGTACTAAGATATTCTTGATAAAAAGCTGCTGCCATCTACCAGGATGATGAAGATGAAACGAGGGTGGACATTTCAGCAAGACAATGATCCCAAACCCAAAGCCACGGAAACTCTCAACTGGTTTCAAAGAAAGAAAATAAAGCTGCTAGAATGGCCCAGCCAATCACCTGACTTCAATCCATTAGAAAATATATGGAAAGAACAAAAGATCAGAGTTCATAGAAGAGGCCTGCGGACCCTTCAAGATTTGAAGACTGTGGAAGAATGGGCCAAAATCACACCTGAACAATGCATGTGACCAGTTTCTCCATACAGGAGGCGTCTTGAAGCTGTCATTACCAACAAATAATTTTGTAGGAAATATTAAATTTCAGTTAGCGTGTTCAATACTTTTTTCCTGTGTCATTACATTTTATTACACATCACTTAACCACTTGCCCTCCTGAGGATTTACCCCCCTTTCTAACCAGGCCTTTTTTGCTTTAAAGCACTGCGTTACTTTACGGTCATGCAACGCTGCACCCAAATGAAATTTATGTACTTTTTTCCCCACAAATTGAGCTTTCTTTCGGTGGTATTTCGCCTGTGTGTTTTTTATTTTTTGCGCTATAAATTTTTTGCGACAAAAATTAAAAAAAAAAACAATTTTGTTATAAATTTATGCCAAAATGTATTTTACTACGTCTGCTAAAAAAAATCCCAATATGTGTAAATTAATTGGTTTACATGAAAGTTATAGCGTTTAAAAATGGTGGTATATATATATTTTTTTTTTTAGTAGTAATGGCGGTGATTAGCAACTTTTAGTGGGACTATGGCATTCTGACACTGAGGGAAACTGACTTGGTGTCACTGACATCCCTAGTGAGACCAATACAGTGATCAGTGCTTAAAAAAAAAAAAAAAAAAAAAAAGCACTGACAGTGTATTAATGGCACTGGGCAGGAAGGGCGATCAAAGGGTTAACTGTGTGCTGGGAGTGTTTTACTAGGGGAGTGTGTCAGTTTGCTTCACTGTAATCACACTGCTTTGTGCACTGCCATCCAAAGCAGTGTGCCTGAGCTGACAGGGAGAAGAACTGTTAGTAAATAAAAGTTCTCCTCCACATCTGAGATCCTCGGAAACCACTGGGCGCCGGCAAGTAATCACCATCCGGGACACGGAAATTGACAGCCGCGGCCGTGAATGGCGGTGCAGGTAGGGCACGCGTGCCACCTACCCAGTGATGCAATATCACATATATGTGATTTTGTGCACCCATGCCGCCCTGTGGCTCTATTTCTGATACAGAGTGGTCGGGAAGTGGTGAATTTCTGAACTTACTTGTTTTGGTTTCTTTGTATGTATTGATTGCATGGATTATTACCGACATGTGGTGAAAATTTAGTGTCAATAGCACCTTTAGAAATATATTTAGTGAGAAGAAATGGTGCCGTGATCAATACTTATTTTACCAGCTGTATATGTTGAATTATAAGCTTTTTAATATAGGCGTACTGTGATGGAAGGGGCAGTGGTCAAGCCATAAAGTTTCAAGCCATGCCTAGGTCACTGAAAGTAATTTTAAACAGAAACAAAAAGGGTTGAAACATACATCATCCATATGTTAAACTGGTACCTCTCAGGGAAAACAGTCTTGAGATGCTAATCACATATATGGAGAAATTTCAAGGATTCTTTTTTTTACACACACACACACACACACACGCACACGCGCACACACGCACACACACACCACAGTTTAGTCACAGTGCGGAGTCATAAATTAAGTCCCATCCTTTAAAACGGAACTTTGCTTTTGCCACATCACAGTTGCAATGAGACACCGGAAGGGGCATAAAGCTCAGCATTTTACAATGTATAGGCACGAAGCAGCCACAGTGTGCTGAAGCTCAAATAAAAAAAAAAAAAAGACCCTTTATAAGTCACCATGCCAGTTGGTTTGCATTAGGAGTGGGTGGACCACATTCTGAAAGACACAAAAATGCTAAATCCTACTTACTAGAGCAAAGAACAGCTGTTCTACTGATGACAACCCAAAAATTTAAAACCACAAAACGGAACCAGAAAAAAAAATGGAGAAGGAAAAAATCCATAAAGAAATAAATACTAAAACTTAACGTAAGCATATCCTAAATTAAGAGATTTTACCAACACAATTCTTATGCATCAGCACTGAAATCTCACTCATCTGATAAAGTATAAGAGTGGCTGTGTAGAGTCTACATCAGCAAATCTCGATTCAGTTTTTGTTTTTTCAGTCTGCTGATCACGGTTCTTTCACATGTCCAGCCTTTTTTCTTCAGTACTGCTGCAAGTAATCTAAACTACATAACCACAGAGAAGGTCCTGAACTCAAACAACATTTGAGAATGACATCTGGTGCAAAGATGCCTATTTTTTTGTTACTTTAGGGGCTCAAAAACAAAGTATCATGCACAAACATGCATACATTGAAAGACATTTACGTGCTGTGTAACACAGACCGCATCCTTAAAAAAAAAAAAAAAAAAAATGAAATAGCAATGTAAATCTAATTCTGCCTTAAACGCGGTTCACACTAGCCGATTCCAAAGTCACACAAATTTTCAGTTCCACTTTGGAGTCTGACTTTGATGTGACTTTTATACTCTCTGGCACTGAAGCCATATCAAATTCCTATTAAAGTAGTGCAGGTACCTTTTCTGAAGTTGCAGCGACTTAGTGGTGTTAATTGGAACGGCTCTCAGAAATACACGGCATTTCGCATGTCCTGCGACATTGGGTCTCACAAGTTGGATCCTAAGGCTGGCCATACACTATACAATTTTCTGCCCAATTTCCTTTAGATTTACCTTCAACTATGTAGTGCAAGGGCCTGCCTAATTGGATACAATTGAAAGCGTTGTTTAGGTTTGACCTCATATTATATGGTTTTTGGTAAATCTAAAGCAAAAATCTCAAGAAAATTGTATAATGTATTGCCAGCCTAATGCAGGTCATACATGGGTCTAAAATCGGCCGATTTTTCAGCAGAAAAAATAAATAAATAAATAATCGGCCGATTTTCGCACCATTAATGGGTTAATTGGTCGGCCGTTTTTCTGGATTTTGTCAGATTTTTTTGATCGGTAAAGTTGGAAAAAAAAAAACAAATCGGCCGATTGGCCAATTTTTGCGGCAATGATGGGCAAACAGGAGGACGAGGAGGACGAAGAAGAAGGAGGAGGACGAGGAGGAGGACGAAGAAGGAGGAGGACGAGGAGGACGAAGAAGAAGGAGGAGGACGAGGAGGAGGACGAAAAGAAGGAGGAAGAAGAAGAAGAAGAGGAAAGAGGAAGGAGGAAGAAGGAAGAAGAAGAGGAAGGAGGAAGGAAGCAGAAGAGGAGAAGGAAGAAGAAGAGGAGAAGGAAGAAGAAGAGGAGAAGGAAGAAGAAGAGGAGAAGGAAGAAGAAGAGGAAGGAGGAAGAAGAGGAAGGAGGAAGAAGAGGAGAAAGAAGAAGAAGAGGAAGGAGGAAGAAGAAGAGGAAGGAGGAAGAAGAAGAGGAAGGAGGAAGGAGGAAGAAGAAGAGGAAGGAGGAAGAAGAAGAGGAAGGAGGAAGGAGGAAGAAGAAGAGGAAGGAGGAAGAAGAAGAGGAAGGAGGAAGGAGGAAGAAGAAGAGGAAGGAGGAAGAAGAAGAGGAAGGAGAAAGAAGAAGAGGAAAGAGGAAGAAGAGGAAGGCGGAAGAAGAGGAGAAAGAAGAAGAGGAGAAAGAAGAAGAGGAGAAAGAAGAAGAGGAGAAAGAAGAAGAGGAGAAAGAAGAAGAGGAAGCGAAAGAAGAAGAGGAAGCGAAAGAAGAAGAGGAAGCGAAAGAAGAAGAGGAAGCGAAAGAAGAAGAGGAAGCGAAAGAAGAAGAGGAGAAAGAAGAAGAGGAGAAAGAAGAAGAGGAAGCGAAAGAAGAAGAAGCGAAAGAAGAAAAAGAACAAGAAGAAAAAGAACAAGAAGAGAAAGAAGAAGAAAAAGAAGAAGAATTCCAGTCCGCTATTATATTTGACATTAAAAAGTATTGCGGTTGCAACAATGTATCTATTTGTATCCGAAAAAACATCTGTATCCGAAATGGATACAAATAGATACAATATTGCAACCGCAATACTTTTTAATGTCAAATATAATAGCAGGGCTCTCTGCAGGGACAGAAGTAATTAAATGCCCGCAGTGGACGGGAAGAAAATCGGCCGATTTTTTTTTTACTGTTGGTGGTAACATCTGCCTACTGAACGACCGATTTTTCATTTTTTTCTGTTAAAAAACCGGCCGGTTGTCTCCCCATCTATGGCCTGCATTAATCTGAGTGTCTACTGCCCAAACTCCAGAGGTTTATAAACAGACACATTTATTTCCAAGGTAAAATGTGGCTAATCAATTTATTGTCCAAGGTAAAATGTGGCTAATCAATATATTCACAGAATTCAAGGAATGACATTGGCCCAATATGTCCAAGGGACCATACTAGGGTAATGATGTCATGAGCCTCCCTACCCCTTTGTATATGTAAGCTGCGAGGCCCAGGAATGACAGCTGGCTTCTGTAACGTGTACAGTGAAAAGTAATTTTTCAAAGTTCGCTTAAGCCGTAACTATTTTTCAATCAGTTTGTTTTTGACCTGTGACAAGACTGATCATAATCAAACTACAATATATCCCTGTGGGTGGTCAGATCTAAATGGACGTGCATCTGATAATAACTACAATAAGTTTGAATCTAGGTCCGATTTTGCAGACCTGAGCAGAAAGGATCACGTATAAACAGATAAAAACAGATGTACTTCCTTTTACATCCAGCCATGTATGGGGGGTACATGGGTTAATTTTTTTCTTCACAAGGAAAACCGGAATGGAATCAGGGTGAACACGGAGGTCCATTTCTTTTCTGATCCAATTCTGTAGGGGATCTGTCTATGGATCCCCTGCTGAGAAGGAACAGAGGGATTCTTAAAACAGAATCTTAGACTGCCAGTCTTCTAATGTAAACAACCAGCAGGTGTTTCTAAATTGTTAGGAACAGGCTGAAACCAACTCTAGGGTCTTTGAGGATCTATGTTAAAAAATAACTTCATATTGAAAGCAGCAAGGAAGGTCAAGGATAGCTTGTTTTAACACATTTATGATTTGTTAAGAATATGTAAATCATTCATTGCTCATAGGTTGGGCACAAGTACACATTAAAGTAAAACCTATACATTGTCCGGACTACTTTCCGCCAACAGTTCAACCCATTTTATGGTATATTATACATGTGTACGTCCTATAGTTCGATCTTAACGTCATTCAAATTTTCCATTGAAATTTAAAAGCAATCAAATTAACATTCCTAATTTCCAATTAACCACTGGGCAACCGATGTAAGGAAATGTGTAAAGGCTCATTGATGAGGGAGTAAAAAAAAAAAAAAAGTGTACAGCAAACAGTTTTTTTACGCATCTGTATATAAGTCTATGGGCACATTCACACAGCCACATCCAGGCCATAGAATTTCGCTACACGCAGGAGTGTAACAAAAAAAAAAACATTTAGACACAGTTATGCCTGGGGGTGTAAATTTTAGCCTTATTTACACTGTACACATTTAAATGTTTGTATAACATTTATATGTGCACAAGTGTACAGCGTAAATTCAGCCCATCAGCGCTGTGATCAAAAGCTGGTTGAAATTTTGCAACATGTATCACTAAACGGAAGGTTCAATTTACATTAATGCCTTAAAAAAATATATTAAAGTGGTAGTATACCACTCCGCATACTAGCACTTTATGTCGGACTTACCTAGAAAAGAAGCCTCCAGCAGAGAGCTGTTACCGGTGTAGGAGCTTCCATCTTCATCTGGTCTTCTTTCTGAGCTCACGGGCTTCGGCCGTATGAATGGCCGAGTCGTGATGACATCACGGCCGCAGCACAGAGTTCTGAATGAACAGCACAGTTCATTCAGAGCCCAGTGCGCATGCCCTGATGACGTCATGGAAGCAGCACAGAGTTCTGAATGGACAGCACAGTTCATTCAGAGCCCAGTGTCCATGTGCTGGTGACGTCACCAGCTGCTGCTAAAGTATATCTCTAATAAAATTTCTCTTAAATGGTGTACATTTAGGAGATATTAACTGTACCTATAGATAAGCCTTATTATAGGCTTACCTATAGGTAAAAATCAACAAGAAGAGTTTACTACCACTCTAAAGCTAAAATTTAAGTGCGTTTCCAAGAGAATATAGAACATTCTCCAGAGGATGCTTTTCACTGATCTTTATGATAAATAGGGTTGCCACCTTTTCTTCAAGCCAAACCCAAACACTTTAATGGCTCCTAGCTTTTTTTTTTTTTGCAGTATATAAAAACAAATGTAGTACAAACAGAAACTTTTTTAACCACTTGAGCCCCAGAGGATTTACCCCCCTTAATGACCAGGCCTTTTTTTGCTGTTTGGGGCTGCACTAATTCAAATGATAATTGCGCGGTCATGCAATGCTGTACCCAAACAAAATTTACGTCCTTTTTTTCACACAAATAGAGCTTTCTTTTGGTGGTATTTGATCACCTGTGCGCTTTTTACTTTTTGCGCTATAAACAAAAAAACCACAAAAATTTTGAAAAAAAACAGTATTTTCTACTTTCAGCTATAAAAAATATATCGTAAACTCAAAGTTAGTCATAAATTTAAGCCAAAATGTATTCTGCTACATGTTTTTGGTAAAAAAAATCCCAATAAGTGTATATTGATTGCTTTGTGTGAAAGTTATAGCGTCTACAAACTATCGTATAGATGCTGTAATTTATGCCTTTTTTTGCTATACAGCGCTGCACTAATTCAAATGATAATTGCACGGTCATGCAATGCTGTACCCAAACGAAATTTGCGTCCTTTTTTTCACACAAATAGAGCTTTCTTTTGGTGGTATTTGATCACCTGTGCGCTTTTTATTTTTTGCGCTATAAACAAAAAAAACCACAAAAATTTTGAAAAAAAACAATATTTTCTACTTTCAGCTATAAAAAATATATCGTAAACTCAAAGTTAGTCATAAATTTAAGCCAAAATGTATTCTGCTACATGTTTTTGGTAAAAAAAATCCCGTGCATTAGCGGGCAAACTGGCGCTATCTAGGAGGGGCGCTAACACTATCGGAAGTCACCAGTGACACTAATACAGTGATCAGTAAAAATCTGTTCACTGTAATCAATGACACTAGTGACAGGGCAGTGAAGGGGTTAACTGGGGGGGGGAGGGGGGCGATCAAGGGGTTAAATGGGATTTCTGGTGCACTAGCGGGCAAACTGGCGCTATCTGGGAGGGGCGCTAACACTATCGGAAGTCGCCAGCGACACGGATACAGTGATCAGTAAAAATTGGTTCACTGATCAGTGACACTGGGTGACAGGGCAGTGAAGGGGTTAACTGGAGGGGGGGGCGATCAAGGGGTTAAACGGGATTACTGGTGTACTGGCGGGCAAACTGGCGCTATCTGGGAGGGGCGCTAACTCTATCGGAAGTCGCCAGCGACACTGATACAGTGATCAGTAAAAATTGGTTCACTGATCAGTGACACTGGGTGACAGGGCAGTGAAGGGGTTAACTGGAGGGGGGGGTGATTAAGGGGTTAAACGGGATTACTGGTGTACTGGCAGGCAATCTGGCGCTATCTGGGAGGGGCGCTAACTCTATCAGAAGTCGCCAGCGACACTGATCAGTAAAAATCGCTTCACTGATCAGTGACACTAGTGACAGGGCAGTGAAGGGTTAACTGGAGGGGGGGGCGATCAGGGGGTTAAATGTGTCCTAGAGTGTTCTAACTGTAGTGTAGTGCTTGTGTACTCACTTTTTGATGGTCTTCTTCTCTGTCTGGAACGGAATGTGTCCAGGCAGAGAAGAATGACATCATATCCTGCCCTGTGTGTATGTCAACACAGGACAGGATAGGACAGGGACCGATCATGTGATTTCAGCCAGAAATCACTGGCTGAAATCTAATGATTGATCCCTCCTGGATCAAATAGTGTCACCCGCGGGTCGGCGGGAGCGCGCGCGCCCCCTACCGGCGAAAGTGTCGGGAGCGTGGAACCCGTTTTTAAACGTGGTTTTGCGCTCCACTGCCGCCCTGCACACGTATATACACAGTGGCAGGGCGGCAAGCGGTTAAAAAGTGTGCTGCACCAAAACATGGTATTTTGTTACCATTTGTTTTGTAGCAGGTGAACTCAATAGCAAGGTATGTGGTTGTGCTATTAAGACTTAATGACACCACTGCACACCTGTAAAAGGGCTGTGTCTTTTTGTGCATTGCAGGAATGCACACATTCTTGCCATGAAAAAATGTCCACCTATGGCAGGGGTAATAAATTAAAATTCAAGGAGGTCCGGTTGCAAACATTTTCTTGCAGCCAAGGTTCGAATTGCTCTCTAATATAACAAAGAAAGCCAATCACATCTATATTTCAAGTAAAAGAAAATAAAATTATCTTACATAAAGTGTCCCCATCAGAGTTGTTCTAGGCATTAATACTGAAATTTTATAGATAGGCAACTCCTATCCTCATATTGATTAGTGGTTCCAAATTAATAACTACTGCCGTAGGGAACAGACACAAAATGATACACCCAGCATCTTTCCAAATCAATGTTCTGTTTATTAGGTGTATTTGAAGTTTTTTATACACATAATTACGTAGATACCATAAAAGTACAATTGTAATATTAATGTGATAACAAGGGGCGTTACATAGGCAGGCTAATTTCTAATCAGGACTTGAAGGAATGTAAACGTAATGAAATATTATTAGTGCCGTGTGCACAATGAGTGCAGTGTACAATATATAGGCAAAGCATACAAAATCGAATACAATTTTATACAGAATTTACAAGTTTCCTTTACAATCTCCCCACTTTTGATCAATATTTTACATTTTAATCACAGACCACACCTACTATTACCTTTAACTTGGAACCTCCTTACATTTAGAAGGAGCTAGTTCTGGTCTAGGAGGCAAATTCCACCACGGGGATTCTAATCGCTTAGAGCAGCTATATCATTACATTACAAAATGGCCTTTTATTGTGACTAAAATTTACATAAAAAAAAACAAATTGATTAATATTGGCTGTACAAGAGTTCAGATACATCATACTCATGATAAATAAAATCAAATAGATAAAAATGATGAATAACATATGGACATGGTGTAAATCTGGTGAATATAACCTCATAAGGGATATCAACCATCGTAAGCGCTACACATAAACCATATACAGTGGGGATCGAAAGTTTGGGCACCCCAGCTAAAAATTTGTATTAATGTGCATAAAGAAGCCAAGGAAAGATGGAAAAATCTCCAAAAGGCTGAAATTACAGATTAGACATTCTTATAATATGTCAACAAAAGTTAGATTTGATTTCCATCATTTACACTTTCAAAATAACAGAAAACAAAAAAATGGCGTCTGCAAAAGTTTGGGCACCCTGCAGAGTTAATATCTTGTACTGCCCCCTTTGGCAAGTATCACAGCTTGTAAACGCTTTTTGTAGCCAGCCAAGAGTCTTTCAATTCTTGTTTGAGGTATCTTTGCCCATTCTTCCTTACAAAAGTCTTCCAGTTCTTTGAGATTTCTGGGCTGTCTGTCACGCACTGCTCTTTTAAGGTCTATCCATAGATTTTCAATTATGTTGAGGTCAGGAGATTGTGAAGGCCATGGCAAAACCTTCAGTTTACGCCTCTTGATGTAATCCCCCATGGATTTCGAGGTGTGTTTAGGATCATTATCCATTTGTAGAAGCCATCCTCTCTAACTTCAGCTTTTTCACAGATGGCATCAAGTTACCATCCAAAATTTGCTGAAATTTTATTGAATCCATTTTTCTTTCTACTCGTGAGATGTTCCCTGTGCCACTGGCTCCAACACAACCCCAAAGCATGATTGATCCAACCACATGCTTAACAGTTGGACAGAGGTTCTTTTCATTAAATTCTGTGCTCCTTCTCCAAACGTACCTTTGCTCATTCTGGCCAAAAAGTTCAATTTTAACCTCATCGGTCCACAGAACTTGTTTCCAAAATGCATCAGGCTTGTCTATATGTTCATTTGCAAAGTTCAAACAATGATTTTTGTGGTGAAGACGTAGAAGAGGTTTTCTTCTGATGACTCTTCCATGAAGACCATATTTGTACAAGTATCTCTTTATAGTGGAATAGTGTACCACAACTCCAGTGTCTGCCAGATCTTTCTGGAGGGATCGTGCAGTCAAACATGAGTTTTGAATTGTTTTTCTCACAATCCTGCGAGCTGTTCTGTCTGATATTTTTCTTGGTCTTCCAGATTTTGCTTTAACTTCCACTGTTCCTGATGACTGCCATTTCTTAATTACATTCCAAACAGAGGATATTGACATCTGAAAACGCTTTGTTATCTTCTTATAGCCTTCTCCAGCTTTGTGAGCGTCAACTATTTTCAGTTTCAGTTTTCTAGACAACTGCTTAGAAGAACCCATGGTGCTGATTGTTGGGGCAAGGTCAGATGAGTCTGGGCATTTAAAACCTTTGAGATTGACATCACCTGGTCTTCCCAGACGATGATTGAGAACAATCCATGACACTGGCAGGTCTCAGCTTTGCAAAGGGGGCAGTGCATGCTATAAATTCTGCAGGGTGCCCAAACTTTTGCAGACGCCATTTTTTTGTTTTCTGTTATTTTGAAAGTGTAAATGATGGAAATAAAATCTAACTTTTGTTGACATATTATAAGAATGTCTAATCTGTAATTTGATGCCTTTTGGAGATTTTTCCATCTTTCCTTGGCTTCTTTATGCACATTAATACAAATTTTTAGCTGGGGTGCCCAAACTTTCGATCCCCACTGTAGATAGATATAGCCATTCATAGGTTTAATGTAAAATGCATTATTTATATTAACTGTTATCTATGAAACAGTTACTATCGATGTCGATATCGTGGCCTGCAGGGGTGAGGGTCTTCATTTCGGATATCCACTTCGTTTCCATTTGTGAAACAAGCCTACTTTTACTAGAACACCGCCAATGTTGTTGAACCATATCAATTCCAGTAAATTTAAGGGTTGATGGATCTCGGTTGTGGAAGTATCTGAAGTGTTTAGATACAGAATGCTCTCTAAACCCCCTTTTTGATATTGTAGCAGTGTTCATGGAATCGATCGCGCAATCTTCTGGTAGTGTGGCCGATATACTGTTTTCGGCAGGGGCACTCCAGAAGGTATACGGCATCTCATGTTGCAGGTCATGAAATGTAAAATGTTGAAAGTTCTTCCTGTGGTGGTGGATGTGAAGGTCTCAATTTTCTTTTTGGGCATTCTGCTCTGTACGCAGATAGGGTATCTTTTGCAGGGAAAGAACCCTTTCATGTTGGTGAAAAAACTAGGTCTGGGGGGAGGTTCTATGACGTTAGGTGAAATTTTGTTTCTAAGGGTAGGTGCCTTCCTAAAGAATACCTCCGGTCTGTCTGGTAGGGCACTAGCTAGAACAGGGTCCGCTTTCAAGATGTTCCAATTTTTTCTGATGATTTATTAATAACTTTATGCTGTATGGAAAAAGTAGTGACCAATGGACAAAATTTATTTTTCTTGTGTGGTAATATCAGACAGCATCTCCTCCCTGTTCATATTAGCTACATTGATTATTTCTGTATTGAGAGTCCTCTCCTCATAGCCTTTTTCAACAAATCTCTGTTTGAGAATTTCAGCTTTAATGTGGTAGGTCTCAATGTCAGTACAGTTGCGTCTAATTCTCATGAGTTGAATCCTGGGGACATTCTCTAACCAAGATGGGTGATGGCAACTATCGACTGGAATGTAGCCGTTTCTGTCGGCTTGCTTAAAAAATGCTTCTGATGTTAGATAGCCTCCTTTATTCAGTATTGTAATATCTAGAAAATTAATTTCAGTAGTACTAAAAGTGTATGTGAGCTGAATATTTAAGTTATTGTTAAGTGTGCCAAAAAAGTTAACCAGAGCTGATTCCTCCCTTTGCCATAGGAGTAGAACGTCATCAATAGAGCGTTTGTAGAATGGTAACTCTGGCAAGTCCCTGGCGTATATAACTTCCTCCTCCCACCTGGCCATAAATAGGCTGGCCAGGCTGGGAGCGAATTTAGCCCCCATTGCGACGCCCCTTGTTTGTAAATAGAAAGTGTGGTTATACCAAAAGTAGTTTTTCCGCATTGCGAAGTCTAAGAGATCTAAAATGAACTTCTTATGGTCTATGGAAATGTTCTCGGCTAGATCCAAGTAGTAGTTAACTGCCATCATGCCATCATCATGGCCGATGTCACTATACAAAGAAGCCATGTCAGCTGTCACCAGAAAGGTTAACTGCTCTGGGTTCCAGTTCAGGTATTTAATTTCATTCAGTACCTGCTTAGTGTCTCTGATGTATGCAGGAGTGGTCAGAACAAGGGGCTGCAAGTAATGATCCATATACTCTCCTATTCGGGAGCATAAAGATCCAATGCCACTAACTATAGGCCTTCCCGGTGGTTGCACCGGGTTCTTGTGCACTTTAGGCAAGCAGTGCAAAATAGGAAGTCTGGGGGCTTTGGGGCATAGGTATTCTTTTTCATTTTTATTTAACACATTGCTCTCACAACCTCTGGTGATCAAATTCTTAAAAGGAGCACTTATATGTGATGAGTGGATTCCTAGGTTGAATTGTGTAGGTATCCTTATCTAAAATCCTTTGAACCTCCGCCATGTAGTCAGTTTTGTTAAGGACTACTACGCCCCCCCCCCCCCTTATCGGCTGGTCTGATCTGATGACCAGATCTTTGTTCTTCAGTAGAGAGTTTAAGCTGGTTTCTATAGCTCTTCGATTATATGGACGTTTTACCTTAATAGCTTCTATATCCTTTATTACTAAATCTTTACATATATTGATTTATGACTGCATCTGGGGAGGGGGGTTAAATAAAGATGCATTTCTAAGGTTTGAATGTGTATCATCATTTGTCCTAATTTCTTTAGTACCCGGTTTACTGAGGAAATATTTCTTAATGGATAGTTTCCTAGCAAATCTGTGGATATCCACATATGTCTGGAATTTATTGAGACCGGCCTGTGGTGCATATTTTAAACCTCTGTCAAGGATCTGAAGTTCTTGCTGTGATAAAGAGACTCCACTTAAATTGAAGATGCCTTTGCCCGTCAGACTCTTCTCTTTTTTGGATCTATTGATCCTTTTCCCTCCTCTACTTCCTCTAGTCTTACGCTTCTTTTGCGTGTATTGCCTACCGCTAAAAAATGAGACTGTGGGTGTGGTCCACCTTGATAATCTCTAGGTCTGTGGTCATAATTATCCTCCTGTGTAGTATCATGTCTAGATTGGGGATACGATCGTCCATAATCTTTAATGTTAGAGTTGGAGTTAAAATTGGAATTACAATTCCGAGGTGTCCCCCATTTTCTCTTTGGTGTGTCATAATACTGATTACTGTAGGCTCGTTTCACAAATGGAAACGAAGTGGATCTAAGAAATGAAGACCCTCACCCCTGCAGGCAACAATATCGACATCGATAGGAACTGTTTCATAGATAACAGCTAATATAAATAATGCATTTTACATTAAACCTATGAATGGCTATATCTATCTATATGGTTTATGTGTAGCGCTTACGATGGTTGATGTCCCTTATGAGGTTATATTCACCATATTTACACCATGTCCATATGTTATTCATCATTTTTATCTATTTGATTTTATTTATCATGAGTATGATGTATCTGAACTCTTCAACATTTATTGTTTTAACATGTACCGACCTTATAAAAATTATATATATATATATATATATATATATATATATATATATATATATTTAATTTTTATATGTTCTTCATATATATCTTCTATATATTTCTTATACCTATATATGATATTTACATTGATTTTATAGTTATCATATTTTAACATTATTTCTACATGTATTTTTAGTTTGTGCTGCATGTTCAGTCCCAGACAGTGCTTTGCTTACACAACATTTAAATATCACAAAGTACTGTATATTCTATTAACAAGATATACCCAGTATATATACATTTCATTGCAGTAATTTAACTATGTCGATATCAGCCATCCAGCTGATGTGCCACACCATAGTGGCCCCCTCTTTGTAATGTTCCTGCTTCCCATGACCGAGACAGTATAATATCCACAGGAAAATGGCGACTGCACCGTCCGAGCATGTGCACTAGGTCTCTTCTTCCAGGAATGTGTAAGACCCACAGTAATATGGCGCACGAGTGACTCGCACAAGCGCAATCCCCTATGTGAAAAAGAGATCCACAGAAACATTGCGCCCGCGACACTCACGCATGCGCAGTCTGCAATGATCTACAGCAAGATGGCGCCCGCTAATAAGCGCACGGTATCTAAGCCTATAAAACAGCTGAATAGATGTCCAGTAGCCAAGGCAACACCCCTTTTGAAAATGTATGGTTATACGAAACGCGTCAAGGAGCTTCGCTACGTAGTGACGTCACGCCGCCGGATCACGGAGGTCTGGCGACTATCTTAATACACTGACTGGTCAGTAGCATTGGCAGCACAGGCTATTTACTACTATTGGAGAACTTTCAGAGCTATATCATTAACCTGAATCGTTTTAGCTACTTGCCAGATAAATTTCATACTTACTACACTATGGGACCCTATTTTTTGCTCCACCATGAGCACTTAAACCCCTAGGACCCAGGTGCTTATATCCAGCCCGGAGGAAGGATTGTTTTCCCTATGACCAGACCTTAATGTACAGCCCATAAAAGGGGACCTCTGATTGACATCTACTTACGCCCACATCATCAGAGGGGGAGAACCACAGACCAGACCATTTCCCAATGAGGGAAGATCCTCAGGCTGAGGTTTATGATCAATGCGCATTAAGATTGCGCTTCTGGGGAGTTTGCAATCTTACCATTTTACAGCACACCACCGGAGTTTAATCTCTTTTCACCCTATGATGTATGTGTGAGTCCCAGATTTACTACATGTTCTCTGCTGGGATTTCATCTTGAACATTACCACCACGCCATAGAAGCATTTTTAGGACTGATATTTCTTCTTTGATTTCTTCTACTACACCTTAAATAATCTTCATATCGATCATTATTTTATATTATCTTTGTAATATGAGATTGTTTGGTCTCTATGCACTGCACCTTACCTGGTTATATTGTACTTACAAACTACTTCTGAGAACACTCTTTACTGTGGCCTTTGCAGTAGCATTTGCCACTAGCCAAACTTCTGGCCATTCACAAAACATGCCCATACAGACCAGTACATACTCATACGATCCTGACTTGGGCATCTGGATATATCCTTTTGTAACCTCTGGAAGGGATGTTCAGTGTTTGGTAACACCTCAGGTAACAGGTAAAACAAGAAGCAGTATATTAAAAAACAAATGTGGTGAACCCTAGTGCTATCCCAGGCTCATTTACTAAGGCAACCATAACTACTTCTGATGGGAAAAGTGTGGCTAGCAGACCTAAAAGATCACCTGTTTCCAAAGTCATGCTTCATAAGAAGCCCCCCCCCCCCACTGTAGAGCACTTGTTCTTCTTGTTCTGAGGTCCTCAAAGTTTAATTATTAATCCTAGCTCTACTGGCCCAGAACTAGGGTGGAATCTGTGAGTTGCACAGACCCAGCAAGTGTCCAGGGCTGTAATGCAGTATTCTTAGTCGTCTGGTCTGCTTCCAATGTGTGAATTTTAATGTTAGTATGGCTACATCAGCAAGAAGCTGGAAGGCTGAAGACAGCCAATCAAATAACTTACCATGCATTGGTTTACCTGCCGAAGTAAAAAAAAAAAAAAAAAAAAAAAAAACTTCTAGCCCTTCAAATGGAACCAAAATCATGCACCACCCCAACAGCTCTCTAATTCTCTACGATCTATAAAAATGTATACTCTTGATAGCTCACAGGCTTTGGAGCTCTGCTTCTTGAGCTGGGGAATAAGAATCATGACTCTGAATACAGAGCATCCTTCTGGGTGTTAACTGCAAATTCAGTATGAGTCTAGCCATCCTTGATATAAAACCGAAATCAAATCTACAAAACAATCAAATCTCTGGGTCTTCAAGCAGTATGTCCTCACTGCGCTCACAGCAGCGGATTCCTACAACATCGATTTAACACGTGGTTTTACTTGGTCTACATCCTCCTCCAATATAGGCAATATGGTGGCTGGGTTCAATGGTATGCCTTTTTCCTTGTTATATTTGTACATAAATAACAATACAAATTCATATTTTGTGAACTGTGCATTAGGCAAATATTTAGTTCGGCTGTTTGCAATATTTGCTGCACAAAATGTGGAACCATTAAATTTGAATAATTGACTAAAATATTGTCTGTACCTTTGTCTAGCAGCTCTGATATAGCAGGATAAACCAGTCATTACTGGATTCAGCTTGCATGAAATATATCTCAATGGCTTGTTTTTTTCCTATCATGCTCTTTGTGTAAGAACTCCAGTTTCATGTTCTAAAAAAAAACAACCTTTTCCTAGCAATATTATAATTTATCTTAGTTTGCTCTGTTAGTTTTAATTAAAGAATAGTTTCCATCTTACATATTTTTCCGAAGTCACAACATAACATATGATAACAATACCATGCGGTCCTGCAGAGATGTCCATAAATCCAAAGTATCTTTAGCTTAACACTACACTTTCAAGAAAAAGGGACACCTCATTTCACAGTGCACACATTCTGCTTTGGAGTTCAACAATAAATAAAAACAAAAAAGTACCAACAATCTGTATGTGAAAGAACAGAAAATCACCAGCCAGTTCAAACACTATAAAACAGCTGGCTGCAGGTGGCATCTATCCTAACTGTGTGCGTAGACTTGGTTATAAATTATTTATTACTCTCACATCATGGACTGCACATCAAGGTACTATAAGTTCTCATGTGTTCCGTCCATTTAGGCTCTGTTAAGTAATAAGGCAGCTGCAATATAACCACCTCATGTTAATCTAAAGTAACCCTATATCCACCCTATTACATTGTAAGCTCTTATGAGCAGGGCCCTCTTAATACTCTTGTTTTTTTTTTTTTTTATAAAAGTACCGTCTCCTTTTATATTGTAAAGTGCTGCGCAAACTGTTGGCATTATATAAATCTTGTATAATATTAATTATATTAACAATTACAGATTTTCCCAATAATTTATATTCAATTTTCAACTAAGGTTATCTAAACCAAATTAAAATTATCTATATAATTAATAAAATTGTTATCATATCAGAAATTAAAACTCAAGTCATAATCTCAATATTACACCCTAACTTCAATTACACAAATACATCTCCATAAAGGAGGACGCTGTACCTCTTTAACCGCTTTCCCGCCACCCTATAGCAGAAATATTGCTATAGAATGGCAGAGGTGCACCTGCCCTACCCACGCTGCTGCTAGCGGCCTCGGCTGTCAATCATCGGGTCCCAGCCAGTGGTTGCTCGCCGGCAGCCGGTGATAGAGAGTATTACCGACGGGGGCAGAGAACTGTATGTAAACAACACCGTTCTCTCCAGTCAGCTCCAGCACACTGCTTACTGTGAAACAGTACACAGCACATAGTTAACCGTTTGATCGCACCACACATTAACCCCTTCCTACCCAGTGCCATTAGCACTGATCAGTGTATTGGTGTCACTGGGGATGTCAGTGACACCAAGTTTGTTCTCCCCAGTGTCAGAATGGCCGCCACAGTCCCGCTATAATTCGCCATATAAACTGCCATTTGTAGATGCTAAAACTTTCAGGTAAACCAATTAATTTACACATATTGGGATTTTTGTTTAGCAAAGACATGTAGCAGAATACATTTTGGCCTAAATTTATGACAAAATTTTATTTTTAAAATTTTTTTTGTTTACTGGACATGTTTAATAGCAAAAAGTCAAAAAATGTTTTTTTTTCTCAAAATTGTGGGTATTTTTTTTTATAGCATAAAAAAAAACAAAACAAAACAAAAAAAAAAAAAACCGCACAGGTGATCAAATACCACCGAAAGAAAGTTCTATTTGTGGAAAAAAAAAGGACATAAATTTAATTTGGGTGCAGCGTTGCATGACCGCGCAATTGTCAGTTAAAGGAAAGCAAAAAATGGCCTGGTCAAGAAGGGGGGAAAATCCTCTGGAGCAGGGGCGGACTAACCATTTGAAAACTCGGGCACTGCCCGAGGTCAGTAGGGGGCCCCATGAGATGCCACTGGTACCTTTTTCATTGTCCTTTTGAGTTTGGGCAAGGACACAGGGGCCCCATGATCCCCTATTGCCCGGGGGCTCCATGAGTTGTCAGTCCGCCCTTGCTCTGGAGAGCAAGTGGTTAATCTAACTTCTTTATTTCCTTTTGTTTTTGTATTTTCACATTTCAATAATTGCCACTTTCCTCTAATCATTTGTGATACCTGAGATATGTGAAACAATATGTATCCCTTTGGGTGATTGTTTATTACTCTTTACTTTCAATAAACAAGTTTGGATTTAAAAAATTAACCTTCATTTTACCATGATTACTGTGATCACATTGTTTATCAGATTAATTAAACCGGCACATAATGTTATGAAAACTTGTCATTATGTGTCCTTGCCAGTTATCACTGATGTCTCATCCCAGCACATTCTTCTCATAAGAAAGAGGAAAAGGGGGGGGGGAATCTATACAGAGCTGCAGGACTAAAACCCCAGCAGATCCATTCACAGAAATACACGATCATCTCTCTAAAATCGCTTACATTTTTCCCATTTTTTACACAACACATGCATATCATTCTCTCACTTTCTTTTTACTCTCTTAAAAATTGTCCTGCCTAAATTAGTTTTCCTTTTGTTCTCCGATATCCCTTTATCCCATGTACTGTAATCTTGTACTCAACTTACTCTAGCTCTTATGATCAGATAGGCAGCCATAGTGATCATTCCATCTTTCTTCTCTGACCACATATAAAGTATTCTGTTTGGGCCAAGGTCAAAGGTTATATTATTTCCATACAATTCAACTCTCATTTCTCGGTTTTCGCTTTTTTTCCCCCCATGTTTTAGAAATTACTAGTTGTGGAGCCTTACTATAAATTCATTACACAATTTGACATCAAAATTTCCCCTTATGTCTAATGTTACGTTGTCTGTCACCCTTTATCCATCCTTTTCAAATAGATAGCTGTTCCTCTAACTGTTTAATCTGCATGGTTCTTAGTCCCTGTGGACTTGGTAACTCTGTTTCCCATTGTGAATCCCTGTCCATTATTGTTTATGAAGGTTAAGAGGTTTTGCCTTTATGTCATCTGCTTTTTCCTGTACTACCTAGCGTTCGTATACTTTTTGCCATTGTGAATCCCTGTCCACTTGAACCAGTTATCTAGGGCAGCAATGGGCAAACTACGGCCCGCGGGCCGTATACGGCCCGGCGGACCTTTTAATCCGGCCCGCGGAGCTAGGCTCCCGCTAGGCTCCTCTCACAGTCCGCCCTGAAGACCGGTGTAGCATGAAAATCTGTCTCCTGTGAGGATCTGTCCCCCTCGACGTATCTGCGCATGTGCCGGAGATCGCCGATCGGCTGCTAATGCCTGAAACTGGCACATGCGCAGATACGTCGAGGGGGACAGATCCTCATAGGAGACAGATTTTCATGCTACACCGGAACGGCGCGGGAATACGGCGAGAGGAACGCGCGGAGTAAAGGTAAGTGAATTGACACAGGGGGGACTTAATATGGGGGATGAATTAATATGGGGGATGAATTACTATATGGGGGATGAATTACTATGGGGGATGAATTACTATGTGGGGGATGAATTACTATGTGGGGGATGAATTACTCTGTGGGGGATGAATTACTCTGTGGGGGATGAATTACTATAGGGGGGATGAATTACTATAGGGGGGATGAATTACTCTATGGGGGATGAATTACTATAGGGGGGATGAATTACTATAGGGGGGATGAATTACTCTATGGGGGATGAATTACTCTATGGGGGATGAATTACTCTATGGGGGATGAATTACTATGTGGGGGATGAATTACTATGTGGGGGATGAATTACTATATGGGGGATGAATTACTATATGGGGGATGAATTACTATATGGGGGATGAATTACTATATGGGGGATGAATTACTATATGGGGGATGAATTACTATGCTTACTATGGGGGAATATTACTATACTTACTATGGATGACACATACACATCATTCATCTACTCTTGGTCCGGCCCCCGGGTCCAATATATGAACCCATTGCGGCCCTCAAGTCAAAAAGTTTGCCCACCCCTAATCTAGGGGCTCAGTATAGGAGGAAACGCACCTTCGGTTCTCTAGCGTTCCTCTTGCGCTGGACATTTTGTTAGGGTACCCTCTTACTGTTCATTCTCTTAAAACTTAATGTAAAGCCTATAAATGACTGGCCCCCCTTACATCTGGTGTCCCCATCAGAGTCCCCTCCCCTTGCCTATGGTGTTCCCAGAGTCCCCGCTTGCCCTTGGTGTCCCCATCAGAGTCCCCTCTTTCCCCTGGTGTCCCTCCGCACAATGGAGTAGCCCCCTCCCTTCTCTCTTGTACTCACAGATCACAAACTGCAAAGGCGGCAGCTCCTCCTTCCTCTGATAAGTCATATGACAGGGAGAGAGAGTTAGAAGAATAGACTGTCTTCACTCCCCTGAAGTGCCTTGCTGAGAATGAAGTGAGCTGGGGGGAGAAGCATGCCTGATCCTCTCTCCAGCTATCTTAGGGAGCCACAGTCCAGTCTGAATACTGTTTCCGGTTTTCAGGCGAACAGAAACCGGACACATGATTCAAAACCCAGACTGTCCAGTTGAATGTGGCAAGTGGCAGCCCTAATGAAAAAGGCAACAGCAAATGTTAAGAATTTGAGAGTACCGTGACACACAAGACACGATTACTCTTAACAAGAGGCACCATGGATATACAGTAGTTCCCAATGCAGTCACAATGAATGAAGAGCAAAAAGAGAATGAATAAACGGGACCCAAGCTATCCTGATAAATGACTACAATAGCTCCATAACCATATTTTACTTTGATCTTCACAACATCTGATTTATGTGGGTCTACAGTCAGCTCTAAGGGAGGTCTTACGAAAATAGCTTGCACAACAGACCTTACTTAGAACTTGTAGAAAATGTGAAGACACAGAAGATGATGAAAACAGATGTTTTCAAGAGAATGTATAGCAAAGGCTTCAATAAATTAATGTGATCCACATGAAACTAAAATATGGGCTCCTAATGGAAAATTCCAGTTTCTTGCCAACCTCTTTTTCAGCTAATACAATATAATAATGGAGGATAGAGAATTAAAGTAGCCAACAACACAATCTTAATATAAACCCTCAACCCACTGTCCCTGCCTCATCTCCAAATGAGTCACCTGGCTGTCATGCGAAAACATTTTGTTTCAATACTATTCGCCACTAAGCAACAACAAATTCTGTGAATAAGGAATTTTACATTTTTGTCTTTCCTGATGTGTTAACTTGTTAAGGGTCAGTAACTCAAGTGTATTAAAATTGAACGTATCAGCATAACCGCTAAGAGCTAGCATTCTCAGAAGTCCGCAATGGCGGCAGCCTCCTTCAGATTTATTTTATCTACAGATAGGAAGTGATTGCTGACTGTAGCTTGTTTCAAGCTAACTTTTAGTTTAGATTAGTTACATTCATACCTCCTAGGTGCATCAAAACAAAAAGGTGTTCAAAGTCTTACAGTTTGTTCTCATTAGAAAGCAGCTGCACCCCAAGTAGAAAAACCTGTCCGCTGCCAGCATGCTGTAGAGAAGGACCCCTGTGCTCTGTGTGGAAGTAGGGGTATCTCTGCAGAGAGAAGCAGGAGACTGCAGAGGTCCAATGCTCTTCTAGCCAAGTCAAAAATAGAGCTCTGCATTCAACTGGAAGCGTGATTTTGCTGATTTCAGAACTATGCATCTCCAAAGGGGAATGTATAGGACCTCTAAAGAGAGGCCACTAAGTCCAGGGAACAGGTTTTATATTCAGGTTGTAGCTGTTTTTGAAAGAAACTGAGCAGTAAGACTTTGCACACATTTGTTCTGTTGCATTAATTATGTATTTAGCTTATCAAACTGAGGGCTTAGTTGAGCTTTGAAGCAATGACCAGTGCTTCTATTAGCAGGGATGTGGCAAATCATTGCGCCCGAAGCCTGGGACATGCAGTTCCATGCGTCGGGTAGGTGGGGTTTTTTTACATTTAGCCCTGCTGTGGGCAAGCAGCCTCCTTAGCCTGGGTTCACACGTGTGTACTGAAATCACAAGTTCATTCTGGTTTCTGTGCGATTTCAGTACAGGTGTGATTTTGCCATCTCTTTCCACAACTGCCTTCCATTGACTTCAATGCAAACACGCTCTCCATTGACTTCAATGCAAACACGCTCTCCATTGACTTCAATGCAAACACGCTCTCCATTCACTTCAATGCAAAAACGCTTTCCATTCACTTCAATGCAAAAACGCTTTCCATTCACTTCAATGCAAAAACGCTCTCCATTCACTTCAATGCAAAAAAGCTCTCCATTCACTTTAATGCAAAAACGCCCTCCATTCACTTTAATGCAAAAAACGCCCTCCATTCACTTTAATGCAAAAACGCCCTCCATTCACTTTAATGCAAAAACGCCCTCCATTCACTTTGAAAATTCCTGTCAATAGCAATCCTATGTGAACACTTTTTTACGCATGCCACTATCACTTGCGAGTCTGGAACACACTGCTACAAACTCACATTAGGACCCTTTTCCTAATGACACTCAAAACACAATGCGTGTGGAATGCATCTGTGTGAACCACCTCAATAGGAACACATATCTAGTTAGAATAGCATATGTGAGAACCAGTAAGGCTTCATTCACCTGGCCGTTTTGGGATTGTGGTAGATTCTCAAAATGCAGGTTCAGGTGCCATTATTTTTAATGTCACCTAAAATATGGTGCGGTTTTGCCGCAGTGATTCTGCCACAATCCCAAAACGCCCAGGTGTGAACTGGGCTTAATGGAGCAGACACCAGAGCTTGATTTGGCTACTCAGCAGGCGCTAGTACTAAGCACCCAAGTGTTTCAGTGTGCGAGGGTAACCTGAAGAAATAACGTTTGGCGCCTTATTTACTTGCTCAGTGGAGGCGCTTTTCCTAAACTTTAAACAAGGCCAACACTCTCCTTTCCGGACGAGCACACAATCAGTGCTGGTCACGTTGCAAGGACTCTCCTCTCCCTGCTAGTCCCTGGGTGCGGTGCTGGAGACAGGCAGGGAGATTGGTAGGAGATTAACAGTGCAATGTTTAAACATTCAAAGGTTGTTGCCATAAAGCCCTTCATTTTTAAAAGCCCCACATATTCCTAAAAGCACCTCTGCCTAAAAAAAAAAAAAAAAAAAAAAAAAAAAAATCAACCCTTCATATTTTTATTTTATCGAGACAAGTAGATTGTCATGCGGGACAAGTAGATTGGGACCCCGATTTAGATTTCACTCAAACAAGCACTTTTTAAAACAAATTTCCAGATCCCTGCATTAGGCTTTGTGTTCTCTCCCAGATTGGAACGCAAAACTAATTTAGAAGAAAGCTGTGCGTGCACCATACCATGCAAAGTGGTCTTAGGTCTACAAACAAGTACCCCAGGACACGATGTGAACATTTTAGCCGTCCTGCCAAGATTCTTTTCTTTTTTTACTGCCTAGTACTGCTTACAACTTCAAACTGGCTTTTGAAATTATTCAAGAGTCAATCTATAAATCAATTACCACCAATACATTTATATATGAACACATTTTGTGTTTATATCCGAACCTTGCATATTTACTTTGATTTTCTTCTCTTTCCAACCAAATAACATTTTCATTAGAGAAATGCATATATAGGAGTGATATAAATATCATGCAAAACATTTTATTATAAACATTCAGTTATTTCACAATCAAAGTAGAAACCATTATTAAGCAATAGTAAAGAAGAAGCGCCATTTCCATGAAAGAAAAAAGGAAACGACTTGTGATTTCTGCATTTCAAGAAGAAGGACTAAGTTAAATATATCCAGCCTACAAAAACCCAGACTACAGGAATAGTAGTACTATTTCTGTTGAATAAATTACTGCTCCCAGTAAAACTGAATGACCTCAGAACAAAAGCATTTAATAAGAAAGAGTATGGGACTATTCTTCTTCTTACTACATATTCTACTGTATTTTCCTGGTATACACTGCAATGCGCATACAGCACCATTCAACACATTGCATCCCCAAAAGTTGTTGCATACATGAACATTGGTCAAATAACCCAACAGTAGGATGCTTGGTTGAAGAGGATAGATCACCCAGAAGAGGAAAAGCTCATAAACATAGGAGGTTATGCAGATCTATGTATACTACCTCTGGTAAGCATCAGTGCTTACTAGAAAGCCAGAGTACAATCATTTTATAGCTATATGACGCTATATTCAACAAACCAGTATTACTGAATGATATGAACAGCCATTTAGGAGTTAGAAAATTTTTAGAGATCACAGGAGAAGGAAGCATCCATTTTTAAATGATTTGTATTAGTTTTTCCTATATATATGCTGTATATATGTATAAACATGTACTAATACACATACCAAGGTGATGCTCATCAGCCAAATAGTCTTCATTTTTTATCATTTAGAACAGACAGAAAAAACAAACATTGTATTTGTTGCTAAAGCTTACTACCACTTTCACATCTCTGTGCTCTTCAGACTACCTTGTTATGCTCAAGGCCTTGCACCCATATGGCATGAGACTTA